>NW_026858503.1:0-623439 GCF_026571515.1 Ruditapes philippinarum | reverse complement strand
AGAAAGTAACATGATAAACTTAATTTTTAACGAAAACTTTAATTCAGTTTGATTTTATTCATTTTTAATTTTAGGCATTATATAATTATATATCATAAATCGTATGAAGCACACTTTTATTTCAATCCAAAATTATCAAAATATATTACGAACTTAAAAAAAAGTTTGGAGGGAACGCCGTGTTTTTCTTACCAATTCGAGAGTGTTATTTTCAGAGTAAAAAAACCTAAAAATTCAATACATCTATTTATTATACCCCCAAAAACGAAGTTTGGGGGGGTATATAGGAGTCACTCGGTGGTCGGTCGGTCGGTCGGTCGGTTGGTCGGTCGGGCGGTCGGTCGGTCGGTCGGTCGGTCGGTCGGTCCAGACGTCCGTTGCATTTTCCTTGTCCGGAGCATAACTTGAAAACTAATAGTTGGAATTCAATATAACTACATACAATGGTCAAGCACATTGAGAGGAAGTGCAGTGCACAAGAACCATAACTCTATCTTGACTAATTACAGAGTTATTGCCCTTTGTTACTTTTCCTTGTCCGGGGCATAACTTGAAAACTACTGGTTGGAATTCAAAACAACTTCATACAATTGTCAAAGACAATAAGGGAAAGTGAAGTGCACAAGAACCATAACTCTATCTAAAGTAATTACAGAGTTATTGCCCTTTGTTACTTTTCCATTGCTTTTTTTTTTGTCCAATGCATTTTCCTTGTCCGGAGCATAACTTGAAGACTAATTGTTGGAATTCAATATAACTACATACAATGGTCAAGCACATTGAGAGGAAGTGCAGTGCACAAGAACCATAACTCTATCTTGACTAATTATAGAGTTATTGCCCTTTGTTACTTTTCCTTGTCCGTGGCATAACTTGAAAACTACTGGTTGGAATTCAAAACAACTTGATACAATTGTCAAACACAATAAGGGGAAGTGCAGTGCACAAGAACCATAACTCTATCCAAAGTAATTACAGAGTTATTGCCCTTTGTTGCTTTTCCATTGCCTTCTTTTTTTGTCCGGACCATAACTTGAAGACAAATGGTTGGAATTCAATATAACTACATACAATGGTCAAGCACATTGAGAGGAAGTGCAGTGCATAAGAACCATAACTCTATCTAAAGTAATTACAGAGTTATTGCCCTTTATTACTTTTCCATTGCTTTCTTTTGTCCGGACCATAACTTCAAGACTAATTGTTGGAATTCATTATAACTTCATACAATGGTCCAGCACATTGAGAGGAAGTGCAGTGCACAAGAACCATAACTCCATTTTGATTTATTACAGAGTTACTGCCTTTTGTTTCTTTTCCTTGTCCAGAGCATAACTTTTAAACTACTGGTTGGAATTCAAAACAACTTCATACAATGGTCAAGCACAATAAGGGGAAGTGCAGTGCACAAGAACCATAACTCCATCTTGACTAATTACAGAGTTATTGCCCTTTGTTTCTTTTCCATTGCTTTCTTTTGTCCGGACCATAACTTGAAGACTTATTGTTGGAATTCATTATAACTTCATACAATGGTCAAGCACATTGAGAGGAAGTGCTGTGCATATGAACCATAACTCCATCTTGACTTATTACAGAGTTACCGCCCTTTGTTACTTTTCCTTGTCCACAGCATGACTTGAAAACTACTGGTTGGAATTCAAAACAACTTCATACAATGGTCAAGCACAATAAGGGGAAGTGCAGTGCACAAGAACCATAACTCCATCTTGACTAATTACAGAGTTATTGCCCTTTGTTACTTTTCCTTGTCCTGAGCATAACTTGAAAACTACTGTTTGGAATTCAGTACAACTTCATACAGTTGTCAAGGACATTAAAAGGAAGTGCAGTGCACAAGAGCCATAACTCCATTTTGACAAAATACAGAGTTACTGCCCTTTGATACTTTTCCTTGTCCGGAGCATAACTTAAAAACGTACTGGTTGGAATTCAAAACAACTTCATACAATGGTCAAGCACAATAAGAGGAAGTGCAGTGCACAAGAACTACAACTCTATCTTCAGTATTTATAGACTTATTGCCCTTTGTTCTTTTTCTTTGTCTTTCTGGACTTATTACAGAGTAATTCAATTAAACTTCATCAATGGCCAACCACATTCAAAGGAAATGCAACATATATGAACAACAATTATCTTTAATTGCCCACAACCATAACTCTATGTTTCAATTCTTTTACAAGGTATTCTGTTACTAGTAACATCCTCATTTCCGAAGCAGATTTGTGGGGGTATTAATCACATTTAGTGATAGTTCTAGTTCATTTTTTTTCCGAGGCACTAATAGAAAGCTTATGGAGTAATCTTTCATTTGATACCAATAATATTGGACTTTTTATAGAAATAAGAAAAAAGTTAGAATGGACGCAGTGTTTTCCTTCACTTTATTGAGAAATAGGAGAGAGGCGACGGGTATTAAACCTGTCCGTACATTTCCGTGATAGAAGATCGTAAATACTCAGAGAGAGGCGGGGCGTCATGCATGACTTAGAATCGTTTAACTTTGTGAATCTACTTTTGTCATTTTAAACATGTAACTGTGTAAACGTACTGTTGTAGTTCTACGACTGGAACACGTTTTATTAAATTATATTTTCTGCATTCGAGTTTTACATTTCATTTGTGTTTTTCAGGTACAGATATATATCTACAAGTGTGTAAACATGCTTATGTATTATATGCAATGGTAGATACGAACTTGTAAATGTGTTGTTGTTCTCCATGTTAGGTCAGTTGTTAAGATTTACATGTAAACTTGTTATTTAAAAGCGGGTGCCTTCAATTAAAAGATTGGATTAAGAGGCATATCATTTGCTGTGCACGAATGCAATAAAAAATACTAGACATACATGTTTGCATTTTCAAAAGTAGTTTTCAAAAGGAACACATTACAAGTCTGGAATTTTGGCAACGATCGCCCTCCATATGAAACATGTTCTAATGGATGTTCTTTTAAAGAACCCAAAGAGCTAGAGCTAAGATATTTGGCATGAAACATGTTCTAATGGGTGTCTACCAAGTTTGTTCAAATAAAATCCCTGGGATAAAAATCGGCCCCGCCCCAGGGGGTAATTGATTGTCCTATATGCATATTGTAAAAACTTAAAAAATCTTCTTTTACAGAACCCAAAGAGCTAGAGCTAAGATATTTAGCATGAAACATGTACTAATGAATGTCTACCAAGTTTGTTAAAAAAAGAACCCTGGGGTCAAAATTGGCCCCGCCCTGGGGGTCATTGATTTTCCTTATCTGTGTATAGCAAAAACTTAAAAAATCTTTTTTGAAAAAAAAATAGCTAGAGTTTAGATACTAAGCATCAAACATCTTCTAGTAAGTGTCTACCAAGTTTGTTCAAATAAAAGCCCTGGTGTCAAAATTGGCCCCGCCCTTAGGGGTCATTCATTTTCCTTATATGTGTATAACAAAAGATTAAAAAATCTTCTTTAAAAAAACTCAAATAGCTAGAGTTTAGATATTAAGCATGAAGCATCTTCTAGTGGGTGTCTACAAAGTTTGTTCAAATAAAAGCCCTGTGGTCAAAATTGGCCCGGCCCCGGGGGTCATTGATTTTCCTTAAATGTGTATAGCAAAAACTTAAAAAATCTTTTTTGAAAACAAAAATAGCTAGAGTTTAGATACTAAGCATCAAACATCTTCTATGAAGTGTCTACCAAGTTTGTTCAAATACAAGCCCTGGGGTCAAAATTGGCCCGCCCTTAGGGGTCATTCATTTTCCTTATATGTGTATAACAAAAGATTAAAAAATCTTCTTTGAAAAAACTCAAATAGCTAGAGTTTAGATATTAAGCATGAAGCATCTTCTAGTGGGTGTCTACAAAGTTTGTTCAAATAAAAGCCCTGTGGTCAAAATTGGCCCGGCCCCGGGGGACATTGATTTTCCTTATATGTGTATAGCAAAAACTTTAAAATCTTCTTTGAAAAACCCGAATAGCTAGAGTTTAGATATTAAGCATGGAACATTTTCTAGTAATTGTCTACAAAGATTGTTCAAATAAAAGCCCAGGGGTCAAAACTGGCCCTACCCCAGGTGTGTCATTGTTTTTAACTATATGTGTAAAGAAAAAACATGAAAAAATCTTCTTTAAAAAACCCAACGAACTAGACCTTAGATGTTAATTGTTTAGCGTGAAACATCTTCTAATGGGTGTCTACAAATAAAAGCCCTGGGATTTAAACTGGCCCCGCTCCGTGGGCCTATATACAGGTGAGCGACTTCAGGGCCATCATGGCCCTCTTGTTGTAAACAGTTGTTTAAATGTGTAGTTTCGAGTATTGGAAAAGTGCTTTCTAAGGATCATTTTGATATTATTTTTGCAGAGGAGAAATACGACCAGTCAAATTCATGTAAACCCAAAAATAGTGATCACGCAATGGAAATGAAAGATGAAATGCCAAATTTGTACGAGCACATTCAAGCTGACAAGGCAACAGACAGAGCCACAGGATGTAGCGCTGATGATGAGGTGTGAAAATAAGGACTGAAAAAGAGAGCTATATTATATTTCAAATTAGTATATGCAAAACACATGTTACATTTTTAAATGGAAATAGACCACAAATCAAGTCATGTGTTGTCTTTATAAATATATTAAAATTTACGTTTTGCAATGTTTCATTGTTTTTAAATTGCATAGATACTTTAGATGATCTTCTAATTTAAGTTAGTGTCTTTTAGGCTGTTGTCATTCAATTTATCACTTTACATTATCTGAATTGACTGATAAGTGATTGTGATAATATAACTGGCATCTATGTTACCAGGGATCTGCTGAAGCAGACAATCAAAGATTAAGAGAAGAAAGTAAAAAACTTACCAAGATAAATCAAGTTGTTTGAGTTCTCGTATATCTAGGAAATAAAAGTGTAATCATATAACATATTATCCAGTCGTCATTGTTGGTCTTGTTTATACCAGTTTGTTTATAACTCAGTAATTATGCCCCCCTTCATAGAAGTAGGGGTATCTGTTGGTCGGTATACCAAACTTTTTCCAAGAAATATCTAAGAATGCCCGACCTAGGAACATCATACTTTGTACTGAAATTTGTCAAGACATGTAAATGAACCATTTTACTTTCACTAGTTCAAGGTCACATTGACCTTTTATAACAAAATATCTTGACAACCCATGGGCTCTGAGAGATGATGAAGTAGTTAAGGTGTCTATCTCTTAGCTAAGGGAGAGTGGGTTTTAATGCAGTTTTCGTAAATGGCATCTGTAATGGTTAAATACAGGAACAGAATCATAAATAGATGGTTGAAGTAAGCTTTAAGCTTTTATCACCAACAAGCTAGAATAAATGTGCTTAAACTAATTTGTTGATTATAATTATTCATTTTGTCTATGATTTTTTAAGGTTAAGATTTTAAGTACCTGTCTGCAAGAAGAAAAAGCTATGTCTAGGAATGCCGATGAAAGACTTAGAAAAAAAACAGATGATACAAGGAAGATTTCAACTCAGTCTGGCTCACTTAGACAACAGGTGAATTGTGTTATATATATTATTTCAATGAATATTTTGTTTGTTTGATAAGACATTCATTTTTTTGGCTAACCTGAGCACAAAATACTCAGAGATAAGCTATTTTGGTAGCATGATATCAATGGTGTTTGCAAGGGAGGTCATATCATGTGCGCGCATCCTCAAAATTCTGATACCGCAAACACTTTTTCAACCGGTATTTTAAACAAAAACGAGTCGTGTAAAGCAATCAGAATATATTTGAATTAAATTTCTTTTGCAAAAAAGATAACCTTACTTCTAATTTTAATATTCCAAATGCCTTGACACAAGTCTCACCTTTCTTGTCAATATTTCGCGATGAATGCGATTTTGATTCTAGATATTGCATACACCCGGCGTTGTAATGTTATAGTTGAAATTGAGAAATTGCCGATATATATATATATATATATATATATATATATATATATATATATATGTATATATTAATATATATATAAATGCGTATATATATTAATGCGTATGTATATATATATATAGAAAATATATAGACAAAACTAATGTGACAAGACAGACCGATTAAATTTATAAAAAGGAAACATACGTTAAGATTTGTTCAAACATTTCTTTGTTTACTTTTAGAAAAAGTAAAAAGTTGAGCGTGCCTGGCGATGGCTCTTGTTTTGTTTTGTTTCAAAGATCAAAATAATTTTATTCATAACACTTACATGAATAAACACTTTCCTGAGTATACAATTTTCGTGTCTTTTTAACCGCTGCATTATTAATTGTGACCCCATTTAAAAATAACCCATGAACGTAAAATTAATCAGATTTAACAAATTTCAACATTGGACATTGATCAATCAAACTTTTTAATATGACCCGCCCACATGTTAAAAATTTACCCTCGTTAAAAACACAATGAACCTATAATAATACGGTCGTGTGTTCATAAATGTATGAAATAATAATCATTTTCTAATCTGAAACAACATTAACCATACCATGGATACTCCATTGCCCGATCGACTATTTTCAAATTTGCCGTTTGCACTTTCTATAGGAATTCTTATTTTCTGTATTTTATCGCCACATATGCGTTATTTGTACCATGTGTAGGCCGTTAAATGTTGCCCCGTATTTTCAATCAGAGATGTTATTTTTCTGATCCTTGAAGACGCTCAGCACGACAGTATTGTTGTGTTTGTGGTACTTCTAATTTTTTATTCTAGGCATTTTTCTATTTGAGTGGTTCCAATATTCCTATTTGAATAATGTTGAATCACCCTTAGGATATGTTGCCAGCTTTTTAACTTTGTCTGTCTGTGATATGCAGGTTTCTTTACCTGTGACCCCCTTTTATTTTACTTGGGGACCATGCTTTTCATGGAATGACACAAAAATGTTGAACTCTGCATAAGCCGCTGCTAGGGGTCGTGGACGGTAGTATGAACTTGACAGTACTATCCATGAACAGGCTCAATCGAACTGAGCCTGCAGCACTTTCAATTGTGCCCATTTGGACTTTCTTTAGGGACTTTAATTTATTTTCTCTATTTTATGTTCAGATCTTGAGCAATTAGCGCAATTAGAGGATTGTAAAATCACTAGACATAAAATATTTGGCCTAGCAGTTGTATAAGTTGAAACCCTGGGATCAAATTAAAACGCCAAAACATGACCAAATTACCTACTTCTGCTTTAAAGAATTAAAATAATTTTCTGAAAATAGATCTTGGGTGAGCGATGTTAGGCAATGTTTAGTCTTTCTCTTGCGTTTTGGTTAAATTTGGATAATTAAGTAACCATTATCTTTAATTTAACTTAGGCTATTTTAGAAAATGAAAATGTCTGAGGATGATACTGCTGCATTAACAAAATGTATCAAATGTAATGTTTTAGGTAAATTCCAAATTAAAATTTCCTGGAATGATGTTCTTTGAATTTGATATACAGTATCCTTAATCAAATATTTCTGCATTAAAATTTCTTTTCTTCAGATGGAGAAAAAAATACCAGCCAATATATCAAATGCCCTTCTAGAGGCATTCAAAGATGATGCTGATTCGTGTGCAAGGGTACTTTACTTTTTGTCGAAAAATGTATCTATAGATTGTGCAGAGCCGTTTATTAGGTCACTGCAGAGCGTGATGTCTAATGCGATGGTATTCAAGAAAGTGGCAGAAAGGATGGCTGAAGATACAAAAACTGCAGAGGAAGACCCACGGTATCGACAAATGATGTGTGACGTTTGGAATAACTTTCTGAAAGACATAGATATTGATGATCCGGCCGGTGGTCGAAGATTGACGTTAGCCATCCGAGTGTATGGTAATTGTACTGGTGCACAGTTTTGTTTTATGAGAGCAGTTTCTCGTCTTCCTCCTGAGAGTTTTAGAGCTCTTGCAACTACCGTCAGTGCAATGGGTAGACCATTGGCTCTTTATGAAGGCAAAGCCATAACCTTTGCACGAAAGACGCAACCTGTTGTAAGAGTTGCTTTCGAGAAAGTATATCTTGCCGCGAATGTCATCATGAATATAAAGCGATGGTGGAAAGGGGAAATAACTGGCGTTAGATGCGCGAAGAATATAATAGATTGTGGCGTACGGGTAGCTGCAGGCATTGGTGGCGGAATTGGAGGAGAAATTATTGGTGCATCCGTTGGTTCCTTTTTCGGACCGGTAGGAATAGGCTTTGGAATGGTTGTTGGTGCCATCGCAGGTGGAATGCTTGCTGCTACAACTGCTGAGTCACTTTGTGATCGGCTGACGCAGTGGATGTTTGGCCTGCCAAAATCAGAGGCATTAGAAAAGGCATACACCTTTCTCGGTACATCATGCAACGATTCAAATAGCGTTGTGAATTCACATTACAGACGTTTAGCTCTGCTATACCACCCAGACAAAGGTGGTGACGCTGAGAAGTGGACAAGGCTACAATATTCAATGGCCATTATAAAAGAGGCGAGAGGGGAACCGTAGGTAATGGTAATAATTGAAATGAAGTCTTGTTTCTGCATTATTGCTGGAAATTTGTTTTTGTCATTCGTCACTTTACTTGGTAATTCAATTCGTCGAGTACAAAGAGGTCGACTGTTTTTTGTTTATTTTTGTATTTTTTGTGTTGTTTTTTATGCTGTATAGAAGCACATATCATTTGCATGGACATTCCTTGCAGAATTACTTAACATGCTATTTGCATCACTGCTTACTGACTCCTCGAGTGTTTTAATGCATGTGTATAACATGCAAGTGATTTTGTATTATTTTTCTCTATGTGTGTATAATAAGTGATGGGAATCAGGATGACCATAAAACATGGTTAAGACAATATTCGTGATATTGCTGTAATTTATATATCTTTATTATACCCCCACCACAAAATGTGGGGGGGGGGGCTATAATGGATTCGCTTTGTCGCGTCGGTCGGACGGTCCGTCTCCATTTTCGTGTCCGCTCTATAGATCCTATACCAATTGGAGGATTTTCTTCAAACTTGGCTCAAATGTTCACCTCAACAAGGGGATGTGCAGAACCCATGTTGCATATGTGTCAGCTCAAGGTCAAGGTCACAATTGAAGGTCAAATATCAAACAATAAAATATTACACTGTTTGTTGTGTCCGCTCTGTAAGTCCTTCACTATTTGAAGGATTTTCTGTCGTAAATGTCTTAGTTACCACAAAACTAATTCGAAGTAAAAAGATGATTAGAAGTATCAAATTATATTTCACCTTCATGACTTCAATCATTTCACGTGTGAATCGTTGTTATTTCAGGTCAGACTATAAAACATAGAATATGCAACATTGGATATGCATATCTTATAATGGATGTCATAGAAATCGTCGGCAAGTTCTTTTGATGATATTTACCTGAATCTTGACTGCTCAAGATGTTCCCCCGAACAAAGAATTTATTTTTTTTGCATACAATTCTTGTCTATTGCATTTTTATTGCAAATCTTGTCGCTAGTTTGCGAATATTTAACAAAATACCTTCAGTCTCATAGCGTGATTTAATTTGCTGAAAATTGCCAATTCTTAAAGCATACTCATTTACCCAATAAACGAATAAATGAAGTAGCGAATATCAAAATAAAAAGAGGTTATAAAACCTGCATGTCACAGACAGACGTCAAGGGACACATTTATAAAGCAGGCAACATATTCTAAAGCAGGTAAGGGTGATTAAACATGATTCAATTCAAGAAATAATGAAACAATCTAATATGAAAAATATAAAATAGAAGAGGAAACTCAACCATTGTGTCGTGCTGAACGATCTTTAAGGATCATTAAAGCATTATGCTTAATTATTCTATATTGCAATTTTGCAAACATATCCCGATTGTTTTGACAGTCAATTTGTTACATGTAGCTTTCAATCTGAAGAGTGTTGTTAATGAAGCTTCATTGAGTTTCAATTGTCTAAAACCATAGAATTTGAAATTGTTAAATAGATCAATTTGGACACTTAAAACGGCAAAAATATGCCAAAGAAAATTAAGAAGTATATACTCATTATTAAATTGAAAATTAAATGTTGTGCGATTCATAGCTCCATTTAAACCTTAAGTGTGAAATCGCCTTTCATTCTTATTTACATAAGGTTATACATTTTCAGTTCTGCTGTTTTAATAGTTGAACAAGATCTATTTTCAAAAGAAGCGTTGCGTAACTTGCCTTTTCCCAAGACAAATTGCGAGAGGAAAAACTATGCAGTTTATCAAACATTCTTGAGACACGAAATTGATCAAAGAGGCACTAAAAACTTTGGTTTGCTGACAAAGTGTTTGTTTTGCGTTAACCTACATATTAGGATGGTGTTTTCAGCGTAGGTTACACGTTACCTTCTGATCAACCTGCTCTCTGTTTTTGGGGCGATGAGGGGGGGGGGGGGGGGGGGGGGGGGGGGGGGGTGCTGTGTTATAGAGAATTGTGATCGAAATAGCGGTAATTTGACTGCTTTAGGTGTAATAGGTCCAGTTAACTAATTCAGTTTTAGTTTTAGTGATATGAATATTTTTTCTCAACAACAAACATGGTTATATCCTAATAAAAAGATGGATAAGTCCATTTAAGTAATGCTGTGTTGTAAGGGGAAATTAGTATAACTAGTGAATAAATACGATTTGAGTCAATGTAGTGAAATAATGAAACTTCCACACGTTTAAAAAATTACACTTCAATCAAATTGAGCCTGTAATAGTTTCAGTTTTGCCGGGGCTTTTTGTTTTGTTCTTGTTTTGACGTTCTATGGGTTTCTGTTTCACTTTCTTTTCTATTTTGATATTTTTCTATTACAATCCTATTTCTAATTATAAATGAGATACATGATGCCTCAGAAAGCGAATAATTTCTTGATTCTTTAGAAAGGTCAAACATGAATTTTGAAATGTGAAAATTATGGTCGTTTGAGAGAATATTAGATGCTTGTTACCTAAAAAAAGAAGCGATAAATGTGAAATATTTTGTCATAAAAGTAGCAAAATGTACAGTAGTATTTTTACTTCCTTACAAAATAGTAATTCAGTACAACTGTACTCATTGCCAAAAAGCAACAGATAAAAATGATAGTTCAGGTAATTGGCCAATTTTGGATACTATTTAAAAGTACAAATTAATGTGAACCAAAATTTAAAAGCTATAAAAGCATTTCTGATGCATAATGTGTTAAATCAATACATTGTGGTTGACAAATTGTTTGCTCTAACAATAGTTCTCTCAAACATTCACTTCGTTTCAATAATTTTATTGCATTAAATATTTTGCAATGCTTATAGCACCTACAAATATATACATTGGCAAATGAAAACATATCCAAAAAGAGAAAGAAGCATACAAAATCTTTTACTTATTTTATGTTGGCCATCGGCAGAAATGTGGTTTAAGATATATTTTTTCGGAGTTCGTGGTAATTAGGAAAGGCGAGATAAAGTAGTTCAAAGACCATAAATGCGGACAAAGACATGTCATTTTTCAGACACTGTTATGAGACAAAGCAAAGATGATTGATACTTAACCTGATCCGAATAAACGGCCCTACAAAATGAAGCTATTCATTTATTATGTTTACCATGAGACAAATAGGCTGAACTACCAAACAACTACATGTATACAATGTACACATGTTTCCTATATGACATATTCCTCTTCAATAAACGAATAATGCTATGCTAACAAAGACACACTTTGGTAGTTAAATATAAACATATGCACAGCATATGACCGGCGCTAGTGAAAACAGAACATTTTCATTGCTGAAGACTTACTGTTCTTACTTTTGAATAGAAATATCTTACAGTAATTTTGGGCTCGTTTCCCGATTTCATAAAACCTTCTGAGCGGGTTGAAAATGATTTTAATGTGTGCGTTCGTGTTTATATGTGTGTGTTCGAAATATTTCAAGTTTAAGAATAAAGTATGGGTAGTAAGCAATAAGTATATATTTTCTTGCTCAAGGAAACCAAGATATGCCCTTGAAGGGACTTCAGCAAACCATAGATTACCAGTCCGACGCGTTTACCCTACAGTATATAGCAAAGCCAGAATGTTTGTTTGTTTGTTTTGGGTTTTACGTCACATCGACACAGTATAGGTCATATCGCGACGTTCCAGCTCTACGGGTGGAGGAAAACCTCAGGTGCCCTTCCGTGAATTATTTCAGGCACGAACGGGCACCTAAGTAGAACCACCGACGTTCCGTAAACTAGCTGGATAGCTTCCTCACATGAAAGAATCCAAAGTCCCTGTCGGGATTCGAACCCACAGCGGTGAGGGGCAAGTGATTTGAAGTCATCGAACTTAACCACTCGGCCACGGACACCCCCAAAGCCAGAATGAACATCCGTGCAGTCTGATCATGCTCTGTAATGTTGACTAACTTTTTCTGTGTTGATATTCCTGATTGATAATGGACAAATCCAAAAATTGAAGTTGAAAGTTCATTGCACAAATTCAGCTGGTTAAAGATCAGCTAGTTTGCAAATCTGAAAGGTCTTCAGTACTGTCCGCTGTTCAAGCCTGCAGTCCATCACATAATTAAAATTAACCTTTCTTTTACAAGGATATAATACAAAGTCAGTTAAGAAATCAAATGTGTAATTTGGCAAAAAAAAAGGTTACATGTTATATGTGCTAACTGTGTAAAATATACCCCCACGTGCATATAAAGCGTTTTTAAATCATTCATGAAATAATTCTATTATATACATAAATTAATAGAAGAAAAACACTGTAAACTCAATATTTCCCCAGAAATTATATATAATAATTAGAGTTAAAATTGTATTTTTTAACTCCACTGTATCCATTTCTAGTAATGCAGTGGCAAAAGACTGACCACGGACTTACTGTGATCACAAAATCGAACCTCTAAGCACTTTATGCTAAAGTAAGCTTATAAAAAATAAGGAAACTCAAAAAACATGATTTATTTCTTTATTTGACAATGCAACAGTATGTCTTTGTATGATAAATGATATGATAATGATATGAATATATAATATTTATTTTTTCAATCCTGTACAAACAAACATAACAATGATATACATGTTGTAACAATCTGACTATACTACTGCAACCACCAATCTACACGTATACATGTACATAAAATATTCTCACTCTGCCTATTATATAGTCTAATAAATCATTCAAATAATCCAAAAGACAAGAAAGTTGAAAATCTTTGACAAGGTAAAATCTATAATGAAGCCAAGAAACAACCATAGAATTTGGCACTACATCCAACGATAATAGGCCCAATGGTAAACAATTTTGGTATCACTCTGGTAAATTCCTTTGGACCATAATTAGTCATAAGGTTCATAAGGACTGCCAAACATCAGCTTGTTGGATCATTCTCTGATGCACAATGGTTAACCACATTTTGACCAATACAATATCATGGAACACTTTTTATCTGGTTAACACTGTTGAAAAATTATTGGTATGAAACCAATTGCAAGATCATTATTGGACTGATCAACAATGTCCAACCATTATTGGCTTGATACATAATATTGGACTGTTATTAGTCTGTTCCAAAATGTTAAACCATTATTTGCCTGATACACAGTAATGGACTATTTTTGATGATACATAATGTTTGCTAGGTAAATCAACATATCTAGTTTGTAAAGCAGTGACAATTTTCATAAAGATTACAACCCTAAGGTGATTACTGTCAAACCTGTGACAAAGATCATCCTTATAAAGACCATATCAAAATCCATTTACAATTTCAAAAGAAGGAAAATTCAATGCTATAAAAATTCATTGCCATTTTATAGAAATTCAAAGAAAAAACATGAAATTAAAGTTTGTTTAATTGTTTTTGGCTTTTTATGGCAACACTGAATTTAAGTACATGTACTTTTCAGTGTGAGAAGTAATTTCATGTACTTTTAAAGGCCTGTGCAAACCATGCTAAAGTACTTCAAGTCAGGGTTCACCAATATTTATATATCTTCACAACTGAAGATGTCCAAATAAACTGTATGAAAATTATTATACAGCTTTATACCTTATCACAGACTACATTGAAATTTTCAAGTGATAATACTCCATAAAAATGTGCATAACATTTCTCAGACATCATTAGACTATATGTAAACTATTCATATCAAAAATTCACTCATCTACATCTTTGCCAAATGCTCACAAGACATTCTTCTCAAGTAAAACAATAATAAAATCATCTCTCATACATTCAACATATTCAAATAAACACTAACAATCTCAAAATGTAAAAATTCCTGGCCAAAAATTCAATTTCAATGTTTCTTCCATAGACAATTTACACTGTAGACAAGAACATGATCATATAAAAATACCTTGTTTATAGCATTGACAAAATTAAACAAGAGGGCCATGATGGCCCTAAGGTCGCTCACCTGTATGTAGGCCCCGGAGGGGGGCCAGTTTAAACCCCAGGGCTTTTATTTGAACAAACTTGGAAGACACCTATAAGAAGACGTTTCATGATGTACACACTTATAATGAAAAACAATGATCTGCCCTCCCCTACCCCGGCAGGGCCAATTATAACCAAGGGCTTTTATTTGAACAAACTTTATTTAACATATTTATATGTTTTTTACGTTTTTCCTATACACATATAAGGGAAATCAATGACCCCCCAGGGCAGGGCCATTTTTGACCCCAGGGCTTTTATTTGAACAAACTTTGTAGACACTCACTAGAAGATGTTTCATGCTTAATATCTTAACTCTAGCTATTTAGGTTTTTTCAAAGAATACTTTTTAAGTTTTTGATATACACATATATAAGGAAAATCAATGACCCCCGGGGCGGGGCCAATTTTGACCCCAGGGCTCTTATTTGAACAAACTTGGTAGACACCCATTAGAACATGTTTCATGCTAAATATCTTAGCTCTAGCTCTTTGAGTTCTTTAAAAGAATATTTTTTAAGTTTTTACTATATACATGTACATATAGGGAAAATCAATGATCCACTGGGGCGGGGCCAATTTTGAACCCAAGGCTTTTATTTGAACAAACTTGGTAGACAACAATTAGAACATGTTTCATGCTAAATATCTTAGCTCTAGCTCTTTGAGTTCTTTAAAAGAAGATTTTTTAAGTTTTTACTATATACATATAGGGAAAATCAATGACCCCCTGGGGCGGGGCCAATTTTGACCCCAGGGCTTTTATCTTTGAGTTCTTTAAAAGAAGATTTTTTAAGTTTTTACTATATACATATAGGGAAAATCAATGACCCCCTGGGGCGGAGCCAATTTTGACCCCAGGGCTTTTATTTGAACAAACTTGGTAGACACCCATTAGAACATGTTTCATGCTAATTATCTTAGCTCTAGCTCTTTTGGTTCTTTAAAAGAAGATTTTTTAAGTTTTTACTATATACATATAGGGAAAATCAATGACCCCCTGGGGCGGGGCAATTTTGACCCCAGGGCTTTTATTTGAACAAACTTGGTAGACAACCATTAGAACATGTTTCATGCTAAATATCTTAGCTCTAGCTCCATGAGTTCTTTAAAAGAAGATTTTTAAATTTTTACTATATGCATACAGGGAAAATCAATGACCCCCTGGGACGAGGCCAATTTTGACCCCAGGGCTTTTATTTGAACAAACTTGGTAGACACTCATTAGAAGATGTTTCATGCTAAATATCTTAGCTCTAGCTCTTTGGGTTCTTTAAAAAAAAGATTTTTTAAGTTTTTACTATATGCATATAGGGAAAATCAATGACACCCTGGGGCGGGGCCAATTTTGACCCCAGGGCTTTTATTTGAACAATCTTGGTAGACACTCACTAGAAGATGTTTCATGCCAAATATCTAAGCTCTAGCTCTTCGGGTTCTTTAAAAGGAGAATTTATAAGTTTTTACTATATGCATATAGGGAAAATCAATGACCCCCTGGGGCGGGGCCAATTTTGACCCCAGGGCTTTTATTTGAACAAACTTGGTAGACACCCATTAGAACATGTTTCATGCTTAATATCTTAGCTCTAGCTCTTTGAGTTCTTTAAAAGAAGATTTTTTAAGTTTTTACTATATACATGTACATATAGGGAAAATCAATGACCCCCTGGGGCGGGGCCAATTTTGACCCCAGGGCTTTTATTTGAACAATCTTGACACTCACTAGAAAATGTTTCATGCCAAATATCTAAGCTCTAGTTTTTTCTTTTGGTTGCCATGGCAACCAGAGTTCTGCATGGAATTAAATTCTTTGAACAATTTTTAAAGGTGACCACCAAAGGAATATTCCTGTGAAGTTTGGATGAAATTGGCTTAGTGGTTTATGAGGAGATGTCATTTAAAGTAAAAGTTTACGGACGGACGACGGACGGACGGACGACGGCCGGACGAAAAGCGATCACAAAAGCTCACCCTGTCACTTTGTGACAGGTGAGCTAAAAATAATTCAAAATTCAATTTTAATGCGCTAAAAGAAACATATATTTTGTCTTTTATATATGTGAGTTTTTGGTTTTTAGATACCTATTTTTATATAGTATAAATATTTATATTTGCATTGTCAAAATTTGGTACATGTATTTTTTAAAAGTTTTTAAATTGGCTTTGACTTAAATTGGCCGAAATGACACTGACTGTCAATAGTAAATCTCAGTAACAATGAAAATATTGATGTTACCAAACCATGAACACCATAACATGAATTAGTACTTTGTCAGTCAAACAATTGAGAAATTACCAATTAGCAAAATAGTCAACATATTATCGATAATAATTTAATGTATACCTAAATGTCAAACATAAATAGAAATTTTGACATCAAACAAAAAAAATTTGTTTGCATCCTGTTGAATATGCTGCTGAATATTAGGGTCATATAAATTGGTATCACAATTTTTGTGTTAAAGCATTGTGTAGTAGTGTTCATTTACTAGACTAACTCTTACCCTATTGATTTTCTTAAATGGACTTGTCCAGCTTCCATTTTGGGAGCAGTCCATTATCAATTTAGGAGATACCGGTATGAAGATGAAAAGTAAGTTAACAATATAGAGCCTGGTCAGATGGCACGGATATGCAGGCTGGCATGGCTCTATACTGGTGACATAACCTGTCACCTTCAATAAAACATTTCTCTTTCCTAAAATGTAAAAGCCATTGATACAATGGAATGCATGAACTCGATTTTTACAACTATCTACATACATGGAACAAATGGACAGCGGCTTAAAATATACAACTTGATTCGGGTCTTTTCTCAATTTTTCAGCAACAGAGATCAATTATAATACAACCAAATCTTGATCAACCATATCAATACAAAATTTTATGTTTTAAAAAGATCTTATACTCTTGGCAGTCAATTAAACTATAGTTCAAAGATACAATATGGATCATCAATTCTAGTTCAAATATACAATACAGATTATCAATTCTAGTTCAATGTTACAATATGGGTTATCAAATCTAGTTCAATATGTAATATGAAAATTCAACTTTATTAATTCATTCCTTAAATTATACTATGTGAATAGCCACTAATCTATACAATTTCAATCTACAAATATTTATATAAAACAAAACTGCATATTCCCAGAAAAAAACTTTTTTTATTTCAATTCACGGAAGGAGAACATGGCACTCCTATTACCTTGTTAAAACACTTCTATGCTATAGGCCACTAGGCCCTTTTAATGAAATCAGGACCTAATAATGAAATCGCATCTAGTATATACAAACAAAAACATGAAACATGACTAAAACATTAAAACCAAAATGATACAATATTGCACAAAAATGTCAACACACTCTGTTTACAAATGTACATACAATGAAATAAATATACTTTGAAGTATTTCCATGGTAACAAACTATTCAAAAAGTAAAGTATGACAATAAGATTGATGGAGAGTTACATGTTTAGTCTCCACTTCATGATACTGCGATATGAAACAGAACTCTTCATTATATCTTTATTAGATTTATAACAAAGGGTTAACTTTTAGTCCTTTACATACCAACATACGGGTAAGAAGCTTGACTTATTTGAAAGAATAGACCCATCTGTTATCAAAGTTCAAGGTCATGCTCTCTCAGATTTTTCTGTTAAGTTCTAAATGCAATATGACTTGTTTTGGTGCAGATCTATATCTGTAGCCTACCTTGTCAAAAACTATCTACATAGAAAACACAGTGTATATGTAGCCCTGTGCAAACCAGGCATAACGCAGCTATTGACTGCGACATAAGTAGAATATCTTAACCTAAAATTCTGATACATAAAATAATTTAATCATGTACTAGTTAAGTTTTGTTGTTTTTTTGGGGGGGTTTTATGTCACACGACACAGTATAGGTTATTTGGCAACGTTCAAGCTTTACTGGTGGAGGAAGACCTCAGGTGCCCTTCCGTGCATCACTAGTTAGGTGATTTCTTTCTGCTAAGATTGTTTATACAAGAACATATGTCTAAAACTATGGCTTGATCACTGATCTCAGTTTATAATGGTCACTTTGACCTTTGACCTAAAATACTATGAAAAGGTCAAACTTGTGAGCATCTGTTAAATTTCATACTTTGCAGTGAGGCATATAACATATCAGTTTATGTATTTTCCAACGAGAGCATTTTATTACAAAACTATATCTGGAAATGATAAGGAATGTAACCCATCTACAAGCACAGATAAATAAAATAAAATCAAACAAAATCAACACAGTCTTTTTACTAAATCTCCTATGGCCTTAGCTCAATTACAACATCAGTTAACCCTTATCCCGCTAAATTTGTGTAATGGATTTGCCCTGATTTGAATTTGGAACAGTCCATTCAAAATTTCAAGGATTTTAATATTTCAATACAGAAATACAAAAATTCAGCTACCAAAAGTAAAGAGCCAGTCAGACTTGAATTGCAGGCGGGCCTGGCTCTATACTCGTGGGGAAAGGCTAATCACTTTTGGTTCCAGCGGGATAAGGGTTAACTGATTTCTTTTAATAAATTAAATCTAATTTAACAAATGATAATAGCACTAAATCAACTGCAACCGCTATCTTTCTATATTTTCTACTTTTCTATCAAAATAAAATACAATTTCATGATCTGTGATATTTCTAATACATAATATACATATCTCAAACAAATACACATAACAAGTGTAAACCATCAATTAAAAAATAATAATCTTCAATAGCATCAAAAATCATTCTTTAGTCTATTTCATCACCTAAGAGTGAAACAGTGCCATTCTTTCCTTCAACTATTTCTGAGATTTTTATTTAGGTGACAATATTCACATTTCATTTTTTACATTAAAAACTGAAAATTAATCACTTTCGTGTAAAGAAATAAACGAAACAACCCTATACAAACAATAACCCTATACAAACAATAAAGTACATATTCTTTAATAAATACCACACTTTGGCCGCATGTATCATTAAATGAGCCAGGCCATGACAAAACCAACATAATGGGTTTGCGACCAGCATGGATCCAGACCAGCCTGCGCTACCGCGCAGGGTTTATAAGCAAACAGCATGGATCCTGATCAGACTGCGCGGAAGCGCAGGCTGGTCTGGATCCATGCTGGTCGCAAACCCATTATGTTGGTTTTGTCATGGCGCAGCTCAAATAAGTATGTATATCACAGGTCATTTCACACGAGTATAATCATCAAATTTCAAACACAAGTCATGTACATTGTATACACATGTATGTATATATTATACATGTAATTATATATACATGTAGTTTATATTCAAATCATTAGCAGCACTTCCTCATTCTGCTCCTTTGACTGGTCGCTACATAAAATACAAATCATACCCCCAAATAGCATAATGGGCTTGACCTATTTTCAACTTGGAACGGTTCATTTTTTTACTTAAGAGATGTCAGTATTAAAAGTACTAAAATGAAGCATCAATCACATAAACCTATACAAGGTACAATACTGGCAAATGATGACAGAGGATCTTACGTACTCTGTCCGTGAATTTAGAGACGATACTCCCCTCTGAGATCAAGCAGTTAATACAAATTTTAAAGAAAAGTTTTCAATAAAATTCAGAATACTTTATCTCTTAATTGAGCTATCCGTTTTTGTTTTTTTTCTCTTAATCTTTGTACAGACTCATAAAAGACGAAATTTCAGAAATTTTCCAGTCTATCAAAATGATCCATTACAACATTCAGGGGGGTTAAACTACAAATGAGCCGCGTCATGACAAAACCAACATAGTGCGTTTGCGACCAGCATGGATCCAGACCAGCCTGCGCATCTGCCCAGTCTGATCAGGATCCATGCTGTTCGCTATCAGTTTCTCTACTTGTAATAGGGTTGGTAAGCGAACAGCATGGATCCTGATCAGACTGCACGGATGCGCAGGCTGGTCTGGATCCATGCTGGTCGCAAACGCATTATGTTGGTTTTGTCATGAAGCGGCTCAAATCTTTATTTGCCATTAAAAATAATCAAGTTAAATGTTTATATCCAATACTGATTCAATTGAAATACAGTAATACAAAATACTCAACGAGTATTTCTATTAGGCCATTTTCATACAAATCAAATGTAAATATCAGTACATATATCTTGTTATATATATCGTAACCTTAGTGTAGTACTGGGTTAAGTCCTTCTAAATTTAATAGGAGTTAACCAGTTATTGCACTAAGGCGACGATATATTTGTTAACACTTGCTGCAAAATACTTAAATATGGTTATTTTTTTAATATACCTTATCTAACCTTTATTCTATACGCTTAACCTGCTAAATTTGTGAAATGGTTTTGTCCTGCTTTGAATTTGAAACAGCCCAATCAAAGTTAAAGGCACATTATGCCTCAGAAATACCCATTTCTTAAATTCTTTAGAAATGTCAAACATGTGTTTAATAATGTTTTGATAATGGATAAAGAGCATGTAAGATGTTTAAGAGCTGACGAAAATATCGCTGAACATGTAGCTATGTGTTGTAAAGGGAGTACAATGTAAACAAAGTAGTATTTTGGAACTTCCATACAAAAATTCTTATTCACTATATAATTATACCAATTGCCAACATAACAAAATCAGCAAAAGATATTTTATGTATATGGCAAATGAATATTTTTTGGAAACTGTTAAAAGATAAACCAAAAATAAAAACAGTTTATGAGAAATAAAAATGATAGCATTTCAGACGCATAAAGGGCCTAAAAAGGATTTCAAAATCAAAATTCAGAGCTACATTGAGCTACAAACAGTATAGCGCCCAGCCAGACTACATGGTTGTGCAGGCTGACCTGGCTCTATACTGGTCGCAAAAGCTTAGCATTTTCAGTTCCAGCAGGTTAAAGGTTAAATACAAGAATTTGCATAATGTCTCTTCATAAATGATGAACAGAACAATTTGACATACAAAAAAATAAGTTAATAACAAATTCACCAATTCATTTTCGATTCTGGAAGTATGAAGCTCTGTGTATTTTCGTTTTGCAGTAAATCTTCATAAAGACATCTGTCATCTCGATATCAGCCAATCAAAATCTTTCATTTTCAGTTGATACCAACAACAACTCACACACTTTTCTATGCCGTATTTTCAAACAGATCACTAATAAATCACTAAATACTATCATCAGGACTTTTTACTTAAATGACTTGGAGCGTCCGCAAACATGTACTTAAGTTTAAAAGCCTCGGCCAGCAGTTCACTTATTTCATTGTCATGCCAGTGATGTGTGGGCAAATTCTGTAGGAACATTAGTATACCCTGAAATTATAATTAAAACAATTTCATGTTGAATTAAATGTATATGTAGTAAAATAAAATAAATGATATTAATAATTGTCAGTTTGAATAGTGTCAGAAATTCTTTCTAGTGAGACAGCTATCCAGTGTAATGAAAGATGTTGATTTTCTACTTAGAAGGTAAGGTTGGAAAATTGCTACATATTGTTTACATGTGTTGGTGTGACTTAAAACTTGACAAACAAATAATACAAAATAATAATAGTAAGCTTAATGTAGAATATGCTATTTTTTCTGTCATATATGCTTGGTTTCTAAGAAAACAAAATAAAGAAATATATGTAAAATCTAGTCATATAAAATCAAGTTTATTTTATAACCCTTAAAATGTCCAGTTATTTTAACTTAGGTTACAAATTATTAAATTGACAGCAGTCCAAAGTAGGTCTTATTTTCTTTAAAAGAGAACATAGTCAAAACAGTAAATGAACACGGCATTTTACCTGGAAATCTTTCTCTCGTAACAAATCTTTGGAAAACCTTGTCAGGAAGGCAGCACACACATACAGGTGAAAGTCTGCAAACCCATTATGTTCACACTGTAATAAAATGTATACATAATTTCATTGATCAGTCAACAAAATTTCTAGTATATTTTCAAGGTCAAATTAGCTACTGAGTAAGGTTTTCAAACTTTCCGTCCAAAATCATTACTAGAGTTCCATCCCAAAATAAACTTGTTTTTCTACAAGTATCATACAGCATTTCTACATTAACAGGGCTGTATTAACCTTATAATGGAATGCGGGAGAAGGGGGGAGGGACAGTCATATAGAATATTGTTTCAAATTGAAGAAAAGAATTGTGTCTGTCAACAACAATACTGGCAGTGTAAGTACTACATATTCTACCTAGCAAAAAGTCCAATTCAATAGCAAACAGATTTTCACTCAAGTACTATCACTTACTAAGAAATTTAATTTTATTTCAAATCCTTGACCTCTCAAGATATGCAGCATGCCTTATCCAACTGACAGGGAGTCTGACCCTATATTATATTTAGCATATTATCAAGGGTCTCCTTCTTCAGGCAGCTAAAAGGACTTAATAAAAAAAAGTTAAATAGTTGCAGCTTACCAAGTAGGTATCCCAGAGTCTGACGCTACATCTAAGAGGAATTTCCCTCATTAACAAATTGTTCATCCATCTAAATGCAAATTGTAGGTACTCAACACTCTCCTCCTCTAAATGGGCATGTAACTGGGCTGTGGATAAATGAAATAATACATTTAGGCATGTAACTGGGCTGTTGATAAATGAAATTATACATTTAGGCATGTAACTCATAATACTGGGCTGTGGATAAAGTTAAATTAAACATTTAGGCATGTAACTGGGCTATGGATAAAGTGAAATTAAACATTTAGGCATGCAACTGGGCTGTAGATAAAATTAAAAACGAATTTTATATTTAGGCATGTAACTGGGCTGTGGATAAAGTTAAAATGAAATTTAACATTTAGGCATGTATCTCGGCTGTTATCATTTTTTTCCCTTCAAATTGCAAATGGAGCTGCTAAGGTAAAGATTCAGCCTTTCTTATAATGTTTTGCCTTACATCATAAATGTTTCTACCAAGATTTAAGTTACTTATATATAGCTCTGATTTCTTTAAACATGTTTGACTATCCCCCTTTTAACCAATCGAATTTTAGCAATAATAATAGCTTGCTTATTATAGTTATAACACCAGTTTACAGCCAGACCAGTGGGTACATAATCTACACAATTTCGGCTAAATTTTGACATTTCCAGTAAGTACAATGTACATAAAAGCATCACATATACAAACGTTTTTGACTCAAATCAGGACAATTCCATTGAACAAACTGATACATTTAAGTCTGCTTGTAATGATATTCAAGGTACTGCCAAATTTATATCATTATTTCAAGATATTCGTCAACTTAGTGCAATAACTGAATAACTCCTATGAAATTTATAAGAACTCAACCCATTACTGCACTAAGGTGAATTATTGTCATATCTGAGGGGCAATCAATTTGAAAACCAGACCTTTTTCCCGTAATACTTCAAGCATGCCATGTTACTGTGTATTGTAACCGCCTATTGTACGGCTATCAGTCATTGGTCTATTTCACGATATTGACCAATGACAATAAGCAACAAAATAGGAATTCCTCAATATTAGTCTCCCTTGCCGCTGAAAAAATTATCAGACTGTAGGACAGACTTTAGCTTAAAAATCGTCGAACCGTGTGAAAATATGTTGGTCATATCCGTCGGTCAGACTGCTTTCAGTAGTTTGGAGGTTACTGTTATAGTTAAATACCTACCATCAATTCTCTTCACAAGTTCCCTGAGAGCATTAACTTTAGTTTGTATGCCTGGTTGAGCGAATGTGTAATTATCCTGAATACCGTCTAGAAGTTTCGATGTACACCAGAAAGTATCAGCTTCTATTACGTTTAATGTCTCCTCCGGTAATTCTGTAAGATTTATATTTTCTACTTCTATATCTGAAATAGGAAAACCAACTGGAAAATATTGATGATGACTTTAATAATAGAATCAGTTATATATTATCGCTATTATTTTCCTAGTACTACTTTCATGTGCAAAAACAGTAAATTCCTTAATAAACGCCCCTTGGGGAGGCAGGGGTACAATTTCAATAGGGGGGTGGCCTAAATTTAGTATAAGAAAAAATGTTTAATAATAATATTGTTAAAATAATAGGAATGTTTAACTTTATTTTATTTTTTGTGTAATTTTTGTCAATTTTTACATACTGAAAGCAGTAGCTGTGTAAAAATGTGTGCTTATTTCCTTGGATTTATAATCAACTGCTATCATCTTCGAAACTCATTTTTCAATATTTAGCAATAGCAAATCACTTTGACGTTTCAGCAGATTAAGGGTTAAATTTTAGAATCACAAACAACTATTAACTTACCATTCTCTATAAACTCGGAAAGAAATACAACAAAGAAAGGAGTAACTAGATCATTGATGCCTTGTACATATCCGCTGGCTGGATGACGTATTGCCCATATATATAATATTCGCTCAAATATCTGAAAAACAATAAAATTCATAGGAATTACTTTTAAATACACACAAATGGCACAGTTTTACCAATATAATCTAGATAAAGTTTATATTTAAATAATTTTCAATTTATGCAATTTACCTAGTAGATTGTTACATACAATATAATACTCTCAGTTATTGATAATTCTAACACGACCCGCATTTTTCCCTATTGAACATAGAAGAACCGAAAGTGTGTGTTATTATGCAATAGAGTCACTGTTTGACGCTCTATATTTAGACATGTGACGTAATCATTATACATGTGACGTAACCACTATAAAATCCGACGCGCTGACAATAAGTATGGAAACAAATCAGGCGCAATTTTGCTTAATAGCAGGTACGGCAGCATTTTTTTGTTTATGTCGTGTTAGAATCGAAATAATATATCCAAATCAGTGATTTTATCGCTGGATAACATCACTGTTTGTCGTTCGGATGCGCATCATTATATCACTCGGGCTACGCCCTCGTGATATAATTCCTCGCATCCAAACTCCAAACAGTGATGTTATTGAGCGATAAAATCACAGTTTGGGATATATTATTTCTTAATCATAACACAACCCACCCCCTCTCCCCCACCCCCTTAAAAAAGTTCTGCAGTAATAAGAACAAAATTAAAACTTTGCATGCTAGAGTCAAGTTTTAATAATTTTAGATAAAACAAACGAAAACATGTTAATTAAGAAGTTGATATTTCTTATGAAAGAAGATTTTATTTATATGTTTTATTTAATATATATTTTATGTTACGATAAATACATATAGTAGAGGCTTTTTTACAACATTCTGAATTGATGCTAGATAAAAAGGTTTATAAAACTTCACAAGATTAACCATGATTCCATAAAAAGCAATCTTTAATTCTATATTATTTCAAACCCCATAATCTTCCTGATGCAAATGATTGCATCAATTTTCATCTGTACATTAACATAGACTGTTTTAACATTAATTTATATTATCTAAAATTTAATCTTTATCTTTACAAAATATAAAATCAACATGATAGTTTTAACATATCTACTTTAACTTAATTGTGATGAAAAATTGAAGCTTATTTGCACCAGATATATATTGTATATTTCCTAACAAGTAATGTTGCATGCATGAAATCTATGCTAAATAGTTATAAAACCATACTTAAAGTAACAGCATTATATAATGTTCCAGAACATTTTATTATGTTTACTTGTTATAGTCAGGTGTATTAAATAACAAGAGACATTCTATGTTGAGAATCGACCATTAGATAACAGAAACAACATAACTTACTATTTCAATAGATATAGCTTTACACCATGATAATTATCCATATTGCCATTACAATTTTAAAATATTTGCCATTACCAAAACATTGAAAAATAACATTTTATATAATTATAAAAAATAGCATGCAGATTACAAAAATAGACATAATTTTTATGCACACAATCATTAGACATATAAATATCCGTAAAACTATATTTTATGTATTATGCAGCATGCATTTAGGTCCCCAACTGTACTCTTTAACCTTTATTCTTCAAAATTTCTCCAATGGATTTGTCAAGTTTTCAGATTTGGAATTGCCCATTATCAATTTTGGGGATATCAAGATGAAAATTAAATTTTAAGTTGGTCAGCCAACAGAACAGAGCCTGGTCAGACTACAAGGACATACAGGCTGGCCTGGCTCTATACTGGTGACAAAAACTAACCACCTCAGGTTCCAAACGGATTAAATTAAAACGTAAAGCACAATGCAGGAAATTTCCCCTATCTGAATAATTCCTTTTAGCAAAGTTTATGTGGTTTTTTTGTTTCATGAAGTTTATGTGTTTTTTGGTTTCATTAATTTTTTTGAATCAAAATAATCATAAAATGGGCAAAGAAATCTTGTAGCCAAACTAATAACATTTCAGCTAATGACTCAATTGGATAATGGCAGAATGAGCCTTGAGTAAGCCTTGTAATGTTAGTTTCAATTATGTTTATAACAAGTACAACGAAAAGCAATTTCATCAAGAATTTACGAGCAAAAACAAACCATGCATATACACATGTTATGATGTATATACTGTATATACACATGTACAAGTAAGTAATCAAATGTCAAAACATACATATATACATACAGGGTCAACATACTTGTATGAGAACAATTTGTAAGCATACATAATGTATGTAAAAAGTCTACTTTATGACAGGTATGAAAGTCAATAAAGTGCATGCTTGTTACTTTTTATATATGTAGTACTTATGAAAAAATATATAGCTTTAATATAAAACAATGTATTTCTTTTGATCATTCCCAAAAGGTCTGCATTTTATTCATTATGTATAGTTCCTTGGTTTCAACTTTAGACAAGGTTATATAAGTTTTATAAGCAAACCTATACAATAATACAAACACTTTTTTCATATAATAAAAGGATTATTTAAGCAATGGTGTTTCAATTGAACTTATGTCATAGTATGCCTAAAAGGTTCAACTGATTCTAAGAAAATTTCACAATTTTAGGTAATTTTCAAAATTCAAAAGTAAATATCAAACTTATTTAAAAATGTAGGTGAAAAAAGCATATATTTGTATAATGGCATTCCTCATGCATCATAACATCATTGACTAAAACATATATTCCACATAATTTATGTTCAAACAGTGCTACAAAAAGATGGCAGCAAAGCACTACTTCATACTCACTTCCTGGATGCGTTTTTGTTGAAACAAATGAGCTAAAGATGTCATTCTTGGAACATCCTTCAAAATCTGCAAGAACATTACATTACATGATGCTCTGTTACAATGACTGTAGCCAAAATTTCAAATTTGTTTCATGAGATTTACACCGATAAAACAAGGGCATTGTAAATCTTCATACAAAAGTTTTTGCCATTAAAAAGCAAATCCAGGTCGTCTTATCAACGATCGTACGATTAAGGATATCTGAAAAGTTTGATAAAACACTGCCAATATCGTAGAATTGTACGATAAAAACAGTCGTCAATCGTTGATAAGACGGCCCCCTGGTCTTTTTGTTACACTGTACCAAGGTAGCAAGCTGCGTTTTTTTTGCATTGATTTAAGTGACAAGCTAAATACAATTACAGTGAAACCTTTGAAGAGAGGCCCTCTGTAGAACAATAACCTCTATACAACAACATAGTCATATCTGCCAAAACTTAAGATTTTACAATGTATTTAACCTCCGCTACAGCAACACCTCTCATCAACAACCATAACCTTTGTCTCCCTAAGGGTGTTGCAGTACAGAGGTTATACTGTATTTCAAATCGGAACAAGGGAGTTAATTCATGTTAACATTCATAAGCTGTTAGAACACATGTTCACAAATAAACATACCATAACATAACATAAATTACATATATATATATGAACATTTATTAGTCCTTTACTATTTCACTTATACTGCAAAGGAGATTTTTGAATATAATTCAAATAAATATTTTCTGAACAATAACATACATTATACCCAACAAATGTTAGCACAATTTATCTCCCTCTTACATTGTATTAAAACTGGCACAGTCATTTTTTTCTCCTGTATCTATGAATTCAAATGTGGTATGCCAACACTGCCCTTGTTTACCATGAAACAAATTTGATTCTTACTATACTAAAACAAACAAAAAAGTTCCACTTTTGATCTGAAAATACATATAAAGGTCTTATTTATATAAAAACAATAGGCCGATGTTGGTGTTAGCCTTGACCTAGTTACAGTGACCCTGTTAACTTGACCTTGAAGACCATGTTACTTTGACCTTGGAATAAGAAAAATGCCCTATATTTCTACTATACAAACAGTGAGAAAGAATTACAGTTTAAAACAACATAATATATTTACTTATATGTATCTTCAGATCAAAATTGGTCATGCACTCAAGCAGAAAATGATAATAAAGGAAAATAAATTAAAAAAAAACATTTAGAAAGGGCCCATAACCACTGGATTTTACATGCATTTGCTCCAACATATACAACTTACTTCTTGAACTAATAACTGTTGAAATATTGGTATTAATGGATTCATACGAGGTATGTCTATATGTATCTGGAAAAATATTTAACTGTTCAATCATAAATGTTCTGAAAATGAATCTATAAATAAATGGTATTATTATTAAATGTTTATGATGTATGAACAAATAATTCTTACCATACAAACAGTACTGAAAGATTAAAGAGTGGATGGGAATGAAAATGCTCAACATTAGACCCCAGCCCCCACCCCCCCCCAAAAAAAAAAAACTACGCGCACCTTAGTAGAAATATCAACCTTGAAACCCACACCAGTGAGAGGCCAGTGGTTCAAATTCTAATCAAGACTTTCTTAAAACTTTATTCTGAAAGATTGTGACCTCCTAAAAACATTTTTTTATTACTTAATGGTTAATAAACATGGCTACACACAGTATTTTTTCAGATAATTCAAAAAAGGGTAGTAAAACCGATGCATGTGAAGGAATTGTCATATTCTTGTCCAAAATAGTTAAAAGTGTTAAAGAATTCAGGAACAGGGTCTAAATGCAAACACGTTTCTTCAGTATAGGCTTATATTCTGTACATGTTAAACACAATTTACAGGGGAAAGAACTGTATTTGTTTTAATGATAAATTACCAACAATTCAAGCATTCAACAAGTGAAATTTCTCAACCTGATCACATAATACAAATGTATCATTATTGTGAATATAAAAATACTATCATTGCATGCTTCTGGTAAACATAGATTTAACATTTCATTCTAAAAATTCTTAAAAATAATTCTGTTTAAATTCAGGAATTTCATTTATTATTGACGATATTGATAATCAAATAAGTGCAAAATGAAACAATCATGTGGTTCCAAAGACATGACTCTAATCAGAGTTTTTGTTCAAACAGAAAATCATGTCTGCATACAAAAGCAAAATTAAATTCAGAATAGAATTAGATTACAATGAATTGCTATTAAAAAAATTAAAAAAATCTCTCTCAAAACCTGTCTTACCAATTTTCATCAACATGTTACTATATCCTTAAAATCGTTCTGTTTGGTCCATGTTAAGCAGGGACAGTATATATAATATGTGAGCTATTCTTATGATTTGTATCTCGAGAGTTAATAGTAAAAATGTTGTAAATGTATTCTAAAGTGACGCAGGGAGAGTGTGTAATATAACTTTACACAATCAACAAGAACTTTAACTAAAAAATTTTTTTTTAATCTCCATCAGACACTGACACCCAACAATCAACTGTTTTGTCAGTCTAAGGATAAACAGCAGAATGTATAGATAGACGGTTGGGCAATGGGCAAATCTATAGACCCTCAAACCCCTAGGTAACGACCTATTATGGTGGGCATAACTATGCTTACATACCTAAAATACCACTCCTTATTCTTTGAAATGTGAAGCTAAAAATTACAGATTTTCATTCTGATTAATTAAGATATCTATGAAAGCCATAGTAAGATTTTAACTATTTTTTACCTGTCTAAAGGTGTCTTGATGCATTTCATCATGTCTAGAGTCATAATATTGATCAATAAGGCTAAAATATTCCTGCCTCTTTCTCTCTAACATCTGGTCACGACGATCAAAATTTGTCGGTAAATACCCCTAAAACAACAAATAATAATATACATAACCATAAAATTAAGTGCAATTAGTTTATATAGAAGTTTTTCTATTTTGATTGTGTATGACAGAATTTCAGTTGCAATAACATGCATTTCTTGTCTCATTATATTTGAGACCGATTATGGAGATCTGTTTTCAAATCCATTCAAAGATTTTTAAGACAGAGATAAACTTTTATATCCAGAGACCAACAAAGCAAATACTTTACTTAGTTGCAAGTAATTTGTTTAAAATTTAAATACATAAATGATCCCATTACTGACAAAATATTTCAAATCACAGCATTCTAAAACTTTATCATAAGGAAAACCAAATGAAAATGTAAAAAGTCTTACAGATAATATTTTCCAACAAGTGGGTCGCACAGCTTTTGGTATGCCTGACCAACTCAGTTTTTGAAGCTCAACTGAAAGGTATAAAAATTAGACATATAATTTGAAGATAATTTTGCTTATTTTCCATGTACAATCCTTGAATGTATAATAATGCATAATATATGTACACATGTGCATTCCAACATTATAAATGCCGTAAAAATAAATATTCAATGCAAAAATTTTAGTATTTGACCATTTCTCAAATATTTCAAGAATTTCCATGATAATGAAGAACAATGATAATAGTTTGAAAATGATATTTCATGGAAGAATAAGTGATTATCCTTCTGTCCTGAAACTAACACCCGAATATTTTACTACAAGAATAAAACTAATAAGCAGCAATTTCTTTAGCACTGACTGTATTTTGCATCTTGAAAAGTTCCAAATTCAAAACCGCTTAAGTTTATGGCTGCAAAATAGATTTATTACAATCTACATTAATTGAACTGAAATCTTTGCTACAGGCAAAAAGCCAGGCCAGTCTGTACATGTTAATATTCTCACCAGACTTTTTCTGCCGGCTATATTTTATCTATAGCAAAGTATATATTTAAAAGGAAAACTAAACATAAATTCTTACCCATATTGGTGTTAGGACCAGCTAACATTGTTTTGATTTTCTCCAATTTAGTTACTTCTTTGTCAACTATTGTATCTTGTGTGTATCGTATGGGACTGGGTTTTGGCGGCTGAAAGGAGTTGTTTATTCTAATACCCATACCAGGAGCTGCCTTGTGATGACCTGGTCCGAGATTGGGACCTAAATAACATCAAATCAACATTAAAGCTTTAAACAGTGACTAATAAAAAGTTAATGAAATAATCTGCCTAGAAAAATAAAAAAAAATAAAAAGAGAGTTAAAATCTAACAGTAATTATGATAATACATTTGAAAAATTATTCATCACTATTGCCTCAATTCCATAGCTTAAGGTTAGATCATTTTCACACATTACATATACAGCAAACAACCTATTACATGGACCTATCTGAAAGCTTTGAAACATATGATACAGTGTATAAACATGTGTGTGTATATACATGTATGTATAATAAGAATATTTTACACTAGCAAATGTGTAACAAACTCAGATCACTTATAAGACAAGAGTTTAAATTTTACAGCAGTTAAGTCAGCAGTTCTTCCTTATTGACTACAATGTTTATACATTGTATGTGATATGCATAATAAAACAAGGTGTAAGGCATTAAAATAATGTTAACTAGAAATGTATCTATAGAACAAATATGCCCCCACATTTCCCTGTTAGGTCATTCTCCAGACATCATGACTGCAGAACAGACAGACATAAGGGCAAATATATATGCCCTCCCCCACCTCCATCTAAGTCAGTAAGTGGGGCATAAAAATCATAAGTAAATACTGTAGAACAAACCATATTTACCATTATAATGTATATTTGCATTTCTTGTCTGTCTATCATGATCTATCACAGCCTTTGCCGTAGACTGAATATCCTTCATGGACATTTTTATGTTTGCCATATCGATCATCAAGTCATCATCGCCATCATCCCAGGCATCCATCGTCTTGTTCTCGAAGTCTTGAAACGAGTCCCCCGTCCTTGCTGTTTTTGACTTGTCATCTTTCTTGGCAGCATTGCTAAAATTGATGGCAGAAATGAGAGCAAAGTTATCTTTTCTTGGATTTTTTTTCTTTAAGGAAGCATGCAGACTTTTTATACACTTCTATAACTGAAACTGCACAAAATTTTATTTTTGTTGATTTAATGTCACACCAACACAGTCTATGTTAACTTTTCAGCTTTACTGGTGGTGGAAGACCTCAGGTACCTTCTGTGCATTATTTCAGGCACAAATGGGCACCTGAGTAGAACCAAGACGTTCCATAAGCTAGCTGGATAGATTCCTCATATGGAAGTCCAAATTGCCTGTCAGGATTCGGACCCACAGCAGTGAGGGGCAAGTTGTTTGAAGTCAATGACCTTTATAAGCTTTAATGGTAAGGCCATCCTTAAAAAAATGTTTGTTTGCAGTAACGCGACCGACTCACAAAATTTGCCCCTACTCAAATTTTTTTTTCATGGTCTGGATAAAAAAATTTTTTTTTTGAATCAGAAAATTATGCCTTGTGCTTTGTTTTCGTTCTTTTAAAGGTTAATAGAAGAAATAAAATGTAGGTCTTATTAAATTAGAATTCAGTTATCAATTTATTAATTGATACCAGATTATCAAAGCATATATTGTCCAGCATTTTGAAATTCCATGTTTATTTGGAAGTACTCAGTTCAATAAAAAAAAAAATCGACCTATCTACCCACCTTGAAAATTCTGGGACGGGTTACTGCAAACAAACATTTTTTTAAGGATGGCCTAAAGAAAAAATTGACATCTCATAAAAATTAAACTTTTAATATGCTTCATAATAGAATCAATTAATTATATCATGAAATGGTCATTAAGTAGAACCTTACCTTACTCATTTTGAAAATATGCACTCAACCTAGGCATATATATGGTTAATTATAATTTGAATCGCCTTAAACATTCTGACAGACCTTGACCTTAATGTACTGTGTATAATAAGCAAACCCTGCTTTATATGAATATCAGTAAGTTGGCAAGTTGAAGGTATTTTACTATATATTTAAAGCAGTATGCCTCCAGAATTTTATTTTATTTTCGTTTCACAATCTGAAGGGGGTGTTGCTTTTAAAGCTGCTCTCACTCCATACTGGTGGCACAGGCCACTGGTAACAGGTCTATTATCTTCTACAAATTAACAAAAGTATTTGAAAAGTGTATGGCACTTGTGAGACTTACCTTAGAGGTTGGTGCATAGGAGGGTGTTGTGCTCCATAGACTGGTTTACCACTGTAAAATAATTCATTATATTATTTTAAAATTATAATAGACATTATTTCCCTGCTATACATTGTCGGTTATTTTAAACCTGTAACCTAATAACTGATTACTAGCGGTGAATAAATGTCCATAATCAATTGAATAATATTTGACATTACCGATGCACCATGCTATGTGGGATCATTTTCATTAGTAAATAGTAGTTCAAAATAAGCAATTAGCATATGTCAAAATAAAACTTGTCCAGGCCTACATGTACATGTAACTTCCTGTTTATTGTCAGTTTTCTGGAGTGGTTTTAGAGTTGTCCCAGAAGTTAGACTATAGGATTTGTAGAGTGTGTGTCATGTGACTAAAAGTTTGCAAATGTCATAAACATACACTGTAAATATCCTAAATATATACTGTAACATAAATGTGTACAGCTTATAGTTTTTTGAAAACATAGTTTTTAACCGATTCAGAGTGGAATTCATAATGGGTCAATGAGTTTGAAATGTCTTTTTAATATAGCTTCGAAATTTTAACATAAGTGACCTACATGCATTACAAGCATTCATATTATTGCATGCTATTTCTTTCTCTGTCAATACATTGTAAATAGAGGTATATATTCTTCTAATAAATAAATATATGTTACTATCTGATGGTACCTTTCTTATATATATGCTTTGCACATTAAATTACAAATTTCAACACTGTGTCACATGTTTGTTTATGAAATCATGATGAATTTGTTATCTCACCAAAACTTCACTTAAAACAGTATTAAATGAAAACATATGCCATCACCATCTCTCACATGTAATAAAATATACCCTGATTAAAGATTCTCTCTGTTTTCGAGAAAGATTTTACATTAAGTGTTCCAATATCCTTTTATTGAATTATGCTGAGCTCTGAGCAAGTGCCATATTTAAGTGGTTATTCAATTGACTGGATGAAATTCTTCCAGAGGTGAAGAAACAAAATGCATGTGTTTTATTTGTTAGAGAATTATGTGCAGATCTTGGCATGAAATGAAAGCACAAAACAGTGCCGAAAACCTGTTCCTCTCACATCCAAGGGAAGGGTACGCTGTTATCTATATGAAATAATGATATTTTAGCAAGTATTCTAAACATAATCAAAATAGTTGACATTAAGTCCCATGTTCAAGACAAGTTACCAGGTCATAATTCTATGCAAAAATATTGTGATGTATGATTTGAAAATAAAGTTAGCCATGCTGTATAAAAATGCGGATCAAGAAGGAAGCCACTTACTGACTTACTTAACCTTAACCAGAGACATAGATAACAGAGATAGGCAACTTCCTAGCCAGTTAAAATATCACGTGTGCCTGCTAAACTTTAAACTTGTAGCAAGTAAAACTTATTAACCAGATATCAAAATCAGTAAAATAATACATTTTCTGAAAGCTTATGCATTTGTCTATGGCTGCAGGTAAAAATATTTACAGTTACCATTTAAATAAATGTTACATCAATTTTTAAAGAGAACTACTTAATATTTTTTGTTACAAAACTATTCATATGACAAAAAACTGGCTCAGTGGGTACGTTCTGCCATGTTTTTCTAAGTGAAAGGCATGGAAAGTTACCAATATTTTATGGCAATCCGGTCAACTCGTCCTCTGGTCAACTCGTCCTCTGGTCAACTCGTCACCTTTTTGGTCAACTCGTCCCCTACTTTTGGTCAACTCGTCCTCAAAGAGTCAACTCGTCCCTAATATGGTCAACTCGTCCCCTACTTTCGATCAATTCGTCACTATTATATGTTTTAAATCAATGTCTTTAAATAGTTCTTTTATGTAAAATTAATAATGAATTTGATTGATATCGAAATATTAATAAAATAACGTCTTTTTACGTCAAATTTTAATGATCTTTTGTGCACGTGCATAGCTTTGATGTAAAACTACAAAGACAGGTAAGTTTGCAAACATTCAATTAATGTTTAATAAATCGGAGTTTTAAATGATAATTAAAACTAAAATTAGGTCCAACTCTTTGATTTTTACCGCCTCCCTAAATGGATTAAAGACTGACGACAGATTAACAGGAATTAGAAGTGCTAAAAACTTTATGTGGGTGCGTATTGATCTCATTATAGAAGGATCGTGTTAATTAAAAACATGATAATTATTTGTTGTAAAATTGTCAATATAAAATTTGCCCTGATAAATATAAGATTTATTCTTAAAATCTCATTTGCGTTGTACGTTATATCAACATTGGATTATTTTTTAAAGTGCATATTAATCATTTCTTAGAATTCCATATTGTTGGATTATATACTGCATGTGAACGGCGTATGTGACAATTTCCGTACAATAATATTTGCAGTGGATATTAACTGATTGAATGGAAACATGATTGAAAACATAAAGTAATTACCAAATATTTAATTGCCATCTAATAACTAGTAAAGATAAATTTTAAATTTCCATAAATAAATCTTTAAATTGATCTCAAAGAGGAGCTGAAAAAACTGAGTTCCAGAATTTCTTGTATGATACAAGTCAATATATTGAATGTATAAATTATATTTTATCATTACATATGAAACATGTTTTATACATTAAATGGTATTGCTATTGGTCGTATTCGTGTTTTTTTTCTGTATGTAATTTAATCAGAATTATGCACATATATACTTATTATTAGAAAAAAAGCTCCAAATATTCGCATACAAAAAGCGTCAAAATATGTCCAATTCAGTAATTTTATAATATATTATTTTAACAGTCTATAATAATTTATGAAATATATGAAAAACAGATAATAATAAAATATAGGGGACGAGTTGACTAGGGGACGAGTTTTCCAAGGGACGAGTTGACCAAAAAGGTGACGAGTTGACCAGAGGACGAGTTGACCAGAGGACGAGTTGACCCTGAATCATTTTATGCAGCCATAGATAAAAGATTTACCTTTCAAATGGTATATAATATTAAAGGATCAAATGTACATCCATTAAGTTTTATTTGCTACAAAATGCCTAATTTTTCACTTTTTGATAGGCATGAGTGATATTTCAATGGAGTATATAGGAGCTGCTTATCTCTGTTATCTATGTCTCTGCCTTAACTTAAGTGTCTGTGCCTTAATTGGATTACAGTAAACCTAAATTTATCTGAACAAGATTATCTAGCAAGACATTTCACCCCTCAAGACACTTCACCCCTCATCCATTTTTTCTATAAAGTAAATAAGTCAACAACATAATGCTTTTATATGTTTAATTTAATTATTTTTTAATAAGTGTCTGCAAAAATAGCCTAGGGTGAAGTGTCTGTTTCAGCTCTACCAGAAACTCCATATTATTAAATTTTTAGACTATTCTTCAATTTTCTTTAAATAGTGTTGAAAAAAAAATCAAATAGAATTTGATATTTTCAGATAATAAAAAAATATATATGATACAAAAAAAGAAAACATGAAATTTTATCAGATCATTTCCAGTTTTTTACCTTCCAGGTCCACTGCCCGATCTTTTCCAGAAACCTGACTTGCTGCTGTCTTTTACAGCATTCCCACTGACGGACATGATATTGATTTGCAAGTTGGAAAGTTATACCAAAGGTTATTCGAAACAGAAGTCTACATTTTGATATGCAAAATTAGTATTGTTGTCATAAATGGCGACTTCCTGTTACGATAGCCTTGACCCTTAGCTAAATAGCGCCAAGTGAATTAAACACCAAAAAGATGGTCGACGATAGTCGGGTATACAACATATGATTTTTAAAGCTGTCTGTACATGATAAAACATATGGCACATAAATTGTAAGAATACATAAACAGGCATATTAAGATAATACACATCAGTACCTAGCCTGAATATGGTTCTGGATTATTGTCTGTATATTATACTGTATGTACACAAGTAGACCAAGAACAAGAAGTAAAAAGAAAAAAGCCCTTTGGATCAAGATAGATTGCGGTAAGACCCCCAGTGGAATGTCAGACGTTTCACTCCCAAGACGTTTCACTATTGAGACGTTTCACTCCCAAGACGATTCACACCTAGACGTTTCACTCCCATTTTGTCAATTGTATGGACGTTTCACTCCCATTTTTTTGAGATGTTTACTAGGAAAGTTATCAAATTTTAATTTCATTAATATCAAACAGTGTAAAAAGGAAATTCAATTTAATGTTTCATTTTGTTGATTTCAATGATATTGTTAATAAGAATTATTAATTAGAATATTACTCATTTAATTATGGGTTGAGTGATAAGAGGTGTAAATGAAAGACAAATTTCTGAAATAACACTTTTATTATAAGTGTAACAACATGAGAAAATTCTATATCTAGTAAATTAAAAAGAAATAAAATAACATAGAAAGAATTACAAAGACATATATATTATAAGTATCAGTTTAAATATTGAAATCACTACCAGTAAAGTTATTAATATTATTCAAATAATAAAAAATAGCAATATATTAAATATTAACTATATATAATGATTATTGTAAGTCTTAAACAATGAAATGCGAAACATGTGTATAAAATATTTATTTTTTTTAATTGTTTTCTTCATCAATTTATTAAACAGTAGCCATTTGGGAGTGAAACGTCTTGGTGTGAACCGTCTTGGTGTGAACAATAGTGAAACGTCTGTCTACCCCCCCCCCCCCAGTGTAACATGCATACTCTACTCCATAAATTTGCTATGGCTTAAAACTTAAAATTTCTTAACAATCAACAAAATTATGGTGTTTTATTTTTGTTATCCTGACACAAAAATATTTGAATGCATGAAAACCCTAAAGAACAGACTCTACAAAAGGTGAATTATTATTGTACTTAAACTTTAAATATGAATGAAAGTTCATTTTATGACTGACTCTGTATTATCTGTCTTCCCTATCTTTGATGTAAGATATACGTACGTTCTCTTTTATTGATATTGTTATTGCATTTTATGTTATATTGATATTGCTGTGGATGAAGATACATCTTTTATGGAAAATAAATTGCCTAAAATATTTTATTTGACTGACTTTCACAATTTCTATTCTTATATCTCCAAATTGAGTGTACACTTTTTTCCGTATCCATGTCATAGCTGTAATTTTCATATGAATTGCCATTCTTCACTTCACAATGTAATGTGTTAATGTTTTACATATACAAAATGTATATTTGTATAAACCGATGCATCCTTCGGAGAGAAAAAATCAAGCATTTATTATGAGCTCTTTATTCCTGATATCCTCCCGCCCACTGCCTCGATTTTAACATTCTGAATCTGTTCTTCTTTTATCTTCCTTTAGACAACTTTTTAAAAAATTCTTGCGGTCTTTTGACGCGCAATGATGTCTACGTCCACTCGAGGGGTTGACATCATTGAGATAATGAGACTAGATTATAGAAAATGTTCAGCTTGGCACACTCAAAAAATATTAATACGTTTTGGGAATATTACTGATTTGCTTGTTTTCGTCATTTTTTCTGGGTCTTTTTATAATACACATGGTGAATTATGACCATTAATTGTAATTGCATCTTTTTTTGTTTTACTTTGCATTGAGAAAAACACTACTGACACTACTAAGGGTTACATTTATTGAGCTATTCTATAAGAATGAACTATGTTATGATATTTTGGAATTATTCTCTTTTTTTTAGAATTCAAACAACAACTGTTGCAGCAGATATATAGCAATGAATGTCACAACATATTTAGCGTTGTTTGTGCGAGCTTTGATAATACTTCGCTTTATTATTATTTCATGAAACGGGACTTTAGGGGAGGTCAGAAAAGTCACATTTTGGTATTATATTATAGCTGGGCCTTCGATGGTTTTTCAAACAGAATTTGAAAGTCGCTGACCAGACCTACTATAACCTATATCATGTTGTTATAGTCAAAGTTTACATCCACCATAAAGTGTATGACATGAAAATGTTTACACGGTAGATGTCCGCATATTCAAGGATGGAACATTTTAAAAGTGGGGAAACATTTAAGAACAATGAACGCCAGCCCGCATAGCTCAATCGGTTAGAGCGCGAGACTTTGTATGACATGAAAATGTTTACACGGTAGGTGTCCGCATATTCAAGGATGGAACATTTTAAAAGTGGGAAAACATTTAAGAACAATGAATTTGTAAAATATTGCATTAAAAAATGACATCCATACTTAGTTATTTATGATATTCTAAGCTATGAAAGAATTATATATAGATATGGATATCTCGGACAGAAAAATAAACAAAAACAAAAAACAAACAAACATCACCTTAAATAGTATGTCATAAATCCTTTTGAGAGATATTGTAAAGTTGTGATAATTTGTGTACAATTTGTGTAATACCCCACTGACACCGTTTATAATCTCGGCCTACAAATCGTCAGACCATAATTCTATTTTAAGTGTTTATGACTAGCATAACATCATGTACATGAACATATTCCTTTAAAACATGATATCTTTCTCTCTTTTTTATTTTATAAAATACTTTAAATTTAACAAACTGTGTAACAACAACAAATACTGATTTATAATGCCAAACATTATTTTTTGTATACATAATATATCGCATAAATAAAATCATGATTTAAACAAGTTCTGAAAAGGCAAGCGATTAAAACAAGGCAAATCATCATTGAAAATAATAGGTACAACTTCATTAAGTTTGTGTATGAGCTTAACTGACACAGTGTAGCACCGCCCATTAACAACGGTTTACACCGCACATTAGCACCGGTTTATGTATTGTTCAACAATCGAAACTACGAGTACTGGTTTCGATGTTCCAACATCACAATAGAGTTTGTTTCAACTTTAAAAACAGCCGCCAAACTATACTTAAACATAAGTCACAAAAGGTGTTGATAGAAAACCAATGCGTAGAATAGTCGACCAAGTGTTTCATTCTTGTTTGCCTTTATGTCACTCCCTTACATAAAATGGCAAAATATATTCACGTTTATTGAAAAACGATATCATCTATGTGTTTCAAAATGATACTGACAGCATCACTGTAGTATTTATAACTTTATGTATTTATTTATCCCTAATACATTAGTAAGTTATTTATATCTTTTGGTTTTGTTTTGCTCAGAACTGTCTGGTAACCAAAGGCTCCAATTAACAGACCAAGCGTGTCACCTTTTACCGTGTTTGGTGTTTGGCGATCATTTTAATTTCAATTTTGACTATTTTACATGATGTCATTATACCAGCTCTTAGTGCTTTGTATTTTAAGTAAATACAAACAAACATGAGTAAGTGGCCATGGACCCCGTTGCTCATACCGCTCATTGTGAGCCAGGACTAACCGCATTAGAAGTATAAATCATACTAGGCTGTTTTGATCGAGCAGTCTCCTGAAGATGTACATCGCCTGCCGTTATCTCTCTTTTCACCTGACCGTTGTCCGATTCTTTTTGTGCGGAACAGCCCGTGTTCGTGCTGACATATACCCGAAGCGTATGAATTGAAAAACACACCAAATGCATCAGAGGGATTCCAATAAATAAGGAAAGACAGGATAATGTAGCGGCAGTTCCGGTTTTACTCCAGTCTAGCACCGAGTAAATAGGGGCATAGCCGAGGGCGTGGTAGATTATAGAAAACAATAAATAGAAAAATCCATAGATCATTGGTTGGTAGAAGTGTAGAAGTTGTATAGGCTTCGCACAGAAAACCAAACTCAATAAAGTATAGATCGTATTGAGCAAATGTTTGTTGATACTTCCATGACTAAATTCTGCAAGTAAAAGAAAAAAAGGTAGGCATGATTGTGTAACTATGGTAACTGATGGTTGACAAAGAAATTGTTAAATTCCAGTTAGAAATTGAAATACATGTATATTCATGCATGTACAACAGTCAAATGAAAGCAAAGGAGTAACTTTTATCGTTTCAAATATCTATTTGCACTATCAATGTAATACTAAACGTGATATTTTTATTTTACGCAAAACAATCCAATATAATGGTTACCAAGGCAACTTATACATACTCGGTTCTAGAAGAGCATAGTATATGATGGTGACCATCAAAGATATGGCGTTGTTTATGTTGAAGAAAATCCAGGCGACTTTCATGTACCATTCTGTCCCTGTGGCCAATCCTATTCATTTAGTATATAAAATTATATATGCGCATGTGTAACATTATACATGTATACGAAGATGCATGCAAACAATAGATTTTACCTTTAAAATAGCTAGATAATAAACTTTTGAGTTTTAAGTTATTACTTTATAAAACGTGATTAATAAAGTACAAGAACAAGCAAAACGAGAAGAAAATCAAAAACCCTCTTCCATTCACGTGCACGCTGATCATGCAAAATGAACTGCTGAACAAAAAGTGTTAAAAATAAGTTCATTCGAAGACCACCAATACAATCTTTTTAGTGCAAAGTAATTAGCCAATTCGATATTGTTTATTATTACAATAATATTTTAATTAGAATTGATTGACGCGTAAAGTAACTAAACTAATTCCTTCCTAAGACGAGTGTAATCCTATTTTATCGTGGGAACGGTATTATTTAAAAGTTATTGACAACATGGTGTGAACCACTCGGTCGTTGTATACGATATATACGGCAACGGGAGCGGTGGATTAGTGGTAAAGATTTTTGCGGCTCAACACAGGGATCATTGGTTCGAGCCCTACTTGGATCACGACCATGTTTCCTCATATGACACCAGTACAGGTTAGTTCCAGGAAGCCAACTCGAAACTGATAAAAATAACTTGCAAGAACTTGTTTCACTATCGATTTGAAAAAAAAGAACTAAAATAACTATACGGTAGTGATGACGAAATATCTGCAGTGGAACCCGATGGTGGGCGTGACTCGAGTTTTTACTAAATACTGATTATTTCCATTTATAGTGACGTAAATAATTCATAATTATGCAGACAATGCTTGCTAATAATATTGTTAATCTCACAAAAGTCGTGACAGGGAGAAAAACGATTTTTGTCGACAAGCCTATTCACGTTTTGTCCTTATGAAGGCTTGTCATATTCAAAGTCAACTTAGCAAAACAAATGGTATTGTATTGATATTTCCTTAAGTCCTAAATCCTTGTTGTTTGTCTAGAATTTTGAGCTTCAGATTACAGGCGACCTTTGTTGGATTTCAATATTACGCAAAGATAATGTTGCTAATCTTTTCTTTATGGTTATGTCAATTTAATGACTCTTCCAAACTTCGTTCTGTTTTGTTCAGTAGAGAAAACATTGACAATGTCAAAAATCATATACATTGTGTTTATATAGATAATTATAACTGCTTTTTGTAGAAAGAATGCTCAGTTAAATGGAGAGAACAGAATAGTTTCTTAATCAATCTTTAAAAGAGCTTCACTAAAGTTAAAAAGCTTAAAACATAAGCTCTTACATATATATCATTTTGGGCACTTAGAAACAGAAAACTTGGAGAAAAGAAATGATAAAGAAGTACAATGTATACTAATTAAATTGAAAATTTAGTGCAACTCTTAGCCTTATTCGAGTTATAAGCTTTAAACCCTTTTCATTTAGGTTCTTTTGCACAGTAAAAAAATCTTCTGAGAAAAAGAGAAAGCGATAGAACTGAATTTTGCGCGCAAGTTATTGGTATTGTATGGTATAAAAATCTCAAGATAAAATTTCCAGTCTTGTCATGTGAAAAAAAAATCTCAGTGGAGTTTCTTTAAGATTATACTCGTACTCATATCGTACTATGAGCGCTTTTTAGCACTCATTTTTTTCTTTTTAAAATCATTTGTTTAGAAGATCTGAAGATACAAATAAATTTGTCATAATTTGATTACATTGATCTGAAATATTCCTTTTATGTATTTAGTTACTATGATTTGAATTTTTTTACATGTATATCATGATTGAAAAATAGAAGAGAGAAAAAAACAGATTATATACTCCATCGTATCACTTACCGTCTCTTATATCTTTACGTTTTGTATGTGTAAATACAGTCACTCCGAAGTCAATGAACACGTGCGCTGCTTGAATTAAGTACGACCAGTTGGTTAAATAGATGAAATATTCCCCATCCAGGCCAAGATTGTAATGAATATCTAAACATAGCATAACTGTGTAGAATAACATCCAAAACACAACCCAGAATATATAAAATTTTGGTCTGAACCACTGAAATACAGAAGAAGAAAAATTTTGTCATTAATATATTATACAAGTAAAACATTTCCCCGCTGGATGGCCGGTTTTTGGTGGCCCTGCGTGACTGAACATTGTCTCGAGGACTGCGTTCCATGAACGTCGCTCTGCCGTGGTGATATTTTGTATTCCTATTCTATTATTTGTGATAGTGTTAATTACCATGACTTTATTCAGTAATATTTCATTTAACTTGTTACTTTATGGTTTATATAAATTCTGCCTTAACTAGAGTGTTGTTAGAAATATATAATACAAATGTATATCGCAGCTTTCTAGTAAAGATCAAATCTTATCTATTTTGTGATGTGTCACTTTACCTGAAAAGGTAGCTATATCGATATTAATACAAAGTAGTGCAATATCAATTTATGTTTTTACGCTCAAATATTTATAATGTAACAAGCATTAGCTTATTGTATAACGGACATTTGCAAAAATACCCAAGATTCAAATGTTATGAATGGTGTTTGATATATTATTACATGAAGAAATATTACGAATTATTTTGCTTCCCCTCCCTAGCACCGGCTTTATAGTGGCTTCAAATTTTAAAAATTTGCATGATCCGAGTAAATATGTAAATGCACGAGAAAGACTATTTATTTACATGTCTCTACATGTATATGTTTCATAAGCAATACAATTATCATTTATTTATATTTATATTATATTTACCTGAGATTTAACAAATAGAGATGGGTTTTCATGATGAAGTCCAAATCTTTTTGCTCTAAATTCTTCTCGCAATTCCTTACATCCGCCACAATCCTTCATTGTTAAGTTTCTGTTATCATGAAATAATATGTAAAAGTAGTAATAAACTCAGTACGGTGGTGAAAAACTTCCTTTAAAATATTGCATTTCCTTTTAAATTTGCGTTCCAGTTTTCACACCTTTTATGTCAGTATGCGAGAGGTACAAATGCAAAGTTACCTAATAAGCTTTAAGTGCATTATTCCAATAAGCAAATATTGCGAGATACACACGACTAGCACGTTTTATTTATATAAAATTCTAAAGATCACTTCTAGATATGTTGACAAACGTTTTGGAGGATGTGAAGTAAATGAACCTGAATCAGGTAACAATATATTACTCCTTCATAGAGACCACATATCTAACACTTCTGAATTGTTCCAGATTTAGTATTGTTATTGATATGAAATAACTCCTACTCAAACAGCTAGGCACAATGTCTCTTGCCACCTTACAGATTGGTGCAATAAACTAATTAAATACGAACGCCACCATATATGCAAACAGGTCATAAACTATAGACATCGCCTTTTTACATTTCACTTTACAAAATCACTTGTATAATAATTTACAATATTTTCATAGTGTTTTATTGCTCTATAGATTTATTTAGGGAGCGTACTATATATATATATATATATAAATATATATAAAGTCCAGGGTTTATTCTAATCGGATTTGCAAATCTCTAATTACAAATGTGTCGGTATTAACTCGTTTAATTTGTCTTCTTATTTAAAGGTGCAGTAGTATGCAAATAATGAAACACACGGTTATTGACCTCTGCAGCGTTGTAGAAAAAATAAATGTTGAAAGTAAAGCTGGTAAAAATATAAATGAGTCCAAAGATAAGATTCATAGTTGAAAGTTGTGGCATTAGTCTCCTTTTGCCTCTTTCTTATAAAGAATATGCCATTCAATGTCGTTGTTTATACAAAAAATGTATGCTAAAGATTAAACTTTTCATTTATAACTGATAATATACGATGCCAATTTGACAGGTGTCAATGTTGTTGTTGGGTTTTTTTCAGTTCCATTCATCCACAAAAAATATTAGAGTATCAATGGTACAAAAGTTCTAAAAGAAATAAATACTGTTTAGCAGCTATATCTAGATAAATGTGGTCAAACTATTAACCCTTGAACGCGTCAAGTTAGAAGAAAAGAAAAGAAAAAAGATAAAACAGTGCTTTAGCATTTGTAAGAAAAAACTTTAGCACCGGCCTGTCGAATAGATGTCTGAAAATAAATTAACATGTTTATCGTCTGCGCCAAAAAAGTACATCTGTATCGAGTGACCGAATTTTTATAAGGTATATTGTATTTATAATTAGTACATTTGTATATTCTTAAATTGGCATACATTTGTCTCAGATGATATCAGCTGAAAATAAATATTTGAGACTTTAATAAGTAAAATAGCTTTGCACACAATTTTGTGGTCGATTCATTGGCTGTAGGTTACGAGAACCTTCCTGCGCACCGTTCACTCAGTTTTAAGTATCAGTAGTGTATTCAATTAGATGCTATACATGTGTAGGGGAGCGTTTGTTACAAGTAAATGCACACCATATAAGTTCAACGCTTATTATGAAATTCTGACAGTTTATAAACAAGAACCAGATATAAATGAAAAAAAAATCGAACTTAAAATGAAACAGAAAACAAAAAAGGAAAAACATACGTTTTTAGGTAACATTAAAGAGTATTTAAATCTTACGAAGTTTATAAATCCCATCTTCTTTAAATGAATTCCCTTAAAATTATGAAATCCAGTATTCGTATGTTTGTAAGAACAGAATTATAATCATCAGTTTTGATATGGTACCCCAGGTACTCGATATGTACTACCAAATATTAAGCGTTATTCCTATGTATTTGTTGTTGTTTCTTGCTATAGTAGATTAGAGAATAATTGATTTACTCTCGACATAAGAGAGAGTAAATGAAATATGATATGCATAATGTTTTATATCATTGCTACTATACATGTATGCATGTATAAAATAGATATAAATAGAGTGTTTTGTTATAAAATGTCATTAACGTATGGACATTCGTGTTGATAAATGTTTGATCATCTAAACTAGCAAATTCTTAAATCTTCATACATTTTATAAGTATTATGTCGCAACGTTATTTCTTGAATAATCCGTCAACTTGAAAATCGTTCATCTTAAACACGTGTAGGACATTTTGCTAATGAGTTTAAAATAGAAATACCACTTTTCTCTATTTTGTTTGAACAATGATGCGAGGCATTTTCTTTAACTTAGCACCATGTATAGTTTCAATTTGGGTACCATATTTAGTTGTAATTGGTTTAAATATGAATTCTCAAATAATATCAAAATGTCAATAGAATTTATACGATCTATTAATGTTGCAACTTGCATAAAGTCCAAGTGGTTGTGAACAAAATACATGTAAAACAGTTACTTTGGTACAATGATTCAAATGGAAAATTTCTTATTTGATGATTTTTTTCTGCGTTTAACGGTTTGCGCATTTACATGTATATATGTCAAGCGCATGAGTACTGCGTACTGCATTAAATCCTTAAAAATAACTTCTTCAAATTAAATGCCCAGTGTGACTTGGAGTAAATGTTTAGAGTGGTCGTTTTTAAACATTTTTAAAAGATAATGGTTAGAAACATTACAATAAAATTGGAAACATAAACCTTATTAAATACTTTATAGGTTTGACATTTACTCTTAATTAAATATGACATTAACTTTGCCAAACTTTTTCAATTTTATATTTACTTTTCAAATATATTTTAAATATGGAATTAACAGAACCAAACACTTTTATATAAGAAATTAACACATCCTAATACTTTTAAGATATGGCAATAATTTTTCGAAACAATTTTTAAATATGAAATTAACTTATTTAAACATTTTTTAGATATCAGTTTAACTTATCAAAAAATCAAATATGAGATTCCACTTTTTCAAATATCTTATTCATGAAATTAACATAACCAAACACTTTTTATATATGAAATTAAAATCTCCTTACTCTTTATAGATATGACATTAAGTTACCCAAAACTTTTTTAAATATGACAATAACTTTTCCAAACACATTTTTAATATGATGCAAACACATTAACTGAACCAACACTTATAACATATGACATCAACTTACTCAAAAACGTTTTTAATGACATTGACTTATCCAAACGCGTTTTAGATATGAAATTAACTGAAACAAACACTTTGACTATATAACATATCCAAACAATTGATCAAGGCATTTTGGGACTAAGACTCGGCTGTGGAATTTACTTCTGATTATTGCATTCGTCTTCCTCGTATCCTGTTATTTCTCCTTTTATATTGAATAATACAACACTGTAATTAGCAGCATCAATTTGTAATCAACAACAACAACAAAACATTTTACTTAATATTTTAACTAGACCTAACATACACAACAATACATAAATAAACAACAACATATGTAGATTTAAAAAAGGAAACACAAACAAAAAATAATAAGATCAATGAGACATGTATATTAGTCCCTTATACGGTTCTATGATCTGGTACATCGAGTAGAAAAAATTGAGATTGGTAGAGTACGGACTGGTATGTAAATAACACAAAACACTTCACTAGTCTGTTATTTATACACAAGTTAAACAAATAATAACAATAATATGTCCATGTGGTCGTTCCTTTCAAAATTGCTTTTTATTTTGGGCAAACACATTCTTTTATTTGGGGACCATACACACCATTTCATGAAATGGTACTTTAACGTGTCTTATTGAATATTTCATGACTACCGCCATATGAACACATCTACGATTGAAAAAAAACAACATTTTATTTTAAAGTCGGTGCTAGGGGCGTGGACAGTAGCTTGCAATTAACACTTACATCCATGAATTAACAAGATCAATCAAACCAAGCCTGCAACATTTTCAGTTTTGCAGTTTTTGGCGTTCTTTAGATAATCTTTTTTTTTCTTCTTTACTTTAGCGGATTGTTTACAGTAGAAATGTTTTTTTTAAATACAGCGTTGTCTCATGAATGCATATAGTTACCGAGATGCTGACAAAGGTCAGCTTCCAATGTGTCAAGTCCAATTTAGTTTTGATGTTTGCACTTCCGTTATCATTCATCATTATCTGTTTTAATAGTTTAATTTAAATGGTTAATAACAGTATGATTGAAAATCTAGTTTCCCTTGTCAGTGCCATGATGTCTAAATTTCGATTATTTTGGTTTCCAAAGGAAAGTTTATATAATTTCATCCCACCGGATAATAAAAATAAGACAATAAATGATGTGTAATGCTTAATTTGGCTGAGTCTGTTCTCTATTCTAGAGCTGTATTTGATAATGAAACGCATTCATGTTGCACAATTTAGCATTAATTATCTTGGGAGAACAAATAATTTACTTTTATTGGCTTTCAACAGCTTCATTAAAAGCATTGGTCAATTTTAACTGAAGAAATGATTTTCCGTCCTGCACACTTTGTATTGCTCGAAAAGTTTCATGTACGGCATGGATTTGTATTGACGGCGAATCACATATGTCTATTCATAAAAGAAAATAATTTTTCTCCACGTTTTCTTTATGCAATGAAAAGAAATTAATATGAGTGAGCTATTCTTATCATTGTCGTTGATTTTCTAGAGTTGTTTCCACATTCTGTCTGTGGTACATGTATAATGAATAAAGTATTTTTTTATTTAAACGTCGCAAACGTCACGTAACGCTACCAAAAAAAAAATTTTACTCTTAGCTTTTCTTTATGTGTGCATTCTTAAAATCAAACATTTTGGCCAAATGAACATTTAAATCATTTATAGAAATATTATCTAAACAAAAAAAGGTATGTATTTTCATTCGATATCTAGTCAACATATTGCGAAATTTAATTTCATAACTGCAAATTTAGACACTGAAAAACGTAATACATGTACTATGTCATGTAATTAGTTTAAATTTATTTATTTTAGCTATATAGACCCTTTCATTAAAGACCTTATTCAAGTTGTCGCCCTTCGATGACGTCATTGGGGGATACGTTGGACAATGCCGATACGATTAAGTACAATTATAGAGGGATAAATGAATTTTAATCCTTTCTCTTTTAAGATTGGCAGATTGAAATTGCCAAAATTTTGTGTAATTGAATAAGATATTACATAAAAAGAATGGTGAAATGAATTAATATGTTTACTATATATATAATATGGTTAACGATATGTTTTAATTTAACTTGTTAATACCAGAGATATAGATAATGTATGTATGTCTCCTAATATACAATACCCAAAAGATATTTTGAGTTTCAAAATTGTAAGGATTCTGAATTTTCGAAAAACGGCTGCGTAATAATTAATTGCAAGATACAAGTATATTAAAAATCATTTTGATTTAACCATTACTAAGAAAAGAAAACAATATAAATCTATGTAATTTCAAAAAAGATGTAAAGGCATAAAAAGTAAAAATTCTTTTGAATGTACATGACTGTATACTATTTGTGTCGGCAAAAAATGCACTCTCAAAAGATCGTACATCACACCAATTTATTTAAGCTGGTAAAGTAATATTTTCAACTCGATTCATACTCTGCTTATCAAATATTTAAAAAAAATCACAAAAAAAAACCCAACAAAAACAATTTGTGAAACACGATCACAGAAATTCGTTATTAACTGAATTATATTTTTACGTATTTTTGACTGTGCCAGTTGGTAGGGCTCTGGATCGAGTATCAAATCAGTAAGGCATGACCAATAAAGTCCCTAGGATGATCCATAACAAAATTCGGACCATAAATAAATTGACAACTAACAAAAGTGACGTAATCTGATGTAATGTTATAACTCTAAAAAAAATGCACCCTGGTGATTTATGATATCACAGCCAAGTGCCGCTTTTATACATATACAACATATGTACCCTGTTAATTTAATATGTTTCGGCCCAGTGGCGCTTATATATACACATCTATTTATCTATGAAATATGTTACTGGGAAATGGTCTTTAAAGAATAGATTTTAAATACAAAATGTATCAAAATTATCTTATTATCGTCTGTTGCGAATCTTAAATTATAAAAGTCAATGTCATATGGTTTTCGTTCTTTCCAGAATATTTATAAAATTAGGCCTATATATCCTTCACAGGTTCTTTGAAATATTTTTTATACGGTATAATGAAGAAAGAATCAGTAAGTGTTGACATAATGCATTCTGTTATTGTTCTATAAAAGCTTGAAAAACAATCATTAAAAGACATTGGTAATCTTATTTTCAGGTTAGTCACAAATACGCCGGGATTTTCTAAATGACAGAAAATAATTACAAAGAAAACTAGAAAATGGTCATTTAAATTTATAATAGGCAATTTCAGTGTGTATGGGTGTTTATAAAATAATAAAATTTGATTTAGTTACTAGCTTTTTATCCTGGCATTTGAGAAAATCTAGATCTAATAAATATATTCACTTTGAAAATTCGCTGTTTGAATTAGTAACGATTCGCCACACTAACGATTCGCCACATAACGATTCGCCACAGAGTAATAACGATTCGACACAGTTTAATAACGATTCGCCACAGTATGATTATAGATCTAACAATGATTTTTTTTTTTTAGTTATCAACAAACTTTTTCCTTTTGTTTTAATAATTTGACAATGACAATAATTTAATAATGTCTCAATACAAGTAACATGAACTTAAAGCCCACATCGCGGATTTTCAATTTATCAAAGTAACATTATTACAGGAGTACATTTACAAGAAAGTAATTATATGTTTAAATAAATATTGAATTAATCATAAACATAAATGTCAATTAATATATATATATATATATATATTTCATATATTATATATATGTCAAATATTTAAAAAAAAAAATATTGCAAAAACATGTGATCATTACGAAAATTGATTTAGGATAATTGATTAAAGAACACATATCTAAAACATTTGTCACACCTTTAATTTAATAAGCCAATCACCTTAAGCTTGTTGTAGAAATATTTAATTGACGCCGAAATAATCCTTTAATTATCTGACAATGTGAGCAGATTTCAAAACAATGCGGCAATTAAGCTTATTTATGTAAATTTTTGTTATAAAATATGTTAGTTATATAAATGTGTATAAATTAGTAGAGTTACTACAATCAGATAATAAAGCTATACTTGTAAATTTAGGAAAATATATAGATGTAGCTAATAAAAAGCGACAAGAATTGTTACTACCCGTTGTTAATTCATAACACATTTTGAAATGTTAATTGTTTCAACATATTATCCTTATTATCGTTAAAAAGATACATTTATTACATGCTTTTCGGTGGTTTATAGAAATATATCAGTGATATAAAACTGGTAATTTCACTGTTTGAAACAGTGAAATTACCACTTTGATAATTTCACTGTTTTGAATTTAAGCCCCGTACGTTGTTTCAGTGAAATACAAGCGTGCACAGAACTGGGTACCAACTTAATGACGTGACGTCGTAAATGACGTCATGTTGTATTATTATTTGGCGCGCTTTTCATTCAGTATTAGGTTTAATGTCTTTTTAAAACGTTTCTTTGCATATAATAAAAAGAAAATTTGTTTAGTTTAGTGTAAGATCGAAATATATTTCACCTTGTGAACACCAAAAGTTCATATTTCACTCGTGGCTGCGCCACTCGTGAAATATACCTTTTGGTGCTCACTCGGTGAAATATATTCCGATCTTACACTGAACTAAACAAATATCCTCTATGTAATACTATACTTTTGACGCTGTTATTGTCACGTCTTTTCTGTTTTTTGGTGTTTTTCTTCTTACTGGAACTTTTTCTTTCTATGAATGATAATGAAATTGTGATGTTCTTTGTTCCTTTTTTGCAGCTGTCTGTTCTCCGTTAGAATGTCATCAGTTAAAACTTTTTATGTTACTGTTTAAATCTTTTTTCATTTGAAAACATATTTTCATATTATATAAACAACAATAACTTATCAAATATATGTAACGAGCAATTTACAAATTTAAATGGGATTGATACTCAGAAAGACCCATTTTATATAGAAATTTGAACTTGTTATTTGTATGTAGATCTAGAGCAGTTTTGTATACTATTTCTTTATCATTTTATATATTTTATCTTTTATGAATTACAAAGTTTTGACCAGCTACAATTTAAACAAAACATTTGTACAAAAATAGTATAGAGAATTTGATGCTTTCGTTCTTGTTGGTATTTAAAACGCGTTAGCTTAATAAAATTGAAATCTCGGATAATCTCGCAGTAAACGTTCTTTCTAAATTTCGCCAACATGGGTAAGCAGCTCCACACGTGGTGGTTAAAAAAATACCTACTATTTAAATATACATTGTATTATTATCATAACGAATATGTAACAAAATAGCCGATACCACTATAAACATGATTTCGTAACACTGACATGTTTTATTGTCTGTTTTATTGTGTTATTGGTGCTCGGCATGGCATGCGATTTTCTTTTTTCTTCTTGAACTTGAAGTTCTTCTTTGAACACAACTAATGTTAATGCGAGCTTGTTCAGTTGTTTCTATTACTTAGAAGTAAAATAATCTTCCCTTGTATTAATTACTAAAGTTAGCTGTGAGCTATGTTTATTGTAAGTAAAGTAGTCTTCATTTTAACTTGTAGACAACACTTGGCATCTTTAATTATTGTTCCAATATATCCAAATATTCTTGAATGATTTCAGGTAAGCCTCACGGTATTAGAACTGCCCGTAAGTTTGTCAATCATAGACGCGAGCAGAAATGGCATGACAAAACATACAAAAAGGCTCATTTGCCTTCCAGATGGGTGAAACCTTTCCAGGGATCTTCCCACGCTAAAGGCATTGTTCTTGAAAAAGTGTAAGTTAATATTTTTGTGACACTATTTAGAATTCATATTTTTAGCATGACATGTCTGTTTTGGAGAAAATGTCTTATTACGCAGTGTTTTTTTTTTTCACCAAAATATTCTGCGAAATTCGGCCCCATTCCCCCCTCAAAATAGTATGTTTTTCCCCCCTCAAAGCCGAAATTTCCCCCTATAATATGGCAGCCCAAATTTGCCTGCAATGAATATCATTTTTTTGCAACTAACTGCTGGAAAATGCTTTATTTTATGTCTGTAAGACTTACTGTTAAGCAAGGTTGTTTACAAATCGTTCTCATATAGGTAAGGGGGGCTATCATGTGACACATCAATATTTTAGATCCGTTTAAAAATCCCCCTCCTTTTGCATTTTTCCCCCTCCAAACGGCACCGACCCCCTTCCCCCAAAAGTGAACAAAAACACTGTATTACGAGCACTATATATAGCATCATTGTCGTCAGTTTGAAGACACTGTTATTCTTTAAAAATTTGGTAGATAAGCATTTCCCATAAGTACATAGTAACCATAGAAAAGCTTCAAATTTATTCTATTTTTGGAAAAATTATCATGTATTTTATTTTAGATGGTAATTAAATTATGAAATGTTTTTGTTTCAGTGGAGTAGAAGCTAAGCAGCCTAATTCTGCCATCAGAAAGTGTGTGAGAGTACAATTGATCAAGAATGGAAAAAAGATCACGGCATTCGTACCTAATGACGGTTGCCTCAACTTTATTGAAGTAGGTTTAGCTGTATAACAATTGACTAAATAGGACAATTCCTTATGTATCTGAGCATTCTGAAATTATTCTTTATCCAACCTGTTCTGGGCTTGAAGAATATAACATACATAGAAAGTCTTAACCTCTAATTTGTTTGAAACTTACTTGCATAGTGATAATGCAGTGTTTGTAATGTATCTTAAACTTCATTCTAACTTTGTTAAACAATATCAATGAGGCATATTTTATTCCAACACTCTGGCTCGAATTTTGACATTGTAACATAGGGATATGCATTTACTTAACCTTTATGTTGCTAGAAACGCAAGTGCAGCCTGGCCATTCTGTGTTACATTGTTTACAGAGTGACTACATTTAAATATTTATTGTCCCCCTTACTTGATGGAGATGTTTAATGGGAGCTTAGGCCCCGTGTTCAATAAGAAAAAATCAGGATCAAGTGATCCTGATTTTCCTCTTTGTTTTATATAACCAATAATGATAGTATTTTACTAGAATTAAATGGTACATATTCAAAATGTAAATAACAATATATTTATTTTAAAATTTCATAAACATGCTATTTCAAGTCCAGTATTATCATGTTAATATTTATTCTATGAGGACAAACAATAGAGAATATTTGAGTTTTTAAATTTGATCCTAATCTTTGTGAACACAGGGCCAGAGGTTTTGATAAAGTTCAAACTTTGGAAATTCCTGAAAATTTCTGTTTACATTTGATTTTGACAATACCAATATGATGGCATCACCAATTTTGCATTTCAGGAAAACGATGAGGTGTTGGTTGCTGGTTTTGGTAGAAAAGGTCATGCTGTAGGAGATATTCCCGGTGTCCGTTTCAAGATTGTCAAGGTCGCTAACGTTTCACTGTGGGCTCTTTTCAGAGGAAAGAAGGAACGACCAAGGTCTTAAGCTGTAACAATTGCTTAGTAAACCCTTTGTACAAAGAAATTCGTCTTTGTTGTTATTTAAATGATTTATTTGCTTAAGATTTTTAAGGTGGCTCCAATAAAATAATTCTGGGGCATAGTCATTTAAAGACTTATATTGCCACTGTTTTGTCCAGGCCTTCAAATGTGTATGCCCAAACAATTTCAGATAAGAAAGCACATTTTAGACTAACTGTCCATTGCTTAGACATTTGGCATATAGCACTGTTTAGTGGGCCTCAACTAAAATACAGGGGTGTGGACAGACCAGAATTGCAGACCCATATTATTTTGTGTATAAAATCTTGTACACAGAACCGTACCATAATATGATGTTCTTTCATTTTTCTCCCTGGCAAATAAATAATCGTGTTTGCAAATTTACTGTTGCAGTAGGTCGGACGTGTATTGCCATTTACTCACTCTGTGTCGTGAGTAAAACAATTATTCACTTATCCCATGTTATAATCTTACTAGAAAGAAACCAAAACAACAGAATAGGATTTAGGCATTGTATTTGACAACTTTCAACAAATAAATGCATGTAGTTTGGATCAAGTTAAAATCTCTTCAGGTATACAACAGTTCCATTGGATCCTGTAGATAGTATCTTATATAGCTGAATTCGGAAAGCCATATGCATATTCGTCCAACGATAAACCTGAAAAATACTGAAACTATATTAATAATGATAAATGAAAACATAATTTTTTATAACGATACTCTGAAAACCACTAAATAGCATCCTTTCTTAGAAACTGGGAGGGCGGGAAGAGGGAACAACTATAACTCTAAAGAACGTGTTAAAAGCTGTCAAATACTGCCTCGAGTGAGAAACAATAGTAAAAACACCGGATATATACCTACACACTGGTTCAAAACACGTGAAAACCGTGCAATGTAATAAAATATGCATGAAACAAAATATGTTGTAGACTTATCAAAGCATAAACTAAACTATGGACTGGAATGAAATAACAATGGGAAATGTGAATAATTTTATTTTACTCACTCTGTGTCGTGAGTAAAACAATTATTCACTTATCCCATGTTATAATCTTACTAGAAAGAAACCAAAACAACAGAATAGGATTTAGGCATTGTATTTGACAACTTTCAATCGAGCAAAACAAAGAAAGCATTTAGATAAAACATTTTAAAGAACTGTATTTATAAATTTAAAACACGATACCATATTAGATAAAAAATAAAATAAAACCTGCGCTATTAGACTTGATTCAGATTAGATTATTAGAAACCAATTTAAAACAAAGTGTGAAAATTATAAATCCAAAACAATAAAAGCAAAACAAAATATTCTTTGAAGTTTTACTTAAAAACAAATCACAAACAATGTAACAATTCTTAAATCTGCCAATGAACACTTTTCAGAAACAAAACGTTTAATGAGTAATTTCAGCACATCAGGAGTAATAGGCTCTTTTTAGCTCACCTGTCACATAGTGACAGGGTGAGCTTTTGTGATCACTTTTCATCCGGCGTCCGTCCGTCCGTAAACTTTTACTTTAAATGACATCTCCTCATAAACCACTAAGCCAATTTCATCCAAACTTCACAGGAATGTTCCTTTGGTGGTCACCTTTAAAAAATGTTCAAAGAATTTAATTCCATGCAAAACTCTGGTTGCCATGGCAACCGAAAGAAAAAACTTTAAATATCTTCTTTTAAAAAACCATAAGAGCTAGAGCTTAGATATTTGGCATGAAACATCTTCTAGTGAGTGTCTACCAAGTTTGTTCAAATAAAAGCCCTGGGGTCAAAATTGGCCCCGCCCCGGGGGGTCATTGATTTTCCCTATATGCATATAGTAAAAACTTAAAAAATCTTCTTTTAAAGAACCCAAAGAGCTGAGCTAAGATATTTAGCATGAAACATGTTCTAATGGGTGTCTACCAAGTTTGTTCAAATAAAAGCCCTGGGTCAAAATTGGCCCCGCCCCGGGGGTCATTGATTTTCCCTATATGCATATAGTAAAAACTTAAAAAAATCTTCTTTTAAAGAACTCAAAGAGCTAGAGCTTAGATATTTGGCATGAAACATCTTCTAGTGAGTGTCTACCAAGTTTGTTCAAATAAAAGCCCTGGGGTCAAAATTGGCCCCGCCCCGGGGGGTCATTGATTTTCCCTATATGCATATAGTAAAAGCTTAAAAAATCTTCTTTTAAAGAACCCAAAGAGCTAGAGCTAAGATATTTAGCATGAAACATGTTCTAATGGGTGTCTACCAAGTTTGTTCAAATAAAAGCCCTGGGGTGAAAATTGGCCCCGCCCCGGGGGTCATTGATTTTCCCTATATGCATATAGTAAAAACTTAAAAATCTTCTTTTAAAGAACTCAAAGAGCTAGAGCTTAGATATTTGGCATGAAACATCTTCTAGTGTGTGTCTACCAAGTTTGTTCAAATAAAAGCCCTTGGGTCAAAATTGGCCCCGCCCCAGGGGGGTCATTGATTTTCCCTATATGCATATAGTAAAAACTTAAAAAATCTTCTTTTAAAGAACTCAAAGAGCTATGGCTAAGATATTGAGCATCAAACATGTTCTAATAGGTGTCTACCAAGTTTTGTTTAAATACAAGCCCAGGGGTCAAAATTGGCCCCGCCCGGGGGTCATTGATTTTCTTTATATGTGTTTAGCAAAAAACTTTAAATCTTCTTTGAAAGAACCCAAATAGCTAGAGTTTAGATATTAAGCATGAAACATCTTCTAGTAAGTGTCTACAAAGTTTGTTCAAATAAAAGCCCTGGGGTCAAAACTGGCCCGGCCCCAGGGGTGTCATTGTTTTTAACTATATGTGTATAGTAAAAACTTTAAAAAAATCTTCTTTTAAAAAGCCCAATGAGCTAGAGCTTAAATGTTTAGCATGAAACATCTTCTTATGGGTGAGTCCCGTGTCTACCAAGTTTGTGCAAATAAAAGCCCTTGGGTTAAGTTGGCTCTGCAACGTTGGGTGGGGTGGGGGTTGGGGGGCCTATATACAGGTGAGCGACATCATGGCCCTCTTGTTTCTGTACAGGCCTCGAAATCTTTCTTATACAGCCTTCTAAACATAATTTAAGCCATCTATTCTTTAAATAGCATTTCATAGCGCCCAATTAGCCATTAGAAACATTTGATTTAACTTAGATCGTCCCGCATGAATATTTATTCATTCTGAAATAGCCGAAACAAATAAAGCAGCCCGATTAGAGTGACATCGCAAAGCTGGCAAAGAAGATAACTTGCATTTATCGCACCAATTACAAAATTTTTCAAAAGCATACATATAATTTTTCACTGTACTATGTTCTCTGCTACCCAAAATAGTGTGTTTTACTTCTGAAACAACGGACATCGGAAGACCAGAACTGTTGCATGTGTCTGCTAAGTCTTTCCATCTACATGAATCAAACAAGCCTGCAAATTGACAAAAATATACAAAGGTAAAAACAAGAGAAGATAATAAACGAGTGTTCAATTAAAACCCATTTACAGTTATCTCCCCTACAATATTGATTTACAATCAAATCGTATAACAAGCACTTTACTAGTGAAATGTTCCGTACCAAAACTTGAATTTTTATTCTTTCCTTGTACGTAAATGCGCTGTGTGGGCTTAAATAAAAGAATATCTTTAATAAAATGCTTTTGAATTGAAGTTTGTCCAAAAATCATAGGATAAAATGGACTAGACGGCCAAAAAGGCGCGACAAGGGTATACCCTGACTTTGGCACTCAACAAGATGATTTATTGCCTTTGGAATCATAACAACTGGAGGTACTAACCAGTTATTTTCAGATGACCAGTCTTGCATGAATGCATCAACATTTTCAGAAGAAGGAGTCCAATAAAGGTAATTAAATCTTGGCAACTTAGTATTGTAGTCGTTAGCAAACCTGTCAACAGTATGAGGCCCATACATGGAATTTACTAAATCAAAAAAACTCGTCGGACACACTATAATCATCTACATCTACCATTTTACTGTATTCATCAGCAAGTTTATTCAAATCTCTTTTGACCCATTGAATGTTCAAAGAAATACTAAATTTTTACACACAATGAATGAATATCGTAAGGCAATAACCTGCAATTTTCCTTAACACTGCCCTTATTTACAATATGAACACAGTTTTTTGTTATCTGTATTGCCATAAAACATGTTTTACCAGACAATTTCCCACAAAATGACTGTAATGATATTTATTGCTAACAACTCTCTGAAGGTAGAGCTTTGACTAGCTTCAAATTCCGACCAAAATTTTAGGCTATTAAGTCCCTGTCCTATCACTACATAAGCTGCCCCAGCAGTGTTAGACGTCAGAGAATATACAGGTGTACAAGTAAACTGCCGACAAAAAAGTTTGAGCTTAAAGGAACCTGCAATTGCTATTCCCCAGAAAATGTAAAACAGGAAATGCACTCGGAAATTGACGGAGATTGACTTTGAGTCCCAAGCACACCTGGATTCATGATACATACAAAAAATACTTAGTCTTTAAAAAACAGACATTCCCAAGTACTGGAGCCATGGAAATTATTTTTCCCGGCCAACTGTGCTAATTTTCTAGCAGACGATGACGACCGAGATTTTAATAAATTTTCCAAACAAACTCTAGTGTTAGAAATACGTCTATCTGGAATTTTTGAGATAACCTTCACCTAGCCACTCTAACATCTGTACTGGAATAAAAATGGATTTCTGCAAAATTTATAAGAAAACCTGCTTTCACTAACGTTTGCTTAACAAACTCTGCATCCCTGGTCTTTATTAATACCGCCATCCATCATCAAGGAAAACAACAATTCGTAATCCTTGACTTCGCCAAAACGTAACTAATGGTCTAAGCAGCTTAGTAAAAATGTATGGTGAACTGCGAAGACCAAAAGGTAAAACGTTGTTCAAAGACAAAATAACGTAACCTACCATTAAGATACTATGAAAAAACCTAAATACGGGTGGTGTAAAGGATTAACAGATAAATGATGATAACCACTAGATAAATCAAATTTAAACATAAATCCATTTTCAATTAATAATTCTTTAGCTACCCTGTAATCTTCGAATTTAACGTGGTCTACTCTTACATATTTGTTTAAGACACTTAAATCTAAAATGAGACGTTTCTTGCCAGACAGATAATGGATTAATGTTATATGGCTTAAAAAAATGTTTCATACACACAATTTTTATCTAACAGATCCTGTATAGCTGAATCTACAAATTCTTTGTTCTTTAAAGCTGATTTGTTATTTTTTAAATAAAAAGACGGAGGTTTTTTAACAAACGGAATAACATAACCTTGTTCTATAAAAGAAATTATTTCATTGTTAGAAGGCCGAATAGTGTCCTTCCAAAACGAAATACAACTTTTTAATCTACCTTTAACAGAGTTTGTTTGTACAGCAAACTTGAGATTCTTTGTATTCACAAAAAAACAGTACTTTCATCTAACTGACAAAATTGTTCAAAAAAAAAATACTTATCATATTTCGATAGTCTTACACACAAATCATTCTTGTTTGTTGCCTTCTGGTGCGAGGAGTTGGGTGGCATCAGAATTTGTTGCTGTTGCTGCTGCTGAAGCTGTTTTGTTGCTGGATTGCTGCACCATGAAAGCTCTCGGTGTGAGGAACAGAAATTGGCATAATGCCCTTCTTGGCCACACTTGAAGCAAATGACTTCTCCCAGAACAAAACGTCGTCCTTCCAGGTATCCAAGAGAGGAGCGTCGTCCTTCCAAGTCTGCCTGAACGTAACGTCGTCCTTCCACGTCTCCGTGACCGAAACGACGTCCTTCTGCGGCTCTGGAAATTCTGCTGTTTCGAAAAGAACTAGCAAAACGGTTATCATTAAAATAAGCATTTTTATCAGCCTTCTTTTTAGCGTGCTCTTCAGCACGACGAATTCTTTTATCATCACCTGAATCAGACGCTACTTCCAGTAACTCGTACTCATTTATGGTAGACCACCCAAGATCTGAACCGTCAGCGATACGTATCAATTTATTTCTATGAGTTGTAGCATCCTTAGCTTCGGCAAGAAAGTCCTTAGCTTTAGACGCCTCTCTGTAGGAAACTGCCTTATTAATATTGTCAAGTAAGTCTAAAACAGTGTTATTGAACTCGAACTGTTTCCTGTTCTGATAAGACTTAAATGAAATTAAATTTAAGAATCCTTCTTTTCCTTCTTTGTCGCTGAAGAAACAGTCCACTCAGCATCACGTTTCAAATCACGTTGAAGCGAACTAAATTTGTCGTCAAAATAACCCTTCAATTCGGAGACTACTTCTTCCCTTGGAACTGTTGAAAAACTTGCACGTGGTGGCGAATTTTCCCGCGACATAATATTCTAAATAACTATAACTCTAAAGAACGTGTTAAAAGCTGTCATATACTGCCTCGAGTGAACACCCGAATATATACCTAACGTTACACACTGGTACAAAACACGTGCAAACCGTGCAATGTAATAAAATATGCATGAAACAAAATATGTTGTAGACTTATCAAAGCATAAACTAAACTATGGACTGGAATGAAATAACAAATGGGAAACGTGAATAATTTTATATAGAACAACAAAAACTGTTCAAGACTTTCATCTACCTTAAAAACTTTGGATTTAGATAGATCCCAAAAATGATGCAAGAGAAGCAAAATCTGGACTTTGACACCCCTGTGAATAGGGTGACGACACTTTGTATAAAAATTGGCCCAACCCTGGTGATCAAGTAATTTATGTAAACTTAATACATAATTTATTACCACATCTTAAAATGTTCTACTCCTTAACAAAAGCCCAGAGGTTACATATTCATTGGCATGAAGCTTTATTTTGAATTCTTCAAAAGTTCAATATTTATTGATCATAACCAGGAAGTTTAAATTGTTCATGCTTTAGGTAGACTAATGTATAGAAAAACTTGTCTTGAAAACTATAATGCCCAGTATAGCATTGCCTAGTAACTTCTACAAGTTATATGAACTTGGCTGTATTGTTTGTGGTATAAAGACATAACCAACTCTATACAAAATATGAAGATGGCAAGATACCTTAGGGTGCATAATAAGGACTCTTGTATATCAGATAGTATTTTCTGTTAATCTCAAACTAGAACTATCATTAATGTAATAAATACCCCGCAAGACTGCTTCAGACATGTGGAAGTAACAGAATATTAAAGAAGTATTATCTCCCTTTGCATTGAATACTATAGTATCCGTTAAACCGACCAACTTTCACTACGCTATAACATCATGATAAAGAACACACCGTATTACCGGCGCCAGTGATGGCAGATAGCTGAAATTTACCGCTCGGTACAGGTAGGTTATAAATTTGGTTGGTATTATCATATTACACAAATACGGCCCATTTAATTGCCATGAAACTACTGTCCATTGACTTGAGATACTATTAGGTTATTTTGGACTCGTTTTTTCCTGTTTTTAGCTCACCTGTCACAAAGTGACAGGGTGAGCTTTGCGTCCGTCCGTCGTCCGTCCGTAAACTTTTGCTTCAAATGACATCTCCTCATAAACCACTAAGCCAATTTCATCCAAACTTCACAGGAATGTTCCTTTGGTGGTCACCTTTAAAAACTGTTCAAAGAATTTAATTCCATGCAGAACTCTGGTTGTCATGGCAACCGAAAGAAAAAACTTTAAATATCTTCTTTTAAAGAACCCAAAGAGCTAGAGCTTAGATATTTAGCATGAAACATCTTCTAATGAGCGTCTACCAAGTTTGTTCAAATAAAAGCCCTGGGGTCAAAATCGGCCCCGCCCCAGGGGGTCATTGATTTTCCCTATATGCATATAGTAAAAACTTTAAAAAATCTTCTTTTAAAGAACCCAAAGAGCTAGAGCTTAGATATTTGGCATGAAACATTTTCTAATGAGTGTCTACCAAGTTTGTTCAAATAAAAGCCCTGGGGTCAAAATTGGCCCCGCCCCAGGGGGTCATTGATTTTCCCTATATGCATATAGTAAAAACTTAAAAAATCTTCTTTTAAAGAACCCAAAGAGCTAGAGCTAAGATATGTAGCATGAAACATCTTCTAGTGAGTGTCTACCAAGTTTGTTCAAATAAAAGCCCTGGGGTCAAAATTGGCCCCGCACCATGGGGGTCATTGATTTTCCCTATATGCATATAGTAAAAACTTAAGAAATCTTCTTTTAAAGAACTCAAAGAGCTAGAGCTAAGATATTTAGCATGAAACATGTTCTAATGGGTGTCTACTAAGTTTGTTCAAATAAAAGCCCTGGGGTCAAAATTGGCCCCGTCCCAGGGGGTCATTGATTTTCCCTATATGCATATAGTAAAAACTTAAAAAAATCTTCTTTTAAAGAACCCAAAGAGCTAGAGTTTAGATATTAAGCATGAAACATCTTCTATTAAGTGCCTACAAAGTTTGTTCAAATAAAAGCCCTTGGGTCAAAACTGGCCCCGCCCCAGGGGTGTCATTGTTTTTATCTATATGTGTATAGTAAAAACTTAAAAAATTTTCTTTAAAAAAACCCAATGAGCTAGAGCTAGGATGTTTAGCATGAAACATCTCCTTATGGGTGTCTACCAAGTTTGTACAAATAAAAAGCCTTGGGTTAAAGTAAACTCTGTTGGGGGGGGGGGGGGGGGGGGGAGGAAGGTCATTGTTTTTTCCTTATATGTGTATAGCAAAAACTTAACATCATGAAACATCTTCTAATGGGTGTCTTAATTCCAAGTTTGTTCAAATAAAAGCCCTGGGGTTTAAACTGGCGCCGCTTCGGGGGGCCTATATACAGGTGAGCGACCTCAGGGCCATCATGGCCCTCTTGTTAGACTATTTTGAGCAGGTTAAAAGTGACAGCTTAGGAAAAATCCGTGAAAATGACTGTTTTTTGTTCAAAATATCTCAAGTTTTAACTAAATGGCAGGATTTCTGTTATTAATATAGACGTTCATCCATTGGGGTCACGCAAGCCAAACATCTACCCCGTGAGTCTTTTCTTAAAAGTTTTACAGACGTTCAATCTGGTCCGGTCGAAGAAAAAATGCTGCCGTTGTAGGCAGATACTTATTTAAAATGCTGCCATCGATGGCAGAAATACCATGAAAGTGGCTAACATTCTGACAGAAAATCAAGGTCAATCTTTTATCAATTCCTCTATTCTTTGCGCCCTTTTAGTCGGTATTGAGACGTTAAACTATCATTTCTAATATTTTCTCATCGAAAAAGCTTTTTAGCAACACGCAGTTACAATACAAAATGTGATGATTCAGTACGACCAAATTGCACTTTAAATAGAGCAATTAACATGAAGAAATTCATTTTTCTATATTCATGCATGTGTGCTTGATCTGTTGTGTCTGTCAGTTACATGCATACAATACCATAATTTTTTATGTATCTTAAGTTTAGCAGCGCATAATTCACTTCCTTTTCAAGACATAACGCCATTTGCATATTACAGCGAGTAACTACAGTAAGTGGATATTCATTTGCTAGCATATGACATTATTTTCTCGAGGTAATAATGTTCATCGCTTTATGACATATAAAGGCTGAAATTTACTTCGTCGGCGCTAATGCTGCAGATTATAAGTTACCTAGCAATCTCTAAAACCATTATCTAAACATTTAAATTTCATGTTTGTCCTTTAAATATTATGAAATTCATGTTTGCCTTTTCTAAAGGAGTGAAAATTGATTTGTTACTGAGGCATAATGTGCCTTTAATACAAATGCAGTTGGCTCTAGCTTAACATTGAAATCCCCATTCAAAACGACACCGTTTTAGTTCTATATAATACATGAATTCTTAGTAAAATAGTGTAAAATAAATAGGTGGCAAAAGGTTACAGGCATCGACATTATTCATTTACATGCAAGTTTTTAATTTTCAGTTTATTTTAAAACCAAACAATCATGACCTACTTTGCAGATAAATGACCATAATTCACTAGAAAGAATAAATTCACTCTCTTTTCCCAGCATATTATAATGGTCTGACTCTATAGGTAATTTAATTATGATAATTAATAATGCAGCATAAAGCAGACATTTCTGGTATACATCTAGTAACGTACCTTTCGAATAACTGCGGACAATGTACATGCATTTTCAGAAAGTAGTTCGTCTTCAAAATATATGACGGACAAATACAAGGTCCCGACAGTTTTTGATAAACAATGTTTTTTAAAGATTTTTTTTGCCATGGCAAACGAGAAATATTTTTTTCCAGATTTTTGTGTCTTTTGATGAAGTTCTTGACTTATAACTTGTATGCCAAATTTCAGATCATTCGCTCACACCGTTTTTTTCCCTGAATTATTACATGTATTTAATTGTAAAAAAGTGATCCAAAAATGAAAATCATTTCAACGCTTTTAACTCAAATCAGGCTAAAAATAGCACAAAAATACGATTCATTTCGAGTAAATTTCGTTATTGCGATTTGTATTTTTTTCTCTCTTTTTAGGAGACTCAGGTATACAATCTTTGTTTTATGTTTCTAAAGGCTTTTAAACCTCATCGGAATTCCTTTAAAGGCCAATTATGCCGCAGAAATGTTTTTATTTTTATTTCACAAAATCTTTTTAATGTTAATGCACTTTTATAGCATCCAAAAAAAAAAGTTACTCATTAGCCAACTACCTGAACCATCTTACTCATCTATTGCATGTTGGTAATATGTACATTGTATACAGTTATAGTGAATTAGTATTTTGTATTGAAAAAAAATACTACTTTGTTTACAGTTTGCTACGTTTTATGACAAATTATTTCACATTTATGGCTTATTCTTCATGTTACAAGTATCTAATGTTTTATTAAACCATTATATAAACATTCATGTTTCTCTTTCTAAGCAGTAAAACATTTTTTTCTGAGGCATAATCTATAATTAAGCTTTCTATAATTATATTTCTAACTTGGGAGGTGATCACTAAGTTTTATTTTTTTTTATCCCATAAAAAAAGGAATTGAGACAGTTGTATATTTATTTATAGAATGCATTATAAGACACATTTGTTGTGAATAAATAAATAATTTAACATAGAGAAATAAACTTGTCCGTGCAAGTAAATATTGTTTGTGTTGGATTTTATCACCTTATTTTTAATCCGACTTAGATATGATTCCCGCGTCCAGTAGTTTGTCGATATATATTGTTAAAATTGGTCACGATTACAGGAACCGGAAGTGCTATGGCAAGAAGTCCAGACAGCACACACATACTTCCAATAATTTTTCCCAGAGTTCCTGTCGGATATACATCCCCGTATCCGACTGTTGTCATAGATATCACAGCCCACCAGAATGCATCAGGAATACTGGTGAAAAACGACTCCTCCGACTGTGCCTCCGCGTAAAAAATAGCACCCGCGAAAATCACAACAGCAATACTTAGGAACAGTACGAACATAGACAATTCACGTAAACTGACTTGCATCGTTTTCGCGAGGATCTGAAGTCCGTCTGAAAATCTACTCAGCTTGAAAATCCTTGCCACTCTCAGCACCCTTAGTACCGAAAGAATCCGACTGTTGTTTTCACAACTGTTAGTGATGAAGAACGCAATCATAAAAACAAAGTAGGGTGCAATAGACAAAATGTCAATCCAGTTAACAAGATTCTTAACGAACTTCAATTTTGAAGGACACACTATGAACCGAATTAGCAGTTCAAACACAAACCAGAGAATGCAGGAAGATTCGATAATAAATAAGGGGTCAGAGTAATTGAACTTCTTGATTGATGATGGATTACCGTCTGCGTCATACACAGTTGCATTCGTACAGTCTTTGTTCTTAAACTGAGGTAGGGTTTCGATACAAAATGTTACTATAGACGTTAAGATAAATACAACCGAAACGATGGCGATTACGTTGGAAATCACTGAACTACCCGGATATTCGAATATTTCCCATATCACCCTGCTAATTTTATGTTCCGGCATTTCAATGTCGTCCGAATTATCAAGCAGAAACCCTTCCGACACTTTGAATGAATCAATCACTGCATCTCCAAGTTGGAAAAACTCCAATTCTTCTATGAATATATCTACAGGTACCTCGACTGGGCGTTTGAGTCGGCCACCACTCTGATAATAGTAAAGTATTGCATTAAAAGATGGACGGTGGCGATCGAAAAAATATTCATTCTTAGCAGAAATCCAGAACTGCTCCCGTTTAGACGCATTTCCGAGCAAAGTGGAGGGCAATCGATTAAGGGTTTTCAGCTGTGTCTCAAACTTAAGGCCTGCGACATTAATGGTAACACGTTTACAATTTTCTGCCTCACAATCATGCTCGGAGTTTACTTCGTCTTCTGCTACAGGTTCCGGTTTCACCTCTTGCGTTATCAAAGGTTCCAGAGCGTTAAGCTCAATATCATTGTTATTCTGTTTAGTAGAGTGATGCAGGAGCTTAATACTACCGCCAGAATGTGTCCGTCTGTGCGTCAAAGCTGGTGATCCATGAATTGTCGTTGGTGGCTGACGGAAGAGCACTAGAGGGTCTGAACGTAGAGTGTATCCTTGCGCCTGATAGGCCGCGTCAGTAGAATTCCTGGCAACAAAATGCATGCTGACTATCGACAAAGTCACTTTTCACAGAAAATCAAGTAACTTTTATTATCTCGCATGGACTCAAATTTGTTTGATTAAATCCAAATTATTAAAGTTTCCAGTCCTAAACACGCCAAATCAGTACAAAAGTTATCAGTTTATAGAAAGCTTTTACATAAATCAGCAAGTTTTTCACATGTCGGCTTTTGTACAAATTATGTACAAATGCGTCTTAACGAATAGAATTTATCGCAGCATATCTATAATCGCCTTATTTTGCATAAATTGTAAGAAAAATACCTCCTTCGATTTAACACCCGATCATATATTAAAAACCGAAACAATTCCATCCATAATCATTTTAAATCCCTGGTTAAACTTAAACAAGAAAAAGTCAACAGTTGTATATACTTCTAAAGGTCTAAACCTATATACGAAAATATGTATAACGTGACAGTGCAAAATGAATAGAAGGGGTTGTATATTTTGTGTATGCGCGTATAATAGAGAGAAAAATAACAAAGGGTAATTTGATATACAAATTGCTGGAGATATTTTCATTTTTTTGCCCTTATAAACTAGAAAATGGACTGTAAATAAATCTAAAAAAATTATATTGCAGGTTCAGATATACACGGTGTCGTAGTAAGATAATTGCAGTGTGAAAAAAAATCTCAATATAACTCCAAATGTGCTAATTTGAACCTTTAGTCACCCATCTTATAACTGATTTATTTAGCATTTTGGTTAAGTGTAAGAATATCTTGCTACTTGGTTCACATATATAATAAATTATTTATAATGTACAACGTCATGTACTTATACATCAATTTCTAAATCGGCAAAGTCCGTGAGGACATTTGCCCCCATTTCGCCATTCAACGATTGCCTAATAGTGCCCGGCCGTATATTATCGAAGAACGTCGGAAATTCACACGCAGTAAACTTGATAAGTCTCACTTCATATATCTTTTACCAAAGGGTAATGTGAACAAGAACAAAACAGCCCCCTCCCCATCCTCACAAAACAACAACAACAACAAAAATGTAATAATTATCAAATTTGCTTGTTCTAATATTTTGAAACGATGAAAATAACAAATTTATCATCATAAATAATGTACAGAGAAAAAATGATACCATTTTCACAAAATAAAAATGAGCCGTGTCACGACAAAACCAACATAATGGGTTTGCGACCAGCATGGATCCAGACCAGCCTGCGCATCCGCGCAGTCTGATCAGGATCCATGCTGTTCGCTATCAGTTTCTCTACTTGTAATAGGGTTTGTAAGCGAACAGCATGGATCCTGATCAGACTGCGCGGATGCGCAGGCTGGTCTGGATCCATGCTGGTCGCAAACCCATTATGTTGGTTTTGTCGTGACGCGGCTCAAATGATTATCCAGTGGCGAGGATCCTCAAAACACATGTATGACTCAACTATAATGTTTCTGTTACAGTATTTTTAACTAACAACGACATCTCTGATTTTTATCATTATTCTAAAATTACGGACTCGGTACACCACCTTTAAAATCTGTTAACACTTTCATGTATAGGTAATTCTTTATATAAAAGGTCAGCATTTACTTTATAAAGTGTATTGAAGTATTTAATTTTACGTATATCGAATACAAGACAGTTAAATTTCTACCTTTTATATAGATAAACTTTTATCACAAATTCGCGGTGTATGTAAACATTGGCCTCAAATAGTTATTTTGTTGTGATTTTGTTCAACACTGGCTGTTAACCATAGATTTAAATTTATAAAAATACTCCAAAAGCCCATTACACAAAGCAATTTATCTCCACAGTGTCGTATAGCTTTTTTGTTCACATATCTACATCGATTTATCCATTGAATTTTCTTACTGTTTAACATAATTTTATACACAAAAAAAAAGATCGTTTGACGTAAACAAAATAAATATTGAACAATAAGTTTCCCCCCAAAATTCAGATAATACAGAAGTTTAAAACTTCAAACAGTTTTAAAATCCTTTATGAAACAATGAATTCCTAAACAATTTATTTAAATTGTTTATCTTGCTTTTAAACAGGAATCGTCTATAGTAAAACAAAGTTTAACCGTTTCGTACCCGCACTTATTCTTTAATTCTATCATTTTAACAATATCCAATTGTTTGTCAATGCAACCTGTTCATTGTATCTTTATTTTGACACTTTGACCCCGTCAGAAAAAGAGATAATACAAATATTTCGGTATTTTTTATCAATTATTTCTGTTTACTGTATCGTTTTCAATTCTTACAAAAGTTGTGACATTCAGACGATAATTAGATAACACTTATTTTATACCGCTGCAAATTATCTCCCGTTCTTATTCTTTTTGGCGCGAGTACATTGGCGATATATCACAGAACGGCAACGTACGACTTTCAACGCCAATGCCAAAACAAGTTATGTCTGAGGACGTGCCACTCAAGTTTTCTCCAATGATAGTATAATTTAAGTAAAGTCGAAAAAGGGCTACAACTATGCAAAAATAATTTGAGAATATAATTTATCTGCCATTTTGAAATTGTGTCATACATGTTTTTCGATGGTTAATGCTTAATGCATGTATAAATAAACTAGAACTGCCACTATCATGGCGTGAATACCCCCGCATACCACTTTGTCAGAATCAACAGTGGCCATTTAGAGCTCAAGGACAACCTCCCTGCCAAATATGAGGTTACTAAGCCAGTGCATTGCTAAGTAATGTATTCTACATGCTTCAAATGTGAAAATGTCAAAATCAATATCTTGCAGACAGGACATACTTTAGCAATTGAGAAGAAAAGCTTTTTTTGTCAAGGTCCCTGTGACCTTGACCTTTGACCCAGTGACCTCAAAATCAATAGGGGTCACCTTATAGTCATGACCAACATCCATGCCAAATATGAAGACTGTGGGTCAAAGGAATCTTAAGTTATTGGGCGGACAAGCTTTTTGAAGTCAAGGCCCCTGTGACCTTGACCTTTGACCTGGTGACCTCAAAATCAATAGGGGTCATCTACTAATCATGACTAACCTCCATGCCAAATATGAAGACTGTGGGTCAAAGGAATCTTAAGTTATTGGGCGGACAAGCTTTTTGAAGTCAAGGCCCCTGTGACCTTGACCTTTGACATGGTGACCTCAAAATCAATAGGGGTCATCTACTAATCATGACTAACCTCCATGCCAAATATGAAGACTGTGGGTCAAAGGAATCTTAAGTTATTGGGCAGACAAGCTTTTTGAAGTCAAGGCCCCTGTGACCTTGACCTTTGACCTGGTGACCTCAAAATCAATAGGGGTCATCTACTAATCAAGACTAACCTCCATGCCAAATATGAAGACTGTGGGTCTAAGGAATCTTAAGTTATTGGGCGGACAAGCTTTTTGAAGTCAAGGCCCCTGTGACCTTGACCTTTGACCTAGTGACCTCAAAATCAATAGGGGTCATCTACTAATCATGACTAACCTCCATGCCAAATATGAAGACTAAGGGTCTAAGGAATCTTAAGTTATTGGGCGGACAAGAAAAAACCGACGGACAGCCGGACGGACGGCCGGACGGACAAGCTGATTCCAGTATACCCCCCTTACAACTTTGTTGTGCGGGGTATAATTAACATGTACATCACTTTTTGAATGGAAAGTTTTCTTTCCTGAGAAAATGGACCTTAACGAAAAGGTTAAGACTCCTGTTTTATTAAAAAAGAAAACACTCTGAAGTTTTGTTATTGTTGATGCTTAAAGCAGCAAGATAGTGTTTTGGTGGGATTTTACGTCGCATCAACACTGTAATGGTCAATGGGGACTTTGCAGCTTTACTGGTGGAGAAAGACCTCGGATGCCCCTCCACACATTAATTCAGGCAGGTTGGAACAAAATTGAACCCAAATCTAAGAAAAACAAGAGGGCAATAATGGCTCTGAGATCACTAACCTGTATATAGCATCCCCCCCCCCCCCTGGGCGGGGCCAATTTTAACCCAGGGGCTTTTATTTGAACCAACTTGGTAAACACCCATTAGAAGATGTTTCATGATAAATATCTAAGCTCTAGCTCTTTTGGGTTTTTACAAGATTTTTTTTAAAGTTTTTACTATACACATATAGGGAAAAACAATGACCCCATCCTTGGCGGGGCCAATTTTGACCCAAGGGCTTTTATTTGAACAAAATTGGTAGACACCCACTAGATGATGTTTCATGCTTTATATCTAACCTTTAGCTATTTGGGGTTTTTATAGAAGATTTTTATGTTAACTATATAAAAATAAGGAAAATCAATGACCCTGGGGCGGGGCCAATTTTAATCCTAGGGCCCTTTTTTTGAACAAACTTGGTAGACACTCATAAGAAGATGTTTCATACTAAATATCTTAGCTCTTAGGGTTTTTTTTTTAAAGAAGATTTTTTAAGTGTTTACTATATACATCAAGGAAAAATCAATGACCACTGGGGCGGAGCCAATATTGACCCCAGGGCTTTTATTTGAACAAACTTGGTAGACACTCACTAGATGATGTTTCATGCCAAATATTTAAGCTCTAGCTCTTTCGGTTTTTTAAAAAGATTTTTTAAGATTTTCAGCATGGAATTAAATTCTTTGAACAATTTTTAAAGTTGACTACCAAAGGAACATTCCTGTGAAGTTTGGATGAAATTTACTTAGGGGATTATGAGGAGATGTCGTTTAAAGTAAAACGGACCAAGACAAAAAGCGATCACAAAAGCTCACCAAGTCACTTTTTGACAGGTGAGCTAATAAACCCAAATGAGACAAAACTAATTGAAATCCAGTTCAGATTTTCAAAGTTTTAATGCAACATATAAAGTCACATCTGAAGAGAAAAGCTGGAGTTAACAATACAATTGGTCTGAAGCACTTCTGCAAAATTTACAATTATTTAATATAATATACCATTTCTGTAAGACTGAACTAAAATGTGTTAGTAATTAATACAACAAAAAACAACAACAAAATCTGTAATTACTATAAATATGTGTATATGGTAATTTATTACATTATTATATAATGGTAATAGATAAAACAAATCAATAATGTTAAGGTATTGCACCAATACTTGGCAATAATCCAAGATTTAGACTTTACACAAATATGACAAAAATCAAATTTAATATAAGTATTAGAATATTTTCAGAAATATATAGATAGTAACAATCCATGTGAAGTTATGCATATTTAATTTTGTTTGGTTTGGTTGTGTTTTTATAGTCATGCCAAAACTTTTTTAATTCAAAAATGTCATATGGTGAAATTCCTGCTTTATTAATTGGTGGAAGGAGACTTAAGGTCAGGTGTCTCTATTTTTGCCCGGATAGGTAAGGTATGACATTATTTACTATTTTAGTCATCGTTTTTCTACACTTTTAAAAAGAAAGATGTAATTTTTCTTTAAAAGATTGAAGGGACTCCAATGGAATTTTTTTTTGACATGAAGAGACAGGATTTTTTTTTTTGAGTTTTATGAACCAAGTTTTTTGTACCATTTGATGAGACCTGAACAATAACATGTGTGCAAAATTTTAGATCCCATTCATCTTTAACTTAGTCGAGTCTAAGAATAGCATAATTATATATATATATACGATATCTAATCTAATTCTGATTATGTTTCTTTATTTTCTGCATTTACTATTTTGAAATATTTACTAAATTGTTGTAATGTAAAAGAAGTATTTGTGGTTGGAATTACCCTGTGTTCCACATACTTACAGCCAACAAGTCAAAATTTTCCAAACACTATATGACCAATATAAATTCATGTTCCAAATACAAAATGGCTAAGTTTAACAAATTTTCAAAATACAAAAATGGCTAAAATTTCTAAATATTGAACAGCTTAAATAAACATATTTTCCAAATTTTTAAAGTCTGAAATTTCCATATTTCCGAAATACTATACGACCAACATAAATATATTTCCAAATACAAAGTGGCTAAATCAGACAAATTTTCCAAGTACAAAATTGCCAAGTTTTCCTAATGGCTGAAATTGCCTTCTATGGGTGCAATACCTTCACTAAATTTAACAATATTCTATAACTGCTCAGATATTCTTAACAAGTGTTTTACCTAAACAAGCATACCTTAACAAATAAATAATCAATAAAATTCGGTACCTCCACATATTTTAAAAAGCAAAAAATAATAAACTATATGATAAAAAAACAACGTAATGTGTGAAAACTATTATCTACATAGTTTAAAATTTGCTACTAGGGACTGAAATGATAGTATATGTAGTATAACATATGATATAGGACTGAACAGCAGGTATCAATACTTTACAACTAAAGGGCAGTTAATAAATACCCATATTGCGCAACCATAACAGGCACTAACTCATTTATCATTCTATCAAGAAACAAGGCAAAGTAATTAATACAAAAACTACAGCTACTTTGTCTGATATTTTGTCACATAATTTAGCATGGTTATCAAATCCAGTCATTACCTTTAAAAAAAAAAAAAAAAAAAAAAAAAAAACCTAGAAAACATATGGTGTAAAAAATGATGGTGTAAAAAAATTTGTTTACATAATTATTTAAAAATTTTAATTAAAAACCCAAATAAATGGGTCTTAATTAAATTTTTGGTTATTTACAAATTTAAATTACTTTTTTTTTTATTAAATTTAAAGCTTAAGGATATTATTTTTCCAAAACTTATTTTCATGCGATCAAAAGATGGGATACATGTCTATTGTTTTCCAAATATATTTGTTTTTCAAGCCAAAAAACATAAATTTTTAAAATGACTATTAAGATTTCGGTAAAACATGATTGAAAAAATTTTAATCGCGGAATGGTTTTTCTGCTTAAAAAATGGAGAGTATGTTATTTAGGGGTTTTGATAAATAAGACCGCAACGAATTTAATCCAGTTTTGTGAAAAGAATGTGCCGCCAGAAAAAAAATCCGCCAGAAATTAAAAAACCTGTTGAAAAAAGCACCGAAAAATTTTGGGGCCCTTGTTAATTTTTTTCTAAGACATATTTTTTATTTGTCCATATGACTCATTTATAAAGTATAATTCAGGAAATTTTTCACTTGTCATAGACTATGGGACAATCTGGGCAATATGGACAGTTAACTTGTTTAATTTCTCAAACAGACTTTTCAAACTTCCATTCTTTTTGTCCATGATCCATAATGAATTTTGGTGATATCAAGATATAAATTCAAAGTTAGTCAGCTAACAATAGTATAATACAGTATGGTCAGACTGTACAGATATAAAGGCTGGCTTTTACATACATGTACAGTACATTGTATCCTCAACATTTCAGTCTATATTTTCTTTTATTTTACTTATATCAATTCAATAACTTAGATTATTCTGATCCCAAACTTGGTAATAAGATAACAAAGTTAATGGTGAGATTTCCAAAATGTTTCATAACTTGACCCTGAACATCATATTCCAACACCCCAAAATAAAGCCTTCGTTCAAAGGTACATTGTTTTTAAGTATCAAGGCTCTGACTTATAATATGGGAATAAAATATCCAAAAAGTTAAAATGACATTATGCTATAGTGAGTGAACAGATGAAAGTCCAAATAAGTTTAAATTCTGTCATTATCCATTTAATTTTACAATTTACTTTGCATGAACGATAAATGAATCATGTTTACCTGCACTGTTCAATTTATAAAAAGTGTGAGGCTGTCTTTTTTTTTTTATTTTAGGCAGATTTATATTTTATACTAAACATTTCCCAATATCAACTTTAAACTTCTTTTGGTCAATCACCATAATAATAGTCAATCTTTAAAAATATATATAAGTCAATTAAGCTCAACTTGACAATGCAAAAATGAGTATAATGTCACTTTTAAAGTTCTCAAAAAAAAAAAAAAAAAAAAAGCAGGAAAAATCATATGCTTCAATCATTTAAAGCTACATTAAATAAATATGTAAAAATATTTTTGCCGTCGGCCTAAAAACAAAGCATTCTACAGTTTCATTAACCTTTTTAACAGTATCGTTATAAATCTCATCAAATACTGTTCATAAATTAGGATTTTAAATGGAAAACTCCACGGTAACACTAAAGTTTGTATACGAATTTTAACATGCAAATGAAGACTATATTCAGCTCGTGTATGCGCTACGTCACGGTGTTATAGTTGCTATCCGGAACACAGCAAATATAAGATTTTCTTGTGCAAACACGATTTAACCGTTTAAGCTTCACGGTGCACTAGGCCTGGGGATCAGAAAAATTAATCATCTCATAAAAAAGATTAAATTTGTATGAAAATAACCGTTACAACGCGGAAATATACCGTTGAATTAGGACTGCTACTTATAGTAATGTTTGTTGATTTAACATTGATGTACGGATGATCTGAAGGCGGAGTTTCTCATGCAAACAAAAATTGTACTTCCGAATTCGCCACAATGAGGTTGCACATTTGTATGCTCATAAAACTCATTTTGGTTGTCTGGACACCAAAATAAGACCTGGAGTCGATATGAAACCCAATTTATTAAAGGGACTCCACTGAGGTTTAAAAGCCTAAAAACATAACATTTGAATGTCTTACATAAATGAGCTGCGGCACTTTAAACAGAAATATAAGAAAATACAGTTAAGCAATATACTTTGAAATAAATAGAAAATCGTATTTTTATGCTTTTCTTAGCCGGATTTGAGTGTAAAGCGTTTAAACGCTTTTCATTTTGGGTCATTTTTTTACAATTTGAATAATTACTCTGGAAAAAACGAAGTGCGCGAATGGTCTGAAATTTTGCATTAAAGATTATTGGTCTATCAGGACATTTATCTGGAAAAAATATTTTCAGTCCCATCATGTCAAAAAACCTCAGTGGAGTCCCTTTAATGAAATGTCGCTATTTCTGTTTTTATGAAATTTATTAAATGTAACTTTAATGCCGGAAGGGGGGGGGGGGGATAAAAATATCTTTAAATGTTAGTATCAATCTGTATAAATCAATATGCTAATTTATTTCCGAGTCTTAACTATGTAGCATTATTTCTTATACATTGCATATGTAACAAAATTTTGAGTGAGGGGGTTAGAAAAAGCACAAATACACAAAAAAGAATCTACAAGTATGAGGGCTGGAACACACAAGTCTAAATCCAAAATATCATAAAAGTTGTATCCTTCTACAACAAGGAGGAAAAACAAACAACAGAGGGTAAAACATGGGAAGAAAAAAACATATGAAAACAATTTATAACCAACCAGTTGATTATTTTGGTGCAGCGTAATAACACAAGTTGCCATCCAAATAAATCCAAGTATTCGCTACTTATCTGATCGCAGATTCACTCATACATATTTAAATTCACTTGTAAACTAAATAACTAAAAATATCTCACACAATATATAAGTGTATTGCTAACTTTTGCCTGCGTCAGATTGATAGTTACTACACGAGGGGGCGTGGTTATCACCAGGGGGCGGAGTTGACGAGGCATTCTTCTTTAAAGTGTCCAAATATTCTTGCTGCGACTGGGCTATCACTTGAGCTAAAATATCTTCTTCACTATAGTTTGCAAAGTCAGCTGAAATATGATTATGAATAAAATTAATTCTTTTTTGGGAAATCAAGTTATCTAAGCCACTGCATACTTTAAAGTTTTACATTCAATATAGGCCATGACATATTTTAAGGCTTACATTCAATATGGGCCATGACATATTTTAAGGCTTACATTCAATATAGGCCATGACATATTCTAAGGCTTACATTCAATATAGGCCATGGCATATTTAAAGGCTTACATTCAATATAAGCCATGGCATATTTTAAGGCTTACATTCAATATGGGCCATGACATATTTTAAGGCTTACATTCAATATAGGCCATGACATATTTTAAGGCTTACATTCAATGTAGGCCATGGCATATTTAAAGGCTTACATTCAATATAGGCCATGACATATTTTAAGGCTTACATTCAATATAGGCCATGGCATATTTAAAGGCTTACATTCAATATAGGCCATGGCATATTTAAAGGCTTACATTCAATATAGGCCATGGCATATTTTAAGGCTTACATTCAATATAGGCCATTGCATATCTTAAGGCTTACATTCAATATAGGCTATGGCATATCTTAAGGCTTACATTCAATATAGGCCATATTTTAAAGTTTACATCAAACTCATACGATTCTCATACAAGTTTTTCGAAATCTTATAAAATTCTTCAACACAGGAATGTAAATATGATATGAGCCAATGCATTTTTAAATGGAAATGTGTACATGTAAGTGCAACATTGAACAACTGACAGTGAACTGGTGGTCAAGAATTCAATCATGACTTTCTCTCAAGTTATAATGGGGTTAAGCCTTAGGGTTCATGACCAAGTCTATTCATAAATCACAACATCAGTCCTGGTTCGTTCAACGAAGCAGATATGTTAAAGGTTCAAATACGCTCCATTGCAATCTAAGATGAATACTTTTATACTACAATAACTATATTGTTCAGTGTTTAGAACATTTGAATATGAATATGTCAGTCTGTGTTCACCCATTCCTATGAAAGAAAATGAGATTTCACAAACTTGTAACACTGAACAAGTTCAAATGATTATCCGACTTACCATAAATGGATTGCGGGTACTGGTTTACCAGAGAACTGGTCTCAAACTCATAACCTCCGGTTGCTCCCTCCTGTACATCAGATCCTATCGGCACTTGCATAGGCTTCGGGGAAGAACCTAAATCATAAATATATAACAAAATGTTTCTATGCGTAACTTATAATACATCAGATTCTCCCTGCACTTGCACAGGCATCAGTTGACAGCATTATTAAAAGTTCCTGAATGTTACTTGAGACTACAGTTTTATCTCACTTACAGAGCCACATTTAATGCTTTAGGCCACAACATTTTTGTTTAGGACAAATGTTTAACAAGAAATATCATATCACAACATTAAAATGAAAACCTCAGCCTGCTGGCAGCTATTGTTTCTACCAACAAGACCAAGAACAGTCAGCCAACTGATCATAGTCTTCACTATTCAGTAAATACAAATTTTGAAATTTTTGCCAGAAAAGATGTATGGTTGAAAGATGGACAAGTCTATTTTAAGTTATAAAGCATGGTTAAGGTTAAAGACCTCTTTAATCATTGTGCAAAACAAGGAGCTTATGTGTTTTAGCCATTCCTCCACAGAAATTTTGGTCAAATCAATCCAGCACTGCTGCACAATATTTCTCAACTCCTTGAAGAGATTATCATCATTTACTTCAACTGTAAATTTAGAATTGCACTATTTATTCCATTTACTGGTGTCAGTTTACCTTTTATTTCTGTGATGTGTGGTGAGTTATGCAGTTCAACATGCTCCACTCTTTGAGGACTGTTTTGATTAGAGTTTGGTGCACTGGTCTTGTGACGTGGGGACCGGCCCAGTCTTGCTTCAGGCGACCCTGAGTTCTCCAGGAATTGGGCGTACTCACTAGATGAACTACATGTTGCACTTGCTGTCCTCTATACAACACAAATATTTTATAAAATCTACATTTATGTTCTTAGTTGTGAAATGTCTTATAGACAGAAAATACTAAAGATCTTGTTTTTAATTCGAGAACAGAATAGATGGCCCTTTGACCAAACATTTGTACTGACCGGGGACCATCAACTGAACACTTTTTGAACATTTTTCCGTTCAGATTTCATAATTTTTAACCTAGAGACCTAAAAATTTTACACAGTCAGCTTGGTATTCTCCTAACTTACAAACTAGTTTGTTCATTTCTGAATGTATTGACACTTATATCTGAGGCTCGACAAGGAGGGTATCAAAATTACCTATCTACACTACAGTACCATGTGTCCGGACAGATATGTACATGACCTGATTTAATTCAGATAAAAGCTTGAGTGTTTTGATTTTTTATTTTTAACATGATATACAATATGTCAGCAACAAATGCTGAAGTTCTGGATATTCTATTGTTTACTCTGCTGATGATAATAGCTGGTATATGAGGTCAGGCATTGCTTTCTTGACCCCCAAATTTCAATGTCAACATTCTTGAAATAGACATTACAATATTACCAATTATGGATGTTGAAATAAATTAATTTACTTAATTTTAAAAGAAACATGCATTTATTGTTGATAAAAAGTGACTGACAACCACTGAACAAAGAAAATACTAAATTAAGCATTTTCTGGGCCGTCCGGGTTTGATGGTTGTCCGGTTTTGGTGGTCCCCAACCAGTACAACTGTTAGATTAAGATTATTTTAATAAATAAATACCCTACATGAATGCAAAATAAATATTTAAAACAATATCAAAATTTTATGAAAATTCAATGATAAAGAGGCATGTAACTTTAATAGACAATGCTTGTTTAAATGTGATAAAAATTTTGCTAAAATTATTCAAACATAACTTACTTAAAACAAACCGAAACAATTAGACTTACATTTGTACGAACACGTTTCTCGTTATCTCGAAGCCACTGAAGATAAGATTCCCTTGCTACCTGTTCTTGTATTGTCTCTTGTGTGACTTCCCAGTCCGTTTCTCTTAACTTGTCTTCCAACATAGCCTACAGTATGTACAAATTAACTCAATAATTCATAGGTTACAATTTAACGCATATTTGAAGGGGAGTGTTGGCCTAATGGTTAAGGTGTCTGTCTCTCAACCCAGGGATCATGGGTTCCAGCCCTACTGGGGTCACAACCATGTTTCTTCATACATGTATGACACCAGTACCAGTTGGTTCCAGGAACCTGACTCGAAAGTGATTAATATAAGTTGCAAGAACTTGTTACGCAACTGAGCTTAAATAAACCAATTTAACGCACTGGTAACTGCTTACTTTTCCTGCAATTTTAACACATTTTACAGCGTACCTCGGCAGCTGGTCAACCTAACCAATTTTCCTGGATAACATACCGGTATTTATCATTTTCTCCGCAAGTGATCAACTACTTATCCTTTATGACTTCCTTACGAGTTCCTTAATCACAAGTATATAGCCAGGCCAGTCAGTACATCTGGACAATTTGATAGAAGTCTGTTTTTGGACTGCTAGAATTTAGCATTTTCGCATCCAAACTTCTCACATTAAAAATGGAATGTTTGGACTGTTCCATGTTAATAACAGGATAAGTCAATTACACAAAGTCAGCATGATAAGATTTTAGTTCAATGACCAAGTTAAAATATTTAACAGAATGAACTGGTCTAAAACACTGTATCTGATTGGTGAATTTTGAGTACACTGACCAGTACTTACTTGAAACTGACCCATTTTACTTGACTGCCTTATGCAAGATAGGAAAAAGTTAAAATATGAGATTTTTCAAGTTTACCTGTTCTATATGGAGTTCCTCTGATTGTCTTGTAGCGTCATGGACAAGATGTTTCTCTGCCAGCTGAAATGTTACATCGACATTTGGTAATGTAATATAATGAAAGATTAGCACAACCTACTTCTTACATGATTACACAGACATATAGTATATATGTATTTCTAAGGTTTAACACAACCTTTTACCTATACATTAATATTATATGAGAAAATAATTCAGGGTTGAAAAGAAAATTTCGCAACAGATTCCAATATTTTCTTTTGTGTTAAAGATTGAATTTTGCAAAAGCCAGAGCTAGCCAGTAACTGATAACTTTTTGTTAAGCGTTACCTATATGTACTGCTTATTTTCAACAATCTATTTTTGTTTTCACAGCTCTTGTGTAAATGAAATTAATAATGTTGATAAACATCATATCTGTTAAGCTAAATACAAATTAAAACTTTTAAAAATTGCTAAATGACCTAAGACTTATTAAAACCCTAACAAGCGTTTAATATCTTAAATGGACTTTTTCATTTTTCAATCTAGACAAAACCACTTATCATTTTTAAGGGAAAATTTCTATATATGTACAGACTGAATAAGTGACAAGTGTAGACCATGATCAGAAGGCACAGATGTGCCGGCTGATCTGGTAGATTCAGTTGCCACTAGCAGGCTTTTCATCTGTCTTAATTCAAGTTAGAAGCTGTTGAATTTTATTTTAAATTATCTTTAAGTTGAATTGATAACGCAAAGTATTATTCACACGGTCAAACAAGCTGCTCTTTAAAGTGCTTAAAGGAATGCATCAGTCTTTAGCATAACCAAACATTTAGCACAGAACCACACCAAACACAGCCTTTTTACTCAAATTACTGTGCGTAATGATGTGTATATATATATTCAAGTTGCCAGAAAAAAAAAATGTTTTTTTTTTTCATTCTTGCATATAATCTACAACTATAATTAAAAGCATATAATCTACATCCACAACTAAAAATAATACTTCCTTTACAAGAAGATATCAAGGTATTCTTACCCCTGGTTGGAAATTAGCTACTGGCAAACCGAGACCAACTCCAATAGTTTGTTTGTATGGATCTATCACACCATTGTAATGTACATTGCTGTGGTAACTTAATCGTATCGGCTCATTGTCTGTCTTATATGAGCTGTGGAACGTATTTATTGGTTCTGAAATGAAACATTTTTTATAAAATTAAAACACAAAAGCCCATCTCTTAGCACTTTGTGCTTGTTCAGATTGGCAAAACAGAATAAGGTAGGAAGAAAAACTTTAATACAAACATTTTGTTCCAAGTTGAGCTAACAATGTATCAGGGTCCACAGAAATTTTTTATGCTAATAAAATGTTCAGGTAGTATTTGCTAAGTAAAGTTATTAAGAGCTTCCATTAGTGGAGTTTGGGAGTCAATTACTTCTGATTTTGGCATGTAACTTCCATAATATAACCCTTTTTCTTCTTTACCCATTTATTTCATGCTTTCCAGTGTTTTATTGTAATATATCAGATGATTATATTCTGATAAACCACTAGTGAAATTTATAAAATATAATTTTCACTGTAGCCGGACTATATCTGAATGCAGATGAAAAGAAAATCAAAACTGAATGGAATAACAGGCAAAAATAAATGCTGTCATGCGTAAATTTTGCTTCTTTCGGAAAAGAAAGTCGATGTCACCATACATTATGTTAAAAATGTAACAAAATTAGAGAAATTTAACAGAACTATATTTCAAACTTGTTGATGTGACGTCATGATGTGATGACGTCACAAAGGAGAATGCGCGACGTTACGCGGCAAAATCAGTAAAAATTACTTAAATTACTTAAAACGCATGAAATAAAAAGAAAATTTATTTGTTTTACATTTAAGATTGAAATATATTTCATTCGTGAACACCAGCTATTATATTTTCACTCGTGGCTACGCCACTCGTGAAAATATTGCATCTGGTGTTCACTCAGTGAAATTATATTTCAATCTTACATGCAAAACAAACAAATATCCTCTATATAATGTTAGTTCCAGTGTTAGACATTTTGCAGTCACTGACTTCCAAATTTTAGGACTTAATGGAAGCCCTGGTTATTGTGTATGAGTTTGCACATTTTTTTCAGCTATTATAACAAACTTTACAGATTTTGCAAAGTATTTTGCTACAGTAAATTGCTAACATTTTGTGCGTCTTAACACTATGTTTGTTTAGTGCAATTGACGTCAGTCAAAATATAGGCACAGTCGTTTAATTTCATATTTAGTCACAAAAACGGCACAGGTAAGTGATAAATATATATATATATATATATAAATATATATATACAAAACAAGAAGAGTTCATTTTTCTGTACACATATGAAGCATCTAAATTCCTTGGAAACAAACCTTACCTATACTATACTGATAGACCTCTATAGGTCTGTTGTAAATCTCACACATGGCTTGAATCTCGAGATGGTTGCCATGACAATGATCCATTCGTTTACGATTAAGATATGTAGTAAAATCCTCTGTCACATAATGGGAGTAATAATCAGCATTCTTTGCCTTAAAACAAAATAATCAAGTTGTTATCATTGATAATCCCGGCATGAAATCATACCCATTTAAAACATGTATATTTTCTTGTCACAGCAACAATTTTTCAATGTCATGTCAAAGAAACAAAAACTAGAATATAAACGTGGCATTATCCAATACTAAGGCTCCCACGTTTACAATTTTTTGTAAACGTTTACACGACTGCTAAGAACTGAAACGATACCGTTTAAACAGTGGTACCTCTATGTACTATACACACCATGTATTTGAGTCGCCAAATGATGTCTTTCTTTCTATTTTTAATACATGTACAAATAAAGAATGTGCAAGGCTCATCACGATTGAGTCAGCACACATTTTTTGCATTGTAACCCCATTTTTTACCAAAAATGTGTTATGTCACAAGCAATTTTGCATGGTAATGCTGTGTGGAGGGTTGTAAACACCCATTTTCCGTTTGTTTACTTTGGAATAAACCACTAGAATTGATAAAATCCATGATTACAGGCAATGTAATTTTGTAAGACAATATGGTCATTTCGATTAAACGGTAAACAATATCGTAAACGTTTATGAATGAAAATCGAAACGAATCCGTTTAAACGTGTAATCGTGGGGGCCTTACCCAATACCAGAAATAATGTCAACAAAAAATACTTTTGTCTTGAAACTTTATGCACAATAAAATGTTTAAATCTCTTGCACCACTTCCAAACTTCATTTCTTATGTGTTATGTAATTAAAGTGTGATTTGTCTTGCCTTAAAAGAAATAAAATAAAACTGAGAGTTGGAATAACTATCAAGCCATTTATTATAATTCAGTAGTAAATACAAAATTACCAGATATTCTATACACTGTTTTCTCACAGTACTGTGCATTTCTTGGTCACCATAAACTTGATCAGCTGAAATTCAAAAGGTAACAATAACTTGCATAGTTTGTTTTATGTTTTATATAAAAGAATTGCTAAAATCCAGAATTAATATATTTATATTCATTATAAAAGAAGGTTACATGTTGAGCTTTAAGTAACAGTCACAATGTTAAGGTCATATGGCAACTTGTAGTTGCGGGGACATTTATTCATGCACAAGCAGGCACTTATCTGGAAAGCTTCTATATATACACGAAAGATTATGTTTGTTGCATTATATGAGCAATTTCCTCAAATGAATCTTGACATCCTGACATGATTTGTATCTACAGCAGAGACTTGCACCAGCCTTCATATTTGTGTTTTATTCACCATAATATTCATGGCTGGCAACCAATTTTAGTACTTTGATTATTTGATCATAACAACTGATGAAGTGAAACATATTCTGATAAGCCGTGTTGGTTTGTGATCTTTTTTTCAATATCACTACTTGATCTTGAAATCCAATAATCTGACACCAGACAATTTTTTGTCCATTACACAAAATCAGGAAGGCAATTTCAAGATGTGTAAACAAGCCAATTTTCTAATTAATTATCTTAATTCAAAAATGTCTTCTGTAATAGGTATTTAAAGAAGATTAAAACTTAATTTAAGTTCTTACCAACTGCTCTAAACAAACAGGCACCATCTTCTCCCATCTTTTTTATTGTAAAACCTTTCTTTTCCTTGATAGCATTTTCAAACCATTTCTCAACCTAAAAAAAAGAGAGAAAATAAAAACAACATAAAAATTAAACATAAATGAAAAGTTTCAACTCAGTACATAACATCAAGTAATTTCTTCTTAAGCTGTAGAAATGTACCCTGTTTAGATTAAATTATTTATTATTAATTGAAGAAATACATTTTGAGCTGACTCTTTCAAAAATTATATTACTATAAGTTGCTTACTCAGAATCTGATTAATAGGATGTGCTCAAGATTTTTTTTTAAATCTAACAAATGCTCTCTTATATATAATCAAAACATGAGTTAATGGTGCAATTTAAACTGGCATTTTAATTTTATCAGTTTTTGGAAAAAAAAATAGTTTTTAAGCATTTGTGGAAAGTTTTCTTCTTTGTCAGTTTGAGTTTTCCAGAAATACAACGTTGAATTGTCCTTTCTTTAAAATGACGCATGATGCCTATTCTTTTAATTGTTCATTTGTGTTCATTTGTTGTATTTTGTCAAGCATCATTCTACAAATTTAGTCATGCACCTGCTATTGTTGATACAATTTTGTAATAACTCGGAAAATCACACTCAAAGAATTTTCAACTCGGGTGAACCCGGAAACAGAGATACACCAAAGTGGACCTTACATATCCACTATCATAAAATTTATTGTGTTTGGAATAAGCTTCAAAGAATAGTTTTATGAAGGAAGTGGCTAGCCGCATCTGTCCATACTGCTAGCCAAAAGTTATAACCTAACGCGAGTCATTAAGATTTATGTTTCGAAATTTTGGCTGGCAATACAGGCGCCTATGGCTAGCCACTGCCTTAAAATTATGAAACCACTAAATGATCGAAAATAAACAGATAAATTTTATATCTTTACATCTTCAATATTCTCTGGATGCGCAGGTGGTACATGCTCGTCATCACTATTGTGCCGGACGTCATCATCTTCGTATGACACATTCTGCTGTGGGTTGTTTGGTGTGGGCACAGGGGTGTGGGTATGGGCACTATGAGTATGACCCCCTCTGTGTTTTCTTGAATGGTTTCTATGGGGTGACGATCGATGTCGCCTTTTATTATGTCCAGAAGTGCTTTCTAATGGATCGTAAGTATTTCCAGGGTCATGTGATGGATGGACATCCTCCCTAGTGCTTGCTGGCAGCGCGTTCCTTGCTCGGGCTACCTTGTCATGACGGCTATCTGAAGTCGACGGGTGGTGACGAGAATGGTTGTGATGGGGAAGAGTATGATCTACGTTCTCGCTCTCATTTTTCTCTTTTGTGACCTTCTTCTTAGGTAAAATTGTCATTTTGAAGTAGAATAATGCTTACTCACAAAGTATGCAGCAGTAACCTTTCAATAATTGTAATAATGAAATAAATAATTGCTTTTAAAAATGGGCTATTCTGTGTCAGTTTTCTACGATATTGACGACAGCCATACTTGTGACGTCATGTATTATTTTGATGAAGAGCGCCACCTGTAACTTTAACACGGAAATCGAAATGTAAAAATCGGAAAATTCTGCGAAATGGTTAATAATGGGAGAACATCACTAAATATTTCCTTTTCTCAATATGGAACAAGCTTTAAAGAAACAATAAGAAGTAAGAATACAAATGAAGTCCAATTTGGCTATGGACTTGATATATGTTTGACACCAACTTACAGTATGCAAACACTACTATAACTTACGCGTCATTGGAAGGTATGTTTAGTAGACTTTTAAAAGTTCAATCTAGCCTGATAGGAGATTATCCAGAGATTTTATAAACAATTAAAAACTATAAAAACTGTTTAACGAGAGACCTAGCAAATGTCTGGTGTTTTTATTGTTACAAAGGACACACTTGACGTACAATAGTTTTTTTTAATTAACGTATTTTTTTTAAACTTTCATAATAAATAGCATTTAATTATCAGTACAGAAATGTTGCTTTATAAATATCGACCAGTCATAAATATATCACAGTTTAGGCCTACATTGATGAATAAATGGGCTACTAAAACTTTTAATTAACGCCCGCGACACAATTGTACTTGTAACGAATACCATTTTATTTTCATATGTCCAATGTATGCTTTACTTAGAAACCAGTATATTCCTAGGTATTATCATAGACAACTGAGTATGCTCAAACTCACATATTTGTTGAATTCTACAAATGTAAAGGTCTTAAACAAATTTTTTGCAGAAATGCTTTTAAATTAAGAACAAATGAATTAAATTCTTTGTAATGATCTGATGAAATATGTAAAGTTGTTTGCATGATTATAATTATGATATTTACATTATTACTATGTGCATGTAAAATTTGTTGTATGTAACGATGAACTGTAAATGTTCAAGTTAGATTCAAATAGAATTTCTGTTCTGTTCTGTAACTCATTGAAGAAAATGATCAAAATAAGGGAATGCGAAATGGATGTAACACATATAGACTTTCATAATTTGAGTAAATTGATTTCTTGGGTGGATTTTGAGAAATTCGACCTGACTGAATCTATTCAGAGTTGATTGTTTTTTAAGTTAATTGACGGATTTATATTACATATAAATCTGTGGTTAATTTAAGATTCCAGGCACCGACTAAAGCATTATTCAGTCTTCTTTATTAATAGGTTGATCAGACATGACAACACTAAGATTATGCAGTCAACTATTATTTTGACTCCTCATGGCATTTTTATTTTGCATGGCGAGTATAAGAATACTAAAAATAAAGATTTCTTCTACAAGACTAACATGTAGTTCTATATTGACTGTTGTCATTTTTGACTGCCAAGTTGACAGCGATAAATTTAACTGGTATTTCTGATAAGTAATTAATTAGGTCTGTATGAAATTCGTCTAAATATGTTTAATTATTTGCCATTGACAATGAAAAGTATGATAATAACATTACATGTTAGGAAACTGAATTAAGAAGACTTTTAGACGTTTGCATTGAATAATAATTAATCTTTATAATAATAATAACTACATGTACGTGTTTGTGTGACATAATCATTGATCATATAGCGAAAGACTTGTATGGACTATGGACGGTGAAAGACATTGCCATGCTGGTCAAATAATTGACCACGCATGGGCCATGAAAATGGTTCAATGAAAAAGTATTTTTTTTTTACAGAAATTAACCTGTCTGAATATTTATGAGATATATGATATAATTATATTTCACACCATAAGATATATAAGTATCTTTCAAAAATACAACGTAAGCACAGCACACAAAAAGGACATTCATTCTTTCTTTCTTTCTTTCTGTGTAAACTCATGTTCATTAACCTTCATGTAAGTACTGTATCATGTAAATGTAATACATGTAATAGTAAATAATGATGTATTTTCTTTAGTTTTCTAATTGTTTAAAGACCAACAGCGACCTCTATATAGGTAATAACATGTCTGCAAATTTGCAAATTACTTTGCGTTCCAAGATTACATTAGGTACTACTGTAAGAAATGTATAACTTTCATAAGTTTTAAAGGGACTCCACTGAGGTTTTTTGACATGACGGGACTGGAAACATTTTCAAGAGATTTATGTAATGTACCATTTGATCTAGGACTTGACCAATAACTTGGGTGCAAATATTCAGATAATTCCCTCATTCCGTTTCCCAAAAATAATAATTTTTATTGTGCAAATTGACCCAAAATGAACAGCGTGGTAACGCTTGGCACTCAAAAATCGATTATTGATTAATTCGATCTGAATATATTTTCTTATTTTTCTTTACAGTTTTTTTTTATTGTTAGTGCTTTGCTTGATCAATGCAAGTATTTCAAATTTCATGTTCTCTCAGAAGAGCTCCTTTATTATAAGAAGTGTATTTTTTCCGAGACTAAAATGTAGGATCAGAGACTGAAATTTAGGATCAGAGACTAAATTTTAGGTAGAGATGGTACTTTAACATATACAAAATATTATACATACTGCATATATACAAACAGACATACTACTAAGCTCTAAGTGAATTGCTCCTATTATCACACAGTTAATTACATTGCTCGGTGTTATATCTGTATCAACCTCTCCCTGATGTTAGTATACGTACGTAACCGAACATCACCGAATGTACGCACGTGCCATGTATTAATTCATGATTGTTACCAGGCTGTGTTACCTATTGGAAATAACACCAACATGATTTCGTCGTGACCTCTGTTAGTTCTAGTGTAGATAAATGTGGATTATAAACGGACTATAACTTTCCAACTTCGTGAGAAGAGTAAGTTGAAATTAATATTACATTTGATATAAATTGAAAATAGTTCCTCTTTATTATTTCGCTTGCAAATCGAATTAATATGAGATATATACATTTGCATTACAAATAACATTCGAGAACAGGAAAAGACAAGAACACAAGAAGGAAAGGAGCATGTTCGATAAACTAGTAGATTGAAAAGATTAGGGAAAAAAAACATGATAAAATTAGAGGACAGAGAGGGGTTGATGGGGGGAGCAATGTCATGTGAAGGGTTTCCTAACATTCTTTAACGTTGTGCCTATTATTTGGATAGGGTAGTGATGCATGGGTTTGATTGTGGTAATGTAATAAAACTTATGGATATACCATTGTTAGATGGTATCATTCCGAAACAGACAAAAATCATGCACATTTATGATCTGACGGCGTTACACAAATGTAGAAAGGGTGTTTTCCAGTTGCCTTTGTAAATGTATTTATGTTGAAATGATATATGTCATTTTGGAGGAAAAGCATTTTTAAAATGTAGTTCTATGTAGATATGATAATTTTTATTTAAAACTGCCTTCATATTGCAGTAAAGCAATACCAGTTTAATGCACTACATTGTTGGTTAAATCAATGTAAAGATGAAGAATTTAATTGACATATGACGTTTAAATGATTCATTTCACCCCTGGTATTAAAATATTGTTAAAGAACTTAATATTGTCTATCATTGCGACAAACTAATGTATAAATAATGTTTGCATTTGGATTAACGTTAAATAAATGTAGAAATGTGATTTTTGCATTGGGTATTATTAATAATAATGGTATGAATAATGAAATATTGTTTTAGTTATGATATTTCCATTGTAGCAATGATATCTCACAGGGAGATTGAACCAATGTAGAAGAGATTATAACATAGAAGAAATGATATTTTCACTGGAGGATAAAAACAAAATAGAAATGGTGTTTTAACTGCGGTATTGAACTAGTGCAGAAATGATATTTTCATTGAGGATAATGACAAAGTAGAAACTGATATTTTCATAGGAGGTTATACCAAAGTTGAAATGATTTTTTCCCCTGGGGAAGAACAATGTAGAAATGATATTTCATCGAGAATTATACCAAAGTAGAAATGATATGTTTACTTTGGAATTATAACAATGTAGAAATGATATTTTCACTAGGGGGTTAGAAAATGTAGAACTGTTTTCACTTTGGGATTAGAACAATGTAGAAATGATATTTTCATTGGGGAAAATACCAAAGTAGAAATATGATATTTTCATTGGGGAATTTTAACAATGTAGAAATGATATTCTTATTATGGGTTTAACCTACGTAGAAATAAAGTTTTGTTGTGAAACTTGTGTAGAAACGTTGCTTTTTTACGGTGATAAAACCAACCTTCCGGTGTGAGGTTGGAGGGGGCGGATAAAACCATTGTAGAAATGGGATATGAATCAATGCCAAAAAATTGTAAAAATATTGCACATTTGATCATGCATTCAGTGGTGTTACAGCATGAATTGCGATACCAAATTTAGATTATAGTTACTAATGAAGTCTTAATACGAAATAATCACTACATTGTTCATATATTGATGAAAAATAAGCTAACATTTTGATGTATTATGAGGATAGATGTAATTTGTAATGATGCTTGACTAGTTTATTTCAGAGAAATTCAAATAGATGTTAAAACGTAAATTAAATACTGCAATTCTTTTAATGTTACCGGTATTCATATAAATAGACATGTAAAGTAAATTAAACGGCTGATATTTCAATTCCTGTGTTCATTGAAGTGTTGACGCCTTTTTTAAAAAAAAATAAAACATTTTGTTCAGATTGGTGCGTAAAGATAATTCATTTTTGCATAACAATTAATAATTTGATAAATAGAATGCGAACGTATAACTTTCGTTTTGGAGCGAACGAAGTTTTTATTCTGATGGCGGTGTGTTTCCACTCAACCATTGATACTTTATACTGCCAGCCTTCTTGAACTTACAATTGAAATTATATAAATGTTGCTGATTATATTCTTTCAGCGATACGAACGGAATATTCCACTTTAACGGATTTATCAAAGTAGGCGATATATTTATAAAGAGGATATTTGTTTAGTTCAGTGTAATATCGAAATATATTTCACCGAGTGAGCATCAAAAGGTATATTTCACGAGTGGCGCAGCCACGAGTGAAATATGAACTTTTGGTGTTCACAAGGTGAAATATAAAGTGGTACTTTGGTTGTTTAGAACCATTAGCTCTTATAATATCGCACATTCTTTATGATTTGCATACATGTGTTAGATAATTTAAAAATATTCAGGTGTAAAATATATGATTTGTCATTGATTACATATATATATTCATTGAAAAACAGCATATGTAAAATATCCAATGAAATCTCTGGGTAATTGTGTAAGGTGTTTATACAGAAACATAGGTAAATGTTAGCTAAATAAGTTCCATATGTTTCTATCTATCTCCGTCTGTTGTGGCGCGTGCAAATATACAGTGGTAGCTAGTTTTTTGTGATCAATTGGTATATTGAGCGACTATCTCTCAGAATATGCGGGTAATATATTGGAATCGTTCCAGGTAACATGCGCCGAGATGTTATTATACGAAGAGAGATAAGCATTGAGTATACTCTTTGTACCGAACAACTGACATGAAAAAATAAGAGTTTTATATACTTTTAATTGCGCGTTTTTTACCGGGTAAACGTCTGCTCAGATGCTATCATGCAGTGCATCGTATTCTTTTTAGAGAACTGAAAACGCGTTCCATAGTTACAGATACTTTAAAAAGATACTCGGCCGAAGTAAAACTGGTTAACATGCAAAATTATGTTATTTCTTAGTTATCAATACAAAAAGAAATGTTAGCAATGCTTGCATAACAATGCATAATAATGAGTTCTTGTAGCTAAGAAAATACCCATTTTGTAAACATTGAAATTAAATCATAGCATATTGATATTGATGATTTTTCAAAGTAGGAGGTGTCCCTTTACTATCCTTTACATTTATTTTATAGTGGCAAAACTATCCCTTACATTTTATCTTAGAGCTATCTTACATTTTACAATAGAATGGTTAGAACTGTCTTTTAGAATGACCAATGAGATTCGCCGATTTCAGTTTGTAATTTTAAAATGACCAATGAAAATTCTTCTTATATTTAGTCCTTCCCTGTTAATTTTACATGAAGTCAAACTCATAACAGGCGGACTTCGTCCGAAAAATAATTAAATTACCGTGGAAAAATGTACATGTACTGGCATGTCCAGCTAGAATGATGTTTCCTTTTCTTATGTTTTTTGTTTGTTTTTGTTTTATTTTTGTAATCATGCGTAGGTTTATATTATAATATTATTAGTTATAATAAGATTATTATTGTTATCTGATTTTTACATTCAATCTTACATATTTATTTTAATGTCACGAAAAAAACTTTATATATACTTTAAAAGTTACTGAATGTATATAGAGATACACATTGATGTTATTTTAATGTCCGTCTCTTTATATATAAATGTCCATCTTTGTATACATAAATACCCGTCTCTGCAGGTATATATAAATGTCCGTCTCTGTATATTTAAATGCCCGTCTCTGTATATTGAATTGTCTGTCTCTGTATATTTAAATGCCCGTCCCTGACTATTTAATTAAATGCCCGTCTCTGTATATTTTGATGCCCGTCTCTGTATATTTAAATGTTCGTCTCTGTATATTTTGATGCCCGTCTCTGTATATTTAAATGTTCGTCTCTGTATATTTTAATGCCCGTCTCTGTATATTTAATTGTCCTTCTATGTATATTTTGATGCTTGTCTATGTATATCATAATGCCCGTCTCTGTATATTGAATTGTCCGTCTCTGTATATATAATGCCCGTCTATGTACATGTATGTAATGTATAAATGTCTGACTCTACATATTTAAATACCAGTTTTTTCTGTTTTTTATACTGCCCGTCTCTGTACATATATAATGCCCGTCTCTGTATATATAAATGTCTGACTCTGCATAATAAATGCTCGTCTCTGTATATATAACAGGAGGATGGGGCCCAACGAGGAGAAGCAGACGTGTATTTACACTTTAACAACAGACAAGGCGTTACCGGAAGACAATGGTTTATGGAAATGTGAGGTAACCAACAGTCATGGAGTGACGTCTGCTACATGCACAGTCAGAGTGTTAGGTAAACCGCTAACAACAATATTTAGTCCTTGAAAGGGTATACAGGTTTAGTTGGCTGTCTGTAATTGGCAAACTATTTATTCGTAGCTGAAGGAAAAAAGCACTATTTGGAATTATTGAATATTAATGTACTTAATTTGACAGACTGACGATTTGTAAACTTTCAGTTAAAAATATGACTTGACCCGCGTATCGGTAAATGTAATAAATGTAATAAAATGGTAGTTAGATATTTTGCTAGGGAACGTTTCATTTTGTTTTTAATATAAACAAAGTGCATTAAATAACAAAGTTACTTTTTGCTGAAACTGTTTCTAGATATGGTCATAAGAATTCGAAAACAACATGACTTTTCGGTATTCTGAAGGTTTTACAGTACACTTACACAGTATCTCATTGCCAGCGTACATACTTAATTAAAAAATATTGGCACCGGTGATTTGAAGTCAACAATACACTGGATATTTCTGGAAAGGACAAGATGGCGAAAGGGGATGCAAGACTAATGGGGAAATGAAAGTTTTATTCAGAATGAGGGTACATGAATACATGTACAGGGCCTATATAAACTAGCCTGTACAGTTTTTACTAGTTAAATACAATGGTTGATAAAAAGAAGAAGAAAAGAAATTTAGTGCTACTTTCTGCACAAGGAACTCTTTGATATCAATACGCCAGTAATTTGTCCATTGTTGTCACACGAAAGCAGCTGTAAAATGGTCATTTTGTGGCGCAACTTTGCCGCTGTACATGCACATGTGCACAAAAGCCGAGGAGTTACCGATAAATTTCAAATAGCCCCCTTTTGAAATGTACTAACGCTGATAAAATGTCTTTAAAGGAAATTTCATTTACTGCTGTGCCTTAGTATCATACATGTCTACTATTTAATTGCTACATACTTGTATACCATCATAGGTAATTATGAATTATAAACATTATTATCATTTATTTTATGCTTTTCAGTGGATTACTGATTTATCCGTGAAAAATATATTTGATAATTTCACAGTGAAAATTATCAAAATATAATTTCACTTTTTTCAATGACGAAACTACTTTTTTAAGATTTTCCCCATGTGGTACCTCAATTTTATTTTTACTGACAATTCTGACAATGTCAGGCTGTTAAAAGAAATAGCAAAGCTTAAATAGATAAATAACTTAAATATCAAAAGTAATAAAGAGAGAAAACTTACTTCTATTCATTCAAATTCCAATCACCAAATTTCGTCTCTAATTTTTTTGTTTCGTTTTTACAGTCTGAAAAATACATTCCTTTCCCATGCAGAACTGCTCTTGATGACATTTGGGCATATTAAAGTATCCTACGAGCAATAACTGCCGTATGCTTTATGAAAAATTGAAAAGCATTGACAGTCATCACTCGTAGAATAAGTAAAACAACCCAGCGTTCCTTAACAAGCTTCCAAGTTTTCCATTTTCCTAGCTCCTTTTCTGATAGTCCAATATATTAGACGTTACAGGCTTGTTATAGTTTATGTCGGTCAAGCCTGACGTCTAATAGCTATTGCTCAAAAACGCATAGCATCATAAAAAATTTAAAAAATGTCTATTGTCTTGCCTTTCAAGCTTTATTCAAAAGCTTATCTTATTTTCTTTCAATTTCATGCTCAATCATACACAAAAACTCCCAAACAATGTACTTTTCAATTTAAAATAAAATATGAACATCAATCTATTTTTGTCTATCAGCCATACTGGTTATGCAAGGTGCTTTACAGATTGATTCCAAATTTTTGAACGGAAAAATATATACTAACACACTGACGGTGCATGGGCAATTATTTCGTTAAAAAAAATATTCCGTTAGATTGTTCTGACTCAGTTAAACGCTTGCATTTGAATTAGCCAATCAGATTTCGCGCACTTTATGGCCGCCATTTGTTTATCGGATGTAAAAAGAATTGAAATACATGAGAGGATTTAATCATGATTTTTCGGATGTGACAGTTTAATTATTTTGACAAAAGGTATTTAGTTTTGTTCATAAATTGGTCAAAACTTATGTAAATACACGCCGTCTTCATTGTTTTTCGTTCCGCCCGATTTTCTGGCGGAAGATGCTATGGGTTTTTGAGCAATTTCGATATGACGTTGCTTTGCCCAGAAGCAAAAATATCTCAAAGCGACGTCATATTTATAGGACTACTTTTCTGAATGTTTTCACTTCTGTCAACATTTATTTTTTGCCTGTTACAATCCTCAAATAAGTTTTCTTTCTTTTAAAAAGGTGTATGACTAACAAATCCAAATTATATCCCTCTGAATCTGACACAATTATTTTCCTCCCATGAAATACACAACTTTAAAAAATGGCTGCCGCTTACATTTTACAAAGCCAGGTCTAATATAAATTTGCAGTAAGTAACAGAAATATGGATGGATGGTTGGACTTTTTCTCCTACAAGAATTGTTTGTTTTCATTATTAAAACAAGCAATCATTCATATTTTTTTAATAAAATGAATAAATATCACCGTCATTTAACCTTGATTGGCGGACTTATTTTTCAGCTCAAGACTTCTTGTTTTTAATGAGAAATTCCGTCTAAATGGGGCTCTCAATGGGGGAAACAAATTTTAATATTAACGTTAAAATTATGGAAATTTCGTTTTAACTTGTTTTTAAGCATAAAATAAAAAGAAAATTTGTCTGTTTGTTGTGTAAGATGTAATTTTATTTCATCTCGTGAACTTTAATAAAGTTTCCTTTTAAAAGGAAAGGCTTGCACAGTTGTGCCTTCATAAAGTGTTTATTTAGTTGTTTTTTTTTTGTTTTTTTTTTGTAAAAACGAATATTTTTTGTCAAAACGATTTGAAATCTATTCTCTATTGTATAAAACTTATAAAGAAAATAATCAATCATAAAAATACTAACTATTCTATCATACTGAAAAGGAAACAAGTGTGCACATTTCATTTCCAGAGAAATCATTCGTTTTGGCAGTTGCTAATTTCATTTATATAGCATCTTTATGGACAAGTAAATGCACTAAAATACTTCGTTACGTGGTACCAATTAATAAGCATGTATCAACTATGTTACACAACCACAGATACGGTAAGGTTAATGATATGCATGGGCTATTTTTAGATTACCTCACTGCGTTCATTAGATCTTAATATAACTCGATCATGCACTAATATTCTCTGTGATTTGGTAAGCAAGACCACCCTTTGGACACGTAACCATCCTCTATTGTATAAGGTATATATGTTAATATACAAAACTAATACAGACAAAAACAATTATAAAAGAAACTAACTTTTGCGTCTTGAAAAAGAATTGAAACGTAACAATTTCGTTTATAATTTATTACGGTTTAAACCGATAAATCAAGTAAAAATAGAAATCCTATTTATATAAATAAACTGGGATTACCGAAGTAACTAAAATAGCTTAGATTTCCGTAATATTACTTCGTCTGATTCCGGAGTATGACGGAATCGCCCGAATTGTCACGATTGCAATCGGAACTACATCGGCTATAATCATTAAACCGAAGAGTGACGGAAAGGGCCAAAAAGTTGCGATTGGCACGATTGCAGCTGGTTTCTCGTTCAATCATGCACTAACAAATGTAAGCAGGAAACCACCTAACCGGAACAAGTTTTCCAAAACAAATGGGCTTGCAGCCGTGGCTGCAAGCCAAAAACAGTATTCTCACTCTAGGCTACGCCACTCGTGAGAATACTGTTTTTAAAGCCCACTCGATGAAATAAAATTTCATCTTACACACACACAAACAAACAAATATCCTCTATGTATTATATTCGACTGATGAAATTAATATACGATAACTTGGTTAGCAGAATATTTCCTCCCTCACCAATAGCTTGATACGGACATAAGGAACAGACCCTATTGATCATAATAATAGGGTCTGTTCCTTATGTCCGTATCAAGCTATTGGTGATGAATTTCACTACAGTAAAAACTCGCTAATGAGACCAATGAAGGGACTTAACAAATCTGGTCTTAATAGCGGGTTGGTCTCATTAATGAGTTTGGCCAAACAAAAAACTAGGCAATATATTAAGGGATACCATGTACTGTACACATGCTTAATTCTGGGCTAACCTATTTCAAATGAGAAGATATAAAGCATACACTATTATTTTTTTTATTTTCATTTCTTTTCTTTTACTTTTTAACATTATAAAATTTGTAAACTTCTTAAGAGGTACAAAATGTATTATGAATGTCTTATGTACTTATTTGAGTGTTCGTACTGTAAATCTCTTCTTCCCAGGTTTTACATTCATCCCAAAATTTTTAAACTTGACACATTAATGAATACTAGTAGTTGTGATAAAAAGATTCTACTAAAATTATCTTTATTTTGTAAAAAACATTATGTTAAAATTTAGATAATTAATACTTCTCATTCTCCGTTCCCATTTGTTACAATATAAAATACATGTATTGAATTCAGTACTTGAAATGAACAATATGATCTCCTTTTTTGTTTATTTAGCTAGTCATAATCTTATATTGGGATATTAGTGATTTTTGACTGTTATTTTTCTGTTTGTTTGTTGTTATAACCAGTTGCATATTATATGCCTTGGTTTAATAAAAACTGAAACTGAAACTTTGTTCACCAAAGATCAATGCGCTTTCAAATCAAAGAGCTGCAAGCTCTGTGGTATTTTCTGATCTTTGCAATCTAAATCGCACTGTATATCTGTATTATTTTCCTGTATAAGTTTATTTTTATGTACTATAATTCTTCTTGCAGGGCACCAGTTTGATACATACGGAATTTTGCATGACTAGAGTTGCATCAAAAATCATTTATGTTCATTTGTATGACAGCCACACTTTATCCTAGCATAACGTGGCTACTTCCTTAACAAAGAAACTTTAAAAAAAAAAAATAAAAAAATAGTTGCCTTGAATGGGATTTGAACCCCAGACCTCTGACACTCTAAAAGAGCGCGTTACCCCTGCACCACGGAGAAGTTATACGAAGGGCCTGACTAAAATCAAGTAATACTAAATTAAGAATTTCCATTGCATTTCGGGTTTGTAATCCTTATCAATTTCGATTTTATTTTTTCAGTTTGTTTTAGTTTTGATTCTATTACCAGTACATTATGCATAATTAAAAAGACCAAAAAAAGAAAACAAAATAAAACATGTCACACGCTGGTTTTTGAACTCCGATTTCTTGGGTGACAGTCATCAACAACATCCTCTAGGCCAGAGAGTCTATTACAATAAGTGTTGTTAAAAATAAATTCTACCGTTAAACTACTATCTGTAATCGTTTGTCCATCAATGTGAAGTAATCTTTTGTCCATCAATGTGAGGTTATCTTTTTTCCATCAATGCGAGGTAATCTTTTGTCCATCGATGCGAGGTAATCTTTTGTCCATCGATGCGAGGTTATCTTTTGTCCATCGATGTGAAGTAATCTTTTGTCCATCGATGTGGTGTTATCTTTTGTCCATCGATGTGGGGTTACCTTTTGTCCATCGATGTGAGTTTATCTTTTGTCCATCGATGCGAAGTAATCTTTTGTCCATCGATGTGGGGTTATCTTTTGTCCATTGATGTGGGTTTATCTTTTGTCCATCGATGTGAAGTAATCTTTTGTCCATCGATGTGGGGTTATCTTTTGTCCATTGGTGTGGGTTTATCTTTTGTCCATCGATGTGAAGTAATCTTTTGTCCATCGATGTGGGGTTATCTTTTGTCCATTGATGTGGGTTTATCTTTTGTCCATCGATGTAAGTAATCTTTTGTCTATCGATGTCAGGTAATCTTTTGTCCATCAATGTGAAGTACTCTTTTGTCAATCAATGTGTGGAAATATTTTTTCTATTCGGTTAAAAGGTGGTGACTACAGGTTAAATGTAAACAAAACAATGTTGTATTTTGGCTAAATTATAGCGATGCAAATGTGAAATTCGTATAATTGAGTTACTGTTGCATTCATGAAGGATATGGAATTTTATTAAAATATGTAAGTTTGAATTTGAATGTTGCATAAAGAGGTTATCTTGAACTTTTAGAAATTGAATGTGTGGAGAGACTTTTTGTGAGCAATTTGTGAGCGCAAAATAGCCTGAGGGTCTACTGTCCCTGACAAAATTTGCGGTCACGCATGACTGAGCCGCTATCGGCTTTAATATGCTTTTGTTGAACAGTGTGATATTTATATATTTATGGAAGATTTATGTTGAAATTATTTATGTATCATGATGAGCTCAAATGAAAGCAAGAAAACGCTACCAGTGACAATATTGACAATCAACCTAATTACCCAGTTTTTAAACAAAAAGGTAAAAAGACTTAAACTAAAAACCTCAATCTAATAGCACGCCCAAAAATAATTGCATTATGGACGACAGCTCGGTGTATAATACTTCTGCATGTTTAAAGGAAACTTTATACGAAACAAAATTTGAAAAGCAGCTGGCAGACATCAGTATTCAATTATCAACACTCCTATCAAAAGATGATACCACTTTCATAAAGAAAATTATCGAAGATAAAATGAATGAAATGAAAGTAAGTTTCCTTAGTGCAATGACTAAGAGAGTAGAGGTTCTCGAACATGACGTCCATACACAAGCTCAGACAATTGAAAAACTAGAACAAAAGATTTAATTATAAATGAACTCAAAGAAAAAGATCAGTCACTATACGAAAGAATTAAAAACAGATGAATTTTGCTGTGAAAAATTTGAAAACGAGTCCGAACAATACAGTCGCAGAAATAGTGTTCGAATCTTTGGCGTTACGGACGATTGCAAAAATTATTACACACAATAAAAAGCAAATCAGATCTTGTTCTGCAGAAAGCAGATATTGTCATCAGCCACAGACTTGGAAAATACAAAGTCGGCAAGCATAGGCCAATTATAGTTAAATTTGTAAGAGACAAACAAAAGTCGAACTTTTCAACAGGTCAAAACAACTGAAAGAACATAAGATTTATGTCAACGAAGATTTGACGAAAATGAACGCGGACATGTTGGCATCCTGTCGTGTAAAAGACAAGTCAAATGTTGAAAAAGCGTGGTCTTTTGAAGGAAACATTTACGTGAAATATGCATCACAGGGATTTGCTACGCAATTGCAATTAAACTACCGCTATTGGTTAAATCTTCCGTGGCCGGAAAAGGATAAAACACATGCTCAGGATTTAAGCAAAAGCCAAGGATACTCAACTACATCTAAACAGTCATATAGTTCTATGCCTCAAACAACAATCCAGACCCCTACGCAGTATTCCAAACCAGGACTGTCTTATGCAGCCGCGGCCAAATGACCTATCACTTATTTTCAAAAAGAAAAACATATTGTTTTCACAAACAAGTGAATCGTTACGTGATTAAAGTTAATTCCCTTTGACCGATTTCTTCATCCTGTATGCAGAATGTGCTATATAAACAATAAACTAAAATGATGACAACGACGAAGATCTTGTTTCTTATTACGTATAAAAAATACTAAAGTTCTCTTGTTTTTTTCTGTAAATACAGGACTGGTTATCGTCCTATGGTGTAGAATATTATCTTATTTCAGCCGTGGCTACCGACGCTGATGATAACTTGATATTGTTAATATTGTTTTTATTTCTTTCTTTTCTTTCCTTTTTGCCATCTGTCAAGTAGCTTTTTAAAAACCTGTCAATTTTGTTTATTCATACTATCTTTTTCACCTGTCGAGTAAATTGTCATTTGGTGGAAGCTACTCATCAATACTTTTTTGTCACATGTCGAGTATCTTTGACAATCAAATTGTATGTTGTTTAGACATATTATCATTGTGTCACTTGTCTAGTAGCTTTTTTAAACGACCACCAATATTGTTTATACATGTACATTAAATCATTGTGTCACCTATCGAGTAGCTTTTAAAAGACCATCGGTGTTGTTTATACATATAATCATTGTGTGACCTATCGAGTAGCTGTTTAAATGATCATCAATGTTTGTTTATACATACAATCAATCATTGTATGAACTGTCAAGTAGCTTTCTAAAAGAGATGGAAATTACAGATTGGAAATGATGCAAATACTTTTTGATCTGTTACATTTTTAAATGAAAGGGCTGCAAGCTCTGTGGTATTTTCTGATCTTTGCAATCTAAATCGTACTGTATATCTGTATGTATTTTCCTGTATTAGTTTATTTTTATATACTATAATTCACCTTGCATGGCACCGAGATGCAGCGACTGCGTTTGGATTTTTTACTTTAACAGTTTGAGTTTGATACATACGGAACTATGCATGACTAGAGTTGCATCAAAATTCATTTATGTTCATTGTTTTTGACAGCCACACTTTATCCTTTTATCCTTGCATATCGTGGCTACTTCCTTAATAAAAAAAAAGTTGCCTCGACTGGGATTTGAACCCCAGACCTCTCACACCCTAAACGAGCGCGTTACCCTTGCACCACGAAAATGTTTAACGAAAACAGCCTGAATAAAATCAAATAATTCTAATTTTAGAATATCCATTCCCACAGATATATAAATCTTATATTTAGCTCCATGGTAATCCTTATTAATTTCGAGGTATTTTCTTCACGATATACCTGTTGTCTAAAATTGATGTAAATAATTTAGCGAAAATCTTCTCCCCAAAACAGTCCGACATGTATATATTCCACTACTCGACAGTGTAATACGCTCTGAGGTATTCGGTAATCGACATCGCTAAAAATAGCATTTTCATATTCATCCGCGTAATTGGTGAATTGACAATTCTATAAGCCAACGCTACTTTTAAACTTTGAATGCGTTGTAATTTGTTTGATACTTGTAACAAAATAAAAATATTTCTTTCTTTAACATCGCTAGTTTTAAGCTGTTTTGAGAACTACTTGTTGTTAGGTTTGTCGTGAAAATTCTGTTTCAGAGATTGAATGTCCGCATTGAATTTTCTGATCTGCGATCAGAAAATACAAAAAAGAATACATGTAAGTATCTGCATGCATACTTCTTGAAATTGGCCATTATCGCAAGCTATTTGCAGCGTATTTTCAACATCAAGTAAGGTCGATCAAAAATGCCATCAAATATTTCTCGGAATATGAACGAATATTGATAATAATTATGAAGATAAATGCACGCTGGATACAAAGATCCAAAGTTCTAAATAAAATCTTAATTATTAGACTTTACATGTCAGATTTTAAGAAATTGGCGACGGGAATTTTAAATGGAATGAGTGAGTTTTAAAACAGAAAATAAACATAAATAGGAGTACAAGTTGAATGTCTTTTGGCTTGTTTCACTGATATTTTTACTTGTATGTGAGGCCTGGGGGAAATCACGAATTTGGATAACGCGGAAAAATACAAATTAATTAAAGACGGACAATGTCGTGTGATCAATGCCATGATATGTCTGGAGAATAACATGGCATGATTGTATTCTCCTTTTTTAAACGAAATTGAAATTACAATGACAACACTCCACGCATTTAAGTTTTAATGCAAGGGTTTCTCAGAAGCAAAGTATCTAGCTAATATTATGGTATTTAAACGGCACAGACAAAATCAGAACATAAACACATGTACTAAAAAACGAGGATTCTTTTATTAGTTGGCAAAACTCTGCAAGAATGTTGTACCTATGCATTAGCTCGTCAAAGAAACAAACAATCAATTTGGAATTTTGTATCACCAGTCTTCATGTCATTATTAATCTATTTACGCCAGGAATCTGTGACATACAGTCCTGAAAATAATACTTGTTCTTATATCCTGAACATTACACAACATGAAACCAAACAACTGCCAGGAAGTTGGCGAGTGATACGTGTGATTTAATTCTGTAGGCTAGCTGAATGAAATTTATAATGATTTGTTCCCCAAAAGACGTTATTCCTATTCTTTTTTTCCTGCAAAAATATGTTTTAAAGCATATTTCAAGAAGAGTATATGCCCTTATTTACAACGTACCATATAATGTCTATCAAATGACGTATGATCATTTATTGTTGAATAAATGGTGTTGTTTGCCCAAACATTTCTTATATCATTCTACATTTAGGTACGGGGATAAAGAAAGCAACTCAATAAATGATTAACAGGCCACAACTTGTGACCCAAACGCATGTCCAGCGAGCTTTCTCCCAGTACATACATTCTCTGTATCTATAAAACATTTCTTGGAAAAAATGTTGATGGAGTGAGTCCTAGGGGATTTTTTATGAATGTTAATGTGATGACAAATAATATTTGGTTCCATAACAATTTATTATTTGCTATAGATAGCTAATATCGGAAATTACCTGTATATATGAAACTTACCAACAACAAATAAAAAAGATTTTTTTTAAGAATAAGGAACAATTATAAATTTGCAAATGATTTAAAAGGTTAAATTTCCACATCTTCAGATCAATTTTCAAGACGATCAAAGTAAATAGCCTTTTTTTACATTTATTTATTAACAAAATTTATATAGATTTGGCCTTCACATATGAATATGCATTATTTTTTTCAGACACAGACGCCTGCGCAGACGACACTGAAGTAAAGGGCTTGCCTCGTTTCGTCGAGACGATTGAAAATGTTATTGCTACCGAGGACAAAGACTGCGTGTTTCGTTGTAAAACTAACCCAGCTGAGGTCTTTGATGTGAAATGGTTAGTACAAGACTAAACTATAATGAAACAGTGCTAAGTTGGTTTACAAAAATGATTGTCCTCTTGATACAAATAACATTTTCGTAAATTCTGTGTAGTTGTACCCATTGAGTATCATTTAATCAAACTTTGTTTCTCTAAGTTGCCGGATTTATTTGGTATATATGTGTGGATTTGTTCTACATGCACAGTGTGATCAAATATAATGCTTTTGAATTTTGATATTGTTTTCTGAATTATTATATACATTTTCATCAGAACTTATACTAGTTTCTCACTAACTAATCATAGTAAAATCCACTTCTGTATATGGAGCTCTGTAATGAAAGTCCCGACATTGCAAATATTTACATTTGTTTTCATGTTTCTTGCCGAGCTAATTAGCCTTTTAAAAGAAAATTATCTGTCCGAAGGTACCGCAATGACATTCCAATCGTGGGTTCTATGCCTGGAATGGAAAGGTATTACATTTCGTCAGAAGAAGGGGTCCAAACACTTGAAATCAGAAGAACAAGACCACGTGACGTAGGTGTATACAAATGTAAAATTTACAACAAAATGGGATGGACATCATGTGATGCAAAACTGTTTGTTGAAGGTGACTAGAATATTTGCTTCGTAGCTTGTATATATAATTTTCAACTTTCATTTCGTGATCATAACTACTCTTTAGTGTTTCGCCGATTATCATATTTACTAACAGAGAATTTGAAAAAGTAACATTTTAACATTTTGTTTTTAAAATGAAAGATATCCAGTGTGAATTTACTTATTTTTTTTAAAGATTTAGATAAAACTTGATTGTCACCACCATTCTTCTTTTTAAAGATCCATCGGGTAAACTTGACGTTGTGAAATACACGCGGTCATATGAATATGCCTTGGTGGACTCCATAAAATCCCGGAAAGCCCTTGAAATTAACGATCGAGGATTCAACGAAGCTGACGTTCTTCTAAGTTCAATAAGTGACACAGACACTATGAAGAAATTTCTAATAAAATGGCAGCTAGATAAAGACCAAAATCTGTGTTTTCCAATTCACTTGAAGAACAAATGTGCTGTGGAAGGCTCATTAACCGTTCTTAGTTGTTTAATGACCGGAAAACATCCTGCCGATGTCAGATGGTACAGGAACAATATAGAAATATTTGACGGCTTTAAATATTATTTGAAGGTAAATCAGATTCTAGAGTCTATATAGTCCTAAAATCCATTTTATTTGGTGGGTGTCGTTTAAATCATTGATGATTTTGAAGTTCTAAGTATTGATATTTTTTTTCAATTTGATATGTATTTGTCTAATCTATTGATTTTGGTTTTCAATTTAAAAAAAAACAAACTTTTTTTGGTTCTCGATTTCATAATATTTTAGTTAACTGTATACAAGATTCATTTGATATTGATTTAAAATGTAACCTCCATATTTAATAGAAAATTGTGACAGTTTCTATCTGAGGATTTTATTCGCATATCTCATTATTTCGTTTTTAGTATGTGAATGTTATCTTAATCGATATTTTATTTGCTTTTATGTTGCTGTACTGTATATATGTAATATAATTATGTATGAGATGTCTTTTTTTCTTTTTTTGTGATAAAATACTTTATGTGATTTTTGAAGTAATTACGTGTACGCTGCAAGTGCTTAAATAAGGATTGCAGTCTGTGTATTTCAGATACTGCTTTCATTATATCTAAGGCGTGTTCTATCTATAACAATTAGCAAATGTTTTAATGATTTTATCTGGTATATTCAATAGTTGGTTTTAAAACCGAATCAGATTCCGTGTTTTCTTTAATTCATTATTATAGGCGTTGTGCGACTTTCTTTTCTCGTTGTGAAACATAAATTTGTTATACTTGATTTAAAAATTAGTACAGAAGATAACAACTGCATCATTGCCGCCGTCATCATCATCATCACCATAGTTACTATTACATGTACTATAATTGAGCGACGCCATGACAAAACCAACGTAATGCGTTTGCGACCAGCATGGATCCAGACCAGCCTGCGCGTCCGCGCAGTCTGATCTGGATCCATACTGTTCGCTTACCAACCCTATTACAAGTAGAGAAACTGATAGCGAACAACATGGATCCTGATCAGACTGCGCGGATGCGCAGGCTGGTCTGGATCCATGCTGGTCGTAAACGCATTACGTTGGTTTTGTCGTGACGCGGCTCAATTATCATTTTTTTCAGTGTTTACAAGGTATTTTAAGCCTAACAATTCCAAACACGGAAATAACAGACACGGGAAACTACACATGCGTTGTTAAAAACAGACAAGGAAAGATTTATTCTTCCTGCTACCTTCAAGTTGAACGTAAGTGCATCATTTTTTCTTGTATAAATCCATGTACTTATGTTTATTCAGAAAACAACTCACACTGGCCATTATATTCGTGTTTTTTATAAAGGATAAAATAGTTTAATAGTTGCTTACACGCAATTTTCTTCGAGTAATGCCCCCTTTTTTGGAAGAAAATCAGTGCGTTTTCTCATTGAAGCATACATGGCATAGCAAAATAGAATTGTTTAAAAGTTTGAATAATAACTAAATAACTTGAAATAAAATAAGGTGTCGATGTGCTGGACTATTTAAAAACACTCTCAGGTGTTCTATACTGATTTTTATACTGCTCTTGTAGCCGCTTTGGAAACAACAAACGAAGTACCTGTGAAACCAATGTTTGTTAAGCCGTTAAAAAGGTTGACCGTTAACGAGGGTGAGCTCATCAACTTCAGGGTAACCGCTAAAGGCAGTCCTGCTCCAGGCTTCAAATGGTATGACTCAATATTTTATATTTTAATTTTATAAAAACTGAAAAACCTACCATGTAATCTAGTCATAGGAAAAGGCGAATGAGGATTATTAGTATCATTTATGACTATTTTATGTCAGTACTTATTACCCATTTTTAGAAAAAAAAGGAGTATACTTTAAGGATAACATTGCCAGTTTCCTAAGTAATCTGATTTAGGGTTTTTATGTTTTATGTTCCCAAATGATTCTTACCAAAAAGTAAAATCTTAAAGTTGTCTTTAAAGATCTGGCGGCAATTTATGAGTGTAAATGCCATGAATGCATTAGTTAAATACACATACAGTCATTGACTAACAAGAACAATCAATTGCACAAATAACAATTTCACATCAAATCATGTAAAAAGCTCTTATTTGCTATTCCATAAAGAGATATACATACTGACTTTTTTTTTTCTAAATTTTCAGAATTTATACAAACCATGGTCATTGGACATCTGTTTTTAGTTTCACAAATTTATAATTTTCTATCTTTTTGATTGCACCTTTTAATATTTTTTCAAGGTTCAAAGATGGCTTAGAAATTCACGACAGTGAACGAATTAAGACAGAGGTATTTCCAAAGGGCATTGCAGAATTGTCAATCCATAATTCTACAGTGCGAGACATTGGTTTGTACACATGCGAGGCACATAATATGGCCGGACGTGCACAGAGTATGGTCCGTGTTAGTGTGAGAGGTAAATACATGGTCACGTGATCTTTATTCTTCTTCACTTACAGTGTGTCCAATAATTATGGTCCTAACATGATCATATGAGGTTACATTATTAAAATTATTTTATCAGACCAATGCAAGAGCATTTCTTCACTTTGTCGAAAGTACTTGAATTGCATAAAACCACTTGCCAAAATGGTATCAATGATAACTTGGACTTAGATTAGATCTTAAAATGATGCTTTTATGTTACAGACAAGTTCGAGCAGGAATTCTGGAAAGGTCGTGATTTAGACGGTGTTATTGTTGCAACTGACGCAAATGGAGAAGTCAACGGTGAAATAGAAACTCCGGAATTAGATAAAGTGCCTGTATATGTTCAGAAAGTGGAGAGCAAGTTGTTTGACCGCATTCCCGATTTCACGATGCGTCTACCGTCTTTCATGCCCATCCACAGTAAACAACGCTTCATGCTGGAGATAAGATGTAACGGAAACCCTAAACCGTATGGTAAACACGTATATAACGTATGAGATGCATTGTATTTGTTTTATTTTTATATGATAAATGTACTATGCTTTTTGGTCTTACTATATATACTTTTATATATAAATGTAGTATTTTAATGATTTGAATGTTCAAGATAATGTTTCTATTGCGTTGACCATTGGGTTGAAGTACGACAATTCTCATTACATGTACTTCTGTAGCTTCGCTCTGTTGTTACTAATTTTATTGACAGATAAAAAATATGAAAATATCTCTTTCATTATAGAAAATATGAAAATATCTATTTCATTACAGAAAAAAATATAGAAAATATAAAAAATATCTATTTCATTATAGAAAATATCGATCCGATTATAAAAAAATATGAAAATATCTATTTCATTATAGTAAATATGAAAGTAACTATTCCATTTTAGAAAATACCTATTTCATTACAGGAAATATCCATCACATTATAGAAAGTATGAAAATATGTATTTCATAAAATATGAAACTGTCTATTCCTTTTTTAGAAAACATGAAACTATCTATTTCATATTAGAAAATATGAAAATAGAAAATATGAAAATATCTATTTCACGACTAAAAAGCGATATACAGCTATTTGATAGTTTAATGTACATTCGTTTTCGGTAAACTTCCGGCGAGGACAATAGTCCAAAAAGAAAGTTGAAAACTTCAAAAATTCTACAGACAGATTTAATATTCTTTATTGTATAACAGTTAGCTGGTATAAGGACGGGATACAGCTGTTTGATGAACATCACTACAATATTTTGGCTGTTGGAGACTGGTATGGACTCGAGGTTGCTAGTGCGAGACCCATCGATGCTGGCAATTATACAGTAAAGATTGAAAACGAGGCTGGGCAAATACAATGTTCGTGCACAGCGGAAATGCAGCTTCCAATTTCTACTGAAGTTAGTTTTGCCACAGAATTGGATACTGCCGAAGATCTTTCATCAGTGTTAGTTTTATAAATATTCTTTTTAAATCTTTATTTAAACTGTTGATTTCAATAAATGAATAATCAGTTGGTATTTTTACCAAAGAAAGAAAATCCGTATTGCTGAACGACTTTGATCCGGTAAAACGTGAATAAAGTAATGCCATCTAATGTTGCTGTTGGAAATATAAATTAAATACGAGAATCTATAAAATAAAAGAGGCTTTATTAAAGTAGCTTGACATACGACATTAGATCACTCCCTGTGGTCTTTTAAATCGGGCGCCAGACTCGGAGCTTCCATCAAGCAAAATCCGCTGGAGCCAAATGTAAGTTGAAGATTCCGATAATAATTCAATAACCGTTACTTCAATGATAAATGTTATTGCCAACTTTTTAATCATACATGTAATTTACTTACACAGAATTGCTGGAGTGGCAGCTTCTAGGACAGATCTAGAGGGAACAGCTTTTAACATTGCGCATTTGGTTCCTAGTTTCCATCTATGTAAGTTAAAATCTTTAAAATATTCATAAATATCTTCTTTTTTTTGAGAAAATATTGAACTGCATGTCCGGTACTTTAAGGTAGTTCATAGTTTTTCATATCGGTACAGTAGAGTTTTACAATAGATAATATTTTAAAAATGTCTAAACTTAAATCGGATACTGAAGTTTAAATTTGTTCTTGAATGAGAAGAATTGAAGAAATTTCTAAATTGTATAATTTTGTTAATTTTATTTTGCTCAGCTATTTTGCAAAGAGTTTCAGAGTTTTTAGACAAGCAGGCAATTAGTGCAAACGTATAACATTTGGAAGGAAAGGCATAGCTTTTTAAAGCCAAATATTTAAGTTGCAACGGACTAAAGCAATTTAATGAAAGATTGGTATGACAAATAACATAGTTTATGCATGGTTTTATTACGCAAGAATGGTTTAGGTATTAACATTGCTTGAAACTAATTAATACTAATGATACAAAATTCAAAACTAACTATGAGTTCATATACAAATATATTTTCAACAGGCAACACGGAGGCCGACTGGACAACTATAATAGATAAAGGTATCTCATGAAATCCATGCTACCACCTTTAGAATGTCCCAGTAGGCGTGTTGATCCGCTGTCCATTTCTTCATCAGCATCCTCCATTTCCTCAATATTCTTACTTTAAGTATGTTATCACCAGTCACCAAAGCACTCCTCCAATACCAGTTTTAATCACCTTAGATTTTCTACCATGTCATCTATGAAATATTTCACTATCCATGAAATGTGAACCTAACCTTGCCCCCATGCCACAGTACAATGTTCCTACTTTGTATATATTTATCCCCGTTCATATATATTTTCCATTTTCACCACGACTACAAAACTGTGTATTTGTTGCAATATCTCCCTAAATTCATTATCTACTTGTATTTCCATTTAGAAAGCACCTACACACTTACCTTGATTTATACCAGCTTAAATGTTTCATGTTGTCTGTATATCAATGCCTATGTAAATAGCTGCTACAAGTTAGAACTATATGTATAGTAGTTAAATCTTATCATAACCTTTGTATGGTAGAGCTTACATTTGATAGCATTATATGAAGGGGAGCATCCTGATACAAAGCTAAGTGAAACATGTTGACGTGCTTCAAAATGAACCTTGACATGGCATACGATATAATGTCTGTAAAAGTTGTTTTGCATGATGCCTTGATCGAGTAACACTGCTTATTTTGTCTTTTCAATTTGTCTTTTTGAATGTAATACGAATTTGATATTTTGATTTTTAAGCGCTGTTTGTTTTCGAAATAGTTCAGTTACTTTAATTGCTGCCTTTTTATGCTTTAACTACAAGCTGGAATATAATGATTTTGCAACAACTACATTTATCAAAATGATGTAAAGATTTCTTTTGATTAAAGATCTTATGTCGAATATAATGTTCTTTGACTTTTGAACAGAGGTAGAAGTAATAGATGCCGATGAAGCACCAAGTTTTCCTCATGCCTTGCCGGAGAAATTGACGCCTCACGAACACGACGAACACGTTCATCTTGAATGTCAAGTTAGAGGAGAACCCATCCCTAAAATTGTGTGGTCAGTAATGTCTGTTGTCGGTGGGATTGTTCACGCTAGCATCTGAAATGTTGGGATAAATAATAAGAGCCGTGTCATAACAAAACCAACATAATGGGTTTGCGACCAGCATGGATCCAGACCAGCCTGCGCATCCGCGCAGTCTGATCAGGATCCATGCTGTTCGCTATCAATTTTTCTCTACTTGTAATAAAGTTGATAAGCGAACAGCATGGATCCTGATCAGACTGAACTAGCAGTTTTACTTTCAAACAAAAGATCACACAAGTCTTAAGATTGTGTATTCCATAATATGAGCGTTTATTTTAAAAATCTATTGTTAGTACGTAATTGTTTTTGTCGATTCTCTACTTAAATGTCATCATTATGGTTTTGAAATTCTTATCTGTTGTGTGTAGTCTAGTAGGGTAAATATTTTATTAAATAGACCATTGCGTGGGTGTTGTGAAACTTGTGTATATAGTTGTATAAGTTGTTGGCATAAAGTCAGTGATTCTCGCAAAATATAATTACAGCGGGGTTTGAACGTTGGTAAATGTTAGATATTCAAAAAAATTGAATATAGTAAAACAGTATAACAAAAATAATTCCATCAAACTCCGACAATAACATGTCACGTGTTTATTTGAATATGTTGATAGGGTTGCAGGAATAGAGCAATAAAATTATTAAAAATAATCATGTACTCATGTTCAAGATTTTGATATGAAATAAGGTTAAAAGATGGCAATGATTTGGAAGAAGGCCCAAATATCAGTTGGAGCATGGATCCCAAAACTCGAATTGCCTCATTGCTGATCGGGAAGGCTACTGTTGAAGATTCCGGGCAATATTCGTGTGTCGCTTACTCAGAATCCGGCGGACATGCGTCAACCACAGCAGATGTCCAAGTATTATGTAATGACTCAAAATATGTTGTGTTCTGTTATGTTATAAATATATTTATAAACAAATGATATACATGTAGATATAGAAATAAGTTAATTAACGCTTTGAAATCAGGTTATTTTTATTCACGTTGTTATATGCCGAATGCTATTTTTAATTGATTAGTACATATGTAATTTTAATTTCATGAAAAATATAATATAAAGTAATAATTTGCAATTCCAGGTTTTTCTGTTATTGTTTTTTTCAATAGTAATAACAAGTAATTTTAAAAATTAACAATTGGTTTTAAGCTTTAGTGAAATTAACAATTAGAATAGATAGATTTATTTTTAATAATCTAAATACTTTGAATGAATTTTCGAAAATAACAATGTTTGAATTTATTTGTGTTAAAGAAAAGCACTGCATGCAAAAGTGCTTATTATTTGCCTGTTAAAATGCGTTTTTATTTGCAAAGGTTTCAAGACTAAACGAATTTAGATTTATTCGGAGCTTGTGCCATTTACCGGCATTTTAAGAGAAACAAATACATTCAACATTACTAATACTTCTAATAAAGACGATGGCTGTTTTATTCTCAGCTGAAAATACTGGGGATAATGATTCAACGGATGGATCAAGGAAGACTGTCCCAGAGTTCAAGGTCAAGCTAAGTGATAAGGAGACAACAGAAGGTGAAGATGTGAAATTAGAATGTGTCGCTGAAGGTTTTCCAGCTCCTAAAGTAAAATGGTACAAGAACGACGTGCCCATTAAACCTACTATAGGGAAGTACACTATAACGGTAGGTGTCTGATATTTTCACTTGTCTTAAGGTTGTACGCCTACAGATGAGCAAATATTCTTTTCGTTAGAAGTCGAGTTAAGACAAATGTTCAAGTGTTGAGTAAATTATCACATGCTTTCCATATTTTTATGCTACATATGACAATATTTTCATTTTCGACACACTATTATTTTCTTATGTTGCTCACTGATTATTTTTGCATAAATGAAGTATTTATTAATGGTAAGGGCATTAACCAATAGCTTGGTGCCAGCAACAGATTTTACCATTGACAAGTTCTGACCAAGATTAGCACGTTTGATCATGGTCTGCACTATTCGCTATTCAGCCAGTATAATTTTTGAAACTCTCTCTCAAAACGTTTAGATTGAAGTACATTTAAGATATTTAACAGTGTAAGGTTTAAGCTACAATGTAGTTTGAATCATTTTTATGTACGCTAAACAAGAATAATACTATTATGAACACCTTCCAGACTTCTGTAAAATTGTAACGAATCTTGAGGCTAAAATGTCATGTTAAAAAGCTACCTTTAAAAATATTTGCTGAATTTAGTGATTTAATGATCGTTTACCAAAAAAAGGGAGGCATTATTTAATAATTAAATCAAACTCTGCGTATTTATTTGTATTCAGTCAAGTAAAATGATGAATAATTTAAGCAGTAAAGAAAACTGTTGACCGATTTACAAATCCGTTTTTCCTCTTTTACCGTCTCTTGCTAACCTTCACATTCACTAAATGCTTATTCAGTTGTTTCCGTTATTTGCTAATCGTCCAAATGTTGTAATTTAAAAAAAGTTTTATACTTTAATAAAACCTTTCACAGCCACATAGTTTAAGTAATTTTCCGATAATTGTATTATGCTTCACTCCAAATTTAAGGGTATATCAAACCTTACCATTCCGATAGTGACAGCTGCTGGTTATGACATGGGTGCTTCCCATGTCTCAAATATATCTTTGTGAGACTCCCATTTTGATCAGTTCTAAAGTTATTAATTTTATAGAGACTCAACTGTTAGAAAAATATTCATTTACATAATTACAAAGCAGTATCGATGATTCACATACATTGATGTATAATGTTGTTTTTTTTTAATTATCTTTAGACACACTATCAGAGGTTAACATTGATTTTTGTTATGTTTTACAAGGATAACAAAGACTGAAAACTGATAATGATTCATTTTAATGGAGTCGATGGTTCTACTCATGTGTCCTCACGTGCCTGGTGTAAAACACTGAGAGGCACTGGATTGTACTAATTTGCATGTCATACTATGTATTTGTATCAATATTTGAGCCGCGTCACGACAAAACCAACATAGTGCGTTTGCGACCGGCATGGATCCAGACCAGCCTGCGCGTCCGCGCAGTCTGATCATGATCCATGCTGTTCGCTATCAGTTTCTCTATTTGTAATAGTGTTTGTAAGCGAACAGCATGGATCCTGATCAGACTGCGCGGATGCGCAGGCTGGTCTGGATCCATGCTTGTCGCAAACCCATTATGTTGGTTTTGTCGTGACGCGGCTCATTTACCTCATTATGTCATGTTTAACATGAAATGAGTGAAATAAAGAATTGAATTGAATCAACCAGAAGACTTACAGAGTCGCATTTTGACTTTAAAACTGTCGATGTGACTAAAACCCCGAAAGAAACTAAATTTTATCAAATATTAATAGTATTTAATTATGATTTTTGTATTCATTTTACAGAGCAGTGTTGTAAGCTGGCATTGGATTTCTATGAATATTTTATGATTTTTTTTAGATGTATTAAAAGTCACAGTGTCATTATTTTTGAAAAGTAGAAGACCTAGGGCATTCACTTGCAATGATTTTATTATTTTAGCTGAGCTGTATCGAAGATTTTTTTTACAAAGATTTCGTAATAGTTAATAGAGTTCATTAATAGGTTCACATTCATTTCAAATGTTTTGTTTTTGTTTTTTTTTAACCGATTTATAGAAAATTCATATTATTTTATTATGATTATTTTAACAGAGCAGTATCGAAGGTTCACATTCACTTATAATTGCCAGCATGCACATGTCTGACAGTGATTGTTATAGGTGTGAAGCTGTAAATGAATGTGGAACAGAGGCTACAACAGCCCATATTGTTGTACAAGGTAATTGCATGGGAAAATTCTCTATCATGTCTGATTTTGTAACGTTTCATGATATTGCCTTTCAATAAAAAACATTTTTAAATTTAACTACTTCTTCTCCTCACAGAATGTTTTTCATTTAAATCATTTCAGTAAATGTTAAGTAAAATGCACGATTATGTTGGATAAATAGTATATTCATTTAAAAAAATATTTTCACATATAAACTTCAAAGTGCCATCAATGAAGAAGCAATGTTTAAAATGAACGTACAGAGAAAACCAGTTTGATATTTCATACTGTTTGAACAACAGTCCAGAACCCGACAGAAGATTTGAGCTGGATTTGTGGAAGTGTTCTTAGAACTAAATACTAGACCTACAACATATTTAATCTTGTCCATGTCTCGTAAATATATGTAACAACGTTCTAATATATACAAGAACACTTCTGAGCTTACAGTTATCATTAAGGTCAAAATTTGTTTTAAATTTCAATCTTTTATGTGTTATATAAATTTATTTTAAACATGGTTTTATTCTTCAGAGCCATGTCTTGTGGGTAAGGACGAAGGCGAAGCCCCTTGTTTTGAGGGTCCTTTGCATAATGTGAACACTGAAGCCGGCCAGACAGCTGCCATCAGTTGCGTTGCCAAAGGAACACCAACACCTACCTTATCATGGTATAAAAAAAATTTATTTACTTCTTCAAATAATGAAAACAAAAGCAAACAAAAAAATCAAAAGCCATTACACACACCTCCCGGGCCAAAAAACCAGATAAAACTCTGAAACATTTTCGTTAGATTCGTAAATGTAAGATATTGTTTTAAAAATTGTAAGTAACTCGGAACTTGTCGCATAAAATCGATTTACAGGATAATTTCAAACTATGTATCTTCGTCATTGTTTGCACTCGTATTATATATGTATTTTAAGACCTCATTTGAAAACATCCATTAAATGGAAACTTATATGATGATTCTGAAGCCTGAAATTTTATTTAACCATTTTAGGACAAAAGATGGGGAAACGCTTGTAAACGAAGGAAGGGTTAGCATTGAATGTGATGATGGGAAAGGTTTGCTAACGATAACTGATACTACAGTTGGTGATACAGGAGTTTATATATGTGTAGCTGAGAATGCTCTAGGAAAGGCTGAGTCGTGTGCATCTATCAAAATAAATGGTTAATATTTTGTAGTACTATTTTTGTTTAAACATGTTGGTATAGCTTAATAACCAAAAGTTCGATTAACTGACTTGAATGAAAATAAATTTTACCACATTAATTTTTTAAAAGATTAATTACGGTCACAAGTTATATAGACTTCACGCAAATACGTGTATATAAAATTTGAAATTTGTTGATATGTTTTCTATTTCATAAAATTCAAACTGTTACTATATTTCATTAAAGAAAAGACAGTTGAAGGTAATGATGATACCACAGACAGCGCTGTCGTTGAACCGGCAGCCGACACTACAAACGAGAAAAAGGAAGCAGACGACGTTAAAATCGCAGTTAATGAAAAGGCAACTACTCAAGCTCCTGCAGGAAATGTAACTGTTAAGGAAATAACGGAACAAACTGTAACTGAAATTGATACAAAGTTATCGACATTGGTTCAACAAGAGACAACAACTGTAGTCAAAGAAGAAACAACACAGAATTCCTCTATGAGTTTATTTACTGACTTTAAAAAGCGTCCGAGATTTGTTATCCCTCCTTTTTCTCAGTGGTCTATGAAAGACACCCCTTTAAAGCTTGAAGTTGAAGTCACGAAAAGCCCGGATATGAAGGTCAACTGGTATCACGATAATAAACTAGTTGTTCCCGGAGGTACGTGCTTGTCTTCACCGTGCATCATAAAAGCTTTCTTTTCTTATAATAATCTTTCAAAGATTAATAACAATTAAATAAATGTTGCAAGGTTTGGTGCATATATTATCGTCTGTAACGTGCCCAGACTATTCGACACCAATGTAAGATTGTTTGATAACGTCAGGTGCTTCCAAAATTTATTCCCATGCTGGATCTTGTGCATTAGTTACATAAACCCTTAGGCATCATAATAATTTCAATATGTACTGCACTGATTGCTTTCGTCACATTTCGGGACTTAAAATCGAAAAGTGATTTGAGAATAAAAAGCATTTGTCATTTTGTGTCGATAAAAGAGTTACATACCGCATGTGCACTGTCTTTTACTGTGTTAGGTTACATGTAAGTAAATTGGTTTTCAAAAAAGTAGTTTTTTTTTTCACAATTTTTTCAAAGCATGTTTTCGCCTCTTATCAAAGCTCATTTGAAAAATATGGTCCTGTTAGTTAAAGATTATCATTGTTGTTGTCAATATAATTGAATATCGTGTTGTTTTGCTATCTTTTCAGATCGCATTCAAATTCATGTACAAGACGGCGAAAGATGAAAAGAAAACAGAATTTAAGAAAACAACAATGAAATTATCTCGAAATTTATTGACGATAAGAAATCCTATTATCCAAATACAAATTTTTATATCCTTATTCATTATTTTGACACTGTCAGTGTTATATGATTATCTCCTAAGGACTAGTTTTCTTCACAAACAATATTAGAAAACCGCGGGTATATTTTTCAGGCAGATAAAGTAGAATGATTCGTAACAAAAAATATTGGAATCGCAACCTGGACAACGACTACAGAGGAATTGCGAAATGAATGTCAAATAATGAAACCGCGAAAAGTACGACCAATATAATAATCACAGAATGAACGTCAATAATGAAATCGCGAAATGAATGGCCAGTAAAAATAATCGCGAAATGAATGACAAGTAAAAATAAACGCAAAATAAATGACTAGTAAAAACATCGCGATATCTAAACCATCAATGTCTTTTCCTGGAACTGTAGCTAGCTGTTTTTGAAGGTAGCATTCAAGCTATATTCTTATAATTATTTCTATACTTTTTGTCCATTACAGTGATATTTATTTACATATGTCCGTTAAATGTAGGTTGTTATGTTTTATTATTTTTCATTACGATATCTTCTTTAAGTTGTTTCTTAAGGGATATGTATTTGTTAAAACCTATTCCAACATTTTTGTTATAAAGTTTTGTTTCTTAACCGTCATAAATCATGTGTATATTCGTTATGTCGGACTGTTAATAATAAAATTATTATCTTTTCTTATATGTTGTTGCTTATTATGGACAAATTCTTTACACATTCACCTCTTCACCACTACAAATAAAATACAAGATTAGTTAATTTTTCTACGGACCATTAAGATATAAGAGCATTTGAAAAAAAGATTGTTAAACGTACGAAAGAGACAAATTTTTAAATTACGTAAATACTGAATCAATCTATAAACATATAGTTTGTTTTGTCTATGAATATTCAAAACAACTTTTTGAAGTAACCAACGCATAAAAACAACAACAACAACAACAACAAAATAAAACCCAAAACATTTTTGTTTGTTTTAGGTTTGTTTTAGGTTTTACCTTTTGAACAAGAATGGCCGTGACGTGACGTTCCCTTACTTCCATTACTTTAATTCCAAAAAGATTGGAAAAGATTTGCTTTTTCTGTAACTTTGTTCATATCAATCATAACATCACCAGCTATGAATATAAATGTCGTATAGTAAATATTCAGCTCTTAGAATTTGTTTAAACCAAAGGTGAAATGTCTTTTGTTAAGAATGTAAAGACAGAAAAACAAAGTACAAATATGTGTCCTTTATTCAAAAGGTATTTCAATGTTAAAAGATCGAGATAGAAATTTTATAAATTGTGATTCTATCCAATTTATATCAAGTATTTTCCCTTAATTATATCAACAACAAAAAACATGATAATATTGCTTTTACCTGGCCTGCCTTCAAGTTAATAGCAGTTTTGTTTTAACAAAATATGAACCAAAGCACCTTCGAATTAGCAAATGATAAAAATAACATAAAATTCGCTTATATTTCACCCACCCACATATGTGTTATGTGTTAACGTTTCATCCAAGCCATGCGTATGATGTAAATCTGATCATACCGGGATTTTACCTACAATCCTGTCGCATATTGGCCAAGAAGCAAACTAAGTCCACGGCCATATGTTACACATTCTTATACTGGAATGGTATCAAAGTGTAAAACTGCGGAACAATCTCACGAAGCAGTGGTTCATACCTAATAAAGCGACTCAAAAACAAGTACATTCTCTAATTAGGCGTTTGAACGACAGCAACGAAGCTGATGACGGCGACGAAAAATTTCATTCTGAGAGGGTGCAAAAAAATTGAAAAACAAGAGCGATTAGTTATCATGTGTGTCGCCTGCTGATAGACAACTGGACGTTGAACCTACTGTGTACCAGCAGACACAAAAATCATTTAACAGACCACAACGCGTTCTTTTTATTTCAACCGAAGTCATTTAACCGGAAAACCCGTTCAATATTTCCTGCAAACTTTAATACAACAACCAATTGAAACATAAAGCCCAGTGATTGATTATTAAATCATTGAGGAAGGCAATTACCATGTACAAATTTTCCTAGTCCAAGTTTCGAGGAAAAAGACTAAAGGAAAGAACTTCAAAACTTCAAAATATCAAATCAGAGCCCTTGTTTGTAGAATCTTCACAGGTTAAGGATTAGTTCAGCTAAATTAAAAATTGGCAATGTAGCTGAATGTTTAATTCTATGAAATAATCAAAACGTTCACTAAATTAAAATTAGGCCATATCTTAACAGTAATAACAGCTCCAAATATACTTCATGTATGTATACAATAAAAAACATAACAATGACGCCTAATATACGTGTTGAAATAAAATTAAATAAGTTTTATACACTAAAAAAATCGAAAATATGTGCCATATTTGCCATGGTAAAGTTTGTCAAATTTGCCATTAAAATTTGCTTGTTTTTTTTTACAAAAAATAAATAAAATATTTAAATGAGTAAAAATATGGGTTAAATTTTTCAAAACTTGCAAGGCAAAAAGTAACCAGCAGCTATTTTAAGGAAGGCAGTGAGGTCTTTAGATTTGTTGTTGTTGTTGTTGTTGTTGTTGGGGTTTCCTTGTTATGGTCTTTAGGCAACTTTCTAGCTTTGATGATGGCACCTCATGTGCCCTTTTGTGCATTATTTGAAACAAGTGCGGGTTATTGAATAGAACCACTCTTGTTCAGTAAACTAGCTGGATAGCAGAAACTAAACTTATCTTACATCATCTCTCATGGTTAGACACGATTAAACCGGATGTACATTTATAAAACAAGTTTCTTTTATTCCTCAACATATATCTCCCCTTTTCCATTTTTCAAGATGAATACTAAAAGTTCTGGAGAAAAAAAATGTGAACTGTACTCATATTTGAGAAAAAGGGTACGTAAACACAGTATTGAGTCGATAATGGTTGCGATAAGCGTTTCTTAAAGGTACACGCTTGTTGTGTGTTAAATGATGCAGAAATAACGAAGAACAAGTGTAAGTATATTATTACTCAGATTAATTTTTTTACAAGATTATTACGGTGTGTTAAGCTGTTTCTTAGATTATACCGGAACGTATACCAGTAAATATGGGTGGTCAAAAAGGGTTCAATTATTAAACTGGAAATGAAAGCCAAGTCCTAGAGCAACAAAGGCCAATATTGAAAGACGAGATACACAAATGTTACCCTTGTTTATAAAAACGTTGATTTTGGACTAAACTCTTGTAAATATTATGTCTGTGGTGTGTCCTGTTGTATCAGAGATTATTGAAATACAACTAATTTAACCGTACAATTACGAACCGGTTTTCGTTTCATAAGTTAGTGAGAATATAAAAAAAATAAATACAATGTTATGAACCACCAAGACAGAGCGGAAGTCTTATTGCATGACCTTTTGTAATATTTCTCTCTTTGATATTTTTGAAGGAGAATTTGTCATTTTTAATGATCGTTTAAATATTGATTTAATAATGGAATTGTTTTTTTCTGGAAAATTTCCGTACCTTTTCTAAAAAGCACCATAATACCATAATTCATGTCACTTTCTAAATGACAAGGCAACTTAAGTAAATTTAAAAAAGTAATCTAAATGATAATTAAAAAAAAATTAGAATGTACTGCAGTTGATCTAATAAAAAGCTAGGAAAACGTTGATTGCTTTGTTTCACTTAAAAATAAAGAAAAGTAGATGCACTGTGTCTTACTTGTTGAACTACCCTCGCTATTTCGTTCAATTCATATGTCACACGACTGTATATAAAACGCGACAAAAACACTCTGTCAGTACATCGGTCAGAGACTGGAAATCGTCATGACGTCATCAATGTGGTTTGGCGTCCTTCCGGCGCTCGTGCTCATGGCAGGTTTCGGTAAGTACCATTTCCGAATTTCTTTGTAAAAAATCACAGAAGGTTTATTATTTTATAAAGACCCTAAAAACATTAATTACTAGCGAACTTATTTAAACAAAATACAACTTATATTCATAAATAATACTTTTTTGAAGGGATTATCTAATAAAACCAGCTTTTATGACAATAAAGAAAAGAAAATTATTACTTACATATTTTAATTGTACGTTTCGAACATGATCTGTTGCAATGAATTGAACATTTCCAAATGTACATTCATAAAAAACTGAAGCTACACCGCTTAATATATAGGAATCAGAACATCACACCAAAATCTTTTTCTTTTCTATATTGTATTTTTTTATATTTATTTATGAATGTTTTATTCCATACAGAAAATTTTGAATATGACATGTTTTTGTGTCTACAAATGTTTTTTTTATTATTTCATATAGAAATGTTTTATTCATATAAAATGTTTTTATTTCATGCATACAATATGATGGCTTATGATTGCGACACGTGGCAAAACAATTATACCAGTTGGAATTAAAATGTGAATTGGGATTTTAGAGTATAATAACGTTTAAGTCAGAATTGGAAAGGCCTCTCTTTGTAACGCAAAACCATTATAATATTTTAGTGGCAATATTAAAGTCACTTTCAATACTTTGGAATAATAATTTTGTTTTCAAAAGTTTGTATCAAAATAAAACGATAATTTTATATGAACAATGTTCTTGATATTATCGTTATTTTCTTAATAATAGATATGTATTTGTTATAATTCACTGTAATAAATCAATGGAATTATTTTTAATTTCATTGGAATAATTTTTTTTCAACTATTTTTACTCATGAAAAAATAAGGATTTATTTTTAATTTCAAATTCATTATAATAAATCGTGTACTCTATCAATTAAGTTTCAAATGTATTCCGATTAATCATGGACCTAATGTTCACATTTTTATCGTGATAAGTCATGAGTTTATTAATATCATAATCATTGATCATATTTTATATTTTATGGTAAATGTTGGTTTTACGTATAATTTTATGTTGATTATTATTTCTATTTTTGCAGCGGCAGTCAACGGCGAAGGTGAGTACAAATTTTTATTGTTAACGATATGAGGTAACTACTTGTTTTATTTTTGTTTGATTTTTTTACTGTATATTCTTTAAGAAAATTATAATTCACCTATCAGTTTTTCTATAAATATAATAATTAATTTGGAATTTCATAAATATAAAAAGAATTAAAGCACAATGTTACGATAATGGTGCAATTGTCTCCTATTTCACCTTATATTATTCAAATTATAAATAATTAAAAAAAGAAGAAAAATAGAAATGAATATAAAATGAATGAATAAATGAATAAATATAAATAAATGTAAATAAATAGCTCATTAAATTATTTATGGACTATTTATTTAATAAAATATAAATATATGTTTATGAACTATATACAGTAACGTAATATAGATATATAATTATGCCTATATGATCTATCTACTGTAATGATATTGAGTATATATTTTTAACTATTTACTCACTAGTTTAACTTTTTTTGGTTCAAAGCATTTTTTTTACTAACCACGATCGTCAATCATTGTATATCAATAATTTACCGCAGTTAAGCAGAAATTAGTTTAACCGTCTACTTATTAAGTAAAATAATTTACCATAGCCAGAAATCAGTTTTTCCCAGCTGGCTAAATATCACTTAAAGCCAATATACAGTTTACCGCTCCCGACGAAATGCCCATAAATAGTGTAATACATCCGGTTTACTTGAGCAATGTGCACTTGAAGAAAAAACATCCCAGAATAATGACGTAGCGATATATGGATATAAGCTGTACTTGTTATTTAAAATTCAAACAAGCTTTTGTACATACATATTGTATCAGAAATGATAAAAATTGAATTGTAAAAAACATGCTATGTTGTGTTATAATGAATTTTCAATCCCACCTAGATTTCCCCCAATTCTCCATTGCAAGAACATTTGCCCAGAAAAATGTTTTGGGATAAAAAAAGAATTATTTGATGGGAAGTTGTAACGGGTTGGGAATGTTGGAAGGTTATGACGGGTTTGATGGAAGGGCTGGGGAAGGGGAGGGCGTTAAATATTGATTCATTTACAAATACAAACCAGATCTAAATGAGCCGCGTCACGACAAAACCAACATAATGGGTTTGCGACCAGCATGGATCCAGACCAGCCTGCGCATCCGCGCAGTCTGATCAGGATCCATGCTGTTCGCTATCAGTTTCTTTACTTGTTGTAGGGTCGGTAAGCGAACAGCATGGATCCTGATCAGACTGCGCGGAGGCGCAGGCTGGTCTGGATCCATGCTGGTCGCAAACCCATTATGTTGGTTTTGTTGTGACACGGCTCAAATATTTACATTTCTTCAAATAAGCACACGTTTAAACTAATTATCAGTTACCATGGAATTGCCACGCATTCACTGTTAAATATTCAAAGGCGAATAGTAAAGGAAAATGTTTAAATGTCATTTATGAAATGTATAGCGGTGATCTATGTTGCGTTGATTCTTTGTTTGTTGAAATGATTATATGAATTTTAACATGCATTTTACTTAGACTGCGGGCAGGATCCCATCACACAGGTTTGTTGTAATGGGAAACCGTTTCCAAGGACAGGGGACCAAACATGTTGCTGTGGTGATAAAGGAACATTCGACCCAAAGGATAAAATTTGCTGCGGTGGTAACATCGAGGAGAGATCTGGAATTTTCGTCGGGACTGACTGTTGCTGTAAGTGTATTAATTTCATTACTTCAAAACATAAGATTTTGCAAGAATCAAAATGTTTTTAAGCCCTGTAAATACATTAAAGTTTTTTCATCTTTCTTCAGCCATCACACTGTTTAGATAAAATAACTCATACTGAAACCTGTAAATGTATAAATATATTTTTGCGTCTTTTACCGCTTGAACCTATCTTTGCGGTCAGTGGATAGTATGCGCAGATGGTGAATCGCAATCTGTTACATTAACCGTGCAGAATAATCTCAAATATTGAACATTGCAGTTTCGGCTTTATTGCAGTGCATCTTTATCATGTTGATTGCTGTATAAAGCTAAGACCCTTTATCTTACAACTCATTATTAAGAGAAAAGGGCCATTACAAGGGGAGGCGCTTAATCCCTATCTTTTTTGAATACATTGAATATTAAATTGCTATTATATTCTGAATGTTCCAGCATGCGGATTGGCTAAAAGTGATATCATATTTGTTGCTGACTCCAGCTCTAGCATCAGGGCAAACAACTGGGTAAACCTGCGAAACTTTATGGCAGGAGTTGTAGAAGGTAAGTGTTACATATCATTCATTTTAATTGTGTTATTCTTCAACATTTATTTAACACGGCATTCGGTTTAAACGTTTTTGTCATACCTATCTGATTTATCTGAGATAACAATTCATACTTCATTTATTACTTACTTTTGGTTACGGCAAGTGCTTTTCAAGGGGCACCTGATACCATTGTCTTCTTCATGAATTTACATTTGCAATTCACTTGACCATAGTTAATAAACATATTTTCCGAAAGGTGTCATTTACTCTGTTTCCGTTACTAAGGCAACCTGCCGGAAAGCTTAAATCATTTGTGTCAGCATTTGCTAATAGTTCTAAAGGCTCTATTTGTATAGAACCACTGCGCATGTATGTTGACATGTCGACATTCTATAGACTGGCTACCCTGTTGTTCAGGCATTGAAGTGTCATTATTTTGTACAAGTCTATTAATTAGTCTTTTCAAGACATGTTGACAAATTTCTAAGCTTCTGAAATTGTTAAATTAAATTGATAATATCACTGTCTTCAAACTTATCTAATGTGATTATACATTTAATAACATACGAGATTGTTCCGCTACTGCTATTGAGATGCTTCATATTTACTTCAATTCGCATAACAGAAATCATGCAATCTTCACGATATTTTCCACATCCCTATTCATTTCCTTAAAAACGTACAGTGCCACAAAATAGAAGAAGACGAGGAAAAAAATCTTATTCGACTTATACATTAACATAATCAGACTGATGAACATTGTTTTTTTTTTGTTGTTTTTTTTTTAAAGCCACACTAACAATAGGTAATATTTTGAGTGAAACATAAAATGACAGATAGCCACTTGATTTGTACTTGTACGTGAACATTGATTTTATCTAGGTGTTGAAGCTGATAAGGCAGTACACATCGGTCTGTTGACGTACAGTCACAACACAACTATCTGGTTCCATCTGAATAAATACACGGAGACAGCCGACATTATTGACGCTATATTGAATGTACCATACCAGCAAGGGACGACTAAAACCGGACAAGCTTTGGCACTTGTTCGCTCGGACATGTTTGTAGTGAGTCAGCAGTTTCTATTATGTTTGCATCTTTAACTTTTTTCTATACAATATTTAAAGTGTATATTTAAGTCTATGTAATTTTGTATTTATTTAACGAAGAAACATGATCCTGAAATGAAAAGAAGCATTGTTATATATGTGAACGGTAAAATTTTAAATAAAAAGAGCGCTGAAATGAGCTTGTATTCTCAACGAATGTCAGTTAAAATAACAATAAGATGTAAAATAGTTGTTGCATAATCAATGTTTCAGGACAAAATACAGTGTCAAGGCCATTATAAAACATCGTCTGTTCCGTTCAGTCATAAATTAAACATACATGCTATCTAAAAACATTGTATATTTCTTGTAAATTTCCATACCTTTTATTTTGTATGCGACTGTTTACTTAACGATAATGTTTATTTTTCGAATATGAACGAAATGTATTTAACTTACTTAAGATACACTTACCAAATTTGTAAACCTCTGTATGTGTGATTTCTGCTGTTTGATTTCGAAAATGTGTGTACTCTTCGGGAGGTGAACATCTAAGTAAACATTATTTGAGCCGTGTCACGACAAAACCAACATAGTAGTCTATTCAGGATCCATGCTGTTCGCTTTCAAACCCTATTACAAGTAGAGAAACTGAAAGCGAACAGCATGGATCCTGATCACACTGCGCGGATGCGCAGGCTGGTCAGGATCCATACTGGTCACTTACCCATTATGTTGGTTTTGTCATGACGCGGCTCATTTATTTCTTCCTTTTACTAAGGCCGGTAAAGGTGACAGAGCCGGTGTACAGAATGTCGTTATATTGTTGACAGACGGAATGTCAGATGACGAGAGTAAAACAGTTGCTGCAGCCGCTGATCTAAAGTAAATTTTATTTTACTAACTTTTCGCTGTTGTTTTTTGTTGTTTTTTTGTATATTTTTAATGGTGTATGAAGTTGAAATTAAATAAAAATCTTATTAAGTGAGTATGCAAATAGATAAATAAACCTTTAATTGTTTTCATTTGAAAGAATGTTTCCTTTGCTATTGAAAACTATGTAACACTGACAAGTAAAATATCGTCTCGTATATAATTATATAAAAACTTATTTAAATTGTTATAGATAAAGTTTTAACTAGCTCAAAATTTTTTGGCGGTAATGACTTGTTTTTGCCAAAGTCTGGTATAAGTCGGTTTATCTTTATATGAATAATCTCTAATTTATAATGAACATTCAAAAAATTCAAAACGAGAAAGATTAATGCAGATATAAGAACAGATGTAATTTTCTTTGCACAATAGTTAAGAGTATATCCAAACTATTACAGAGCTGACGGAGTTCGTATTATAGGAATTGGAATTGATGATAACTTTATCCCAAACAACGGACCTGAAGAAGAATTAAACCAAGTTGTTTCTACACCTATAGAAGATAATCTATTTATGGTATCCGACTTTGAAGCCTCCCTGAAAGTAATTACCAAGGACCTATTTACCACTATTTGCGACGGTACAGTACCATTTGTATGATGATAATAATAAGTACATGTATGCTAATAATAATGATGGCATTCATGTTGATAATGATGTTGTTGAGTTTTGTTGTTGTTGTTGTTGTTGTTGTTGATAATGATGATGTTGTTGTTGTTGTTAATGATGATGATGTTGTTGTTGTTGTTAATGAAAATGATGATGATGATGTTGTTGTTAATGAAAATGATGATGATGATGATGATGATGATGATGGTGAAGATGAATTTAGAAGGCGTAGATAGATCAGGCAGATATTAACTATATCTACACATTTGAGCCGTGTCACGACAAAACCAACATAATAGGTTTGCGACCAGCATGGATCCAGACCAGCCTGCACATTCGCGCAGTCTGATCAGGATCCAGGCTGTTCGATTACAAACTCTATTACAACTAGAGAAACTGATAGCAAACAGCATGCATTCTTATCAGACTGCGCGGAAGCGCAGGCTGGTCTGGTTCCATGCTGGTCGCAAACCAACAATGTTGGTTTTGTCGTAACGCAGATCAAATATATCTTATTACGTTAAGCGTATACAATGACAAAAAACAACAACAACAACATCAAAACAACAACCATAATATCTGAATGAAAATCTGACAATTTAGTTGTATTGAGAAGAATGACAACCTCATTTGGGAGATAAACAAACAAGACAGTGTACTATTCTTCTGCTCTGCTTAACCGACAGGAATTTTTTGTCGATGCAAAATAGTATTTATTTTCCTGAAGGAGAAAGTAGAAAGATGCACATGTGATAACGTGCAAGTTTGTTACACATACTAGTCCTGTAGAGGGTATCACTAAGATATCAACATGCTTTTTATGGCCTATAAAATCATTAATTTTAGATAATTATTTTACCCGAAAGTGAAATTTATGCAGAAGTTATATTATCAGACTTTATAACACATCACATATGTTTTACATATATTTTTGATTTCGTTATGTTTATGTTATTTGTATTTTGTATTTTAGATCGACCGATACCTCCAATAAAACGTAAGTGACTTTAAAGTTAAATATACCTTATATTTGAATTGTGTTTAGTATGATATCATTATAAAGATAGATTTCATATATTATTTAATGGTGCGGACCAATATTTGATATTTCTCATTTTTTATTCATGTGTTTAGCAGCTGTCAAACGTTTCCCCGTACTTCACCTCAGTGTTGTTATATTTTTCTAGTCCTTCGTGATCATTTATTATGTCCTTTGGGATAATTTATTATGTGTTGAGAATTGAGTACCGCTTATGCATGCCGGTGCTAGGGGTTGCAAATACAAACTCAATAAAACCGAGTCTGCAATTGTCATGTTATCTTGTTGTGATTAACTCATTACTGCATGAGCATTTTGTGAAAAATAGCTGTTTTCATTGAAAAGCCTCCTGTTACAAGTTCAGATTGCGATGAAACTATAAAAGATACTTCAATATTCATCAAACTTGGCACAAATGTTGACTGCACCATATCCTTTGAAACGCCATGCCCAATCTTTTATTTTTTGTACCATGGCAACGAGGGGACATCTCAAAAATTGTCAAAAAATAACTATTTTGCGTTGATTTGTTCAACATCAAAACTGATTTCAAGGTGCAGCAACTTCTCATTAGATTGAGATAGAGGCACAGGCTTTTCAGCGTTTGTTACACGTTGCCTTCTGATCGACCCGAGGCCTATTTTAGCCTCTCATATGTCCAAAAATCTTCTTGGCGATGAGAATGACATTTACCCCCTCAAACCCCCATGCAGAAAGGGGCATATCCCCCTCTGACACCCCTGATGTATCTTTCTGATAGGGGGTGGCGCCGAAAAAGTGATCACTTTTTCTCACAACATTTGTCAAACGAAAACATGTCTTTGGGGCCCAAACAGGACATTTTTCACTATTTGAGGCCTAAAAAGGGGGAAGGGGAGTCGACAGTGCGTTGTTTCCGTATACATGAGGTAAAGGGTTAATGCTTCCGAGGGATCACTTTGTTTCAAGATTTTTATGTTTGTGTATGTATGTATGTATGTATGTATGTATGTATGTATGTATGTATACAAAATATCAGGTATAGACTTGCTCCGATATACTTGAACTTAAATTTAAAGTGTTTAAAATTTGGTCTTACTATAAACCCTACCAATATAAATCAGATCAGCAGTACATGATAATCATGCTTAAATTTGTTATTAGTATAAATAGTGAATGAAAACTGCTTTTAGTGGAGATGTGCGGATTCCACACATATGACCCCAAAACTGAGATTTGCTGTCTATGGACTGTAAACCCTCGAGTGTATGGTAGTGACACAGTGTGCTGCGGATCCTCAACCATGAATCGAAAAACAGAAATTTGTTGTAAAAATGGCAACCCACAGCCACGTGTTGGTGGAGACAATACCAAATGTTGCTGTTATGATTCGTACGACCCAGAGAGGTCACTTTGCTGCGTTGGAAGTGTGAGTACATGATTTTAGCATTAAAAAATAGTTTTGTAGAGAGTTTTTCATCTCACAGTTGTTATCTTTTATCTTCAAACAGTTAATTCATGTACTTGTCATTAATATCGAATACTGCCTTATCCGCTAATTACCCCACTTATATTTTCATCGTGCTTAATTTCTTAATCATTTGGAAAATGAATTGTTAAGACGCGTTCACATGTATATAAAAAAGCAAATAAATTTGTCCGTACTTTTCTTTTATATACGAGGATAAGATATCAGTAATTTTGGAGAGAAAAAAAGTTACACAAACATGTATGAAATGATAATCTTTACCATTCAAGTCTCAATCATTTTGTTTATCGATTACTAGTACAATGTATAGAGGATATTAAATGAGTGCGGGTTCAATACTAGATTTATTGAACGAGTTAAATAAAATCATATTATGCGAGCCTGTGGCGAGCATAGTATTGTTTTATTCAAAGAGGTCAAGAAATTCAGTATTGATATGTTTGTACGTTGCAAATGATGACACGTCAAAATATATGCACGGCCGTGCAATACCGTCTTTACGAAGTCGCAAAAACGGCCTTGGTTAACATAAATATGTAATTAAAAAACTTACTTCCTTTGTTAATATACTGATTTAACGTTGACAAGACGCTAACGTATGATGACTAAGATTTTGATTAATCTTATTTTTGTACAATAGTTTGCATGATTAGTTTTAATTATAAATCTTCGAGAACATTGTCCGAAAAGTTACTGGTGAGATTACTTGCTTGACCCTAACACATACTTTTATTAATAGGTACAACCAAAGATAGGCGGAGAATTTGCAACATGCTGTGGAAATGTTAGTTACAACAGAATGACACAATTCTGCTGCCATGGTAACGCCTTCACCAATTGATAATAATAATACACTTGTGGTGCCTTTTTTAATTGATAAGATTGATTTGGAAATAAACATGCAATGCATTCGTGTTTTAAATAAAAATAAATGAAAAGAAAATCTCAGAACTGGTAGCTCTATATAATTTATTGATTTTGCTCATAGTGGAGAATATCATTTTTAAAAAAAAAGAACTTAAAAAAAAAAAAAAAAAAAATCCAAAATAGTTTTCAAGATATATTTTTTAAATATATATATATTTTATATTATCACTTAATTATTTCTGAGTCAATTAAATGAGTCACCAAATATTATATGATTTTATGGATTGAATTTAATAACACTTTATGTACTTCTGATCGTTTTAGCTACAAGTTATTGTTCATTTTTATTCAGTCATGATTAAATTCTTCATTTCTTTAAAAGCTATGCTTTACCCGGAACCCTATCATCCAAAATGCTACGACTGTAAGTACAATATGCCTGTACCAACGTTTAATGAACAGACGCACGTTTGCTGCAACGGAAATGTCCAAGAAGCTGTAGCCGGAAATCTCACATGCTGTTGCGAAGAAACGCCTTTCGATCCGACAAATAAAATTTGTTGCGGTAAGAAAATACAAGAGAGGACTGCTGGAGACATTTCCTTATGCTGTGGTAATAAAAACATAGACCCTGTAACACAAATTTGTTGTGATGGTGTTGTACGGCCGATGGAAAGTATAAACATGACACGATGTTGTGGTACAGTTGGTTATAATAGAAACCAGGAATTATGTTGCGATGACCATTCTCTCGTTCCACTTTCTTCAATTTCCGACAATTGTTGTTGCGGAAATAAATCATACGCACCAGATACACATATTTGCTGTAACGGTAACAAACAACCGAGGTATGCTGCAGGCACACAATGCTGTGGCATGATAAGCTTTGATTCTTCAAGGTTTTTATGTTGCGAAGGCAAAGTGCAGAAACTTCTTGGAAAAATGAATACAAGATGCTGCGGACAGGAAAGCTATAATCCGGCTGGTTATATATGTTGTGGCAGAGAAGTAAGAAGGAAAGTTAATACTAGTGATGACGCTTGTTGTGGTGAAAAAACCTTTGATACTAAAACACAAGTGTGTTGTTACGGACGACCAGGGCCTGCGTTTGCGATGGGAACAAAATGCTGTGGTCTTAAAAGCTATGATATTTCAACTTCAATTTGTTGCAATGATAGAGTATATGAAAACCAAATTGGAACATTTATGCAATGCTGTGACGATCATCCATATAATGCTGTATCGCATATATGTTGCGATGGTGTGCGTATAACTGAAAAGAAAAATATACAAGACAATTGTTGTTGCGGAAAAAGTACTATTAACACGATGGACGAAATTTGTTGTGACGATAATCCCCAACCGAAACAAGGCTCGAAAACCTCTTGCTGCGGAAAAATAAGTTTTGATTCGGATAGTTATATATGTTGCGGTGTTGTGTTGGTACCGATCAACAAAACCGGAGACACCTGGTGTTGTGGTAAAACTACAATCAACTCAGAAGATGAGGTGTGCTGTAGCAATACCCCACAACCTCGCCGAGGACCAAATACATTTTGCTGTCGCCACGAAAGCTACGATGGCGACACTCAAATGTGTTGTGATGGTATTGTCAGGGACAAGAAAGATGACAATGACGACTGTTGCTGTGGTGAAACTACTTTAAATGCGTTTAAAGAAGTGTGTTGTCATGGTATTCCGCAAAGAGTGGAAGACGCAAAGTATGGAATGTGTTGTAAAAAGACTGGTTTCGACAGCCGCTTTGCACTTTGCTGCGATGGTGAAGTTGTGCGAAAGGCAGAAACGAAAGATGACTGCTGCTGCGGAAATTCTACGATCAATACTGCTACACAAATTTGTTGTGAAAAAAATCCACAAAAATTAAAAAATGGCAAACTAACAAAATGCTGCAAAGATATCAGCTATGATTCGGTGAACGAAATTTGCTGTAAAGATAAGGTTATTAAGAAGAAAAATAAGTTAGATGATTGCTGTTGTGGAGACGACTCATCAATGAATGTAGAAACGGAGATATGTTGTTTAGATAAAGTCAGACCAAGAAAGGGAGCAGGCAGAGAAGCCAAATGTTGTATGACAGATAGCTATAACCCAGCCGATGAGATTTGTTGTGATGGAAAAGAACTTCGTAAAAGGAAAAATACAAAAGATAATTGCTGTTGTGGTAATACAACAATGAACACTTTAACTCATATTTGTTGTAAAGGAGAGGTTCAACCCTTACATGAAAACTATACTATGTGTTGTAATGATAAAAGTTATAATACAGAGACACATTTGTGTTGCAAAGGAAAAGTCGTGAAGAAAGACAATAGTAATGATAATGGATGCTGTGGAGATAAATCAATAAATACAAGGAATCAGGTTTGTTGCGAGGGTGTCCCAAGGAGAAATTTTGGACCTATGACAGACTGTTGTGGAGATGAAAGCTACGACCGATTAAGACATATGTGTTGCAATGGAACAATTGTGAAGAAAAAAACAGAGGATGATAACTGTTGTTGTGGATCAGCAACAATTGATACTTCTTTGCAAGTTTGCTGTGAAGAAAACCCACAGGACTCATTTGGTCCAATGACAAGATGTTGCGGGGATAAAAGTTATGATCCCGTGAATTTCCTTTGTTGTGAAGGCAAGGTTATAGAAAAACGCACTTCAGATGACAATTGGTGTTGTGGATTGCGTCCAATGAATACTAAAGACGATATTTGTTGCAATATGGTTGTACAAGAAGCTCCTGTAGGTCCGTTATTGTCCAAATGTTGTAATAAAAAGAGTTTTGACCCGAAAAGCCATATATGCTGTGATGATGAAGTCATTGAGAAAGATGAGACGGAGGATAACTGTTGTTGCGGAAAATCAACTTTTAATACAGAAACAGATGTCTGTTGCCAAGGTACAACAAAACAACCAAAACGGGACGGACCAACTAAATGCTGCGAAGAGGAGAGCTATAATACAGATAATTTCCTGTGTTGTGAGAAAGGTCCGATGGAAAAAAGAAATACGGAAGATGATTGTTGCTGTGGTGACACAACAATTAATTCTAAAACAGAATTTTGTTGCATGGGTGTTCCAAATAAACTGTACGAGGAGTTTACAGATTGCTGTGGATCCGAAAGCTTTGATAAACGGGTAACTGTTTGCTGTGCGAACCAGCAAATGATAACAAAGAAGAATAAAAATGATGACTGCTGTTGTGGAAATAAAACTTTTGATTCGGAAAACGAGATGTGCTGTGACGGAAGTCCTGTCAAATTGAAGAACGGAAAACATTCAAAATGTTGTGGTCGCCTTGCATATGATTCGGAAAATGAAATGTGTTGTAATGAAAGTATAAGGACGAAGAATAAGACAAGCGATAATTGTTGTTGTGGAGAAACAACAATGACTACAAGTAAACAAATTTGTTGTAATGGTAATCCTAAGCCAAAGGTAGCAGGAGAAAAAACAAGATGTTGCAAAGATACAAGTTATGATCCTGAAAGTTTTATTTGCTGTGATGGAGAAAGATTAAACGAAAAACGTAAATCTACAGATGATTGGTGTTGTGGGTCTTCTTCAATGGATTCTAAATCAGAAATTTGTTGTGATGGTGTGCCAGCGGATGCCGTTGCAGGTGAAAAAACATTGTGTTGTGGAAAAGGAAGTTATAATCCTGAGACACACCTATGCTGTGCTCATGATGAGATCAGACAAAAAGAAAAAGAAGGGGACAATTGGTGTTGTGGAAAAACAACAATGAATAATGTCAACCAAGTTTGTTGTCAAGGAACAACTCCTCAAGACAAAAAAGGCGACGCAACAAGATGTTGTGGTTTAGTCAGTTACGACTCTACTTCACATGTATGCTGTGAAAATGAGGTAGTGAAGAAAAAGAAAAACAGTGATAATAGCTGCTGTGGAAAGAAACCAATAACCGCTGGTATTGACATGTGCTGCATGAATATACCACAGGATGGAGGTCCATTTATGTCATGTTGTCTGGAAAAAAGCTATGATACTCGAAGCCAACTTTGCTGTGAAGGAGAAATTAGAAACAAAACAAAACCAGAGGATGACTGTTGCTGTGGAAAAACATGTTTCGACGCAAATTCAGAAATATGCTGTATAGATACCCCTCAGCCATTTATGGGGGGATTCGTAAATACACGATGTTGTAACAGAAAAAGCTTTAATGTAAAGACACAATTGTGCTGTGATGGAAAGATGATCATCAATAAAACAAAAGAAGAAGACAATTGTTGTTGTGATAAAAAATCATTCAACGCAGAGACTGATGTTTGTTGCCAAGGTGAAATGGTACAAACTGGCTTTGGAAATCCGAAGGAAGCGAAATGTTGTGGGATTTATAGCTATCTTCCTAAAAAACAAATTTGTTGCAATGATGAAGTTAGAAATAAAACCTCAGAGGAAGATAATTGTTGCTGTGGAAAAGATACTTATAATACAGAAAACAATGTCTGTTGCGACGGTAAATTTGTACAGTCATCTTATGGTCCAGCAACAGAATGTTGCGAGCATGAGAGCTTTGATCCAAATGAATTTATTTGTTGCTCTAAAACCCTTATAAAAAAGAAGAATCCCGAGGACGATTGTTGTTGTGGAGAAACTTCAATAAATTCGAAATCAGAAATTTGCTGTATGGATACACCACAACCAATGGAAAATCCCGAATTCACAACTTGTTGTGGAAATGAAAGTTTCAACTCGCAAACACATATGTGCTGCAAAGATGGAGTTAAGAAAAAACGTAATAAACCAGAAGATGATGGATGTTGTGGTGAAACCACTTTTGATACAAAAACAGAACTTTGCTGTGATGGTGTACCACAGGATTTAAAAAATAGAGAATTTACTAAATGCTGCAAAAAAGTGAGCTATGATTCCGTGAAATTTATGTGTTGTGAAGGAGAAATGAGAGAAAAGACAACAGACGAGGACAACTGCTGTTGTGGAAAGACTACTATTAATACTAACTCACAGATTTGTTGTAACGATATGCCTGCAGATATCGTTGGAAATATTACGCTTTGTTGTGGAATTGAAAGTTACTCGCCAAATGATAAGATATGCTGCGATGGAGTTAGACTTGTAGACAAAGAAAATGACGATGATGATATGTGTTGTGGTAGAAACAGGACGATAAATATAGCAAATGATATTTGCTGTGATGGTGTGCCACAAGAAAGAATAGGAGGTAGATTCTGTTCGTGCTGTGGGCAGAAAAGTTATGACACAAGAAAACATTTATGTTGTGATGAAAGGCTTATTGAAAAAAGAAGAAAGACCGATGACTGTTGTTGCAAAGAAACAACAATGAACGCTGAAGAGGAGGTATGTTGTAATGGAGTACCAAGTAAACCTATCGGAAATATCAAGTTTGGATCTTGTTGCGGTGATGAAAGTATGAATACTGAGCTTCAATTATGTTGCGACGAGAGTGTCAGAATGAAAGTAAACGAAACAGATGATTGCTGCTGCGGAAAGTCGACTATTAATACGAAAACACAAGTCTGTTGCAGTGAAGTACCCCAGCTTAAGGTAGCAGGAAAAGAAACACGATGTTGCTATGCAAAGAGCTATAATCCTGAAACTGAGCTTTGCTGCGATAACAAAATGGTTCGAATAAAAAATAGCACGGACGAGAATTGCTGTTGTGGAAAATTTGCAATAAACACAAACACTCATATTTGCTGCGATGACTTCCCACAGCCGATATATGGCACAAATACGAAATGTTGTGGAACCACTAGCTATGACGGAGATAAATTTCTTTGTTGTGATAGAAATATCCTTAATGAAAAATCAGATATAGATGATAACTGCTGTTGTGGAAGGCAAACAATTAATACTGAGAAACAGCTATGTTGTGACGACAAACCTGCACCACGATTTGGTCCAAATTCAGGTTGTTGTGGTGCAAATGGCTTTAACAAAACTGGCTACGTGTGCTGTGATGGAGAAGTGGTTGAAATGACAAAACCTGGTGATAACATGTGTTGCAAAAATAGAACCTTTAATCCTGTAACGGGAATGTGTTGCATTGATATGGTAAGCGACAGACCAGCAGGTCCAGAATCTATGTGCTGTGGCAGAATACCTTTTAATCCAAAAACTGAAATATGTTGTAGAAACGAGTTAATAATTAAAAAAACTAATAATGATGACAACTGTTGTTGCGGTATCATGACATACAACACAGCCAATGAAACGTGCTGCGACATGGAGACAGGTCCGATCGAATCAGCTGATCCAAAAGATACGCAATGTTGTGGTAAGAAATCGTTTAACGTTAATACACATATATGTTGTAATGGAACAAAACAAGTAGCATCCGGAGGAAAAAGAAATACAAGATGCTGTGGAAGCGAGGCTTATAATACCGAGACTCATGTTTGTTGCGATGGTGAAAGGATCAAGAAGAATAATACTGGTGATGTATGGTGTTGCGGAAAGAGCACATACAACCCTGCGACACAAGTATGTTGTCCTCATGAACCGCATGATGTCCCACAACCTGTGAAACTTTCAAAAGTAACAAGATGTTGTAATGGTATAAGTTATGATCCTAATATAGACATATGCTGCGAAGGTGTGATACAACATGCTTGGCTAGGACTTCAGACCCGTTGCTGTGGATCAAGAAGTTATAATCCAGAGAAAGGTCTTTGTTGTAACGGAACAATGGTACCAAAAGTAAGAGTTCCATATGATGATTGCTGCTGCTGTGGTAAAACATATGATAGCAGTCGTCAAGTTTGCTGCAATTGCAATGTTCAAGGTAAATGCGGACTACATACGAAATGTTGTAACGACAAGAGCTATGACCCTGTCCTGAACATATGTTGTGACGGTGTTCTTAAGGCAAAGAAGTTTGGAGATAAGACTTACTGTTGTGGTACACATATTTACACACCTACTGAAGCCATTTGCTGCGGTAAATATGTGAGAATGAAATACGGAATGCCTGAGTGGTAAAAATTATGGTGAGTGATTAAATGTATTGTTACCTAATATTACATTGTTTTAAATGGAAACCTGTTATTTGCGGAGATCAGTTTACTGAAATATGCCAGTAGTTACTTATTGGAAAATCTTAATTTACAAAATTATTCAAAATTTTACATAAGTATGATAAGTGATGTTAAACGTTATTGTAGCTAGCACTACATTTGTTTTCTGTGAACATCATATTCGATGATATTTTTAGATTTTTTTGTGGGAATGACACACTACAGTTAACTATTATTTGGATTCTTCAATTATGTTTCAAAATTTAAAAATTGAACAAAATGTTTCAAAGGTATTCAGCTCGCTTTTCAGAATATCATCTTTTCCTATCGGTTTATGTTCCTTAAATAATATATCTAGCCCACAGTGACCAGTGCAGACCATCACCCATGCCGTTTGATATTTATTTGCACTGTTCGCTATTCGGTCAGCACTTATTACTTAATTTCGGTAAAATGATGAATGGTTTTGTCAAGGTTGAAATATGGACATTTTCATTATAGAGATATAACGTGATATATGTGCGATTATCGGTATAAGAATTGTAGATAAAAGTTATTTCATCACCAACGTACGCCATATTGTATTTGCTAACTCTCACGTATATTTTTCATTTCAGAGATGGAGAAATGATTTGTTTTCGGATTTTTTTTTAAACTTTGCATCACTCATTTCATTTGACATATGTACGTCTATAATACATATGGCTTTTCATGATATTAAATCTTAAGTTTATAAATAAAACAGAAATGTCGCCAAGTGGTCTTTCTTGTGTGAATTATTCATTTATCATTATTGCATTGCGACAATTTATACTAGTTGAACTTCATACTGATAATGTAGAAATAAAACACCACATGTATGCCATAAATATTTTAAGTTGAAATGTGCTCACAGAGTTCAGATACATACCATTCACGGTACGAATGAAACTTTTTCTGTTACACTTTACCGTGTTTATTTTTATCAATTTGCTAAGAAGTTCAAATCTTTAACAATAAACGGAAAACTTAAATAAAATAAAATATGAAAATTGTTATAATTTTTATGCATTTATGTTGATTTCATTACGTCAATTGTTTTAAATAATATTCATGGTGAAAGGTAATTTATATATCAATTGCATTTATAAATCATCGCATCATATCATACAAACAGATAAGGTTTAAGGATTCAATACATTTATTTATTTTCAATTTATCTATTAATCTATTTAAAGGGATTGTTTCTTACATTTTGACGTCTTAATCATAGTTGAAAATGCTAAATTTCACTGAAAAGGCACATGGGTTGGCGATCTAGCGAACACATCGGTTTAAAATCCCTGTTTTATCATTGACACCCGCCTAATCTGCGCTGTTTATAATATAACCATTTATTCAAGGGGTGGTTAGTTTCGAAATCATTTAATCCATTAACAATAAAGGATATATTTGAACTTTTACCTGATTCAAACTATAGCGTATTTTCTTATTTTTGTTCTAGGGTGATATGAAAAATGCAATGGCAAATAATTTGTAAAGAGAATTGTAGTACCAGAAATGCACGTAGTACCTATCATAGCAACTATAATGTTAAGAAAAAAATTCTTGATTCAAACTGTCACTATTGTATAATCCAGTTTTATTGAAATGCAGCTGTGATTATTATAGATGTTTTGAAAAATGTTTATGCTGGTTTACCATTCAAAATTTAAGTATTTAAAAATTGTATATATCATTGTTACAAAATTCTATTGTTCTAGTGATTCTACATATACGTGCGCTTGTGTAAATATTGGGAATTCTAATCAGTGAGATAAATAGGAGATCATGCAATGTTATCAAATAAAATCAATTAATTTAGAAATAAAAACCTGTTGTTGTTTTTTTCCGAATGTAATATACATGTATATCTTACAGCAGATAATATTTAAAACACACAACTCTTATATCAGCAATGTCATCTTGCAATGGCTTGCGTCGTCATGTCCGAGACAAATGACATAAACTCTTTCGTTATTGCGGTCGGGTAATGTACGGACTTCAATCTTCTATATCCATTTTAGCAGGCATCCCACCTGTCAGACAATTACAATACAAAGAAAAAAGTCAAATTGACACTTATCATGACAAAATATATATGTTGGCTGGGTTTCGTGTAGCACCAACACAGAAGTCATTTTGCGATTTCTAAGCTTTACTGCTGGAAAAGCACCCCGATTTGCCCTCCATGCATTATTGCAGGCAAAAAAGGCCTCTGCGTAGAACTAGCGGTGTTCTGTAAGTGGCTAGATAGTTTTTTCTCAAGAAAGGACCAAACGTGGGGGATTCGAACCAACAGATACGTTGAAATTTATGCTTAAAAGCAATAAACAAGTTCATGCAAGGATCACGCAATTCGTATCAAATACCAATAAAAGATAGCAATAGGTGGTTATTGCACAACTGCAAAATATGAGAATAAAGATTAACAAGCAATTATCAAAGTATTGCAAGCAATACAAAATTTCCCCACTGGTTATATTCCCACAAGAAGTATGTCAGCAAAATTATCAAGGACCATAACTATTCGATTATGCCATTGTTGAAGACATGGATGAACATTTGGGCATATTTAAGTATCCTACGAGTTATAACTGCCTAATGCAATATGAAAACTTAAAAAGCAATGACAGCCATTAGCCCGATGAATAAGTAAACAACTCAGCGTTCATCAGGCAGCCTTTCAACAATTCCATGTTTACACATCTGTCAACACTTATTTATTGTCTGAAACAATCCTCAAATAAGTTTTCTTTCTTATGAAAAGATGTATGACTAACAAATCTAAATGATATCCCTCTGAATCAAACACAATTATTTTCTTCCAGCGAAATACACAACTTTTAGAAATGGCGACCGCTTACATTACACAAAGCCTGGTCTAATATAAATTCGCCTTAAGTAACGGAAATAAGGTCGGATGGTGTGACTTTTTCTTCTTCTAGAATTGTTTGTTTTTATTATTAAAACAAGTGATCATTCATATTTCTTAATAAAATAAATAATATCATCGTCATTTAACGTTAATTATCGAACTTATTGTTCAGCTCAAGACTTCTTGTATTTTATGAGAAATTCGGCTAAAATGAGGCTACCGGTGAGGAAAACAGATTTTAGTATTAAAGTAAATATTAAGGACATTTCATTTAACCTTGTTTTAAAGCATAAGATAAAAAGAAAATTTGTTTGTTTGTTGTGTAAGATGTAATTTTATTTCATCTCGTGAGAATACTGTTTTTAAACTCACACGATAAAATAAAATTTCATCTTACACACAAACAAACAAATATCCTCTATGTTGTCAAGTTAAAAAAGACGTACATATTCTCCATACTGCCCTTAACCTATAAGTTTTATAAAACATATTTTAGTACTTTTTGAGTTATACAAAATATTGCTATATTGCTAGCACCGGCGTAAGCAGAATTCAACATTAAAACACGAAAATGGTCTTATAATAAGTCTTTTTGTTGCCATATCAACCGATGTTTTCAACATAGGACACAAAGACATGCACAATCTCTATACTGCTATCTCTTTCAAGTTGCATAAAAATAATTTCAGTACTTTTGGAGTAATCAGGGGATTCAATTTTTTGGACGGACAGACAGACAGGCGGATGTTCTAAAGAGACAGTACTTATGTGGCTACTTTTTTCTTCTCTTTATTGTTCTTTTTAGGTACAGAATTGTTGACCGGACACAAACATCAGACTACTTTTAGAAAAAAAATCAAATCATGGCATTTAATCTGCTTGCGTGACATGGACTTGATTCTTGCACTCTACTTGTCGTCATTGGGTCCAATACATTTATGCAAAATATGTCTCAATGGCAGGATTGTTGATCAGACACATTTTGAGTGCGACCTTCAAACCTAGTTTTTATACAATGTGCTACACATTTATAGAATATTATTTAAAACTGACTTCAAAAGTTATATGCCTCCGCATTTGTTTGTGGTGGGGGCATTAAAAACTACAATCTCACGCAGGCTACCCGAAGATTAAAGCTTTGCGTCTTATATTGCTGTAAAAAGAACATCAAAACTTAAGTAACAGCTAATCCGTGAAGGTATAACACAAATGGTATGTTTTCGGTTGACACCAGAAAATAGTATATTTTTTGCAAACATTAATTTATTTTATAAACAGAAAGAACAAATCAACAATCCAAAAGGAAAAGAACTTATTGAAGGGACTCGTGAAGCAATAGTTCGCATGTGTGAAGCAATAGTTCGCATGTTACCAATCCTTTTTGGGTCCTATAATTTTCTTTTTGCAATTATATTAATAATTATCAGAACATCTCAATCATATTGAAGCAGAACTTTTTAAATTATTAACACCGTACATTTACGAATCAACATGTTCACTTTCAAATTAACAATTTAAATTTAGTTAAATATATGAACCCAATTGTTATTACTAATAGTTGATCCCTTTTATTATTACTAAAATGTAACAATATAACATGTGGGAATTTTTAGTTCAGTTAAAATGTTTGCGGTTGTTTCTTATATCATCCACGTAAAGTTTTTGTTTATGTTGTGCCATAGCTTGTCGTTTAAGTTGTTAATATCTTATTATGATATCTTATTATGATATCACTTTGAGCATTTTCCCAATGAATATTTGGCATGACTAAGATACTAAAACAATGCATCATAATCATTTAGGTTGTAGATTTGTACGTGTTATGACTCTACGCTAGACTGATAAACATTTTCAGGTACATTAATCTTTTCACAATCTCCGTGTCAATTGATCTTGGGCATAGAGTTTAATAACTATTTGTCACTGGACATTTATTCAGACATCATCTTGTATAGGTAGTCGGTCACTTTCGAAGAAATTGGTAATTACTAATTAATAATTTTCATAAACATACATGTATTTAAGTACAATTTGACAAGGAATAGAAACAAACACAAATGTAAGCAAGTATTAAAAAAGGTGTATAGTACAGTGTATAAAAAGCTTGGGTTTCCCATGGATGCTCAAAGACTTGTTTCCAGTGGGGTCCGTTTGTTATGTCAACTGAATTACACACGCCATTATACAACAAGACAAAAACAACAACATAGATTAGACAAGACACATTGCAATGCCACAACACCAGTGTTTCAATTATCACAATTGTAGAAAGTTTTGTTCTTATTCGAATACAAATACACGCGACGTATAATCACTATGTGTTATATAAATGATAAATATCGAAGAGACAAAAGAAATAAGCAAGCATTTTGTAATAAAAGCAGATGGTAAAATAAGTATGGTCATATGGGACCCTAAAGCAATCCCAAGCAAAGTCTTGACATAAGCTTGATATATACCAAACTTTTTTAATATCTCACACCTAACTCTTCTTAACAAGAATATATTTTATTTTATTTTTAGTCCGAAACGAGGATTTTAAATAGGAATGCTATACAACAAAATTAATCAAAATATCTTATTCTTAAATCTAGTTGATTCTATGTTTTGGTAACAGTAATCTTGACCATTGCCCTAGGGTGACAGGGTGAGGGCGGACAAAAGCAATCACAAAAGAGGTCATTACATAAGCTTGCTACACACCAAGTTTTATTGAATATTTCATTCTAAACTTGTCGATTGACTATTTTAAGAATCAGTTATTTTGACTTTCTGTTTTAAGTAACAGTGATTTTGGCATTGAAGCTATGAGGGAGGATAGGGGCAAAACCAATTTTCTATGATTAGTAGCAGTAATCATGATCTTAGCCATTAGAGACCCGAAAAGAATCCCAAGAGAGGTCTTCATATAAGTTTGCTAACACCAAGTTTCATTGAATTATCTCTTTTCAAACTCAAGTTATTGGCCGGAAACCGATTTTCTATTTTTAGTCATAGTAACATTGAACTTGGTTCTAGGGGTCCAAAAGCAAGCTCATGCGAGGTCTTTACATAAGCTTGTTATATACCAAGCTGGAATAAGATAAGTCATAAGTTCTTGATCAGAAACCATCTTAATTGACGCAAGCCCGCCCGCCTTACACAAATCTTATAACCAGAATTTTCAAAATTATAAACCTGGTTAAAAAGGTTTATCAAAAGATTTTTGGATATAGAAGTTTTATATCTTAAACATATGAATATGTTTCTATTATAACTTAAAGTCCTAATTTCGCTTTGGGTAGTACGGCTTGAGCCCTATATTGTTGCAAAGAACAACATCCAAACAAATACAAAAAACAAATCTGTAACGGAACCGGACAAATGAGGGTTTCAATGTTGCCTCGATAAAATGGTGATTTTTACACAAATTAATAAACTTTAAATACAGAAAGAACATATCACCGATTCATAAAACGACCATGTCACGTAAAAATATCCCGGATATTTTGTTTGCTTTGACGCTTTTGTTCTTATATTGCTGTAAAGACCATACAAATAAATACAAAAACGAACCCGCAACAGAATTATACAAATGATGTTTTCAGTTTGGCACGAGAAAATAGAGTTATTTTATGAAACTTTATACATTTTATAAAAAGAGAGAAAATTTAGCGGTCAATAAAACAAAATAAAAAAAATAAAACAAACAACAACAACAACAACAAAACAATAACAACTGCTTGGGTTGGGGTTTATGTCAATATATTGCTGTAAAGAAAACCTTCCAAACTAATACAAAAATGAATCCGCAACCGAATAAGACAAATTATATTTTCAAGGTTGGTCCGAGAAAATGGTGTTTTTGTTTGTTTGTTTGTTTTTGTTCTATATATTTATAAACATAAACATAAATAGTCGGTCAAAAAACGACCATGTCAGGCCGAAATCTCCCGGACACAATGCTTGGTTTAGGGCATCTTGGTTTTTCTGTATTGCTGTAAAGAAGACCTTCCAACATTATACAAAAAAGAATCCGCAACGGATTCGGACAAATGATGTTTTCAAATGATTTTAGGATATGAAAGTTTTATATTTTAAACATATAAAAGTGTTTCCATTATAGCTTGAAGTCATAAATAGTAATGAACATACATGTATACAGAAAGAACAAATCGCCGGTCGAAAAAACGGCCATGCCACGCAGAAATCTCCCGACAATTTTTCTTGGGTTAGGGCTTTGGGCCTAATATTGCTGTAAGGAAGACATTTCAAACTAATACAAAAACGTATCAGCAATGCAATCGGAGAAATGATATTTTCAAGGTTGGACCGAGAAAATGGTGTGTTTTTTTACGAAAATTAACATACTTTATGAAAGATAGTGTTTTTTTACGAAAATTTGTACCTTTTATGTATAGAAAGGCAAAAAATGACCATGCCACACAAAAACCTCTGGACACATTACATGGTTTAGGGGTTGGGCCTTTTAGTGCTGTAAAGAATACCTTCCAGACTAATATAAAAACGAATATTATATACAAACAGAAAAAATCGCCGACCAAAGCAATAGGTCCATGTCCGGAAATTATGTTTGGTTAAGGGCTTTAAGCCTTATATTTCTGTAGTGAAAACCTTTCAAACTTATAAAAAACGAATCAGCAACAGAATCTGACTTATATTGCTGTAAAGAAGTCTTTTTAAACTAATACAAGAACACATCAGCAAAAGAATCGGACAAATGATGTTTTCAAGGTTGTCTCGAGAAAATGGTGTTTTTTTAGTGTTTATTTTACCAAGATAAATAAACTTTATATACAGAAAGAACAAATCGCTGGTTTAAAAATCGATCTTGCCACGCGTTAATCTCCAGGACGCTTGGCTTGGATTAGGGCTTTGGGCCTTTTATTGCTGTGAAGAAGACCTTCCAAACAAAAGTGAATCAGTAACAGAATCAGATAAATGTTTTCAAGGTTGGCTTGAACAACACGACCTTGTCACGTGGAAAGTTCCCGGATATTTGGCTTGGAGTTTAGGGCTTTGGGCTTTATATTGTTGTAAATAAGACCTTTCAAAGAAATGCAAAACTAATCAGCAAAAGAATCGGACAAATGATGTTTTCAAGGTTGGCTCGAGAAAATGGTGTACTTTTACAATATTATGCACGTTATGAACAGGAAGAACAAACCACTGGTCAAAGAAATGACTATGCCACGGGAAAATCTCCCGGCCTTTTTTTTTGGGGGGGGGGGGGATTAGAGATTTGGGCCTTATACTGCTGTAAAGAAGACCTTTTCTAAAGTAAAACAAAAACAACATCATGTTCAAGGTTGACTCGAGAAAATAGTGTGTTTTTTACGAAAATCAATACATGTTATATACAGGAAGAACAAATTGCTGGTCAAAGAAATGAAAATGCCACGCGGAAATCTCCCGGACATTTTGTTTGTGTTAGGGCCTTGGGCCATATATTGCTGTTAAAAAGACCTTCCAATCTATTTCAAAACGAATCAGCAACAGAATCGGACAAACAATGTTTTCAAGTTTGTCTCGAGGAAATGGTGTTTTTTACGAAAATTGATATAATTTATATACAGAAAGAACAAATTGCCGGTCCAAAAACGACCATGCCACGCGAAAATCTTCTGGACATTCTGTTTGGGTTATGGCTTTGGGTCCTATGATGCTGTAAAAAATTACTTTCAAACTAATACAAAAACGAATTAGCAACAGTATCGGACAAATGATGTTTTCAAGGTTGACTCGAGAAAATGGTATTTTTTTAAAGAAAAATAATACAGTTCATGTACGTATTGATAAGATAGCCATAATCTTTTACTGCTCGTACTACAATTCTACTCATATTGACTATGCTCAATAGATGATCTTTGACAGCCATTTTGATACCTCAAAAGCTGCACTTAATGGCGTTGAAAAAAATGAGTAAGGTGAGTAAGGTAAAGTACGCTATAACATTCCGGTACACAATGAAATGACGTTAGTTTAACCAACGTGTGAAGGTTCTAAGTACTGTTCAAGCATAATAAAGGAACTCGTATTAACAACGGATTAAATCAAAGTCCTGCCACATGTGGCAAGTTGAAAGGGACCCTTTGTACAGATGTAACGGAAACTGTAACTAACGAACAATACTTATAAATGTGTGACATATTGAAACAGCTCCGTGCATAAATAACGAAAAGTTATTGAGGCGGATAGTTGACAAGCTGGAACTATGTTAATCTGATATTAGAGCTACCCAGTCTTCGTTGATTGCTTATGATGGTGTACTCTTTAATATCATTTCATCCGTATTACATCTAGGATTACATATTTGGTGTGGCTAAATCTTTAGCTGCAGTTCAGATGAAGTTTTTTTAAGATTTACATATATATCTGTATATTAAATAAAAAAAGTATGTGGGTCAATTTCATTACAAGTGTCATAACTTGAAAAGACCTATCTGTTGTTTACTAGGTAATGTTTTATAGACAATACCACAGCTTATGGTCTTTTCGAGTGGATAAGAAGTTTTTTCTCTATTATTTCTTTTGTTTTATTGGTTATTGTATATACATGTATAAGACAAAGTACAAAAGTAACACGGCAACAAAATATGTATGACTCTTATTGGCTACACACAATGTATTAATTCATTTCAATACCGCCTGAGTCGATCTATTCAATTACAACCCCGCTAAAGTAAGTAACGTAGTCGACAATCTGTTCATTGGGCCACGTTTCAATTCCCGAACAGAGAATTTAATACTTACGAGATATCCTTAAAATCTTGCAGAAGGTATTCACATTCACATAGGCTACAGTATGTCTTAAGTTCCTTGTCCATTACAAAGTTCTTTGATTTCATTGCTTAGGTATCTGCAATCGACATACCTACTAACGCTGATAATTGACTGATTATTGTGAGAATGTTGCCGCCCTCTGCCATCAATAACAGACTCGATAAACGCCATATTTTTTATCCTTGAAGAACATACAGCGCTTCATTTTTGTTGTTTTTGTGTGTGATATTTTATTTGTTCTTCCAATTTCAATTATTTTACGTTTGGTAGTTCCAGCAGTCATATAAAAATAGTTTTTATTCATTCAGGATAGTATGTCTTGTTTGTAAATCTGTCTTTAGATAGCTGCCTGTTAAACACAGACTTCATAACCTCTGTTTCCCTCTCATTTTTTTTTATCTTTATTAAGTTCCGATCATAGAATACAAGTATCCAATAGGAAAGTAAAAAGATGTAAGTTACAATAAAAATGTGCCACAATTTGTGACAGTATCGGTAATATCAGCAACCACGGAAAAAGGCTAGATAAAATTTGATTAAATATTAGCACTTGATAACATTCACAAAATTAATGAATATTTGAAATATTTTACTTTTTCTGCTCAAGAATCCGTTTTTGGTGATGATGATGATGATGATGATGATGATGATGATAATGATAATTAAACGATGATAAGGGATCCCGAAAGACTGTCCAAAGCGGAAAAATTGAAAATATTGAAGGTTCGGTTTGATTGAGTCTGGTCATGATCGTTACTGGAAAATGCGACAAGTGGGACAAGTTATATAATACCATATCATGAGATGAGACGTATCGTCCCTTTGTAAAAATAAATATGTGTGTCCTAAACAAGGAAACAATGGGCGAAGCTAAATCAAATGAAATTTTAAAAGGGGACCAGAGGTTACGAAACTTGCATTCCACAGACAAGCTGTCGAAGACAAATTTAAGATGCAAGCAACATATCGTTAGGATGATTAAACAGCATACAAGTACGATCACTAGAATTAAGTCAAATAAAAGAACTCATTGAACCATAAACACAACACTAATGTCGCGCCCAACATCAAAGGTTTAGAGAATGTTTCGGTTAAAGGGTCAGAAAATATATCAGAAATATATTACCTCTGGGAGGAAATTTACGACATACACACTGCATGAACATCTTTGAAGTTACGATAAAGAAGAGAAGAAAAAGAATTCCTAAAGAATGTCCAAAGCGGCAAAGTTGAAAATGTTGCAGGCTCCCTGCTGAATATGACTCGACATTAAATACCTTATTGAAAGTAACAAATAGAGCAATTAGATTACTTTACTTGAATCGTATATACATTGTAATAACGTTGGGACCAATTTACTCTGTCAATAGCACACTAATACTGAACGACGTCACCGATTTGCTGTTATGCCGGCTCGCCACGGCGAGCCGGTATTACGGTAGGATTTTACTGAGAAACAACCTAAAACTCCAAAGCTATCCAAAAATTTAATCGAAGCTTGGCTTCCAGCTTTCTACAAAATTTATCTATCAGGGCTAGGATCCAAAATTATTTAGCCAATCAAATTTAATCTTACATAGCGTCAAAAAACCTTCAATTTCACGCCATTTTTAAAAATCAGCAAGTATTGTTTGAGCGCAAAGATATAATGATGATTAAAAATGTTTGTCTTTATGAATTCTTTACAATAAATCATATTTACACTGACTTCTGATTTAGCGATTTCACCTGTTTTCTCTGTAGTAAGTTTTTCGTTTGGTTAATTAGCATAAGTGTACATCTGGTTCTGTGCATTTTTTTATTTTTCCTTTTTTCCGGTCATTTTATCCTTTCCGGTATTTAGTGTAATTATTTACTGGCCGTGATCCGGGACGCCGGGATCCGGGATCGTATAAGATATGGAGAAAAAACCTAATGAACTATATTTGTGTTGATTGTTGTCGTAATGAAAGGCCATTAAACGTTATTTTTTTTATTGTATATAATGAACGTTAAATTAATTTAACTTAGAATATAGATATATTTAGAGCTATTTATTTAACAAACTTAAAATGCCGAAATCACAATACTTATAATTATATGCCTAATTAATTGGAAAAAATCAAAGACTATTTTCTTGAATTGGTCAAATCCCGGATCCCTATATGTTTTTAAAACGATCCCAGCTTTTCTGAAAACTTTATACTTGAACTGGCCAATCCGTGAGATCTATTTACATTTTAATACGATCCCGGCTTTTCTGAAAACTATATTCTTGAACTGGTCAATTCCCGGATCCCTTTATGTTTTAATAGGATCCCGGCTTATCTGAAAAAACATCTTCTTAGACTGGTCAATTTCCGGGATCCCTATATTTTTTAATAGGATCCCGGCTTTTCTGGCTGAATTGATTGACAACTTGTGTTTACTTTAGGACTTGTGCCTCTCATTCCAATACTATATAACATACATGTATTACAACTTAATTTTGTATAAAGAGACATCTTTATGAAATCTACCTATCTAACATTTTGTGGTCAAGGTCAACAGGCCATATAGTAAATGTGCATAGACATAGGTTCTTCATTCAATCTGTTTACATGCACCTTCATATATACTCATACTCATCTTGGTTAAACTGAGAGAACTTTATATGTCACTTTCAGTCAATGAGTTTAAGATTTTGAATTTACTGGCCCGAATTCCAGTTTTGAATTTATTCTACTAAATAATTAACAAATTTTTCATAAATTTACACTGGCCTGAACTTATATACACTGGCCATCCGGGCACCGGGCCAGTGTTGACTTCACTTTTATTATGATGTTCGCTGAAGTCTCTTCAGCTTACAGAACGGTCATTTTTACATTTAAACACACCCCTTGAAAAAATTACGAAGCGAGTCGCTACTAGCTTTTTTAAAAGCTAACCTTGTAATAAAATTACCGTAGCTGTTTAGATACTGGAGGGACGCCATAGTGTACCTACGCCTTGCATTCCTATCTTTAGCCGTATAAGTAAAAACTGGTAAAAAAAACTGCGTGTACAATTTCTATACAGGATCATATTATACGGTTATGAGAAAATATTATTCGTCAACATTGAGAAAAAAAAGTGCAAAGCCAGTCGTGAATGATTTACGTTTTACGTGTTTGATGCTTAACTCTCTTATTGTTGTGAATTAAATAAAGCGAATATAATACCTCTATAATCACCTTATAACATCTATAATAACCACATTACAAGAGTCTTACATCAATCTACGTTGCTAACATGACGAAATCTGGTTAACAATACAGAGGGGAGTAAATGAAGTTTTGGAATCTTAAAGTTTTAAGGGTGCAAGAAATACTGAGGGAAATAAAGGTTGAAATGTACTAGTTCCCACAGGCAAACTAGAACGTCTTATTTGCAATGAATAAGCTTCTAAAAATCGACACAGGCTCATAAATGTATACCAGAATTATTCTTTGTCTTGGTGTATAACTTTTTTTTTTAAATTGTCTTTATGTTGGAATGAAATATTGAAAAATTTTCAGAGAAAAAGCAATAATTTTGTGTATTGGTACATTCTTTGTTATCAACATGTCTGAATGTATTACTGGTACTTTTCCTATATGCGTAAACACGCTTATCGGAAAAGGAAAAAAAGATGTTAGTATTTGAAGTTACAATGTGAAAAAATCCTATTTAGACTGAATTGACACACAAAATAATGACCAATTAGCTACAACAACATAATTATGTAATTTATCTAAATTTGATATAAATCATCATAACACGTTAGACTTTTTATTTAACTGTAGATATTTTATACAACTATTACTAATTGAACGCCCCTCAACATATCGCAACATTACAGGCAGTGCACAGCTATATAACCAACATGGTGCAGTTTTCTGAGAATCAGTTTTTCAAAGCAACGTGAAATTTAAAACTTAAAGCGTGTTTTAGTACATCTTCAACGATAAAATATATTGTAAGATTATTCGGCGTCCATTCATCAAACAAGATTCAGCTGTTCAACTCAGCTTTCAAGATTTCGTGATTCAGTGTACTAGCTGTTCCTTTAGCTTGTTCTCTACAGAAACGTCGCTTTCATGTATTTTTTTTGTTAATACAGAGGGGGAAAACAAGTGACTTCACGACGAGGCTTTATTTACTGTCGAGTACGTTGCCCATTCTGCGATGCACCCTGAATATTTACTTGTAATTCTCGGGTAAATGCGTGATACAGTTGGCTCGTTCTAGTTACTGAAAATGTCCGGCGTAAAACACTTAAAGATGAGAACCTTTTTGAATAAAAGAGCGGGAGTCAAACCGGCAATACTAGCACGTTACTACTGGACCACAAATCTTTTCCAAAACACGTCAAGTTCGACCAGTGCATCAATTAAACAAAAAACCGAGGATTTGACTAAACAACGATGGATACCTAGCAGTAAATATGGGTATCAAAACAAGTAAAACCTAACAGCAACTCAAGACAAGATTAAGACCGCATTCTATTCATATGAAAAAGCGGCGCTTTCGCAACAAGAATAGCCTCCGCTCAATTTTATATTATCGGAGTCTACTCAAATTGAATACTAGTACATATTACAAGTATTTTACTTCTTATCTCTTTGAATGACATCAGCGTCTAAACTAACGGGAATATATTGGCAGCTACTTAATGTGAAAAAAAATTCGACAACAGCTCGCCAAGAATTACTTTTGACGGATACACAACGGACATACAGTCGACGTTTTTCTCAGTTTTAAATTACTCGAAAGCTAACGAATCACTGCATGTTATGCAGGTAGATAATTCTATGTTAGGTAAGTGTGTGTTTTAATTATCCGCTTTAAAAACATAAGGAATTTCGTTTTTACGTATATACCTGTATCTTAATTTTTATTATAAAATGACTGAGAAAGAGAAAAAACTTTAACTGTTACTTTGCTACATACCTTACTATATAAAGTGGAATCAGTAAACCAATTTTTGTAACGAATTTTAAGAGTTTTAAGGCAACCAGTGAACCGAGATGATTATCAAGAGTTTTGGATATGAAGTTTAACTATATAAAAGAGGTTTGAATATGATGAAAATACCGTAAATTGGAAATAAGGAAAATACTATTCTTGTTACACATTTTACAAAAATAAATATCTTTTTCATCTAGTATTATACAACATAAAAAAGAAAAAAAAGAGACTAATTTCAAATTGTTCAAATATCGATGTCATTAAATGCTTGACAAGGAATTTAATTTATTAAGTTAGTTTCCTAAAAGCTATTTTATTTTCAATACAATGAATTGTTTTATTATACAAAGTTTACATAATTTTGATATTTTACAAAGATATTAAAGATATCGTAAGCATTCTTTATAAATGTTTCACTGTCATACATTTAAAGGCCCGTTAAGATAATACGCGTTTATTTTAATTTCTAAAAGTTATTTAGTTTTGGAATTCTGTTGTTCTCGTAGTTTACAAAAAGTTACTTTTGTCATTTATTCGTTTCTGCTGCCTTTTGGCAATAAGTACAGCTATACTGATTTAGTATGTTGTATTGAATTCAAAATACTACTTGGTTTATGTTTACTTCTTTCGTGATAAATTCATTCACATTCAGCACTAATACTACAATGATGAGCATCTAACATCTTCTAAAACAATTGCTTAAACAAAATAAGCTTATGTTTGCCCTTTTTAGAAGAAAAAAAAATGTTTCTGAGGCATAATGTATCTTTAAATTAAATAACTGGATAAGACTTCCAAATCATGGCCATTTCTTTAGCAAATCAAATTAAATTGCAAATACCTCCTCGTGTACACTTAATAAATGTGCAATAGCTAGGTTTTTTAGGTCTCAATATATCAACAGATTGACACAGTCTGAAAAAGGTACATTCAAACGAGTCATGTGAGTATGAATTTAACACATTTTAAATATGGATAAGGCAAATGTTTAAAGCATTTCTTTAAAAAAAATCTAAATTATTTTTAGCTTGAATATAATAAACGTACAAAAAGTAATAACCAATTTGCTGTGCTTTGAAACCTTTCAATTCAATGTTCGTATGCATAATTTATTCAATTAGATTGAATTTCATAAATGCATTCATAAATATGAATAAAGACTGAAAGACAAATGTGTTTCTTTTCTTTGTGAATTGATTAAGACGTCGCATTTTATATATGACGTCATATTTTATGTATCATTGAATTGTCGTAACCGCGGTGGGATTTCGCGTTATTCACGTACCCGCAACTGTCTCCATTGCAAAGGATATATCTCATGACCCTGAGTAAAAATGTCCGAACACTTTTCTCTGACCTGTCCTGTTATATCATATATTTCACATGCAAGTATGTTCATGTTATTCATATTGTCTTTTTCTCATTGTTTAAATGAAATTTGTATATCACAAATGCATGCTATAGACTGATTAGCAGAGTTTGATTTCATTACGACTTAGATTGCGGAGAAAACCCAATCACACAGGTTTGTTGTAATGGCAAACCTTATGGAAGGACAGGAGAAAAGACATGTTGTTGTGGGGATAAAGGAACTTTCAACCCTATTGAAAAGATTTGCTGCGACGGAAATATTATTGAAAGGACAGGAATATTCCTAGAAACTGATTGTTGTAGTACGTATTGCATATATTTTGTAAGCAGTATCTCGATTTCTTACACCTGAGATGATCTTCAACAGTTGCAAATAAAAGTTGCGTGCACTACTTACTTTATACTTGAAACCCAAATGTTTTAGAACTAGTATATTCTGATTTTAGAAGTTAGCAGAAAAAATGATTTCTTTATACCCGTTCCAGACATATTCTACCTTTTCAAACAAGTACAATTTTACACACTACAAAAATCAGTGTAAGACAATGTAAGGAATACATAGATTTGAGTTTATAAAATGTTACTTGTTTTTTATTTTCACACAAGATTGCAAACCTCTGACTGTGATTTGAATATCACTTGTAACAATGTATTATTTGAGAAGTTTATTTCAACTGATGCAGCATTTATAGGAAAATTTCAGCAAATGTAACTTGAGTTTCATTTACGCCTCTGGCTATGTTTTGAGTATCACATAAAACTATGTAAAATAGAAAGAGAAGTTTTTTCCAACCGATGCAGAAGTTTTCTCGGGTATGTTTCAGCATGTGGTCTAACGAAGAGCGATATTGTATTTGTTGCGGATTCGAGCAAAAGTATAGGCTGGTACGACTGGAAAAACTTGCGTATGTTTATGGTGGGAATCGTTAACGGTACGTATCCTAGTACATCTTAGCACAAACAGCAAGTGCTGCGTTAAAATGATGAATTAAATTTTTCAGACATCCTGAAATAGCGAGAATCCATCGAGAGCAACGAAATGCGAAACATTTCATTAACCCTTTAAACTCCTTTTGAAAAGAATGCTAAGTAATGCTTTGTTTAAAAGTAAAACAAAACCTGTTTCAAAAGTACTTAAATAATTAATCAATCTAATCACATATTAAGAAAATGTTCTGCAATAAAAAAAAATCATATAAGTCATATAGACTCTTTGAGCTAACATATAATAGTTCTTTTTATATTAAATGTGTCAGAATCTAAAACTGATTTTCAAGAATCAAGTTTGGTTGGTGATATAGACGAAATGCAGTGTCCTTAGATTAATAGTCAGGGACTAACAGAATACGCGTTAGTCTAATTCAGAGATAAAGAATTTTCAGTTATAAGAAGTTTATTAAAAAAAATTATGACCATATTTAGGCCAATAGGTTAAAATGTAAATTTTTGAAGTCAGCCACAAGGCAAAATTGATTAAGTTTATAGATAATAGTGGTAAATGCATGATACCACCAACACCTCAAGTACCGGCTTAAGCAGAATTCCACATTTAAAAATGAAAATGTTATTTTATGTTACTTTTTATTAGTAAGAAACATTTGCAGATTTGTGAAAACAGCATGTACTGAAACAAGACAGACGAAAGAAAGTCATTGTAGGTCAAAGTAGTTTGCATTGAAAAAATGCCATGTTCTCATTCTTGTTTATAGGCATTAAAGACGAGAAAAGTGTAAGGGTAGGACTGATGACCTACAACCATGACAGCACCATAGTTTTCCACCTAAATCAATACACAACAAAAGAGGACATCAAAAGGGCCATTTGGAATGCAAGATTTTTGAAAGGATGGACTAAAACCAGTCTTGCTCTAAACCGAGCCCGAACAGAAATGTTCACGGTAAGTCTTCCTTTGAAATAAAGAATTTTATTTAGATACGATAGTTTAATTAAATTTAAAAAAAAAACGCGTTAAATAAAATATTTGCTTAAGTGGTGTATCTAAATGCTGATTTACATATTTTACATATTATTATTAGGAAATACAACGAAAATTGATAAATTTGTTGAAATGATATAAATTGACATTGAAATATTATCATAAATTGGACATTTACATTAATTTAAGCCGTTAAACAGACTGAAAGATTATTATTCATTTGTATTATTATTATTATCATTATTGCATTTTTTTTGCTTTTGTTTAAAAACATAACCGGACCGTTTTATTTTAGTATAACTTTACTTTAGTAGAAACAGGTGACTAAATAACATTTTATCAAGTTGTGTCATTGTTCTCTATTGTTGCAGCTTGAAAATGGTGACCGTCCGGGTGTTCAAAATGTAATCATCTTATTGACCGACGGCCAATGTTATGGTTTTGATCGAACGTTAGCAGCAGCCAATGCCGCAAAGTAAGTAGCATTTATGGACTTAAGAGATGAAACGGCACTACATTAGCCTTTTCAATAAAAGTATAATATATAAGTTTTAGAAAGACGTTTGAAAATTTTTACGACTTAGAAACATAACTCAGTATACATACAGTTTCACACGCGATTCTTTGAAATATTTGCACTTATTTCTCTTTGCTATACCGCTTGTGTTGACATTAGAGGAATGTTTGACCATTATATGTCACCAAAATCATACCGCTGACTATAAAGGTATTATTCCACGTCAATATATTCAGTCATAAAAAAATAAAATGTCATTTAAAAACGTAACAATCACACGTGTACAGTTTGAAACAAATATTTTAAAAAACTTCAAAATACGACTGTTTTCAGGGCTGAGGGAATTCGTATAATTGGCATTGGAATAAATAATACAAGAAGTTACGATAACGGACCGGAAGAAGAACTGAGACAAATTGTATCAAAGCCGGTTAAAGATAACTTCTTCATGGCCGACGACTTTGAAAAGTCACTTGCCACAATAACATCTGACCTTTTTACTACCATATGTGACGGTAAGATTTAACTAAACCATTGTATTTAACATTTTAACCTTGTGGGTCTGACATTTAGTTTACAGTTGATTATTTTTATTAAATGATCATTTAATAACTTGATAAAACGCCAATTATCAACAGTACACCATGCAGTGAACTTGTAACTGTTGCAAATTGGCCATAAAATACTCGTTTATGGACTACTGTCAAAAGTTCTTTACAAATCAATTTTGTCAAAGCAGTATTGTTTTACATCTCTTGCTTATTTTAGAGCTTGTCATAACTTACAGAGATTGAGCATATTAAATCAATTTCCATCACATGCTTTTATCTTGAACAAAATTGAAAAATGGGTTATCCAATCAAAATGTGTTTTTATAATTTGAACTATATAAGAGTGAATATGGCATTTTTAACATTTTGTGCGTAAATCTGTAGCACTGCTTTAAATATAAATTTGGAAATGTAAATCAATATTGTTTCAAATTGATAATTAATTGCACCTTTCTTGTCATTAATAGTTATTAATTCAAATATTTTAGTATCAGCGATTTTTAAAACATCTGGTTCGCTGGTGTTGAGTTGTATATAATGTGCCATATCCCTGCAAAATTAATAAAAATTAAGCTATCATTTCAAAAGGCTGCGCTATTCTTACATAAAGATCAAACCGACGCTAATGTTTCTAAATCTTAGAACTTAAAGGCCCATGTTGCCTTAGAAATACTTTTATTTTCAATTTTCAAAAGCTGTTTATTTTCGGTGTGCGGTTCCAGTTATACATGTATTTAAAAAAAGAAAATACTCATTGGCCAATAACCCGAGCCATTCGATCTTTTCTTCTATTGCTTTTTTTTTGCTGTTAATAAAGTTATAATAATGATATAGTATTTTGTATAGTAGTAAAAATACAATTTTGTTTACATTTATGTATATTACATAATATTGTAAAGAATAAATTCACATTCAGCACTACTTTCTTTAGGTGATATGCATATAGCATGCTCTTAAACCATTAAGTAAACGTTATGAAACTCATATTTGCCCGTACTACAGAAGGAATATTTACTCGTTTCTGGGGTATAATGTGCATTTAAATGAATAATTCATAAGACAATGTACATCACAGAAAATGCAATAATGCTCAGTTTAATACGCAATGTTTTATTCTATCGTTACAGAACGTCCGATACCTCCCGTTAAAGGTAAGCTTGAATTATGCAAATACATAAAGGTACACATAGTGCAAATGTTGTATGTTAAAGTAAATGTGTAAATCAGCGCTCAACGTATTTGTGCTCATGAATCTTAATAGTTATACAGTGTCTTCAATAACTAACTTTACATTTTTGGTAATTGAACTTTTTAGTATATCTTAGTGTATCAAGATAACAAAATATTTACATTAAGAAATAAAATCGCATGAAAACATTTTACATTTACATGCAATAAAAGGTAGTGACGCAGGTGTCTCTCTAGTTTTTTCAAGGATATGACACAGAAGACGCTGTATACATAGCCATTTATAGAAAGATAATAACGTTGCATTTATATACCACTGTATACCAATTATCTTTCAGTCATTTAATACAAAAAAAAAATATTAATGAACTTTTGGTATAATTTAGTGTATCAAGATAAAATAAATACATTAAAAATCGCGAGCATGAAACATTATACATGATAGGTAGGGACGCAGGTGTCTCTCTAGTTTTTGAAAGATATTTCACAGGCGGAGGTGTATACATGGTCACTTCAAAAATTAAAAGATGATTACGATGCATTAATATACCAGTTATCTATCAGTCCTTTAATACATTGAAAGTTGAAATATTAATGTTTTACTTTTAACAGAGGAAATGTGCGGGTTCAAAACTTACAACCCACAGACTGAAATTTGTTGCCTATGGATTGTCAACCCAAAACTGTATGGGGACGACACGAGGTGCTGTGGCTCACAAGTAATAAACAGCAAAACGCAAGTATGCTGTAAGAACGGCCAACCTCAGCCAAGTGTTGCTGGTAAAAATACCAAATGCTGTTGTTACACTTCTTACGATCCAGAAAAATCCGTATGCTGCGTCGGAAATGTAAGTAGATACCATTAGACTGACTGATGTGGCACATCAACAAATGTGTCTTTACCTTTAATTTATGGACTTTCCAATGTGACAAATCCATGTCATTCAACAATAGCCGTATGGTACCCGAGCAAAACGGACATTAAGCGAGGTCAATCGAAATCTGGAACTTCGTGTTTCGCATTTTCTTAATTATCTGAATGATTTCACCTTTTTCCCTATTTGTGAATTTGATACATTTACCAGTATGAGAAGAAAATACATATATACATGAATAATACTTATAAACTGCATTATCTTTAGGAAAAATTAGTTCAAACTGAAATTTTTAAAAATGTTTATTCTTTAAAGCCTTTTATCGATATAATAAATATTATAAACTTTAGGTATGATACACTTACATACGTCAAATAAAATCATAAAATTGGCGTCATTTCAATAATTTTCAGGTTCAACCAAAACTAGCCGGAGATCAAACGACGTGTTGCGGAAATGTCAGTTACGACAGATATAACCAATTTTGTTGCCATGGTAACTCTTTTCGATGATATCATGCTAATACTTTCTTTTACAAATATGTACCTAAAAGTTTATACTAGTATTTCATTCAGGTGTGAGATAATCCATGAAACAAACAACTGTAAAAGTGTAAAAATATTATAAAGTGGTAACTAGGTAAAACAAGTGTATGTTACAGTACATTGCTTACATTTTAAGGAGTTAGGAAAAATGTTACAAATAAGCATGTGAACCATTTTAAACCAGTTTAATAAAATATATACATTAGTTATTCAACAATGACTTTGTCTTGTAAAAAACGTGTACTAGAATGTCTGAAAAGTGAAGTAACAACGCTGTATGTTCTTTTAAAGCTATGCTGTATCCGGAACCGTATCATCCAAAGTGTTATGATTGTGAGTACAACTTGCCTGTTCCACAGTTTGACGAGAAAACACAGGTATGTTGCAATGGGCAAGTATATCCAGCAACAGCCGGAAACCTTACATGTTGCTGCGGGGACAAAACCTTCGATCCAACAAATAAAATATGTTGTAATAAGCAGATACAAGATAGAGTTTCTGGAGCAACTTCATTTTGCTGCGGTGACAAAAATTTGAATCCCGACACACAAATGTGTTGTGATGGAGTTATTCAACCGATGGATGATCATATAGCGTTTAGTTGCTGTGGTAAAGTAAGCTACAATAGGAATCATCATATTTGCTGTGAAGACAAGAGTCTTGTGGTCCTTTCTGAATCATCCGACAACTGTTGTTGCGGAAAGTCGTCTTATGCACCTGATAAAAATATATGTTGTGACGGTAACAAACAGCCAAGATTTTTACAAGGCACGCAGTGCTGTGGGAAGATAAGCTTTGATTCTTCAAATTCTTTGTGCTGTGATGGCAAAGTGCAAAAGCTCCTTGCGAATTCCAACACAAGATGTTGCGGAGAGGAAAGCTACGATCCGGTAGGTTATCTTTGCTGCGGTAGAAACGTAAGGAGAAAAGTTAACTCTACCGATGACGCATGTTGCGGAAGTAAAACATTTAACTCAAGAACCCAAGTTTGTTGTGATGGGGAACCGGGTCCTACGTATGGCTTAGGAACACAATGTTGTGGGAAAGAACCATACAACGTAAAAATGCATATGTGCTGTAACGGAGCAAGGACACTACCACCTAGTGGGAATGGGAATGCACTGTGCTGTGGAAATGTGGCTTATAATACTGAGACGCACGTTTGTTGTGATGGGCAAATAAGTAAAAAGAACAATCCTGGTGACACATGGTGTTGTGGTAAGAGTACGTACAACCCAACAACACAGGTATGTTGTCCATCTGAACAAGAAGATGTAGCACAGCCTATGAAGCTTTCGAAAGCCACACGGTGTTGTAATGGTGTAAGTTATGACCCAAATATAGATATATGCTGCGATGGTGTGATACAACATGCTTGGCTAGGTTTGAAGACACTCTGTTGTGGCAAAAGAAGTTATAATCCCGAAAAAGGCTTATGTTGTAATGGAACAATGGTACCGAAAGAAAGGATACCATATGACGATTGTTGTTGCTGTGGAAAAACATACGACAGTTCACGTCAAGTTTGCTGCCAATGCAAGATTCAAGGTAAATGTGGATTACATACAAAATGCTGTAACGAAAACAGCTATGATGCAGTATTGAATGTGTGTTGCGATGGTGTGATTAGAGCGAAACAGTACGGTGAGAAGACTTACTGTTGTGGTACAAATGTGTACACACCTACTGAAGCCATTTGCTGTGGTAAATACGTGAGAATGAAATATGGGCTCCCAGAGTGGTAAATCTCAAGGTGAGATGTTCCTTTAACGTCCAAAGTTACTTCTTTTTTCCTTCATACTTTGGTACTTTAAACAAACTAAAAAATGTTTTAACTACAATTACTAATCATTAATAAGATACTGATAAGAAATTTAAAAAATCGTTCAGTTTATAAACAACATAATTTTATAAACAACATGAAGTACAAAATATTTCTGGCTGTAAACAGGATTTACCATTATATTTGAATAAAAATCGTATGCGATATATATTACGTGATATATTACATATTACTCCCACAAACGCTTTTTATACAACGCAAAACTTTCTTCGTTCACTTTTTGGCAGCAAATCATATCCGTATACTTTTTCATACTTAATACTATATATATTAATAACCTAGTGTCAATAATAATATAAATATGCATATAGTGTTGAAACTTATGTTTTACTCTGCGTATATTTATTATGTTATTTACTGTTTTCAGGGATGGACAAGAAATATTCATTCACAAAGAATAAACATACACTTTAATTTGATTTATTCAAACAAAGGAAAATAAACCCTTTAATTGCATAACTTATTTGTTGTTTTATCTATGTTGAACTCGTATTAAACAAAAAGTAATTTCAAACACAAATTAAAATTAATGACAATGTCGACAATTTGTGGGAGAAAAGGGTTTAAAATGGATGAAAGACAGGAAAAGCATATACGTACAGATGCCTATAACAACAACAAGAACAATATGAGACCCATCAATATTACTAATATTGTGGAAAATATTACAAGTTGTTTCAGGATGTATTTAGAAACAAAGATAAAGAGCTTTATCTTATGCTTGCCAGACTAACCGTTAACCTTGTAAATAAATTGGTACTAAGTTTGTACATGCAGGGAATTGGTATTAAGCAGTGAATGATGCTTGGCTTGTACTGGAACGTCAACTTTAAAGCCAAATTATGCTTTATACAAGTAATACAAGGAATAACCCCAATTACAATAAAACAAAACCTAAGTTAGAACAGCATTGATCTTTAAAAAATCAAAAGCCAATGTTTATCGTTAAAAAATGATGAACCTGTACGTCTCCTGGATAGTGTTGGCTATGTATTTGCATGTTTGTCTAGGTTTTATCCTGATTTAAACACTTTTTTGGTCATATCTCGGCGACTGGTCCACAAAACCAACTTTACTGGATTACTAACCAGTAATTAACATTTCCCCCGAAAGAGACCGACTACTAATCCCACATTATTCCGAGAGACGGAAGTCCATTCGAGATCAATTTTCACGGACAAATTTCGTCTCATCCGAGGATCGAACCCCTTGACTACATATTCCGATGTTTTCCTTATTGAACTTAGTAGGGGGACATTTTGCAACATATTTAGGGTAAAATGTCTTGCATCTAAGCTTATTATGCCATATTGCGCTGTCCATACGGACATCTACTCTCCTGCGCATTGGTCGAATGCTTCACTATCGCTCACTTTACTGAGTGTATTCACTGAGCTGCAGAGGGAGCGTAAGAGACATCATCACGCAGCAATATTGACTTGCCAATGAAGGCATTTTCAGTATAACTATAATTATATAAGGCAATGATTTTTTTAATTAAAGCATTTTGAAATTGATACCATTTAAGCAGATTTAAGGACAATGCAACAATTCAGTTACAGGATTGTTTGGACACGAAAGTAACATTTTTACCTATTCGTAATATGGCAGCATAAAAGCTTTACGGATGAAGGAACATTTGATGGCCCTTTTTAGAAATCAAAATAGTCTTGACAGTCTCCCTGAATAGAACCATAACTACATTTAACTATTAACTAGTTCTCGATAGCTTCATCACGTGAACAAGTTTAGTCCTTGGTGGGATATGAAATAGCAAATACCAGAATTAAGGTAAGATCCCTGTAATGGAATCGGGTTTTTCCGTGCCATGTCGGCATTCTACGTAACCTATCGGCACATCCCTTACCTCTCGCCCGTTTCGGTAAACAGATTTAAACAAGGGTGCCATAGTCACAAAATACGCCCGTTTACGAAAGCTTTAGATGGAGATGGGGGCATTATGGATAAGTGTTATCTAGCAAGCAAGTTTTTATTCTTGGCACTGTGTTGTTAAATGAACCTTAAAACAAATCAGTAGGGAAGATATGCACAGGATGTGTGACCTTTACCTTGGTCGCAGGGACCTGAATTTTATGCACGGCACTCAGCCTCACAATGATGAACATTTGTGCCAAATTATATTGAAATCTCTCTATGCATGTAGAAGTTTTACTCCAGACAAGCGTTTTTCTATGAGCTCTAACTGCGACCTTCACCTTTGACCTAGAGACTTGGTTCATGTGCAGGGCACTACGTCTCATGGTGGTGAACAATTCTATAAAGTAACATTAAAATTCCTCCATGCATGTAGAAAATATGCTCCGGACAACATCTGGATATTTAATCATCTCCAGTGACCTTGACCTTGCAAATATTAACCTAAATTAAATGTGTCACACCTGTAGTCATGATAGTAACCATTTGTGCTACAATCCCTCAATAAATGATGACTAAATGGTCCCTATACACATCTTCAAATTTTTATCTGAACTTTGACCTCTATGTGTAACCTTGACTTTGGTCGCAAGGACCTGAATTTTGTGTGCGACACTAAGCCTCACAATGGTGAACATTTGTGCCAAGTTATATTGAAATCCCCCTATGAATGTAGAAGTTTTGCTCCAGACAAGCGTTTTTCAATGAGCTCTAAGTGTGACCTTGACCTTTGACCTGGAGACCTGGATCATGCATGGAGCAATACATATCATGGTGGTGAACATTTCCATAAAGTATTATAAAAATTCTTCCATACATGTAGGAGATATGCTCCAGACAAAATCTGGATATTTCACCATCTTTAGTGACCTTGCATATATTGACCTAAAGTACATGTGTCACAGCCGTAGTCATGATAATGACGATTTGTGTTACAATCCCTCAATAAATGATGATTAAATCGTCCCTATACACATCTTTAAATTTTTATCTAAACTTTGACCTCGATGTGTGACCTTGACCTTGGCTGCAGGGACCTGAATTTTGTGCGCGACACTCCGCCTCACAATGGTGAACATTTGTGCCAAGTTATATTGAAATCCCTCTATGCATGTGGAAGTTTTACTCCGGACAAGCGTTTTTCAATGAGCTTTAAGTGTGACCTTCACCTTTGACCTAGAGACCTAGTTCATGTGCGTGACATGGCTTCTCATAATGGTGAACATTTCTATGAAATTTCATTAAAATCCCTCCATGCATGTAGGAGATATGCTCCGGACAAAATCTGGATATTTCATCATCTTTAGTGACCTTGACCTTGTATATATTGACCTAAATTATATGTATCACAGCCATAGTCTTGATAATGACCATTTGTGTTACAATCCCTCAATAAATGATGACTAAATGGTCCATATACACATCTTCATATTTTTATCTGAACTTTGACCTCTATGTGTGACCTTGACCTTGGTCGCAAGGACCTGAATCTTGCGCGCGACACTCCGCCTCACAATGGTGAACATTTGTGCCAAGTAATATTGAAATCCCTCTATACATGTGGAAGTTTTGCTCCGGACAAGCATTTTTCAATGAGCTCTAAGTGTGACCTTGACCTTTGACCTAGACCTGGTTCATGTGCGCGACACTGCTCCTCATAGTGGTGAACATTTTTATGAAGTTTCATTAAAATCCCTCCATACATGTAGGAGATATGCTCCAGACAAAATTGGACGCCGCCCGCCCGCCAGGGGCGTTCCCATAATACGTCCCGTTTTTCAAACGGGCGTATAAAAACCTTAGACACGAACTCCACTACACAAATTTAACAGAGTTAGTTATTTTGACTTATTGCACTTAACTTAGGTAAAAATCAGTTAATGTGTTAAACTGTCTATTGATATAGTTAAGTAAAAAATTAACAAAAATGACTATACAATGTTTTATTTATTATAAAGGATATAAATTACATATATATACATGTAAATATGACTGAAAAAATATAACAATAGTGTCATAATTGCTTTACATGGCTCTCCCGACATCCTTTAATAGACACTGTCATAAAAGTTAATGCAGAAGTAAGCCACCGGTCACATTCAAAGTCAAACTTTGATATCACATAATTGTATGTTATACAAGTGAGCTTAACTTAAAGACTGAAAATGAAAGTTTTTAAAGTAGGTCACTTGACCATCTGCGCAATTCCTGGTGTCAAAATACAATAGCACATACATGCATATATATCTATCCTTATGATTAAAATGTGATGACCAGAGCTTAACAAATCAATAGTTATCAAATGAGAAAGACTGTTTCACTCATTATTTTATTATTTTCATATGAAAAATGTCAAAATAAACTGGGCATATTGAGTTGAGCTTTTACTTGTTAGCAGAACGTGCCAAAAATAATCGTGCCAAAAATAATCTTGCGACGTAGCCTTAGAGACCAAATAAAATTATCTATATAAATTTTGTTGAGGACCACTGTTAAACATCTAAGCTCTATGCCAGAATTATAGTTTCTTAATAGAAAGCTCATTTTATATATTTTCCTATGTGGTCCTTGGGATTAGTTTAAGATCTAATCCTTGGAAATATTTAATATCACTTTTTCAGGGGCACACTAAGCAATAAAACATGCCAATAATGTAAGCTCTAGACATCATATTTTCACACAAGCTTAAAATTGTCTGTTCCTTAAAAATAGTGACAAATCTATGACCACAGACTGGTGCCCATTTTATGCCAAACGGCATCAATCAAATAATGTGTGTAAAGGACCACACGTTCATGTCACATACAACATATCTATGTTCTAGCATTGTACTTTCTGAGAAGATTTCAAAAGCAAGATAATAACTAGTAAATGTAACAAAAATGTAACAAAGAAACCCCTGGATGGGGTTTTTTAAAAGAAGATTCTTTAAATTTTTACTATACACATATAGTTAAAAACAATGACACCCCTGGGGCGGGGCCAGTTTTGACCCCAGGGCTTTTATTTGAACAAACTTTGTAGACACTTATTAGAAGATGTTTCATGCTTAATATCTAAACTCTAGCTATTTGGGTTTTTTCAAAGAAGATTTTTTAAGTTTTTGCTATACACATATAAGGAAATCAATGACCCCCGGGGCGGGGTCAATTTTGACCCCAGGATTTTAATTTGAACAAACTTTGTAGACACTCAGTAGAAGATATTTCATGCTTAATATCTAAACTCTAGTTATTTGTGATTTTTTCAAAGAAGGTTTTTGAAGTTTTTGCTATACATATATAAGGAAAATCAATGACCCCCGGGCGGGGCTAATTTTGACCCCAGGGCTTTTATTTGAACAAACTTTGTAGACACTCACTAGAAGATGTTTCATGATTAATATCTAAACTATAGCTATTTGGGTTTTTTCAAAGAAGATTTTTTAAGTTTTTGCTATACACATATAAGGAAAATCAATGACCCCCGGGGCGGGGCAAATTTTGAACCCAGGGCTTTTATTTGAACAAACTTGGTAGACACTCATTATAAAATGTTTCATGCCAAATATCTAAGCTCTAGCTCTTTGGGTTCTTTAAAAGAAGATATTTAAAGTTTTTACTATATGCATATAGGGAAAATCAATGACCCCCCCTGGTGTAGGGCCAATTTTGACCCCAGGGCTTTTATTTGAACAAACTTGGTAGACACTCACTAGAAGATGTTTCATGATTAATATCTAAACTCTAGCTATTTGGGTTTTTTCAAAGAAGATTTTTTAAGTTTTTGCTATACACATATAAGGAAAATCAATGACCCCCGGGGCGGGGCCAATTTTGAACCCAGGGCTTTTATTTGAACAAACTTGGTAGACACTCATTAGAAGATGTTTCATGCCAAATTTCTAAGCTCTAGCTCTTTGGGTTCTTTAAAAGAAGATTTTAAAAGTTTTTACTAATTATGCATATAGGGAAAATCAATGACCCCCCTGGTGCAGGGCCAATTTTGACCGCAGGGCTTTTATTTGAACAAACTTGGTAGACACTAACTAGAAGATGTTTCATGCTTAATATCTTAGCTCTAGCTCTTTGGGTTCTTTAAAAGAAGATTTTTTAAGTTTTTACTATATGCATATAGGGAAAATCATGACCCCCTGGGGCGGGGCCAATTTTGACCCCAGGGCTTTTATTTGAACAAACTTGGTAGACACTTATTAGAAGATGTTCCATGCCAAATATCTAAGCTCTAGCTCTTTGGGTTCTTTAAAAGAAGATATTTAAAGTTTTTACTACATGCATATAGGGAAAATCAATGACCCCCCCCCCCCCTGGTGCAGGGCCAATTTTGACCCCAGGGCTTTTATTTGAACAAACTTGGTAGACACTCACTAGAAGATGTTTCATGCTAAATATCTTAGCTCTAGCTCTTTGGGTTCTTTAAAAGAAGATTTTTTAAGTTTTTACTAAATGCATATAGGGAAAATCATGACCCCTGGGACGGGGCCAATTTTAACCCAAGGGCTTTTATTTGAACAAACTTGGTAGACACTCATTAGAAGATGTTTCATGCCAACTATCTAAGCTCTAGCTCTTTGGGTTCTTTAAAAGAAGATTTTAAAAGTTTTTACTATATGCATATAGGGAAAAGCAATGACCCCTGGGGCGGGGCCAATTTTGACCCCAGGGCTTTTATTTGAACAAACTTGGTAGACACTCATTAGAAGATGTTTCATGCCAAATATCTAAGCTCTAGCTCTTTGGGTTCTTTAAAAGAAGATATTTAAAGTTTTTTCTTTCGGTTGCCATGGCAACAAGAGTTTTGCATGGAATTAAATTCTTTTAACAATTTTTAAAGGTGACCACCAAAGGAACATTCCTGTGAAGTTTGGATGAAATTGGCTTAGTGGTCTATGAGGAGATGTCATTTGAAGCAAAAGTTTACGGACGCCGGACGAAAAGCGATCACAAAAGCTCACCCTGTCACTTTGTGACAGGTGAGCTAAAAAGCTCACCCCTGAGCACAGCATGCTCAGGTGGGATACAAAAAGAGCTTAAATATTTTAAAACTAATTTCTAAGTAAACTTTAATATACATTTAAATAAAAATAATATATGCATGTGTGTGTATAAGTTAATACTTAATACATTTGTATTTCAAAACAAAATGGGCAATAATGGTCATTTTGCACATTTGAGTTAGAACTGTCATTTCTTTTATTAAATACTTGCAAGTGTACAGGTATTACTCTTTGAAAAAAGGGTAAACAAAAAGATAATGCTACACATGATCATTTAAGCTCCTGTCCTACCTATTTTATCTTTACTTTTAACATTCAATTTTATTTCCCCTGTTCCAGTTATGAAACAGACCAAAATCAAGTGAACAACTTTAAGGGAAATACTTTCCATCAGAACATCCATGCAAGATACATTCAAGACAAGTTTCAACAAATTTGAAAACAGGAGCCCGGTTTGAGCCGGGTGATGCTCCCCGAATAGGTTTTGGACACAGGAAAGTACACCTCTTGTAGTTTCAGAGTTATGTCCCTGGAAAAAGTTCAAAGTGCAATAATTCCAAAATTAGGCAAGGCAGAGTTACTGTACTTTGCACTGCACTTCTAATCAATGAGATCTATCAACCTACAAAGTTTCTTGATGATATCTCTTATGATTTCCGAGTTATGTCCCGGACAACTTCAAAAAGTAAAAATAAACAAAAGGCAATAACTCCAAAATTAGGCAAGGCAGAGTTATGATTCTTGTGCACTGCAAATCTACCTATTGAGATATATCTACCTACAAACTTTCATGTTGATATCTCTTATAGTTTTACAGCTATGTCCTGGACAAGATTTTTCTAAAAGGGGAAATAATTCAAAAATGAGGCTTAACAGAGTTATGGTTCTTTTGCACTGCACCTCTACTCAATGAGATCTATCTACCTACAATGTTTCATCTTGATATCTATTATAGTTTTAGAGTTATGTTCCGGACAAAGTTCAAAGTGTTAAAATTAACAAAGGGCAATAACTCCAAAATTAGGACAAAAAGAGTTATTGTTCTTATGCACTGCACATCTACCCATTGAGATCTATTCACCTACAAAGTTTCATGTTGATATCTCTTATAATTTTAGAGTTATGCCCCGGACAAGATTTATCTATAAGGGGAGATAATTCAAAAACCGGGCAAAATAGAGTTATGGTTCTTTGACACTGCACTCCCCCTCAATGCCCTCTACCACTGTATGAAGTTTCAACAAATTATCTCCAAGGGTTTTCAATTTATGTTCTGGACAAGACAATGGACGGACGGACAGACGGACAAGGCGCCGACTATATGCTCCCCCGAAATTTTTCGGGGAGCATAAAAACAGTTTCAGAGATGTTGTTTTAAGACAATTTCGGCCAAAAGACAACATCAACCCTAATAGACGGCACATTATGCCTCAGCATGTTATATGCTTCTTAGACTTGGAATATAAAATTATTTGTTATAAAAGTAACATAACATAAACAAAGTAGTATTTTTTAAACATTAACACGACACTAAAGAAATAAAGATAGAAACATTTCTGAGGCATATTGGACATTCAATGTGTGTATCAAAAGCTATAAAAAGAATCAATTTTAATGACACTATAAAAATACAAAAGTAGTAAATCGAAAGAACTTAAACTTAAAAAAAAATATACCAAAATATCTTTTAATGTTAACAGAATTAAAAAAAATCAGCTTTAAAATAAAATACGAATAACTGTACAAACAAGTAAAAGACCACAAACCTAAAAGAACCTAAGTTTATTCATCAGTTTATTCACAAAACAAATACATGCCTAACCAAATAATAATTAGTTTTCCATGACTGTGTAAACTTTCCCCCATCATGTAATTTTTTTATTATTATGTTAATTTCCACAGTGTTAATTTTCTTTATTGTGTAATCTTTTATACATTTGAGTGAATTTTTTAGGAAGGACAATCTTTCATAATCAAACGGTATGTTACGATACCAAAATCAACTTGATTTCGGTGACTTTACCGAAATCAACTTTTCATTACCAAAATAAACTCATTTAAAATTACAATTAAACAATTTATTTTAAGTATTTTTGAATACTTAAGTAATGTCAGTTGAATTGAACTTACATGCAAAAAATCACTGAAAAATAACTTGATATTTATGATGTTATAGACGAAAATATATTTTCACGATTACTTCCCCTATTTAATGCAAACCGAAATCTACATTTCTATACAGAAAAAGTAAGATTGATAATTAATTTGAGTCATGTATTGATATTAAATGTTTATGTAGATTGAATTTGACAAACTTAGAAAAATAAACAAAAGCGATTTTGATGATCTTATCGATACTGGCAACGATTTTGTGAAAGCTATTCTCTAAATATATAATATGTCTAATTGAAATTTATCTTCATATAATTTAAGTAGACCTTTTTTGTTAGTTTAATCTTTCTAATAAAATTGAAACATAATTGAAAAAGATCTAAGAAAATATTTAAATAGAGTTGTTGTATTACCAATCGCTAAAATTCCTGATTTTATATTCAATGAATTGATTTTATATTAGTAAAATCAAAGTGTATATACTTATTATAATTGATGTTCTAAAAGAAACTATGTGCCAATATCAATGACAATAGATTTGTTTTGCATTAAACATTGTACAAATGTTTATAGCATCAAAATGATGAAAAAATCCAATACATATCCAATATAAACAAATATAATTATTATGTTTTCATCTCCTTTGATTTGTTAAGTTCTGATCTGTTCTGTGTCAGAGGTTATACCAGATCAAAAGGCTAGTGACTGTCATCCAATTAGACAGTTAATTATCACCTTTTATTTATGATAACTACGGGTGTTTATTGTAGATGGCAGGTAATAATCGACTGCCTTATTGGATTAAAAAGTAATAAAGAGATCTAAAAGTATGACCCCAACTGCATGGGTGACATTTAAAATGAATACCTCAATTGGTTAACAAACTAAAAGTTGCAAGCTAACCCTTTTACCTGTGTTATGCCAGCACCAGAGTTAGTATATCATAAGCCTAACTAATCTTTGCAAAGTCAAGTTTATAACAAAACAGATTCATTACATAAATGTGCAATTTGATTTTCCGCTTAAGCACCAATAAGAACACACCAGCATGTCAATACTTCAAGGAGCAAATAATCATCAGAAAGTATTGATCTAAAATTGAAAATTATATTGAGTGTCTTCAACGTCTTTTTTACAGAACAAACTATTCACAATAATTTAGATTGGTCCAAGACTTTGTGTTCTTTACAGACTGGTGTAATACTTTGTGAACAGTACAGACTGGTTTAAATGAATGATAAAACATTGACCAGTCATAATACGTGTATATCATATAAAATATTAATATCTTATTTATAATATAGACCATTCTAAAAATTTATTTACAGGGTGAAATGATTAAGAACATAACGATAATACTTTAAGTTGAAGTATAAAAAAGCCATTAACTTTTAATATAAATAACAGATGTAACGTTAATTTCTCCCCCTGCTTTATAATTTACGTTTGTATTATAAATAACCTGTAACATTTGAAAGTAACTTAGTATGGTATCTCATAAAGATGGTGTTATATCTGAAATTATCATCAATGGTGCTTCATGTGATTATAAAGAGTGGCACTGTGTGCAAAACTTTTAAAGCAAACATTGCACTGGTATGGTCGTGACCCTGTATGTGTCGCAATATGTTGCGTCAAATGATGTCGCTGAATAAAGGCAGCCCCACACACTGTACATTTATAGTCACGCACCTGGTAATGTATTTTTAAATGAATTTTCAATGCTTGATTTCTGTGGAACGTTTTCCCGCAAATTTCACATGCATGCCTGCGCTGCTCGGCAGTTTGATGCGCCTCTCGCATATGGGAGTATCTTTCTTCGATCTTAGGAAACTCCTCATTACAATATTTACAAATAAACATTCCATTTTCAGTAGACCCACAATCTGTTTGACAGTCTGTTTTTCTTCGTAAATGCTTGTCTAATTTTGATTTCGAGTTAAATTTGTGTCCGCATTTATGACACACATGCTTCTTCAGAATCACATGCATTTTCCGATGGTCTTTTAACATGACAGGTGTTGGAAATGTCTTCTGACATATAAAGCATCTAAATGGACGTTCTTTATCATGTTTTAACAACATATGTTGACGGAGTTGCCCCACTCTTATGAATCCCTTGCCACATTCAGGGCAATTCAAATTGACCTCTCCATTATGTTTGCGAATGTGAAAATTCAGTTCACTTGTTCGTTTATATGTTTTTCCACACACCTGAAAGCAGACAATAATCTCTTTGATATATTAACCATCTCCTCATGGCATTTATGTTATAAACCATTAATATCCTTTTAATAAGTGTTGTTAAAAATCAAAAATATTAAAAAGGTTGGCCACTAAGGTAACGCGAATTGTCTAAATTTACCAATGCTATCATTCAAAAAGGAGCAATGCTCAACAGCATACAACAAACTATTAAAATTATCTTGACTTATTTAACCTTAAAATGCCTTAAAGGCACATTATGCCTCAGAAACAAATAAATGTTTACTTCCTTAGAAAAGGAAAACATTAATTTTTTTATAGTGTTTAAATAATGACTTTGGAGAAATCTTAGATGCTTGTCACATGAAAAAGTAGCGATAAGACAAAAAAGTAGCAAAATGTAAAAAAGTACTATTTTGACTTCCATACAAATTACTAATTCTCTATTACTGTACATATTGTCAAAATGCAATGGATGAAAAGGATGGCTCAAGTTATTGGCCATGGAGTAGCTTTTTGGGTACTGTAAAAATACACCAAAATTAAAAACATTATGAGAAATAAAAATAAAAGCATTTCTGAGGCATAATGGGCCTTTAAGTATCACAATGCTACTAGTACTGCATGCAATAATTATGAATACAGTTGAAATCAAAAAGTTTCTATGGGGATTTAACAAATCTTTATTGAAGCATAAAGCAGTCTTAAATGAATTTAGAGACAAGAATAGCACAATGTGGTCCACTTAAGAAGCTTTCCATGACTGAAAACTCTTAAAAGTTATTTATCCCAAAACGTAATTATTGAAATATGTTTCATGTACCATAAAAAAATATCTTTAAATAAAAGTTCATAATTGAGCCGCTTCATGACAAAACCAACATAGTGCGTTTGCGACCAGCATGGATCAAGACCATCCTGCGCATCCACGCAGTCTGATCAGGATCCATGCTGTTCGCTATCAGTTTTTCTATTTGTAATAGAGTTTGTAAGCGAACAGCATGGATCCTGATCAGACTGTGCAGACACGTATGCTGGTCTGGATCCATGCTGGTTGCAAATGCATTATGTTGGTTTTTGTCGTGACGCGGCTCATATATTTAAACTAAAATGGTTGTACATGATATCTTACAGATTTTTGTATATCAAAAAATCTTGTTTCTAGTTGTTCATTTTATAAAAGGTAATTACTAATAATTTACTTATTACACTGTATTATGTTAGAGATGCTTTTGTATTTAATATTATGAATCAAGTTTGCAATATATTTAAAAAAAAATATATTAAAAGAGGTATCACAAAAAATAAACCAGGTCACATCAATGTACAGACCAAGTGAAAGCAGTAGTTTGTCCATAGGTAATAACTATCAGCAAGCACACTTACCTCACATGCAAAAGGTCTCTCTCCAGAATGAACCCTCATATGTTCATTCAGTGTTTTATGCTCTGGAAATCTTCGGTCACACACTGTGCAGGAATACGGTCTATAGTCCATATGAACGGTCTTTACATGCTTGTTCACTGAGCTAGCATCGTAGAAAACTTTATCACACACTTTACAAACAGCACTCTTTAATCTCCGCCCCTCATGATTGTCCATGTGTACTTTAAGTGAATTTTTCGTTGCAAAACATTTTCCACAAAGTTTACAGGCAAATGTTCCTCGATGAATATTCATATGTATTTTTAAAGACACCTTCTTAGAAAAGGTTTTACCACATAATAAGCATTTTAAGGAAGCTAAATCCAATGAATCATCTTCCTCAGTTGCTTTTGTTTCTTTTTTAGACTTTGCAGTCTCTTCATCATCAGTATCAGAAATTTCTGATGACTGTTTGACCTTTTTCTTTTTCTGTACTTTCTTTCTTGGTTTCGTAGCTTTCCTCTTGCTGACCTTTTCAACTTTAGGTATAAAATCTGGATCCTTTTCAAGATTATCTTTTGCATTGTGATTTCCCTCACAGTCAATATCAACAGCTTCGATTTTAACAAAACTTAGTTCTTTCATCTTTCCCTGAGCGATGTCACTGCTCACATCATCTTTCTTATGAAAGACATAATTGTATTCTTCTATATCAGTATCAGCATCATAATCATCAACTTCTATTTCTGGATCATCATCAATGAAATCATCTTCAATTTCTGATTTAACATGAGGAATATCATCAACATTGTTGTCATTGTAAGAACTACTTGAATCAGCACCTTCATTATCAGTGTAAATATCTTCACTAGATAAATCTTCTTCATTTCCAATACTGCTGTTTGAATTTTCAAACTCAACATCAAAATCTTTTTCATTAGACTTAGCAGACTTTTCATTTTCATATATCTTACGTTTATCTTCTTCTGTTTTACTTGCACTTACATCACTCCCTTGATTAATGCTTTTCAGCTGTTTATCTGGTTCTGCCAGCTTCATGCTCTTGTAAGTCATATCTAATACTTGACTCATGGGCATTTCTTGTCCAGGAAATCCTTGACTACCATAATTCATAGGTACCATTGGTAGAGATACATTGGCCCAATTATTTGAAATATTTGGTATCAAAGATGCTATATTTTTTTCAACACTGATCCCATGCTCGCGTTGAACAGCTGGTTTAGTTCCTAACTTGTGAACCATGTCATCAACAAGTTTGTGAGTACTGAGATGTGCATTTAATGCTTTCAATGTGCTGAAAGCAAGACCACACCATTGACATTTTTTCTCTTTGTTGACATTGATGAATGTCTTCGACATATCATCATCTGAATGCCTCGAGTTCATGTGACGGTTTAATTCAGAAACTCTACGGAAACCTTCACCACACTTGTCACATGTATGAGATACCTCACCTATATAAACAGAAAATAATGCATTACAGCAGCTATACCAAAATAACAATAAGTCTTTGGGATTGTATTCTCTTCACCTTTTCAAGAAAGTGGATCATTTTTTTAGAAAATGAATATTGAAAAAAAATGATCATGATGGCATCATGCAAATATGACTCCACCTCTTGACATGAAGTTTATTTTAGATATTAATGTAAAAGTCATTCTTCAAAATTTCAATCTTACAATATGTTTAAGGAAGCATTCGCCAAAATTTCAAGTAATCAATTTACAATTCTAAAAAGTTTTAAGAAATGACATATAACCGTTCACAAATTCAATAAAAGTCTTTCTCTTACAAAATATAATGGAATTCATCACATCATTGTAATATTTCAATATCATTACAAAGCCGAAGGCTTTTGCACAAATTGGCGCATAAATAAAAAGTACAAAATAAATGTAAGACCTTGAAGCCAAAAAGCAAACCAAAATCATTTGATCTGCAACCTTGGCATTATTTCTACTATTTACAAGACATTAACATGAATGTGACTGTGTACCATTTTTACCATATATATGTCATATATGCAAGTAACTCAGAATCACTTGACTGACAGTTGAGAACAGCTAGCCACCACACTTGTCTCTAGTCTAGCTAGATATACCCGATAACTGTTAAACAATTGTATTTTTTTTTATACCATTCTGAGTGTATCACAAAGCCCATTTTCTCTTTTTTCTTCAAACATATTCAAGTACAAACTAACCTTTATGGAGCCTTATATGATGATTCAGGTCTGCCACACGTTTGTATGCCTTCGGACACAGCGAACATTTAAATGGTTTCTCTCCAGTATGTACACGCACATGCTCATCATAAGTCTTCCGTGCAAAAAATGACATTTGGCAGTATTCACATTGAAAGTTTGTGATTCCCATGTGAACTGATAGGGTGTGCTTCTTTAATGAACTCTTATCATAAAATGTCTTGTCACAAACTTTACACACTTCATTGCCAGTATATCCAGCATGCACTTTGCAATGATTCTTAAGTGACACAGCAGAGTTAAATATTTTATTACAATCTTTACACTTATAATTCTCTGTATGCAGGTTCATATGTTTGACCAGTGCACGATGTGACTGTACAACTTTTGCGCAAGTTTCACATGTGTATTCTTTCTTGTCCTTTGACAAGACTGGCTTTGGCATTTTCTGCTTCCTTGGTTTCTTTTTTGAACTCTTATTGGATTTACCTTGTATTTTTATTGGTTGCTTCGTCTTTCCTTCTAGTAACTTACTGGTAATTTCATCCTCATCTTCAATGACAGTGCTTGCATCAGATTGTTCATACAAATTTTCTCTATCTTCTTCATGACCCTCAGTACCATCATTTTCATCATCAGTTACTGCTTCTTCTTTAATATTCATAACAAAATCATTCTTAAACTCAGTATCAGACTTCTCTGACACATCATTAACAGCAACCTCTTTAGCTTCCCTGTTATTGCCTGTGTCTTCTTGACCATCTGCCTGTTCTATTTTAACAACATTTGCCACTGAATTGAATGTTGGCATGCCTACAGAAACATTAACTCTTTTGTGTATATTTGAAAGTTCATCAATTCTCTTTTTGTGTTCTGAAGAATTCGCAGTGTCTTTCTCAGCAGAATTGGACAGTACACTGCTTCTTTGGTGTGTAAAAGAATTGCTAATATTTTGTATGGTAGGTCTTGAATCTAGTTGGTTCATTCTCCTTGCCTGCTCAGAAACAGTGTCACCTGAACTGCTGAAATTAGCACAATTGCTCACACCAAAATAGTCTGAGTGCTGTCTGCCAACTTGAACGCGAGACCCAACAATGTCCATTGTTGGAAATACTGGATTCCCAGAATACTGGCGGTTTTGTGCTACAAACACAGACTGATTGTCCTCACTTGTTGAATCTACAATATCTGATAGGCTGATTCTATCATATGAATTAAACATGTAGTTACAGTTTGTATTAAAGTTACCCTGACCTTCCATTTCAAACTTATACTCTGCAATGCTCAATCTTTATAAAAAATAAGATTCTTGCTTCATCTTTTTCATGGTCTTTCTGAAAGCTTCAAGGATTGGTCTGAAATATATTAATGTCAAATATTTAATTTCTTTGCTGAAAATATACATGTACAATACATTCTAAAATTGAGAAAATATGACACTTGTGATATTTTTCTTTCCAAATATTGTTGAATGGTTCAAAATACAAATGTAGCTCGAATGTAACATTGACATCTGCGTTTAAATAAAAAATATTTATAATTTTGTGCCACAATAATTGAGTAGTATCAGTCCTAGTTTAAGCATTTACATGTACTTACATGTATATGCCATTTTCAGTTTCTTATTTTTTTTATTTTTTTTAATTGGAGTTTACATCGCACCAACACAGTGCCGGTCATATGGCAACTTTCAAGCTTTATTAGTGGTCAGACTTCAAATTCCTCTCTAAGCGTTATTCCGGGATTTACCAACCCTTTTTATATTAGGGGTCCATTGGAAGCAGGATCTATAAAAACAGGGGTCCACCACAAAATTTTGAGGGTGCATTCCCAGACAAATTTTTCAAAATTGCTGACTGCTCACAGAAGAAGTACACTAAGATTGCAATATAAATGACAATTGTAAACAATTTTAGATTGATTTCTCAACAACTTTTTAGACTAGAAACATTCATTCATTCGAAGCTCTAATCACTTAACCAGACAGACCAGAATGTTGTGTCACGTTTCTGTTTTGTGGATTGTTAAGATGATGTACTCGTTCAGTTACAGTCAACGAGACAGGCTCATTGTCATCTCATTTTCGTTTCGGACCACCCCCACCCAAAAACTTCTTAAGTCAGCCTGTAAAGCGAAAGTACTGTCATAGATAAAGGTAACAACCGAGCGCTCCGACTGATAATAATATCCGGGACACGTGGGTGCTCACTTATGATTGGTCAGTATTTTAAATGAGGACATTAACTAGCCAATAAACTGACACGTTACTATAAATACCAATTGGTGATTCCCATGATCTTCACCGCTAACCAAAACATTTTAGATATCGTAAAAAAAATACGGAAAGGAGAGTTACTCTAAACTCTCCATCTGTACGCAGAATTTATTTTTTGTGCGTACAGGATGGCATTTTATGCGTATATGACGCAGGATGGTAGACAGACGTTTCACTATTGAGACGGTTCACACCAAGACGGTTCACACCTAGACGTTTCACTCCCAAATAGACCTAAAATATTGAATTATATTGAACTAAAATAGATCTTAAATATAGTAAAAATAAATTAAAAAGGGGAATTTCACTTTTTTGTCAATTACTTAAATTTCAGTACTTTAAGTTCTATCATTTCAGATCTTTTGTAAACATGGACTCACAATTTAAATTTAAAGCATAACAATCTTGTGACAACAATTAACTTTGAGTAATGTGTTTTTTTGTTGTTAATTTTAAACATGGGATAAAAAATTGTTAAATTATTTAATGCTAGTATAGTGCTTTTGCGATATATGTCAAAAATTTTAATGGCCATTGAAATCAGAAATATCTTTAAATTAAATTAGAAGCATTGGGACTTTTTCAATATTTGTCATGTATAATCATTTTTTGTGACTAAAATTCATTATTATATAAACAAAACTTATGGAGAAGTTTCTGTGTTTAAATTGGCTGTTGTCAAAAAATATTTTAATGGTCCAATAAACAACTGATTAGTAAACTGTTGATGCTTAAGTGCAGTGTTTATACAACTGATTTAATAGTGGTGTCAAACTGTTAGTTGATTGTCTCAGTGTTTACACAACTAATTAGGCGATGAGATAACACCACAATTACTTAAGTTTGTTTAATGGCTACTGTTTATTATTGATGAAGAAAATAATTTTAAAAAATAATTTATTTTATACACATGTATAAACATTTCATTGTTTAAGACTTGCAAAAAATAATGATTATATAGTCAATATATTGATATTTTTTATTATTTGAATAATATTAATTACTTTACTGGAAGTGAATTCAATATTTAAACTGATACTTATAATATATCTTTGTTGTTCTTTCTATGTTATTCTATTTTTTTAATTTACTATAAATATCATTTTCTCATGTTTTTACACTTATAATAAAAGTGATATTTCAGAAATTTGTCTTTCATTTACACCTCTTATCACTCAACCCATAACTAAATGAGTAATCTTCTAATAATTCGTATTAACCAGAGACATAGATATCTATGTCTCTGGTATTAACAATACCATTGAAATGAAACGTTAAATTGAATTTCCTTTTTACACTGTTTGATATTAATGAAATTAAAATTTTGTTAACTTTCCTAGTAAACATCTCTAAAAATTGGGAGTGAAACGTCCATACAATTGACAAAATGGGAGTGAAGCGTCTAGGTGTGAACCGTCTTGGGAGTGAAACGTCTCAATAGTGAAACGTCTTGGGAGTGAAACGTCTGACATTCACGCAGGATCCTGCGTCTTATACGCAGTGCAGCTCAAACCTACAGCGGGAACCATATTACTTCAGTTACACTTAAAGTTTATTTTAAAAAAATATGCTAAATTATAGCTTTGATTGCACTCACAGATGCGTTCAGTACTGTAACCGGATATTATTTCGTCCGGAAACTATTTCATTTTCAGCATAAAGAATCATCAAATTAAGCATAACGTATTAAACCAGTCATAATTAAAAGTCAAACATTTAAAAGTATTAAATACAAATTATTACCTCGCATACACATATTGTCTTTGAAATGTGGCAAAAGTCCAAATTTCAAAGAAATTGTAATATTGTTTTCGGGTCCGATTTATGACAAATGTGACTCTAATTTACAAGGGAGACAACTTTGTTTTGACTGTTTTATACTATCTTACTTGCATAAGCGGACGTAATATTACATATAAATCCGTGATTAAAGGAAGCTGTGAAAAATAGCATGTTTAGGGGCCTCCTAGGCCGAGTGGTGGTTAAGGTCGCTGATCACAGGTCCCTCACCGCTGTAGGTTCGATCCTCACTCGGGTCGAAATCTTTGATGTGAGGAAACCATCCAGCTGGCTTACGGTAGCTAGGTCGGTGGTTCTACCCGGGTGCCCGCTCGTGCCTGAAATAATGCCCGGAGGGTCTTCCTCCACCAATAAAGCTGGAAAAAAATCGACGAAAAAATCTCGGCGGGACGCTCTAGGATGGCGCGACTTGAGTGTACGGTCGCCCATATGGGCTTTCCGGCGGCGACCTTAAATAAACGCATTAAACAAAAAAAAAGAATAGCGTGTTAATTACGCCGGTGCCAAACCTTTTTGTAGCGTTGTAGACACTACAGTACATACAACTATAAATCTATTTTTGAATTTGCTTTTAACTATAAATCTATGTTTGAATTTGCATAGGAATTTGCTTTTAGAATAGGCAGTTATGTTAAATACAAATTTTGAATTATACATTCAACATCACTAATTGCGTGTCATCACTTATTTCACGGTAATGGCATATTTTCATGTGACCAGTGTTAAAATTGTTCAGAATTGACATATTTTATTCATAAACCTATATGTATACAACAAAGTTTTTGTACAAAATATTTTACATCTCTAGATTTTTACGTAAAACAGAACAACATTTTACAAATTTTGAAAAAAGCAACAATAGTCCATTAAATTTGTGCGTATACATGTCTGAAACTATCATTATTTTCTAAATGTTCTTGTTTGTTGAAAAAATAAATTTTGAGCAACATTAAGAAAAATTTGGTATCTTTTTATATCAATCGAATTGTTTGTAGAATGTTAAATGGCATGATAATCATAAAGCATAAAGCAAGCGAAATTATGCATTATTAATATATAAATTAATTAAGCTGATTTAAAATTAAATTATTAATGCAGGACATGCTATCATAAATTTACGCGAAACGAAGTGATACCATGATGTTTCTTATTACTTCTAGTGATATATAAGATGATATAAAACAAACATGGTAATACATGTATTGTCAATCACCATAAATATGAGATCTATTATATTTATATTATTATTATTATTTATTATTATTATTATTTATTATTATTGTTATTATTATTATTATTATTATTATTATTATTATTATGATAATTATTATTATAGAATTATATCATAATCTTTTTAGTATACATATTTGATATTTGTCACAATTGTATGTTCTATGTACACCTATATGTTAATTTGTAAAATGTAGTGGCTAGTCACTAGAAACTGTAAAGTTTATGTGAAATAAATTTGTTCGTTCGTTCTTAATAGTGATGCCAACAATGTTGAAAAGTCATTAATTGATACATGTGACATATTTATACATGTATACATTTCAATCAACATTGTCAGAGTTAATAACTAAATTATGTTTATTCCTGGTCCTATCACCGTGGGTTTGGTCAGCTGACCGTATTACCTTAGGCTAGAATCTGGCTTGGTTTTCCATTAAGAACTACATGTACTAGAAGGGCCTATTACCATGAATTTGGTCGGCTTGACTGCATGTATTCCCTGAGGCAAGAAAATGATTTGGTTATCAGTTAAGACCTACTAAAAAGCCCAATCACCATGGGTTTGGTCAGCTTGACTGTATTCCCTGGGTCTAGAAACGGATTTGGTTTTCAGTTAAGAACTACTAAAAAGCCCTATCACCATGGGTTTGGTCAGCTTGACTGTATTTCCTGGGTCTAAAAACGGATTTGGTTTTCAGTTAAGAACTACTAAAAAGCCCAATCACCATGGGTTTATTTAGCTTGAATGTATTCCCTGACGCGAGACGCAGGTCTGGGTTTCCGTTTAGAACTACTAATAGGCCTATCACCGTGGGTTTGGTCAGCTTGACTGTACTCCCTGAGACTAGAACCGGACTTGGTTTTCCATTTAGAACTACTAAAATGGCCTATTACTGTGGCTTTAGTCAGCCTGACGGTATCCCCTGAGGCCAGAACCGGACTATGTTTTCCGTTTAGAACTACTAGAAAAAGGCCTATCACAGTGGCATACTGGTCATAGCTTTCGCAGAAGCGGTGGGTCCATCGCAGCGGCGGTGGAGTATTCGTCGCAGAAACGGTGGATAGAATATGGTCGTTTGCTGTTGTCGGTAAGTATATAACTGAATTTTGTTTTATGTTTTAATGTTTTACTGGAAACACTTAGTGAGACTGGAGCCCACATTAACTCTTTCAACTTATTACACGCACACGGTGCAATTCATTGCCGTTTATGCAAACACTTCTGTACAGTTTGGCGAGGGGACGCCACTTTTGTCTAATTTTGGTCAAAACACGTACAAATGTGTGGCTCACCAAGTATTTTCAGTAAAACAGTAATACATTTCGTGGGGGGGGGGACATGTTCAGTTAAAAAAACTAGTCAGTGGAATCCCTTCAATATATAGACAGACCAGACAGTGACAAAATTCTACAATCTTTTTCCTCATAATTTTTACTAGTAGATCTAGTAAGTAGCATAACAATGAAATTACTATACAAAAATAGTTTAACTTTTATTCAACCTCGTTTTTTTTTAAATCATATCAGGCAAAAGTTCATCTCCATTCTTAATGGGACAGACTACAGTATAGTACATATTAACAATAAGAAATGGTGAAACCAAAATGCACATCTTTGTTTAAATTAGGAAACTATAAGATATATAATGATAATAATACTTTTATTTCAGAGAATTAGTCCAGAAAAGAAGGTGTATAAAATCATAAATAATTATGTTGATAATAATTAGTATCGGACATGACAACATATCACTAAGGTATAAGGACACTAATGGTAAGCGTGAAGTACATGATCTATTTATAGCAAATAATAAATTATTCTAAAAATGAAATAATTATTTACGGTATAAATGTTCAAACTAAATCAACAAGAATTCTATCAGCATTTTCTTTTCAAGACATATTTTGTAAGAATATCTAAATAGTTTATTTCTGTTTTTGTTGTTGGTTGTTGTTGTTGTTTTTTGTTGTTTTTTTTGTACATGTATATATTTGTGGAAAATGTGTCCATTGTAAACCAGTCCGCTTAAACACGTGAAGACAACTTTATGATAATGTACCACTATGTTATCCAGGTATACAAACATTTAAAATAAACATAACAGAGTTCCAAACTTCATCATATACCGTATAATCAATCATTACATAAGGTCAGTCATTTTTTAAATGTTGGATCTTAATTGAGGCCTATTCATCAAGTAGAGTGAGTCCGGAGCCTTTTAATGCATCAGTCAGCTTTTCTAATTTCTTTGCCATTTCTGGTGTCAATAAATCTTTCCATGCACCGGCTTTCCCTAAATGAAAACAACAAAATATAGAATTAAATCAGATACAAATTCATTAATAACAAAACAATCGACCCTATAATGATATTCCTTACTTCTAAACGTTTAAATATTACAAACAATGTTCATCATAACCGTAAAGCTTCATTCTGTTTTGCGTTTTTTTGCAATCACGTCTTAAACGTCAAGGACAAGAGTACGCTTTTGCCTATAATCTTCATATCGGTGGTCGGAGTGGTCATGACTTAAAATATAAGATGGCCCAATATTAATTATAATGTCAATATATATTTCTTACAGTACTAGTCATGGTGGCCACAGTGACACTGACCAAAAAAAATGGCTTGCACGTTAAATTGCTAGAAATAACTTAAGCCTAAATTATGCCTAAATTTTGTAGATCGGTCATGACCTATAGATTATCCCAATTAATTATAATTAGGTCGTACGTTAAGGTTACAGCGTCATTCATATATACAAAACTGACCTACGGTCTTCAGTTTTAGTTGTGTGAAAGGTAATATTTGTACAACTTACTGATTGCAGAAAGAAACTGTTTGAAAATATCTAAATGCAATAACTAGATGAACCCAGTAGATCAAAGGCTAATGTTATAGTGACCTAAATTGTCGAATTGTATAGAAACAGAAACGCGCACAATTTTAAATTATACTTAAGTTTGGTTTAAATATATTGATATTAGCTCGATTACGAAACAATCTCTTGCAATTAATATGAATCACTTTCGAGTCCGCTTCCTGGAGCTAATCGTGGCATCTGAGGAAACATGATCGTGACATGAGTAGGTCTTGAACCCATGATCCCTGGGTTGAGTAGCAGACACCTTAACCACTAGGCCACCACTCCCCTTATTTCGTACCTTGATTGATAAAACCGCCATCATCGTCAAAAACCTTCGTGTATTCCCGCCAATATGACATGTTACACATGGGGTTATTTTTCATATTTTCCACTGAGCAATAATCACATATTTTCGCGACATCGCCATCTGTTAACGTGCGTCCCAGAAAATCTGCAACCCGTCTTATACACTTGGCTTTATCCTGTTGGGTAATGAAAAAAATTCTGATATATTAACTAGAATATACTTGAATTGAGAATGGCTTATCATTGATTGATTGATTGATTAATGGATTATTCTTTATTACACACGTAAACTATTTTTGTTTGATATTGAAGATGTCAAAATGTCAAAGACTATTAAATGGTGTTGCTTAAATTACACACGGTTCATGTTACAAAATCATATTTGGCGCTGCAATTTCTAACATTATTATCAAAAAGCATTACCTTGACGACGTGTTCGTATTGAAGGAATAGTACGTTTTTATCATTTCGTCTTTCCCAGAACTCTAGCACATGCCTTGGCCATGGGCAAAATAATCCTGAAAATTAGAATTTAAACATTTTTTGAACGTTTCATTATATTAATTTACGAGTATAAGTCTATATCCTCTGTTCAGACATTCCTAAAATGAAATATTTTATTTTGTCCCATATATCCAAATTGGCACATAATGTTCCTACCTCAGATTGTCTAAATATTAATTGGTAGCAATGACCTTGTAGTTAAAGTATCTGCCTATCGGTAATGGGTTCGAGTCCTACTAGTTTCGTCATATGGCACAATTACTGGTTAGTTCAAGGAAGCGGACTCGAAAGTGGCTCAAGTATGTTTTTAACTTTTGGTAAACTTATAAACGCTATGTCTTTCATCAAATTGATAATTAATATTTTAAAGTTTCCTACATTAAATTATTTATACAATTATGTTCGCCGCACCAAAATATTAATCATATATGTATTATTATTCATATTCATGTACACGAGTAACCATTTTTTATTGTTTCCTTCATCAAAATGTATATATCATAATGTTCATTATATTTCCATTTAAGCGTTCGCTACATATCAATGTTAATATAATTATTATGCATAATCATGCACGCATTACCTGTGCCGTTGACGAAACTTTCAACAAATGCACCAAATTCTTCGGGTTTTAAGTGCCCTCCCCATCTTAACAGCCTATAAAACGAAGTAGCTATGTCTTTTGGATTTCGAACGATGTAGATAATCTGTAACGATAAAATTAAATGTGTATAAATTCATTCATTCATTCATTCATTCATTCATTCATTCCATTCATTCCATTCATTCATTCATTCATTCCATTAATTCATTAATTCATTCATTCATTCTTTCATTCATTTATTCATTTATTCATTCATTCATTTATTTTGGTGTGGGGGCGGGATTCTAATGTATTAAATTGATGTCATTCCTCAATCTCGGTTTTAAGCATTTATCGTTCATATATCTACATAGGATATGAGACCGTCATAAAATTTTAAAATATACAGCAATAATTTTACTTCCCTTGGCTTGACACAAAACGCCGTATCCATCGCATCTTTGAGAAACACAACATAGTCAACATTGTGATGGATGGACAGGAAATATAGAAATCACATCAGTCAAAGACATCGACTTTTGTGATTTCCTGTTATTCATAATAAAGGGTTTGTCCGTTTTCTTGATCTTAGTTTTTTTTTTTTTTTTTTTTTTTTTTTTTTTTTTTTTTGATGGTTTTTTTTTTGTATGGACAAGAAGTATTTTATCTCAATTAGTTTCTATCATTAAAAGTTATTTTCATATTTTATATAAAGTATTCTCAAAATAAAGTTAATATTATTATTATTTTTATTACCCTGCCCTTTCCCTTCTGTAGTTGAACAGGAAGCATAAAATGATGTAAGTGGCACTTAATAAAACGTGGTGACGTCATATCTTCCACATATTTTACTCCTGCAGAGAAAATACGGAAATCATTTACAAGAAGCCTATACATGTTTTACATTGTAACCTCTGTGTAGCGACACCCTCTTGATGACAAACACTTTGGTTGTTGCTGTGTAGTTGCTCTTGAGCGAAAATCCTTATTCTAAAAACGTACATTGGGAATGAGTGAAATTGTTGTTATAAAGAGGTGGTCTCTTTACAGAGGTTCGCTCTGTTGAGGTTGATCTGTACACTTAAAGTGACTGTAAGGAAGTCGTATGATTATAAATCAATAGCAAATGTCAAAAGTAGTTCACAGTCGAAATTAATTAACGTCTTTCGTGAGAACCTCACCTTTATAATAAGGAAACTGGTCATTCTTTTGTTCCAATTGCGGGAATCTCGAATCCAACTGGACCGACCTGGCAGTTTCGAAGTCCAGTGTTTGTACTAAATAGGTTATTTCTTGCATTAGTGTGGTTCCTAAAAGATATAGAAAATAATTAAATTGCTTATTAGTACTCATGATCTGATTGTCATATTATTAGAAAAAAAACATATAGAGCAATATGTCAAACATATCCGAATGATACTTTTTTGCGAAGTGAAACTGCAAATTAATTTAGCATACATAAGTTAATTGATTACACAAATTGTAAAGCAGTACGTAATCATTTTCAAAAATCACAATCATGTTCACTATTCACAAATTAAAGCAGTTTGAAAATTATTTGCTTACAGGCCCATTATGCCTTAGAAATAGTTTTATTTTCATTTATCAAAAAACTTTTTTTTTTAATTTTTGTTGTCCTGTAATAGTTTTCAAAACATACTCATGGCCAATTATCTGAACCATATTTTGCTTCTGTTAAATGCTTTCTGGAAATTAGTACAAACATAGTGCTTGAGTAATTTGTATGAAAGTCAAAATACTACTTTGATTACATATTAATTGCGACTGTTATGAAAGTAACAAGCATCTAACTTGCTCTAAAACCATTAATTAAATGTTTACTCATGTTTGATTTTTCTAAAGAAGAACTTTCTTTTTCAAATTTGAGGCATAATGTGCCTTTAACAAACGTACGTAGACTGTGATACAATGTTTATCATATTAACAAAAACTAAACTCATCTGCGTAAAGTCCTGCAAAGCTTTATTGCATGTTGCAATCATTGTCTCAAAATGAGTTAATTATTTGCACATAACACCAATGGAAGGAGACTGTAAAGTAATTGTTGTATCATTTGCAAAGTTGAACTGGGAAGTAATTGTATGATCATTTGCAAAGTTGAACTGGGAAGTAATTGTATGATCATTTGCAAAGTTGAACTGTGAAGTAATTGTATGATCATTTGCAAAGTTGAACTAAGAAGTAATTGTTAGGTCATTTGCAAGTTGAACTGTAAAGTAATTGTTGGGTCATTTGCAAGTTGAACTGTGAAGTAATTGTTGGGTCATTTGCAAAGTTGAACTGTAAAGTAATTGTTAGATCACTTGCAAAGTTGAACTGTGAAGTACAGTGTAACTTCTGAATTCCGGAACTTCTAAAATCCGGAAACTTCTAAAATCCGTACATTTTTAGGGTCCAGAAATTTCTCCTTCTGTTTTCTAGGTAATCAAAACCTCTGAATTACGGAACTTCTAAATTTTGATTTCTGAACGATTTTTTGGTAAAATTTGGTTTATATCAATTAAAATTTACTTCCAAAATCCGGAAATTAAAAATGTGTGAAGGAATATTACACTTGTAATTGAAAAACCTCCAAAATGTCAGTATCTTCCAATTAACAGTAACCATTTATTTTGACACTTATTAGAATTACAACCTGTCAAGCATATCAAACACTTGTTATTAAGTGTGAAAATTAAGAAATTGAAAAAATAATGTGAAGAAATGAAAAAATACAGGTAAATAGCAGCTACTACATGTATAATTATGAAAGATAATAAAGAATAAATTGTGATAATTAATATTATGCTTTTGTATTAGAAAATTCAGTTATATGTGATAATGAAATTCAAAATAGTAAATTTAAAGTCCTATAATTTTGCTATTTTATTAATTTAATCAGCTTCATATATTTTTCATGTCTTACTAAAAACCAATTGTAATTGTTGGGTCATTTGCAAAGTTGAACTGTGAAGTAATTGTATGATCGTTTGCAAAGTTGAACTGTGAAGAAATTGTTGTATCGTTTGCAAAGTTGAACTGTGAAGTAATTGTTGTATCATTTGCAAAGTTGAACTGTGAAGAAATTGTTGTATCATTTGTAAAGTTGAACTGTGAAGTAATTGTAGGATCATTTGCAAAGTTGAACTGTGAAGTAATTGTTGGATCATTTGCAAAGTTGAACTGTGAAGTAATTGTATGATCCTTTGCAAAGTTGAATTGTGGAGTATTTGTTGTATCTTTGCAAAGTTGAACTGTGAAGAAATTGTTGTATCATTTGCAAAGATGAACTGTGAAGAAATTGTTGTATCATTTGCAAAGTTGAACTGTGAAGAAATTGTTGTATCATTTGCAAAGATGAACTGTGAAGTAATTGTTGTATCATTTGCAAAGATGAACTGTGAAGTAATGGTTGTATCATTTGCAAAGTTGAACTGTGAAGAAATTGTTTGATCACTTGCAAAGTTGAACTGTGAAGAATTTTTTTGTATCATTTGCAAAGTTGAACTGTGAAGAAATTGTTGTATCATTTGCAAAGTTGAACTGTGAAGAAATTGTTGTATCATTTGCAAAGATGAACTGTGAAGTAATTGTTGTATCATTTGCAAAGTTGAACTGTGAAGAAATTGTTGTATCATTTGCAAAGTTGAACTGTGAAGTAATTGTTGGATCACTTGCAAAGTTGAACTGTGAAGTAATTGTTGGATCATTTGCAAAGTTGAACTGTGAAGTAATTGTTGGATCATTTGCAAAGTTGAACTGTGAAGTAATTGTATGATCATTTGCAAAGTTGAACTGTGAAGAAATTGTTGTATCATTTGCAAAGTTGAACTGTGAAGAAATTGTTGTATCATTTGCAAAGTTGAACTGTGAAGTAATTGTTGGATCACTTGCAAAGTTGAACTGTGAAGTAATTGTAGGATCATTTGCAAAGTTGAACTGTGAAGTAATTGTCGGATCATTTGCAAAGTTGGACTGTGAAGTAATTGTTGTATCATTTGCAAAGTTGAACTGTGGAGTATTTGTTGTATCTTTGCAAAGTTGAACTGTGAAGAAATTGTTTCATCACTTGCAAAGTTAAACTGTGAAGAAATTTTTGTATCATTTGCAAAGTTGAACTGTGAAGAAATTGTTGTATCATTTGCAAAGTTAAACTGTGAAGTAATTGTTGGATCACTTGCAAAGTTGAACTGTGAAGAAATTGTTGTATCATTTGCAAAGTTGAACTGTGAAGAAATTGTTGTATCATTTGCAAAGTTGAACTGTGAAGAAATTGTTGTATCATTTGCAAAGTTGAACTGTGAAGTAATTGTTGGATCACTTGCAAAGTTGGTCTGTAAAGTAATTGTTGGGTCATTTGCAAAGTTGAACTGTGAAGTAATTGTTGTATCATTTGCAAAGTTGAACTGTGAAATAATTGTTTGATTATTTGCAAAGTTAGACTAACCTGACCTTGGAAAACTGCATACCCATATATCATCCTCTCTTGTCTCCATCTTTTCTATGTCATCTATTTCACATTCAAACATTGCTATCCCTTTGTATGTAGCTGGTTTTAGTTTGAGAAGAGGCTTTTCATTTTGTTCAGCCATTTTTGTTGTTCAAACTCTAGAGGAAGAAAATTGCATGTCAAGGTATTAAAACAAACAAAAACAGCCTTTTGTTCTAATTTTTCCATTCAGTCTGCGACACACTATTTTTCTTTTGACGTAATGGGATGGAATGACCCTGCTTTTAATTTTGAACCATCGATTGAGTGTTTGAGGGATTTCTATCTATTCTCTAGCTGATTCAGCAGACAACAGTATAGAGGCGGGTTGGTACATGTGACATGTACAAGTTATTATGGAGAGTTAATTTATAATTTTTAAAAGTGGTGATTTTTTTTAACATTCGACTTCTCTAATAACATGCTTCTGAAGTGTTTGCTGTCAGTAAACATCAAGTCGGTTTCTAAAACCGTCAAATATCAAATTTAAATTAAAGTAACAGTTAAATTTAAAATCTGCGTTGTTAAGGCTTTGCTTGGAAATTTTTAAGAGCATGGCTGGTGTCCGCGCCTTATTGCTATCATTTGCAAAGTTGAAATTGTGAAGAAATTGTTGTATTCATTTGCAAAGTTTGAACTGTGAAGAAAATTGTTGTATCATTTGCAAAGTTGAACTGTGAAGAAATTGTTGTATCATTTGCAAAGTTGAACTGTGAAGAAATTGTTGTATCATTTTTGCAAAGTTGAACTGTGAAAGTAATTGTTGTATCATTTGCAAAGTTGAACTGTGAAGTAATTTTGTATCATTTGCAAAGTTGAACTGTGAAGTAATTGTGTATATTGCAAAGTTGTTGAAGTATCATTTGCAAAGCTTGAACTGTGAAATAATTGTTTGATCATTTGCAAAAAGTTAGGACTAACCTGACCTTGGAAAAAGCTGCATACCCATATATTCATCCTCTCTTGTCTCCATATTTTCTATGTCATCTATTTCACATTAAACATTGCTATCCCTTTGTACTGTAGCTGGTTTTAGTTTGAGAAGAGGCTTTTCATTTTGTTCAGCCATTTTTGTTGTTTCAAACTCTAGAGGAAGAAAATTGCATGTCAAGGTATTAAAACAAAGCAAACAAAAAAAAAGCCTTTTGTTCTAATTTTTCCATTCAGTCTGCGACACACTATTTTTCTTTTGACGTAATGGGATATGGGAATGAACCCTGCTTTTAATTTTGAACCATCGATTGAGTGTTTGAGGATTTCTATCTATTCTCTGATTCAGCAGACAACAGTATAGAGGCGCGTTTGGTACATGTGACATGTACAAGTTATTATAGAGAGTTAATCTTAAATTTTAAAAGTGAGTGATTTTTAACATCGACGGTTCTCTAATAAATGCTTCTGAAGTTTGCTGTCAGTAAACCATAAGTCGGTTTTTCAAATCCTCAAATATTCCAAATTCAATTAAAGTAACAGTTTGAAATTTCTTAAAATCTGCGATTTTAAGGCTGTTGAGATTTTTTAGAGGCATAGACTTAGTGTGGCGCAGTCCTTATTGCCAGTCCTATGTTATGATCATAGATAAGCAGATTCATCACTGTGGATATCAAATGAAAATGTATTAATTTGTGAGTTAAAATGCAGGATGTTCATCGACTCTACTCAACAGACGTCAAAAAAAGTGCACTTAGTCGATTCAAAGTATGTTAGGTTAATGTACATAGCATCCTTTGGATAACCATTTCAGAATAATTAACATACATTCTAAATGCGTTTAGTGCACATTATGTACAAGCGCATGTGTTAAAAAATAGTACTTGAAACGTAAGGGACATGTACGAAAAATCTAGGTACGAAAAGAGCAAAGTTAAAGAAAAAACAATGAATAAACTTACGCCGATTCGTTAAATAACCTACTTTTTCAACACTGACCCATTTACACACGAAAAGTCACATTATCAAATGTCACGGAGTGTATACATTTTGTAGTTTGTATGGAAATCCGTAAGGGCCTTCTCTTTTGAAAGTGATAAACTTTATACCCAGAGTAACATTGTATAAAACACGAATATTTTATTGTGTTATATAACTATAAACTTTTTTTTTTTTTGAGGCCAAAACTGGGTAACCCCGTTTATATATATTAAGTGAAACTTTATGACTATGAAATTGTGAAGGGCGCGCGTACAAATAAAGTCAAAATAACTTTACATTTTGCCATAATTGTTTAAATATGATATTCTGCTTTTATTTATTTTATTTTTTTTTTTTTTTTTTTTTTTTTTTTTTTTTTTTTTTTTTTTTTAATTTCAGGTTCCTGAAGGATCCGTAAGTTTTTTTACGAAGAAGAAGAAAAAAAAACAGTAGAGGATATTCAAGTTTTTCTACAAATACAGGATTTATCTTTATGGAGTGGTATGAAAATACATATTTGACGAGAATGAAATATGACGAAAATAATCCAGAACTTATGGAAAAACTTGAATTTTCTGTTTATCATATACCTTTTCTACTTATACTCTTTTTCGACCTCACGAATCACAAGTAAAATTTCCCATTTCATTTTGTGTATTGGCTGAATTTAGAGCAGGATACCAAATAAAATACGGTAAATTCCTATTACTACAGTGAACAATTATTTCTACAGTGAAAATGTGGTAAATTAAAATATGCATTTTATTTCATCAACATTTCTCAATATTTCACTTCATAATAAAAAGTGTGACTTTTTCTCTAAACAAAAAAAAACATAAATATTTAAGAAATAAAGTAACAAAAATAAACGTACGCACCAAGATCTCTTTATGAAAGTTATCTCTCTAATGTTCTTTATAAATTGTTTCATAACATTGACCCACTTTTAAACACAAAAGTCATCAAATTTCGCTGCATTTTTTTTTTATCATATATACACGCATCAAGATAACTGTACGGAAACCCGTAAAGGTAATCTCTTTTGAATGTGATAATGAAATTCGCCGCCACAATGGTGAAATCACACGTGTCATGCAACTTCGATAACGAAATGCGGTAACTTGGAACCGTGGTGAGGTCATGATGCAACAAAAACGATAATGTGGTATTAAACATGGGGCAGCACGTGAAGTGGTTGCACACTTGGTTCAAGCGAGCGAAATGATTTCAAACTTAACAAAATGACAACCGATCGAGTCGTGAATATTCTTAACGCAGCACGTATTTTCTCAAGGTAAAAGAGTTTGTATAATACAATGTATTTTGAATTTTTTGAATATCACGCCCGGCAAACTGTCGCTCCACTTCAAAATTGTGGTGTACGGTAAAACGAGCGAACGGCATTTCCGAGACAATTAGGCGTTTAAATCGGCCTTCCGCTCTATCTCGGAAATGCCGTTCGCTCGTTTTACCGTACACCACAATTTTGAAGTGGAGCGACAGTTTGCCGGGCGTGAATATGCCCATGTTTTAATGAAATATTTATAACACACTTGGTATCAGCTTCCTAGCTTCTGATTTGACGAATTTATTGAAGATATAAAACTGGACACGTACTAAGATTTAACAGGTTTTTCTGTTCATTTTTTCACATCTGTAAGTTTTGACGTTCATCAAACAAAACAATATATGTTTCTGTCAGTACTGTATAAATGTTTAAATATGCATGTCCCAAAAAAAGTTTCAATACACAAAAGTATTGTTAAAACAAGTATAACAAGAGCAATGTTAACATGGCCATCCCCCAAATGTGTTTGCTCAAAAAAAATGTATATGTAGTAGAGCAGAATAATTCAATTTTAAGCGGTATTTTGGTAATAAAACCTGATGGCTGAAGTGATTACAGATTTGAAACCTACGTGAAAAATAACAAAGGGCAATAACTGAAAAATAATGCAGGGTATGTTATCATTCTTGTGTGCTGCACTCCTCCTCAATGAGATCTATCCACCTATAAAGTTTCAAGTTGATACCTCTAACACTTTTTGAGATAAGCTCAGGACAAAAAGTATGAAAAATAACAAAGGGCAATAACTAAAAAATTATAAAGGGTAGAGTTATCATTTTTGCGCACAGCATTCCTCCTCAATAAGATAAATCCACCTATGTACTTTCATGTTGACATTTCAAAGACTTTTTGAGTTATGCTCCACTCAGGTAAAAAATTAAGTATGAAAAATAACAAAGGGCAATAACTCAAAAATTATGAAGGGTAGAGTTACTATTCTTGTGCACTTCACACTTCCTGAGTGAGATCTATCCACCTATGAAGTTTCATGTTGATCTCTCAAAGGCTTTTTGAGTTATGCTCTGGACAAAAATTAAGTTTGAAAAATAACACAGGGCAACAACTGAATTATTATGCGGGGTAGAGTTATCATTCTTGTGCACTGCACTTCTCCTCAATATGATCTATCCACCTATGAAAGTTCAAGTTGATACCTCAAATACTTTTGAGATATACTCCGGACAAAAATGTGAGACGGAAGGACGGACGAAAGGACGGGCGGACGGTCCCCGCCGCCTTTCGGCGGGGGATAATTAGCATTTTCAAAAATGCTAGGAATCGCCGTTCAGCCGGGTTTTCGAAGTTGAAATTAGTAACCTTCTCTTTCCGAAAATGAGAGCGCTAATTTGATCTTTATCATTCATATTTGTAAACCTGTATTAATTCCTGTTTGTTGGTAAGGACAAAATGGACGGGTGTAGCGCTATTTTTAGTATTGTCGCGTGCAAACGTATGTCGAAATACATTGTTAAAGAATCAAAATGATCTCCGTTTTGAATTTGTGTTCTTATGAACTCAAGGAGTTCTGGAAATACGTTAGGATCTTATTTAGTTGTAATGCCCGTGCACAAAACCGCGTAAGGTACGACAATACCTATTTCAGTGATCTCAACGTGTATGAGAAAATTTTCACAGAAGATGGACGTCTTATGAAACATCGTTTGAGTTACTTAATGATAACTGCCAACGAGTATCATAAAACTCGATTTCGTGTAAACAGTTACTCCCCCTTGATATCGTAGCTTCAGATCCAAATATGCTTAGAAAGGTGGCCTTAACGATATTCATACACTTGTAAATTTTACTAGATTACGTTATTTTCTTTGCACAACCTATGCTGGAAATGCCAGATAAACCACATATTTAGAGTGATAATTTTTACTATTTTATTTGTTGCCAACATCAAATTGTTCATATCATAGAATTTTATACATCAAATATTCATATAATAATGTTCATATTATAATGTTCCTTATATAATAATATTCGAATTACAATGTATAATGTTTCCTATATAATAATGTTCGTATTACAATGTTTCCTATATAATAATATTCGAATTACAATGTATAATGTTTCCTATATAATAATGTTCGTATTACAATGTTTCCTATATAATAATATTCGAATTACAATGTATAATGTTTCCTATATAATAATGTTCGTATTACAATGTATAATGTTTCCTATATAATAATGTTCGTATTACAATGTTTCCTATATAATAATGTTCGTATTACAATGTATAATGTTTCCTATATAATAATGTTCGTATTACAATGTATAATGTTCCCTATATAATAATGTTCGTATTATAATGTTTTCATATATATTAATATTCGAATTACAATGTATAATGTTTCTTATATAATAATATTCGTATTACAATGTATAATGTTTCCTATATAATAATGTTGGTATTACAATTAATGTATAATGTTTCCTATATAATGATGTTCTTATCATAATGTTTCCTACATCAAAAATTCAAACTGCTCTGGTTTCGGCTAAAATCTAGAATTATTGTTTTGTTGTTACTTACACTTGTAAAAATATTCTAAATAAAATATGTTTAAACTAAAATGGTCATATTGTAAGGATTTTTTCATCAAAATGGCCATATAAAAATGTTTCTTTCATCAGAATGTTCATATAATAGTGTTTCCTTCATCAAATTGCTCAAATTATAATATACCCTTCATTAAGGTGCTCAAATTATAATGTTTCCTTTATCAAAATGTTCATATAATAATCTTTTCTACATCAAAATGTTCATATTATAATGTTTTCTACATCAAAATGTTCATATAATAATGTTTTCTACATCAAAATGTTCATATAATAATGTTTTCTACACCAAATTGTTCATATGATAATGTTTTCTACATCAAAATGTTCATATAATAATGTTTTCTACATCAAAATGTCCATATAATATTTTTTTCTACCTCAAAATGTTCATATAATAATGTTTTTTTACATCAAAATGTTCATATAATATGTTTTCTACATCAAAATGTTCATATTATAATGTTTTCTACATATATAAGTTTTCAAAATGTTCATATAATAATGTTTTCTACATCAAAATGTTCATATGATAATGTTTTCTCACAAAATCTATAATTATTGTTATGTTGTTACTTACGCTTGTAAAAATATTCTAAATAAAATATGTTTAAACTAAAATGGTCATATTGTAAGGATTTTTTCATCAAAATGGCCATATAAAAATGTTTCTTTCATCAGAATGTTCATATAATAATGTTTCCTTCATCAAATTGCTCAAATTATAATATACCCTTCATTAAGGTGCTCAAATTATAATGTTTCCTTTATCAAAATGTTCATATAATAATGTTTTCTACATCAAAATGTTCATATAATAATGTTTTCTACATCAAAATGTTCATATAATAATGTTTTCTACATCAAAATGTTCATATAATAATGTTTTCTACATCAAAATGTTCATATAATAATGTTTTCTACACCAAAATGTTCATATAATAATGTTTTCTACATCAAAATGTTCATATAATAATGTTTTCTACATCAAAATGTTCATATAATAATGTTTTCTACTACATCAAAATGTTCATATAATAATGTTTTCTACATCAAAATGTTCATATAATAATGTTTCCTGCATCAAAATGTTCATATAATAATGTTTTCTGCATCAAAATGCTCATATAATAATGTTTTCTGCATCAAAATGTTCATATAATAATGTTTTCTACATCAAAATGTCCATATACAGTAATAATGTCCATCGTATAAGGTTCCCTATTTTATAATGTTCATATTATAATGTTTCCTACATGAAACTGTTCATATTTTAATGTTCCCAATATACGCTAGCTGAGCAAAGAATTTTCTTTTAGCTCTGTATTCATTAATGAACTCGGATTGGATTTACAGGCAAATTGCGTACTATAATGTGTGAACTGCTTTAACCCCGTGAAATTTCTAATTTACATAAATGAAACATGATTTTGAAAGACTTCAAATACTGTTATGATTAAAATATCAATAATTTTTCTTGTAATGAAAACATTATTATCCGTGAACACGGTTTATCACAAATTAGGGATTTACGTGAAATCGATCAGTAGCATTATTAATCCATCCGATGATACTTTTATTTACTTTCGTATATAGAAGGGACGGTGTTTAGCCATAGAATGTGATTATTACAAAGAAGTCAATAGTGTCGGTTTTGATATTGTATACAATATAAATCGATTTGCATTGGGAAGCAGGTGCGTAGCAAACCACGACACGGACTACTTTATGTGGAAAAAATAATTCCATAATTTATGATTAAGCTCTATGAGGAAACTTTATTTTCTAATAAAAGTGTTATAACAGTTTGAATATCTAATATTTTGGGCGAATTAATTCAGTTTATATCCAATTTGTTTGTGAGCTACCGTCTGGAAAAGCCACAGAGCTAAATTTTACCTATAATTCTCTGAAGAACGCGCGAGTCCGAAATCATAATAGCATAAAAAGTTTAAGACTGAGTTGGCTACAATGTTGATTACTTTCCATTTATTTTCAGGAGCATGATAGTGGAAGTCGCTATTTATTGTGAGTGTCCAATAATCCAGCTTGATTAGATCTGTCTCCAAGTCGCATTTTCCCGGCACTTTCCGCCAGGTATCGGTTAAGGACAACCACAACTTTTCGGCCCTTTCCGTTAACTAATCTTCGGATAAGGACCATTATATATATTATGAATTATAGGCTGTTATTACTGGTAATCAGCGAGGTGTTCCGGATATGTACAAATCCCACTCTTGCTACGCCCTCTAGTGTTGTTTCAATTAACTATGAACGTATCATTTTCTCACTGTTTTCAATACTGAAATATAATGCAGAGGAACTTAACCGAGACGAGATTATTGATAAACATCCAAGTTAAAGAATAATTATTAAAATATGGAACTTGTTGTTTGTCTTCCCGTGGGATATGTGGAAACACGCGCATTCAATTGCCGATTTAACATTTAAAATGTAACAGTTACATTTCAATGCATCCGTTTCAATTTTCTTTTCTTTCCTTTCAAATGTATTTAAAGAATTCATTTATTTAATAGTATGTGTTATGAAATCAAGGCGTGCTTGTGTTATAACGTGCATTTCTGTAAATAAAGAATGTTAATAATGGAATTTGAATAATATTTTTGATAACCTAAAAAATATGAAATTCTATCATTACTCAGCAAGCTTATTTAAAAGGGGGAAAGGAATGTAATTAAACAAATTTTACAAGTTAAGCCTTTCAAGTGTTAATGAGATTTTGATATATTTTGTTCAAACGCAGTGCAACCACTCTTTACTGAACTTTTGCTATTTTGTATATTTTGAATTAAGGAATTAGGAAATGATTAACGCGATCAAAGTTTTGACCGGATAAATGTCGTGTATTTTGAATAATCTACATTAAAGGTACATGACAGCTGTCGGAAACAGTATGCTGCCACATACCTCGATCATACATACAACTTCTTAAAACAGTTTTTAAAATCTTATAATAATTCGTAAAAGTCTTCGCTTATTTTTATGAGTACCGGTAGTTCATTTACAAAGACGTCCTTTCAATTTTTGTTTTAAGATACTTCTATAATAAAATAAAAGAAAATTGTCCTAATTCACACGCGCACCAGGAAACTTATCCTTTTCTTGAATATTTACGTGCTAAAGTCTAAATATCAGATAATGCTATCTTTATCTGAACTTATAAAATAAAACCTGATATGGGACTTTAAGGAATATGCTACATATATAGCAAACCGTTACAGTTAAATTATCATTAATGCGCGAAAACGATACTTATAATTTAAAAGCTCTGCTAATATTTGCATAACATTAATGGCAAACAGCATATCGTAGAGAATAGAGAAAACATTTATAAACTCAAACAAATGAACTTAATTAGAAATATTGAACTGCAATAGCAGCTAAAACAAATACGAAGCCTTTTCGATTGATATGCAAACTTGGTTTTCATTTATGATATAGCAAGAGAAGATAATGAAGATATGGAACGCTGATTAGCAACATGATTTGCAAAATAGTTAAATTATAGGCAGCATGAACTAAACAATTGGACTAACTTAATTATTATATTTACTGGATATATTAACTGGAATTAGGAGACCTAGCTGAGTTCTGAAACTGAATGTTTGTCATGTGTTAGGTATACGTTCCTTGAAACTAATTCTGACGACACACTGAAGAAAAAAAATGTTATCATCAAGATACATGGACCAGGTCTATGGCGACCCTGACATTGAAGTTAGTGTCTGCACGTTTGAGGATCTCGTAGACTTATCCCAAAGGTATGTATACTTAAATTAAGACGTACGATACATTATTTCATACAGGCATAAAGATTAAAAAAAATCTGTATATCAGAATTTATTTATTATCATCTGTTCAGTATCTAACTACAGTAAAACCTGTAGTTAGGAGCCACCTCTGAGTAAAGATTACCATGCAATTAAAGACCACTTTTTTATAACCATTCATTGATAAGATGTAATTAAATAATTGAAAACATCTTTTTCTATAAGGATAAAATCTAAAGAACGATATTTCTGACATGTATTTAATTAATTTAAGAAAACCTCAATTCGTTTAGTTTTTCTATTATGTTTACTGAAAGAATATAAACACGCATATATCGTATGAATAAAAAAACACATTAAAAGGGAATAAAAATCGAGAACTTAATGATAATTGCTTTAATATCTATGTAATATTTCATTGAAACATAACGTAATATTTATTAAGCAATACATGTTATTACATTCAAAGCTCGCCGTATCAAATCGCATATTATACAAAGACATAAAGGGAAGTACATGGTTAACAAAATATCATAAATATTTTTAAGAATATCTCTTACGTTTCAACATTTTTTGTAATAAGGTGAATATTAATATTAGATAACTTCTGTTAGAAATAATGTTAGAAATAATTCCTTTTACAATATTCAAGTCTGGAATTTATTGCAAATGAGAAGCTTTATAAATGAGCCGCGCCATGACGAAACCAACATAATGGGTTTGCGACCAGCATGAATCCAGACCAGCCTGCGCATTCGCGCAGTCTGATTCAGGATCCATGCTGTTCGCTTACAAACCCTATAACAAGTAGAGAAACTGATAGCGAACAGCATGGATCCTGATCAGACTGCGCGGATGCGCAGGCTGGTCTGGATCCGTGCTGGTCGCAAACCCATTAGGTTGGTTTTGTCATGACGCGGCACAAATGAATTTACTTACATTAATAGTATTTTAACAGAGTCTAAAGTCATAAGTGTAATAAACTTTTGTTTTGTAGGCCAATGACAAGGTCAAGGTTCAAAAGTTTATACAATATGTTTATTGCTATACATATGATATAATGTACATGTAATATGACAAAAATAAGGACTGAAATAGGGGTTTCGTAAATCATTGTATTTTGGGCACACTCGTATTCTTTTACATTCATATTACACTAGGAACACATCATCATCACCATCATCATCATCATCATCATCATCATCATCATCATATTTTCTTACTCTTAATCATCATCTTCTTTTCTCTTTTTTAAAGAACTGTGATTTTAAATTTGAACTTGGAGTTATTGTGAACAGTCTGACAGTAACGCGAAGATAATCAAAAACATGACTTGTTCAAAACTCTGTAAAGTTACCTCCCTTTTTCTGTTAATATATTTATCACAATACAGTCGCCAATATATGTCGGGCCTTTCTTCTGAAGGTATGATCCTAATTGAAAATTCTAGATAAGCAAACAAAGGAAGTATTACCACTACAATAACATCATTTTAATTTGGAAACTTTTAAAAACTGATTTCTCTCGTGTAAACACTTGACTTTGTAAATTTTAAGACAGACAAACACTCGTAGAATGTTTGTCTCTTTCTAGTGCGTCTTAACAAATACTAGATATGAATTAATTTAATTCTACATTTGATCATATGTGAATTTAACATTAGTCACACTGTCAATAAATTTCTTAAACAAAAAGGGGATTTAATTTTCAACGTTTGTCAAAGGTTTTTTTTTCTTCACGGAGCTCTAGGATTTCTTAAATTGTTGAGAAAAAAAAAAACGCTTCCATTTAACACTTTCCAGATCAATAAACATCTATTTCTGATAATGAATAAAAATGAAATTGAAGATGTTTCAAATTTGTTTAAGAAATTAGAAAAACAATTCGAGTACGAGTATTTTATAATCAATAGGGTCAGTGAATAGATTGATCCGATATTCGGTCAAAAGGAATCAAATTTCGTGATATCATTATTTGTATTGTTTTAAAAGTGACACATTTCGCTGCTTTTGACTACCGTTTATTGTTTTAATGAAACTATTTGCCTAATCTAAGTAACGAATCACAATATGGGCACTGTCAGATCTAAAGACCGCTAAACGCTGTGTTTCTTTTTAAAAACCGAATTTCAGAACGAATTATGAAAATATAATATATAAAAACAAAAGGAATATAAAAGGAGAAAAGTAAATTGAGGAATGTCCGAGCGCCTGAAACGATCTGTTGGGGCCATATGTATCTGCTGCAATATGTAAGTGCATTTTTATTTCCTTCAGACTTTTCAAACATAAAACAATTCTATTTTTTGTCTCCGCATTTATTTTGTAAATTAATATTTTAGGATTCAAGATAGGGAATAAAGTTCCGTTTTGACTCCTTCTTTTTATTCTTATTTTGGAGATACAAAACCTTTTTACTTAAATATATGTAACTTTGGACCTCTTAATCGGAAGTTCGAGTCCTTAAAACATTTTTCTTGTGCGGGATAGGGGGGATTTGAAATGTGGGTTGGCAACTTATTGGCCTGTATTCCGTGGCCCATGTTCATTGTTCGTGGTTCGCATCCAACACTATTAAACAGAACCATAGTTGGTGGGCTCGACCAGTTTACAAAAGTAATATTTAAGCACGCTACAATATTGTGTGCAAATCACATTATTTAATTGAGCTTTTTTTATCGAGTCGTTCATAATTTCTTGTTTGACTTGGAATCCTGGTACAAACCTTTCCCCGAACTGTTCGTACACACCAAAAAAAAACAATCGCGGAGCTGGTCTTGGACCCTTACAAGGATGGCCCAACTTATTCTTTGCTGAGTGAAACTTCACGGACACAGACGCGGGCACGGAAAAATGACAAAAATGACAAGCATCGCAGAACTTTAGAATACCGGCATATGTCTCGCGTGCCATTCATTCTTCAGCGTTGTATAATTCTTGTTATAGAGAAATTTGTCTTTTAATTGCGAAAGATGATTTGTTATTACTTTTACAGAAACATCCTAGGTAACTGGCAGCCAGAGTATGGCATAGCTAATTCAAAAGACAAACATTAGATAGCTTATCAAGTAACGTTTAGTATTTTATATTGAGTTAACATATATACAACATGTACTCAAAATACGTGGCATTCTCCAACAAATGGATAAAAAATATTTATTCCAAAATGCCAAATTTGTGTTATAAAGAGAGTTTATTTTAGGAAAACGTCAATGTCGAACCATTAAAATACCTGAAGATTCTCGTCAGTTTTTTAAAGGACATACCCGGTATTTTGTTATTGCAATCTTAATACGTTCAGTTTATCACAAGAATAACGTGCTAAATTTTGAAAGAACATTTGAGCCGTGTCACGACAAAACCAACATAATGGGTTTGCGACCAGCATGGATCCAGACCAGCCTGCGCATCCGCGCAGTCTGAATATGATCCATGCTGTTCGCTTACAAACTCTATAACAAGTAGCGAAACCGATAGCGAACAGCATGGATCCTGATTAGACTGCGCAGATGCGCAGGCTGGTCTGGATCCATGCTGGTCGCAAACCCATTATGTTGGTTTTGTCGTGACACGGCTCATTTTATCTCTCGCAATTTTAGCAGCACTCATGTTAAATAAAAGGCGTAAGAAAGGATCTAATATATTCCTTGATTTTATACCAATTTATATTGATTTATATCAATATGTTAAAATAACAAAGATCAAAATAACATCTGGTGTACTTACTATGCGTAGGCATACATGCAAATTAAAAGAAAACACTTTAGTTGATATAGATTATTTTAGTTAAAAATGGTGTTCGTGTATTTTGGGTAGTTTTGTAGTTTTAAGCAAAAGTTGCTTTTATTTATTAATACCCGTTAAATGGTATCGAGTAAGATGATACGGCGAGGTATACTGTTCATATTTTTCATATTTCTGTGTACTTTTTATGTAATTTTTTGTAACATAACACGAACGGTTTTGGCTTTATTATCATTTACACAACTTTCAATTTTATTTTTCTACATTTTATTAATTTATTTTTTATTCTTTATTTTATTTTTTTTGCTCTAAATTCAATGTCGACAAAATAAAATATATGGACATATGTTGTTTCTACTGATGTTTCTGAATTCAAAAAGTATCGACTATATACTAGTACTCCTTGATTAAGCCGGTGCTATGGTCGTTGACGTTAGCTTGCGCTTACAACTACCGTGACGTCCTTGAATCAACTGGAACTGATACTTTCAAGTATCCATTTTTTAGCAACTTACCAATATTTATAACAATGTATTTTCACGAAGCACCGTTTGAAATATGTTCGTTAAAATTGCATTATGAGCAGATTTATATCAGCATGTTCACGCACCTATTCAACTATTTGACGACGTCTTAATAAAAGACTTGTAGATGCATTGATAGCATTATCTTTATAGATTATTGTATATCAAAACAAACGATTGACCGGTTACTATAAATTTAGTAAGACGTAATAATTGCTCTTTTGCCAAAAATAGATTGAAATAATAAAATCATTGATAAAGCATATATTTAAAGTTAATAAAAAGAATCTATTTAATACGATTAGCTGATTTTTAATAGCATTGCTTTATACTTAAACGACTTGACTCTATGGCTTTTAACGAAAACGTGTGTCCGGCAATGGACTTTGACATATTTAAATAACAATACGAGCCTTTGGATTGAAATGGAAAAAAATATGTAACAAAGTGAAGCTGCTTCCATTGACGCATTATTTAACAATTTTGTGATCATAAAAATGTGCAGTTGATATTTAACTGGAAATAGTGAGTGAATAAGGTGCTTAGAAAGCGCCAGTATTTATTCCGCAAATGTGTTCATGTTCTGACGATGGAAATATGTGCTACCCTACAAGGGAAAATAGCATTGATGATTTCCTTGCGGAAATGGTCAAACTGCTTAATGGGTAAGTTGTCTATAAAGATAAGAAGCTCAAACGACATATGTATGGTATGACCTCTTCTATGAATAGATTTTGTAATTTTTTAATTAAATAAAACGCAAAGTTCATTGAATTAAAAAGATCTAAAGTATTGTAAGATGAGTGACCAAACGACAAAAATCTACACGTTTTTTTCTTATTTATGAATCTCTAAAGATAAACTACTAAAGTAATTCGTGTTTGTCGATGAATTAATTAAAGAAATTCTTATTCTTAAAGATAACGCTTTTTTCTGCATTTCACTGAAATGTAACGGAAATTACCGATAACGACCGGAAAAGACCCATAGTTCTGAAATAATTCCAGTTTTGTAAACTTTTAAAGGCTCATTATTTTACAAAGTTTTTTTAGTGTTGGTATCGTGTTACAGTTTCAAAATGTAACTAATTGGCCATATACCTGAAGTCCTGGACCATCATATTTTCCATCTTTTGCAATTTGGCAATTACGTGAGGTACATTGATAAAGAAAAAGAAGTAAAAATTCTACTATGTTTACATTTGACTGTTTTACATCGAGCTGTTAGCTCTTTATCTACTAAAAGAAAAAAATCTTTCTTTTTTTTCTGTGCTTTTAAAAGTGACTATAGTCATCTAACGTCATCGCTTTTCACAACAGTTATCGAACTTGTCAATATCCATGTCAGAGATTTGAAGTAATGCTTGCACTAATATTTTTATAACGTCAATTTCCATTGTCAATCGTGATGTTTATATCACCTATCACATAACCGGCTGCTTCAGAGTCATAAATTCATTTTAAGTTCAATTAGGTTCTGTCAGATCGGAAAAAATTGTTTCAATTATTCAGTTGTATTGATTTGTTTTAAAATATTTTGATATAGACGTCTATATATGGTTGTTAATTGCGTTACCGAGCCGCTTATAGCATTTATGTTGAACCATATAAACAGGTAATATAAACATGCATGTATATACTGTAACTGATAATGTAAAAAACAAGTAAATGTTGTTTAGTTTGCATTATAGACAGGACTGATTTTAAGAAAATATGAATGCTAGAGGCATTTTATAGTACAAGTAATATCTTGAGAGTTTTAACCTAATATGGGTATGCTGAAGACGATGAGGGTGGATACCAAGATAATAAAATTGACCTTGACCTTCAAAAGGTCAATTCAAAATGGCCGCTTAAAAATACTAAAATAAGTCATTAAAACTATGGTACAATATGATGCAATTAATTATTCTTGTCAAAATCAAATGATTATTCAATATTCAATATGATCAGATTTTAATGAGATTAGCCACCAAATATAACGATAATAAGCCCAATGGCTCAATAAACAGTAATATACAGTACTGTTTTACTAGCGCGTTAAGGTATAAGACTAAGATTGAAAAAAAAATCACTTTTTATGTTTTGTTTACTTGATTATATTTTTTAAACAATAAACTTAGTTTCAAATCATTCTTTATAAATATTACCAAAGAATGAATATTTCATAATAACAAATTAATATTTCGTAATAACGAATTAATATTTCGTAATTACGAAATAATTACGAAATAATATTTCGTAATAAGGAATCAATATTTCGTAATTAAGATTTTATATTTAAGTATTTCTAATTGGGAATTATTATCTCGTAAAAACGATTTCAATTCCGGGAGAAAGTGTGGAAAATGTCACTTCAGGTGTTCCGTAATTTTCAACATTATTTGTAGCTATGATTTTTTTTTAAGTTGTTCATTTTGTTTTCATTTATTTTGCACTTTTTAAAGTATTTATGGTTTAAAATTAATATTAAATTTAATTATTTTGAAATCTCAAAAAATGTCATTTCAATGCCATAAACACAACACAAACCGAGACAAAAGTGTTTTATAATATATACTGCAAATCACCCCATACCCCCAACCCCGACGCCCCCCCAAAAAAAAAAACAAACAAAAAAAAAAAAGCAAACAAACAAAAAACAGTAGGTCTTAAAAAAGGGAAACAGTAGGAATCGAAGCATAGAACTCTCACAAATGAATCACTTAACCGGCAATGTGGTAGTAACGATAACGTTTACATTTTTAGCAGATATGACTTTCACTAACATTTTTAGTTTTATAGTTTACTATACTCGTGAACTTTAAGAACAGTATTCTCACTCGTGGCTACGCCACTCGTGGGAATACTGTTTTTAAAGCCCACTCGATGAAATAAAATTTCATCTTACACACAAACAAACAAATATCCTCTATTAATTCTCGTAAACTTTACTAACGAAATCGAAGTGGAATCTAATATTTCAATGAGTGCTGTAATGTATTCATAATTTACAGGTCAATAAAATATAAGACTATACAAAATAAGCAATTAGGCTGTGTATACAAACAAATAAAATATTGTTTTTCCAACATGCAAAAGCGGGATTAAGTATGCGCAAAATCACCACAAAATCTTTTTAAAGGCGACATGTGACACATTATAAAATTTATATATAAAATAAAAGATACCACCTTTGTTAAGGCTTTTCCCTAGAAACTATTAACTAAAGACATAATAATAACATAGTTGCACATATTTAAAAAAAATGAATTAAGGCAGTACAAAATTTTTAGAATATGTTTATCCTACTTAAAACATTATCAGGATCAAAAACTCCTGTTGTAACCCAAATATCTACGACATTATGGCTCTATCTCAATCTATGAAAGTTGTTTTCTACCTCAGGTTTATATATAAAAATGTGTTAATTGAGTGTTGAGCAAACTAGGTAAAAAATAGCCAACTTACAAATTTTTACAAATCCTACTTTTTAAATGGTTACAACAACATTTCTGTCCCATTCATTTATAAAATGTGTAACTTGCTGAAATACTGAAATTAATAAAGAGCCGTTTTTCAGCACATTGTGAACATTACACATGTATGCTGCATGTACGTTTTTTGTGTGTGGTTTTGTTTGTATTTGTTGTTTTCTGCTGAAAATAATGTCTGCATAATTCATTTTTTAGATTCAATTATAACTGCATTAAGGTATACGATGGATAAAAAGTCAGCTTAAACTTAGAAGTGTATACTTCATCACATTCTTAACAAAAATTACAGAAAACACCAAATGCTTACCATCTTGTTTAAAAATAAGTGACTATTTAATTTGAAATTTAAAGTTAAAGTTAAAAACAACAACAACAATAACAACACCATATTTTCATCGAGTCATAATTTGTCTGAAACCGGGAGATTGCTATGTGTGCTTGCTTTACCATGGCAGCTCTCGAAAATTTTGGAATTCAGTCACGGTGTTGAGAAAATTCTACAAGAAGATTATCACATCATTTGATATACATTAGAATTCCGGGTACCCTCCAATAAATCCAGGATATCTTAAAGTAACAGCAAAGTTATCTATAAAAATATTACTTGTAATAAATCGAGTAATATTTACTTTGACCATATATAAAAGTCACGTGGGTTGGCTACATAGTAGAGGTGTTAAAATATAATTGTAATACACCCTTTGTTAGCCATTGAAATAGTATTTAATGTATAAAGGACTTTCCAAAATGGTTATTGTTCAGAGCGGCGCTATGGTGCAGTGGTAACACTGTTTGCCTACAAATCAAGGGGTCGTGAGTTCGATCCCCCGCTACTCCACTGAACGAATAAATGACTACAAGACTGACAACACCAGGACATCGACACAGAATGACGGCAACCATAGTATACAAGAGAAGACCTTAACGGAACAGGAAACAAGTACCGAAAGTACAAGACCGAAGACGACGACCGATAACAGAAGGAAGAACGGAGACAAGAACTGACAACAAGCGAACAGAGACGAGGACCGATAACAGAAGAACAGAGACAGGGACCGATAACAGAAAGAATGACACCAAGCGAACGGAGACGAGGACCAATAACAGAAGAACAGAGACGAGGACTGAAAACAGAAGAAGAGAGACAGGGACCCGGGAACACAAGAACTGACAACAAGCGAACGGAGACGAGGACCGATAACAGAAGAACAGAGACAAGGACGTGGACCGATAACAGAAGAACAGAGACAGGGACCGATAATAGAAGAACTGACATCAATCCTCACTCCGTTGTCTTGTTAACAGAAAAATAGAGACGAGAACCAATAACAGAAGAATTGACAACAAGAAAACGGAAACGGGAACCGATGACAGATGAACGGATAAGAACGAAGACGAGAACCGATAACAGAAGAACAAAGACGACGACTAAAAACAGAGACGTGCACCGATAACAGAACATCTGACAACAAAAGAACGAAGACGACGACCGATAACAAAAACCGAGCATCAAAACCCAAGAGTACGCAGAGAAAGGTGCCTTTAATTAATGTATATGTTTAACCTCCTCACACATACGCAGTAGGAATCTGAGTAGTCACGCTATATGCTTGCATAGAGTGCCAGATAAAATACATGATAGGGCAGGGAAGAGTGAATGTTCGCTGCGTAAACCCTAAATACAGGTCTCTTATGTTTAAATGCCTTAAAATTTTCAGTACTATCTTTAGTATTACTTCTATATTAGTACGTGTATTATATTGGCCTATAGAAAAATGTCCACCATCTTGGATTATTCGGCCATATTGGATTGTTTTGTTTGTTTAATTCTGTTTTGGTGTCTAATTTGATTTTACCTAAACATGCTTTGTATCAAATTTCAGGTTTTTCCTTTCCTTAAAAGTTTTATTTGATATATCATCCATTTGATATATCATCCATTTCATGTTAAAGAAATTTGGCGCCCATTTTAGTGGTCATTTCAAATGGCCATTTCAATAGTCAAGATCAAGTTTTTCAATTTGGTATCCACCTTTACCGGATTCATCAAACCTAAAATAGGTAAAATAAACCAAGATACCACTTGTACTACAAAATGCCTCTAGCATCTTATAGGGAGCCAAGTTCTCAAAGTCAGTCCTGTCTATTACAGGTATTCTAATGTATAAGTCGTTAAAATATCTGATAGATTATATGGTGCAATATAAACAGTTGTTATAATATATATATAACCATGACCAGACCATTGTAAGGCGAGAGTTATATAACAAACAAATCTTTATATTTATTACATGTCAAAAGTTTTTTTTAACGGATTTAATATAACAAACAGAATGATACTCTATTTGCAACAGCTCTGCATATCGGCTCCGGTTATTTAAATTAACAACCGTTACACTGAGATATATAACCTCTTTTTCTTTTTTTACACAACTTAATATTTATTTGACTGAATACTTTAAGGCAAATTATGCTCCAGAAAGGAATATGGTTATTGCATGTTTAGAAATGGCAAACATGAGTTTTATAAGTCGTTCAAATAATGTTTTTAAAAGCAAAAACAAGCAGTTCAGGTAATTGGCAAATAAGTAACTTTTTGGAACTTAAACAGTACTCTAAAAATAAAAAAGCTTTTGAAAAAGAAAAATGATAGCATTTCTCAAGCATAATGGGCCTTAAATGGTAAAAATACATCCCGTCTGCGTGCGAGTTCATGTTTACGAATGTTAACAGAAAGTCGGAAATACGGAAACAAGTTTCTCGATTTTGTTTTTTACTTGATTGTTACATTATTAAAGTTACATTAAATAAATATGTCAAAATAGTTTGCCGTCGGCCTAATAACCAAGCATTCTACTGTTTTATTAACCTTATTAACAGTATTGTTGTAAATCTCATCAAATAGTGTTCATAAATTAAGATTTTAAACGGAAAACCCCACGGTAACACTAAAGTTCGTATAGTAACAATCTGTATCAGTTAGTAATAGTATACTGTAATTTTTACATTTTGATTTTTAATGAGGTTTAGCTCATGTTTAGTAGTATGTGATCCACAAGTGACTGTGTATATATGTCAATCGGACTATAACTGTCATAGGCCTGTCAAAACCTTATCAAACCTCAATTAACTAATATAATTATGTGTGTACACGTGGCAGTGAAAATTAAAAACATTGAATTTTATTCCCTTTTTTTCAATTGAAACAAAGCGAGTTTTTATTATTTTCATTAATTATGATATAACGTATAAGTAAATGAATATTAAAAAAATATTTAAAAAAAGATGAAAGGTGGACTCTTTTAAATTTAAATGTCCGACTTTGGACAATTACTATCGGCTGGGAGTGTTGGCGTACTCCTGTAATCTAGCTACTTAGAGGCCGGGATCTGAGGACGGTTTGAGGGTGGGAGCCCTACTGTCAGCCTGTCAGTGTCGATCGGGCGTCCGCACTAAGCCCGGCATCAATATGGGACACTCGGGGGAGCCTGGGTGGTCCAGGTTGTCTAAGGAGGAACGTATCGGCCCAGGGTGGAAACACAGCAGGCAAAAGTTCCCGTGTTGGACAGTAGTGGGATAGCGCACGTGAATTGGCAACTGTCAGTAGCCCGTCCAATACAACTGGACTCGATCCTTTTGTTTTTATTTTGGATTTTAATTTATTTTATTCACTTTAAAATGTTTTGTTGTATTTTTTTTCAGTCATGATCGCGGAATCAGAACAATGTCTGACCCAGAATGGCTAGAGATCATAGGTCATCCAACCATACCGCACGTGCAATCATTACGCGCGCCCCCTGCTCAGGTGGCGCTCCATTCCAACAAGGAGAATCTGATTGGCTTAGCGAGCAGAAACCAATCGAAACGCTACTTGGAAAAGTTACAGAAGGAGCGGGAAAGGAACCAGGAGGTTCTGACTGAATGTGTTGACAACCTGCCAATAGTCATTCGGTTTGTATAGTTTCCTTGATTTTATTAGAAACAGTGGGGGCTATTTATTAAACATGGATAGAATAGAATAGAATAGAATACATCATAGAAAGCGAATTCTTTAGATTATTGAGGGCGTTGCTTATATTTCTTTAAAAAAACCAACCAACCAACCAACCTAACAAACAAAAAAACACGTTAAACGACCGTTTAACTGTGTTTTAGTCCACCCGACTTTTTCTATTTACTTAAATGGTATATTTTGCATTTATTTCGATGCAGCTCCAGAAAACGTTCTCCCTTTATCTGTAAGTGACAAACATAAAACTTGATGTCATCAGAATGAACTAACTGTGGCGAAAATAATCAAAATTTTATACTACGACATTGTCCATATAATATTGTCCATATATTGCGCAAAATATGGGAGGGAAGTGGTGAAGTTAGTCCTAGATTGGCCTCTGTTGAGCTTTACTTTTGCCATATATATAGTCACAGAAATTCAACAAGTATAATTAAAAGTGATTGCACATATGGCGTACATATATTATTTTAAATCTATATGTTAGTTGTGAAATTTTAGTAACAGTTATTAGTGGGTAGTATAGTTCGTTCGGTTTACTATAAAGCAGCACGCCTCCAGATTCATGTTAATTTTCATGAAAATCTTGGAAATGTATTTAGAAGTAAAATATTGTGAGGTGAAGAAATAAAATAATTTACATATTGCAATCGGCACTTACAATCCACGAAAAATACCGAAAAGTGGTCAACATATTCAAAAACAACCCATAGTACTGCGTTAGTAACGCAGAGTACTGCGTTAGTAACGCAGTAGAAATATGGTGGTAAAATACTGTAAAATCAGTGTTAAACCGCACATAACATGTAAAATAACTTGGATCTTGAATGTTTGTACCTTTCTTAAAGGTTTAGTGCATTTTTCTCAATATTGATTAACATTATAATTCTTTCTGGTTTTTGCAGGGAGTTTTTTTTTAATGTATTTATTTTTTGATATATTTTATTAAATTGTAACATTACTTGTAAATAGTGTTTAATGGAATGACCTATACATTGGCATTCAAATTTCTCTTTAACAGAACATTACGTGAACGCGTACGCCAAAATATATAGGTTTTTTCTATGACGTATTGCACGTTGATATTGATCTAAACAGTGTGTATATATCTACAAATATATTGTTTGCTTTCTTTTAAATATATGAAATAGCTTTGTATAATTGACTGCCAAAAATGAAATTTGATAACTTTCCATAATGACTGTGAACGTAATTAAAGACCTATACCCTTTTAAGTAGTTATAACAGAAACTGTCAAGTATCTGTATGATTTATTAAGATCCTGTAATAAAGATGTTTGATTTTAAGACAGAAAATCTTTAGGCTTTTGAATCGTTTATTATTTTGTGGCCGGTAATTTACTCAATAAATCAATTATTAAGCACTTTTTATTAAGAAACAAAATACGTTCAACCTATTTTAGCAACAATTTGCGAACGGATCTATTGAGCCTATAATAGAGCATACCGGAAGTGCTTTGGTTTAATATGAAATGAATGCTGGTCTTATTTTGTGAGCGTGCGAGCGGGTTAGCGCGTGGAGTTATTTATAGATATTTCAAGAAGTCTTTCGGATCGTAATTCTGAAACAAATGATCTTTTAAATAGTTTCTTCTTTTGTTGACAAATTTCAGTGGTAATTATAGCTGTAGATAAGTATTCCAGTGTACAATAGCACTTAGGTTGTTTATGAGGGCAAGATAAGATTTTTAAAATGTTGACTTTTGAAGGCATGAATGGGTAATTTAGTGATTAAGTACTTACTGAATACATCTATGCAATAATGTGGATACAGCATGTAAAGAAAACCGTTTGAAGAACTACTGATAAAAAGTGCATTATTTTTACGACTGATTTAAAGCATTTTTCTTCTTCGTAACGAGCAGTTGTAACAACGTGGGTGTAAGGAAAACACTAAATAATATCTAATTGTGTATTTAAATATTTCTGTGATTTTTAAAGTTTTATATAATTTAAATTGATTTAAGTACTGATATAGTTTACAAATTCGGACTTAAATAACCCCATTATTAATGAATCTGTCAAGAGAACTCGATTCATTGGCACTTGATTAATGACGAGACTAATCGAATTCATCAATCGGATAACTTGATTACATTACCTTAATGATATTCTATTAAAACAGAAAATTACTTTTCCAGTGGCATTCCAATGTAGCACGTTTTTCATTGCCATCGTGTTTATTTACTATAGTAAGCTTTGATAACAGTGTTTAAACAGAATAATAAGCAGTGTATTAGGTCCTTATATTCTAAAATTGGATATATTAAAGTTAATTTAAACAAGTATAAATATTTTGATAATGTTCGCTACCTAATTTACTGTGTGTTTTTGATAATGCATGAAAATTGCAATGTTATTTTTTAAGTCAAGGCTAAAAGCTAAAATCTTGAATGGAGATTCACGGAAAGATCGCGTATTCGTCGGCTAATTCCAACGGATTGACCTTTCTTAGGTGATATTAAAATGCATAAATATATATATAGCTTAATTTGATTTTAGCTGTAAATCAGCGTGACCTGGTTAATTCTATTCAAGGATTACTAAATTTGAAATATCAGTCATTTAAAAAAATGCACGAAATCGGGATATGCCATTTCAATTGAATACTTAGATCTATTATATCGATGAAAATATGATTTTGGGAGAAAAAAAAAATAATACAGAGTTCCTAATGATAAAGAAAATAGTGAAAATGTGATAAACTGGAATTAAAAGAATAAAATAGCTCTTGAAGCGTAGTGAAGCTATAGTCTTAATCTTGGACATTGACTTATATATTGGGAAAACTTGGATTACATTGGAATATAAAGTAAAGAAAATGATACAAATACATTATCGTTATATTTGATGTGATAAGGATTTTCGGGACTCCAGGAAGAATGTTCTTTCCAAAAATACCAACTGGCATAAGGTACATATGCATTAAAAAAATTCAATTAAGTTTTACAAAATATGGTTAAAATAAGTTTAGTTTTTTTTTAATTTAATTTAATTTTCCTGTCCGTACTTATGACATTGATTATTTCAATCTTTGTTTCGATTTATTTAATCCATTCATTGTGAATATAAGGAAAAAAATAACAACTGCAAACAATTCATTTGCGTGTTTCGCGTCTAAAGCATGTTCCTTAAATCCCACATAATGTTTTTGTATGCACTTGTAAATATATAAAATAGATGGCAAGGCTAAGTTCATTCCAATATTACAGACAATAAGACAGGTTTACAAGATAAAGTCTTTATGTTATTATAAGCTTTCCTGAGAACGTTTTATTTATTGTTGTCCGAAAAAAAAAATAATTATGAGCATTGAAAAAGAAAACTATCTTTGTATACTTTGTAGCGTGAAACATTTGATTAAAGACACATTTATGCCTTGAGGAGGCCAAATATGAGGTTTTTAACATTAAAACACCAGGTAACGGTTTTCGAGTATGATAGATGCTTATTATCTGAGAAAATTAGTACTGAATATGAAATTATTTGTCACTTAAGTAAAAAAATGTAAGTAAAGTAGTAATTTGACTTCCATATAAAGTAATAAATCACTATAATTGTACTAACTACCAAAAATCAACATAATCAAAATATGGTTCAGGTTATTTTGCTAGTGATAGCTTTTTGGAAACTATAATGAGACTATAACGGAAAACAAAATCGCAATAAATCAACTAGTTACTTGTATATGTACATGTATATGTTCTTTACAATCAACAGTGTGCATGGGCTAATTTCTAACGCTGAAACATCACGATAAAGTTTACACACCTTCGACTAACAATATACATGTACGCTTAAATTTGTTACAACAATTCTGTTATATCTATTATTTCATATTTTTAACAAATACCTTTTTTACTACCATCACTTTATCGACACCGAAATTGACCAAAATATTTATAATCTTGTCATCGATGCAATATTTTATCTATATATTAAAAAAATCAGTTAAAAATATCTTAATTTCTGTTATATTGTTAACTTTATTTAACAGAAAAAAATACATTTTTCTTTTTCTTCTTTAATAAAAAGATATAGCATTGCATGAATAACAAGATTAAACATATGTTAGGTCAAATCAATGCGATTAGCACCTTTGCTTAAGTCACAAAGCACAGGTTCAAAGCCAAGGCAAGTCCACTGCACCAATTTATCAGTGGCAGGGTTAAATATGTAACATTATTTATATGTTAATAACACTTAACAGAAAAAAGAGCAGTTTGACGATTTTATCAAGTGACTGCGCACCTTCAAGTGGTAAAGAGATATATTTGCTTAAGCTGGGAATGAAGTTCAAGAGATAAGGTTATAAAACACTATCGATTTTACGCCAACCGGTGTTTGAATAGAAATTAAATCAGTGACATTCAATGAAACAATTATTAAAGATTATATTTTCAAAAACTGAGTATAGCATTTCCTAAATTATGTACAATTCTTTGGCTCATTTGTAATTTAGAATATGATTATCATTAGACCAAATTTATAAAAAGCTACCTTTTCATATGTAAACACGTTCAAAGGCGCTGGAATAAATACTTGTAAACTGTGTTGGTGGGTTTTAAGTCTGATTTGTGATGTGCTCATCATATTGAGAGTATATAATAAAATGATGTAATGCCTTCTTAGAGGGCAGGAATTCTTTACATGTTTCTTGAGGACTGGCAAATTTCATAAAATAACACATTGGGTTCTTTCATTTCAGCCAAATGGTTTACCCAGAAAAGCCCTCGCCGAAACAGCCGTGGAGGTTGGGGGATGGACATTCAGCTACTTCTGGAGGGAAAAGATTTAGGGTTGGTAAACATCCAACTGACAGCTTTTGGAAAGACAATATCGAGCAGTGGGTCCAGTCTGAACATGGTAATCATGCAGAGGAGTCAGCTCGCAATCAGCAGCCTCATAATCGAGACGAACATGAAAAACCTGCGAATGCGCATGACCGGAAACACATGTGCTCATCCCATAATTCAGAAAATACAGGAAGCGTTGTGTTGTCAAAAGAATTTGTGCATCATCAGGGATTTCTAGGGAGCCAGGATAGTCAATCTACAAATTTAAAATACAAATTTGGCAAGAAAAAGGCAAGTACGAAAGAAAACAATCAGCCAAGCACCTTCAAACCAAAAGGTTTTGGTAGCTTGTATGATGAACTTGAGTTTGAAAGACGCTATAAGAAGGTATTTGATCTCAATAAACATATTCACTTTGTCCATTCAAACTTTGTCAGTGGACAAAGAGTTTACAAAAGAAATAAACTGCCACCTATCGGACATATTCCATCAATCGGTTCTGATCCGACTGACAGTCAGGATATCTTCGCAATAATGTCAGTGCAAAGATTCAATCACCCCGACGACACAGACTTCCAGAAAGGCTCTGCAAGCTCAACCGGAAGAAGTCACCCACAAGCTTCCGATGGAATTTCAAGAAGGCACCAGTTTAAACGAAGTCTTGAAATATCTCAAGATCTTAATGTTCCTGTAGGGTTTGTTCCCGGAACCATTAAAAGTACAGGAAATTCCCCATTTGCTGGCGTGAACGGAAATGTTATGCAAAAAGAAGGTTGTTATCGTCTATCTATGGCATCTAGGGAAAACGATAGTGCGCTTGGAACTCTGTCAGAAGACACAAGTAGACCTGCAGGCGGTGATGATCTTTCTTGTTCAGAGAGGTCTGCAAAGTCGGTGAGAAGCAGAGGCAAAATACGACTAAATAGCGATGATACAAAACCAAAACACACAAAAAAGAACCGGGTCTCGTCTAAAGAAAGGGGACATTTGAGATCTACGTCTAGAACTACCACAAACACTGATCGTCCACTAACAGTTGATGATAGCACAGTTGACGAGCAAGAACCTTTCAATATAACAGTACATGTTGAAATAAAACCTAAAGACCCGTATATAAACGGCGGAGATGACGTAGAGAATGAAAAAGCACGCGAAAGGGAACTTCCGGTTTTTGAACATGCTGATTCGCCAGACTTTACCGATAATGACAGGCAAAATGAACAAAGTCAAGACAGATCAAACAAAGTGTTATACTCAACAAGAGTGGACCATAACTTCAGTCCGCGTTCAGAAAGTACGGAAGATGGACTTAAGGTCATTCGGCCTAAAAATATTGCTACGACCTCTAACCAGTTTGGCTTCGTTACCAATAAGGTACAATATCCGGATAGGTTTGTTCTCAGAGAATCCTTGGTTGAAGAGGAAGAGGATGAAAACGAGGCTCATGTTGACAATAGTTATATCGAAAATAACGCTGGTAACGAAAACAATGTAACTAAAACAGATTCGATTTCAACTTGAATGTACACGGACAATGGACGCTCTTGAAACAAAATTTTATGTATAGCAACGTACCTTACATGATATAGAAGATTTTCTGGATGATATTAAGTGTTCCGCACCTCTATTCTATCTGTTGTCAATTATCAAGCTCATCACATCTATCATTTTATTTCATATACCGTTTCTATCAAATCAAAATGCATAATGTGTGGTTAATCGGTTGAAGGAATGTGCATGTAAGACGATAATGCATTGCTAAGTCGGGTATTCTAACACTTAGGGTTTATCTTGCTCATCGTGGTCTTTGTTTAAGATATAAAAAATAACGTTATCATGTTTTAATGAACTTCATCTTTATGTTCACGTTACATCTTGTTGTGTTGTTTTTTAAATTGTTTTTTTTTTATATTTATGAAAATACGTGAGAAATATTCGTATAATTATAATGAAGTAGAATTAATATGGCACTGAAAAGTTTGGGGATTTTTACTTACATTTTTGTTATTTCCAAAACAATACTAATACCACATTAAGGGACCCTTCCTTTAACAGTTTGATATGATTGTTGACTTATGGCATGAACGAGCTGCATCCAACACAGTATCCTGCTGCTGCTGCTGTTGTTGTTGTTGTTATTGTTGTTTTTTCTAAATATATCTTTTATATTTTTCAGATCTTATGAAATTACAATTACGCTACATGAACCCAGATGAACAAAGTTTTAAAAAAAAATGTGTTCTAGTTAAATGTATTAGAAGTTTCAAAATTGTATAACTGATCATAGTCTATATAAAATAGTAAAAATACCCATAAGATACTAAATTAGACTATGAATTAACTACTTACTACTCGTGGAGACATGACCACTTCTGCATCTTTCGACACATTCAATGTAATTATTTTTATTGTTCCGACACATTTTATGTTATTATTTTTTACTGTATTTTGCCTTTAAATATTTTATTTGTTAACATTTAAAAAACAATACTTTATCTTTTTAAACAACTTTCCGAATTTTTATATAAAAAATATAATTTAAAGGCGCCATGCCCTTATACGGGTATAATGTGCGAGGTTTCGGTTGTTCACGTGAAACATCGGGTGTTTCAGTAATCTTAAGTAATGTCTCATGCTACCAGGGGTTCTAGAAAACAAAAACATGACGAGAATACATATAAAATAATATCTAAAAAAGTGTGTCATGCTAAAACAATTTTCTTTTGCAGTATTTACAGTAGTATATACTGGAATAATGTCAAGTTCGTGCATTGTGCATTAATTCATACTGAAAAGTGCTAATGATTTTTAGTTTAAATGTTACATGTTATTTATTATTTTGTTGTACTTGTCTGCACTGATAATGTGATATGTTATGTTCTTCTTGCCTGGTTCTTGTGCAATACATGGTCATAAATAACACGATACTTGTTGTTTTTCTTAATGATACAAGCTTAATAATTTATTAAATCAATTAATTTTAAGATATTAGTACTCTGACGGTCGAAACAATAAATTTCGACCGCTGAGTCTATATTTTTACCGTTAATACTGTGGAGTAAAATGGTTGACCGGAGTCTATACTGTTACCGTGAGAAGGAAGAATCCTTATTGTCACTGTGTCTATGTTTTTGAACCCTGGGTGTTTGCTGTAACTATAGAGTCTGTTGGGACCATGGAGTTTTTGTTTTGACTGCAAAGCCTATAATGTTAATGTAGTGGGTGACCGCCAAGTGTAGAGATAATGTGACCGCGGAGTTGATATTAGAGACTTTAACTCATAGACCTAAATTTTCAACCTCAAATTTCTTCTGTCAACTTTGCAAATTATGAAGCATACTTTCACATAAAAGAGCAGTTGTATGTTTACACAATCGGGGGAATAGCACGTACTAAATCATGTTCTACCATAAACGTGTCAAACCGGGCTTGTAAAACTTCAAAAACGTATCTCGGGTTAAGATAAAAATCAACTTAAGAATTAATTGCGATTATGGAAAAACTGGGGCAAGTTAATACATCCTAACACTTCTTAAGATTAAAGAAAAGCGGTTTACTTCTGAATTACCGATTATTGACGGAATGTTATATGTGACTTAAATAAAATTAGGTCAAATGCACACTTGCAGAGTTTGAAGGAAAATATTAACACCAAAGACCAAGCGTTACTTTTTTCGCATATCTTTAAACTTAAATCCGAAGATTTTGTTTTTTGTTCACTTTAAATATACGGGCAAATTCATCAATTTTCCAGCCAAATTCGTCAATTTCCGGCCAAATTCGTCAATTTCCGGCCAAATTCGTCTGTTTCCATATGTAATTAGATATATGAGGATTAACCACATTTTATCTTAGATGACAAAAAAAAATCTTTTCAGGTTAAGAATTAAATCATAAACACTTCGGGGTTTAACGGGGGTGAAAATTGGTTCCACTATGCTGTAAATAATGCCTTTGCACCCTTAATTGGAAAAAATATTTTCCTAGTTTTAAATTATAATGAGCAGGCTACTAAATTTTACTGTACTACTATTAAAGCCATTTTATGCCTTTGCCTTGCCTAACACCATATAACACATGTATATGCAAACAAGCTTAAATAAATAATCCATTTTCTTTTCTATAAAAACTACGTTGAAACGATTACCTCTATATTACTCCAGGCAAATACATTTATATTTTTAGTTTTTTACAAAATTGCTTTCAAAAATAGATTTGTTTATTCGTAAATTGAAAGGTTTACAATATTAGGCATTAAGTTAATAAAATCAAATTGACAGCTTTATAATGTTGAGTTATTAAGTTAATAAAATCATAATTGAATAGCAAACAGAAATGACGCCGTCAAAAATATAATAGTAAGTAAACTTCCCTGACCTTGTTCTGTGCTGGCGGTAAAGGCCTACTTAACTTTAAAAAAAACGGCATGAAAAGGAAAAGCCATACAAAACAAAATAAAACTCAAATTAAGTTTAGTATGCATTTATTCTATATTGTATGTGTTTTTTAAAAAGGCTATTTACACAATAAAGACATGATTTTAAATAAAAGTATAAAAAGAATGGTTTTCAGTTACACAGTATCTCAAATCATTCTATTTTTTGCTTTGCCATCAGCTTAATCTGCAACCATAATCTGCAAAACAATCTCTCATCAGCAAACACAGTATTTTAAAAAAAATTAAATTCTAAAAAAATCAGTTTTCTGTATACAATAAACAAGGCTGCCACTCAGACAGCCTGCTCGACTATTCACAATATCTGACACAATAGTCTAATCTAGATGATGTAGGAAGGGGAATAATTCAGTCACAATCCATACTAGAGAAATAGGTCTTGGACAGTGAGTGAAGATTATACAGTCAATAGCTTTGGAGATTGGTCTGGCTTTTAATTCATAGCCAGGTTAACTAAATTCACAAAGAGGAACAATTCAGTCAAAACTGAAGCTAAAGTAAAGGGTCTTGGATAGCGAATAACAGTAACGATCAAAAACACAAAACTAGTGTGAATATGCAAGTGAATTCTGGCTGTTTTTCATTTGATATGAACTTGCTAACAAAACTTTAATCCAAGTTTTACAATGATGTTGGAATAGTGTTGAGTTAGATACTATAACCTTACTACAAGCTATTGATAATATGATATTTTGAGAGGATACTCTTGTAACATACAGCTGAAGTGATTAATGGCGCAACTCAGAAAAGAACAAACTATAACAGATTTGTCACAAGAAGACTTGATAAAAAAAGATTATTATTCAATAAAATATTTCTATTTTTAGAACTGTCACTTGTTTGAGATAAAACAACATTATAGAGTGGTTGCATGATAATCACACTCATTTTCAATGATTATTTACATGTACAATAAACAAACTTAACACCCTGAAAGACATTAATGCTCCATAAATCAGGTACAATTTTCTTTACTTCAGCAATGTCTTGACAATAATCTTGTAACTACAATTATTTTATAATTCAACAGTTATTCTTAATCCCTATTCCTTCACCCCTTCCCCCACTGCCACTTTGGCAATTGCAATGAAAATGTGGAATTGAACCAAGTTTTTAAATCATTCTGTTTGACCTCACACTGCACCAAAAGCCAAGAATATGAGCCGTGTCACGACAAAACCAACATAATGGGTTTGCGACCAGCATAGATCCAGACCAGCCTGCGCATCCGTGCAGTCTGATCAGGATCCATGCTGTTCGCTTACAAACCCTATAACAAGTAGAGAAACTGATAGCGAACAGCATGGATCCTGATCAGATTGTGCGGATGCATGCTGGTCGCAAACCCATTATGTTGGTTTTGTCGTGACACGGCTCATGTATATCTTACAGGTTTTGCCTTAAATGGGGAATTTTTTTTTACCATATTAACTTAAGGAGGTTTTATCGAATCTTTGAGAATACACAGGTCAATGTTCCTTCTGAGTTCTATTCCTCAAAGGAGTGGGAGAATTTACAATCAACTGGTGCATAACTTAATCTCTATTATAATACCATCCCTATCATAACTTAAAAAACAAACTGCAATATTGACCTTTTACCGCTAAGTTACAAAATCATAGCCAAAACCTACTGAAATGTAGCATTCCAAATATAAAAAAAACGCTATTAAGATGTTATTAAGTATAAACAATTTGTACAAAAAAAATGACCAACATTTTGAAAATTAATCTCAACATCAAAATTAATACTAAATTTGAGTTTAACTGTAAACCAACTCAAATATCAAGTTCGGGTGATAACAAAAACAACATTTTTTATCATCATTATACAACATTATATAGATCTACTTTTCAACATCTTTGATAATATTATATTAACAATTGTAAACATAACTCATAATGAGTTTTTATAAATAAAATGCAGTGCTGTTTACTATTTTAGAAACAATAGCCCTATTTCTGATAAGAGTAATAAATTAACATTTAATGGCACAAGAAAAACAAACTGTTGCAACAATAAAGAAACCAAAGCTTATTGCTTTTGTAAACATCACATGCATTTTCCTTATATTGATAAATATTCTTCATTGGACATATCATGTGGTGTGTGACATCATTATATCATGTCTCACAAGAAGTATTTTTGCATCAATTATGATGACAAAATTGCTGAAAATATCATATCTATCAATTTAAATGTCATCTTTTCTTTTGGGGTTGGGTTTTACATCTCACCAACACAGTATAGGTCATATGGTGACTTTCCAGCTGTACTGGTGGAGTAACAAACAGGCACCTAAGTGGATTCACCAACACAACGTAAGCTAGCGCAGCTGGATAGCTTCTTCACATGAAAGAATCCAAAGTCCCTGACGGGATTCATATCCACATCAGTGAGAGGCAAGGCCCTTAACAATCAGGTTACGAATTGCCCCCATAATATTTACTAGCACAAGCTAAGGAGATAGAAAAAAAACCTTCTCTGCAAATTTAGTACATGTTATTATATTTTTTTTTGTCAGATACCCAATATGCTGGGAAATTGTCAAGAGTTAATGTTAACAAGTCCTGTCTGTGGGCAATACACTCAACTTTTCTCAGTGCTTGATAGTTTAAATAAAGCAAAGAAAAGGGGAAATAATTATGCAAAATTGTAGCAGACTTACCTAACTTGCAAGTTAGAAAAAATATTTTAAGCCTTGAGTGAATTTCTCTGACAGACAAAAGGTGAAAATTTTAAGTAAAATTATGGCATTAATTAATTCAACGCAATTGTCTTTCAGGGTTATCTCACCTTTTAGATAACTTTCCAATTCTGATAGTGAACAAGTTTATAGAGAATCACTTATAGATAATGAGAAATGGACCAGATCAAAATGGTTAATCAAGGCAAAATATCAGTCAGAAAAAAGGGGCAGCCTGTAAAATATCTATTTTATGATTATCTCCCCCTTCCATATGGTGCAACATTTTGAAAGTTAACATGAATACCAAGTTTGAAAAGGATAGCTTTGATGTTTTGCATGAAAAATATTCTCTAACATAAAGATAATATAAACAAACACTCATGCCGACAAGAGGGCCATGATAATAATAGTTTTTTTTCTCTCCAAAAAATGAGGAGCTAAAAATAGCATCTCCTTGTATATTTAACAAGTTATTACTACAGGTGAACAAAGAAAAAACTGTTCTATACACTGCTGGCAACATGATTAAATAAATAACACAAATGTTCACATAGTACAAGCCTTATTGCAAAAAGGATAAAAATAAATAGACCGCACTTCAGCCTATCAAAGCACTTACAAAACTTAATTTTCAAAGTGTTATTACAATTTTTTTACAATCATTTACAATCATACCATATATAAATAAATTTACAATAACTGTTCATGCATATAAATGAGTTTTTCATCCTCAGATTTTTAATATTGACAAATTTCACATATATCTATAATGTTTCTTGTAACAGTTTATAACAATTTATTCATTTTTCCCTTCTATGCAATATGAATAAGTATTACATGAATAATTTCCAAAAATATCCAAGTTAATGAAAAATAGTGGAGCTAGAATAATGGTTAGAATCCATGGACAGTTCATGTATTTGTACTCTCTGAGAATATATAGTACAACAGTAAAAATCTATCTCGTTTTAGACAATAATGGTATAGCTGAAAGAATCCAAGAACAGTTAATGGTACTGTGGTTTAAAATCATGTAACATCACTTATATATAATGGTTGTAATCTATGCAGACATAATTGGTAAAAAAATCCATGGATGGATCTTGATAATGTGGTTTAAATCCATCAATAGAGAACATATAGTATCTTATTTATATCTGTGAAAACATTATTGGTATAACTGTAAAAATCCATGGACAGTTCATGGTATATTGGTTTTTATTCATCCATTTAACACAGATAGAATGTGGTTAGAAACTTTGAAGACATGAATGGTTTAGCTGTAAGAATCCATGGACAGTTCATGGTTCTATAGTTAAAATCAATTCATGGTACACATAAAGTAGTGGTTGGAAACTGGCACAGCTGTAAGAATCCATGGTAGTTCATGGTTCTATTGTTAAAATTCATCCATGGTGCATATAAAGCATGGTGGTTGGAAACTGCTATTGCTGCAAGAATCCATGGACAGTTCATGGTTATATGGTTAAAATCCACCAATGATGTATGTAAAGTATAGTGGTCAGAATCTATGAAGACATGACTGGTGATAAACTGTAAGAATCCATGGACAGTTCATGGTTATATAGTTAAAATCACACCTTGTCAATTGACAATAGATCAGTTTAAAACTGATTCAGCTGATGCCAAGATCTTTTGCATTTTCTGTTAACCAACTGTGGTAGAGATTCAACTTATGGTCCTTTGGTTCAACCTGAAGAAAGCATAGAATAAATTATTAAAATCAATTCAGCCAGGTTGTGGTAAATAATAATCACAGTCTTTATGTATATTCATTCATTTTGACAGTCTTTTCTCAAGTTTAAATTAACAAATAATAAGATAACAGTAATCATTGCAAGTCTCTAAACATGTACAGATTGGATTATAACTGAATGAACCATACCATAATTGATTTAATCATACAATATCACACCTTAAATTAATGAGATCACACTTTAATGAATCATGCCCTAATGAGATCACTTTAATGGATCATTCCCTAATGAGATCACTTTAATGGATCATGCCCTAATGAGATCACTTTAATGGATCATGACCTAATGGCATCACTTTAATGGATCATGCCCTAATGAGATCACTTTAATGGATCATACCCTAATGAGATCACTTTAATGGATCATGACCTAATGGCATCACTTTAATGGATCATACTCTAATGACATCACACTTTAATGGATCATGCCCTAATGAGATCACTTTAATGAATCATGCCCTAATGAGATAACTTTAATGGATCATACCCTAATGAGATCACACTTAAATGAATCATGCCTTGAAATCACACTTTAATGAATCTCAAAGTAATTGGATTATCACACTTAAATGGATTAAACAAGAATGAGATCACTATATAATGAAACACTTTTTAATAAGATCATTTTTAATGATTTATTCTATATTAATGAGATCATACTTTAATGGATCATACAACAATAGATCTCATATTAATGGATCATATTATCGTGTACAGTATACATGTAGCAGATCAATAACAAAATGATAAATACCACAATAGATGATATAGTCTTAACTAGAACTCCGCGAGTCGGAGTAGTCTCCTTGTGAACAGTATAGTTGTCACTTAGGCATTTTCTTCTCTAATATAGGTTATTTATAAACACGGCTACAGGGCAATAGCTCAAAAAATAAGAAGTGCATAGTACAAGTTCTTGTGCACTGCACTTCTTCTTAATGAGATCTATCATCCTATGAAGATTCAAGTCCATAGCTTTTATAGTTTAGGTGAAATGGCCGGGATAAAAATAAAGTAAGAAAATCAACCAAGGGCAATAACTCAAAAATCATGGAGTACCGTTTTTTGTGCAATGCACTTCTTCTTAATGAGATTTTTTCATCCTATTAAGTTTCAAGTCCGTAGCTTTTATAATTTATGAGAAATGGCCCGAACAAAAATAAAGTATGAAAATTAACAAAGGGCAATAACTAAAACAAGAGGGCCATGATGGCCCTGAAGTCGCTCACCTGTATATAGGCCCCGGAGCCGGGCCAGTTTAAACACCTGGGCTTTTATTTAGAACAAACTTGGTAGACACCCATTAGAAGATGGTTCATGCTAAACATCTAAGGTCTAGCTCGTTGGGTTTTTTAAAAGAAGATTTTTTTTAAGTTTTTTCTTTACACATATAGTTAAAAACAATGACACACCTGGGGCAGGGCCAGTTTTGACCCCAGGGCTTTTATTTGAACAAACTTTGTAGACACTTACTAGAAAATGATTCCTGCTTAATATCTAAACTCTAGCTATTCGGGATTTTTCAAAGAAGATTTTTTAAGTTTTTGCTATACACATATAAGGAAAATGAATGTCCTCCGGGGCGGGGCCAATTTTGACCCCAGGGCTTTTATTTGAACAAACTTTGTAGACACTCACTAGAAGACACTTCGTGCTTAATATCTAAAAGCTAGCTATTTGAGTTTTCTCAAAGAATTTTTTTAAGTTTTTGCTATACACATATAAGGAAAATGAATGACCCCCAGGGCGGGGCCAATTTTGACCCAAGGGCTTTTATTTGAACAAACTTTGTAGACACTCACTAGAAGATATTTCATGCTTAGTATCTAAACTCTAGCTATTTCATTTTTCAAATAAGATTTTTTAAGTTTTTGCTATACACATAATTATAAGGAAAATGAATGACCCCCAGGGCGGGGCCAATTTTGACCCAAGGGCTTTTATTTGAACAAACTTTGTAGACACTCACTTGAAGACACTTTAATGCTTAGTATCTAAACTCTAGCTATTTCGTTTTTCAAATAAGATTTTTTAAGTTTTTGCTATACACATATAAGGAAAATGAATGACCCCCAGGGCGGGGCCAATTTTGACCCCAGGGCTTTTATTTGAACAAACTTTGTAGACACTCACTTGAAGACACTTTGTGCTAAATATCTAAACACTAGCTATTTGAGTTTTCTCAAAGGAGATTTTTTAAGTTTTTGCTATACACATATAAGGAAAATCAATGACCCCCAGGGCGGGGCCAATTTTGACCCCAGGGCTCTTATTTGAACAAACTTGGTAGACATCCATTAGAACATGTTTCATGATAAATATCTTAGCTCTAGCTCTTTGGGTTCTTTAAAAGAAGATTTTTAAAGTTTTTACTATATGCATATAGGGAAAATCAATGACCCCCTGGGGCGGGGCCAATTTTGACCCCAGGGCTTTTATTTGAACAAACTTGAAAGACACCCATTAGAAGATGTTTCATGCTTAGTATCTTAGCTCTAGCTCTTTGGATTCTGTAAAAGAAGATTTTTAAATTTTTACTATATGCATATAGGGAAAATCAATGACCCCCTGGGGCACGGCCAATTTTGACCCCAGGGCTTTTATTTGAACAAACTTCATAAACAAAGCTCTAGCTTTTTGGGTTTTTTAGAAGAAGAAATTTAAAGTTTTTTCTTTTGGTTGCCATGGCAACCAGAGTTCTGCATGGAATTAAATTCTTTGAACAATTTTCAAAGGTGACCACTAAAGGAACATTCCTGTGAAGTTTGGATGAAATTGGCTTAGTGGTTTATGAGGAGATGTTATTTAAAGTAAAAGATAACGGATGCCGGCCGGACGCGGGACGAAAAGCGATCACAAAAGCTCACCCTGTCACTTTGTTACAGGTGAGCTAAAAATTAGAAGTGCAAAGTACCGGTTCTTGTGCAATGCACTTCTTCTTAATGAGATCTATCTTCCTATGAAGTTTCAAGTCCATAGCTTTTATAGTTTAGGAGAAATGGCCCGGAAAAAATTAAAGACTGGCAAAAACTGAAAAATTAAAAAGTGCAGGGTACCGGTTCATGTGCACTGCTTTTTGGGTTATTAAAAGAAGCATGCATACCAAGTTTGGAGTCAATCAGACTTATAGTGACTGAGTTATGCTCCGGAGACCCCTTAGAGACCGCCTACAATGACGCAGACACCGCCAACAAAAGTAACCCCTTTATGTCGCCTTTTAAAGGAAACACAATATTTAATATAACAAATGTTTTAAAGAATGTCAATAAAAAGTTCTGTTAATCAATTAATTAATGTTAAATTACCTGTTTCCATTCATTGAGACAGAATATTCTGTAAGAGTCATTCCCGTATTTTCCTATACCATATAACTCAATTGGATACTTCCATGATTTGGTTAAATACTCATCTTCAAATAAAGACAATAAGAATTTACAATACAACACTGCTAATATCTAACTCATGACTGCCCATACACAGAATTCAACAGTATTTAAAAATCTTACACTGACTGCAAATATACGATTGAATAACTGGCTGATTGGTAATGAACTATCTGGCACCAACAAGCCTATCCAGTGACTGCTTAATAGTTAGCTGACACCCAAATATTGCTGTAAGTGACAGCATTCAGTGTATGTTTCCTTTTTCTTATCTTCTAATATGCGACATATCAATTATAATTTGAAAAGAAATAATGAAAACTAATAACATCAGACAGTAAGCAGTACTTTCATGCAATGGTATACGAAATTTCAAATAATCAAAATCATTAATAACCATGGAATGACATCATCAAATTCATTAATAACAATGGAATGACATCATCAAATTCATTAATACCCATGGAATGAAATCATCAAATAACAATGGAATGACATCATCAAGTTCATTAATAACAATGGAATGACATCATCAAATTCATTAATAACCATGGAATAACATCATCAAATTCATTATTAACCATGGAATGAAATCATCAAATTCATCAATAACAATGGAATGACATCATCAAATTCATTAGTAACCATGGAATGACATCATCAAATTCATTAATAACCATGGAATAACATCATCAAATTCATTAATAACCATGGAATAACATCATCAAATTCATTAATAACCATGGAATGACATCATCAAATTCATTAATAACAATGGAATGACATCATCAAATTCATTAATAACAATGGAATGACATCATCAAATTCATTAATAACCATGGAATGACATCATCAAATTCATTAATAACCATGGAATAACATCATCAAATTCATTAATAACCATGGAATGACATCATCAAATTCATTAATAACTATGAAATGACATCATCAAATTCATTAATAACTATGGAATAACATCATCAAATTCATTAATAACCATGGAATAACATCATTTTAAAGTAGGCATCATATCTTACACCAAGGATGTAAGAGTGTAAGACAACATATGTCAACACAGGTGAAAAGTTAAAACGCTAGCAAATCCTGCTTGAGATGCAAGGAAATAGTATTAGGGTCAATCTAAAAATTTATGTTAAGATAAGGTACTATACCCATTTTTCACAATATTTAGATTTTTTTTTCAAATGATTTATTTACTCATTTAATTATATCACATTCCAAATATTATTAAACTTACTGCATAATAAACATATTTTAAATCCCCACAGACATGTAAGAAAAATATTGCCTGTTTATATGATCAATAGAAAAGATGAAGGATTTTGAAACTTTAGGAACTTACTAGAAAATCTTTTTATTGTGTAGGCTCTTTTCTCATGAAGGCCTAATGGTTGTAAAATCTTTGCCATGGCAACCTGGTCTCCTTTACGTGCAACATCTGGATTCGGCCACTTGTTCAGAAATTTCCACAACAACGGAATAGCTGCTGAGCCTGAGGAAAGGTAAGTTTTTAAGAATTATCAATTTTGCTGACAGAATGAAATATAATTTAACTGGTATACTTCATTTTATTATTTCTTGTATAGGTTTATAACAAGATATAACTTACTGTCTACAGTGGTTAAAGTATAATAGTCTAGTCTCTGCACATTAACTTGAATTTTCTCTTAATACAATACATAACAACAACATTGGTAATGACAATAACAAGAGCTGTCACAGGAGACAGCGAAGCTCGACTAATAAAATACTGGACGCAGTAAGGAGGACAAAACTATGAAAGAAAAATCAATTATGTATAATTATATATTAAGTTAAAGTAAACAAGATATGTTTGTAAAACATGTATGCCCCCTATCGGCAGCCAATTAGTCATGTGATCAGGTTATTATGCATGACTTCGGACCCAGTGAACAAACAATTAATAAGGGTTATCAGTTATCTAGTATCTACTGGTCATGACTAGTCACAAGGTAATAATAATTGTGACCCCATAGGTTGTGTGAAGCAATTTAAGTTATTACAAATCTTACCAAATAATATATGCATAAATTTTATGAATCATGTAGGCCTCATTAATGACAGCCAAGTTGTTATATTACATAAGACCATCAAATGTGTATACCAAAAGCATTTTTAGTTTAATATAAAAATATCAACCAAGGCAACTTGAGTTGTTGAGTTATTGGTCAGAAACTGTCATTAACTACAAAGTCAATATGACATTGACCCCTTGACCCCTAAATCAATAGGGGTCATCTACTGGTCATGACCAATCATCATACCAAGTTTGAAGTTCCTAGGCCTAAGCATTCTTTAGTTATTGATCGGAAACCATTTTTACCTACAAGGTCAATGCGACCTTGACCTTGGACACCTTAACCCCAAAATCAATAGGGGTCATCTGCTGGCCATGACCAATCATCATACCAAGTTTGAAGTTTCTAGGCCTAAGCATTCTTTAGTTATTGATTGGAAACCGTTTCTACCTACAAGGTCAATGTGACCTTGACCTTTGACACCTTGACCCAAAAATCAATAGGAGTCATCTGCTGGTCATGACCAATCATCATACCAAGTTTGAAGTTTCTAGGCCTAAGCGATCTTTAGTTATTGATCTGAAACCGTTTTTACTTAAAAGGTCAATGTGACCTTGACCTTTAACCCCTTGATCCCAAAATCAATAGGGGTCATCTACTGGTCATGACCAATCATCATACCAAGTTTGAAGTTCCTAGGCCTAAGCATTCTTTAGTTATTGATCGGAAACCATTATTACCTACAAGGTCAATGCGACCTTGACCTTGGACCCCTTAACCCCAAAATCAATAGGGGTCATCTGCTGGTCATGACCAATCATCATACCAAGTTTGAAGTTTCTAGGCCTAAGCGTTCTTTAGTTACTGATCAGAAACTGTTTTTACTTACAAGGTCAATGTGACCTTGACCTTTGACACCTTGACCCAAAATTCAATAGGGGTCATCTGCTGGTCACGACCAATCATCATACAAAGTTTGAAGTTCCTAGGCCTAAACGTTTTTAGTTAATTGATCGGAAACCGTTTTTACCTACAAGGTCAATGTGACTTTGACCTTTGACCCCTTAACCCCAAAATCATTAGGGGTCATCTGCTGGTCATGACCAATCACTATACCAAGTTTGAAGTTCCTAGGCCTAAGGGTTCTTTACTTATTGATTGGAAACCGTTTTTACTTAAGACGTCAATATGACCTTGACCTTTGACCCCAAAATCAATATGGGTCATCTACTGATCATGACCAATCACCATATCAAGTTTGAAGTCGGCAGGCCTAAGGGTTCTTTAGTTATTGATCTGAAACCGTTTTTACCTACAAGGTCAATGTGACCTTGACCTTTGACCCTTGACCCAAAAATCAATAGGGGTTATCTGCTGGTCATGACCAATCATCATATCAAGTTTGAAGTTCCTAGGCCTAAGGGTTCTTTAGTTATTGATCGGAAACCGTTTTTACCTAAGAGGTCAATGTGACCTTGACCTTTGACCCCTTGACCCCAAAATCAACAGGGGTCATCTACTGATCATGACCAATCACCATACCAAGTTTGAAGTTCCTAGGCCTAAGGGTTCTTTAGTTATTGATCGGAAACTGTTTTTGCTTACAAGGTCAATGTGACTTTGACCTTTGACCCCTTGACCCCAAAGTCAATAGGGGTCACCTACTGATCATGACCAATCACCATACCAAGTTTGAAGTTCCTAGGCCTAAGGGTTCTTTAGTTATTGATCGGAAACTGTTTTTGCTTACAAGGTCAATGTGACCTTGACCTTTGACCCCAAAATCAATAGGGGTCATCTACTGGTCATGACCAATCACCATACCAAGTTTGAAGTTCCTAGGCCTAAGGGTTCTTTAGTTATCACTCGGAAACCATTTGGTCTACGGACCGACGGACCGACAGTGCAAAGCAATATACCCCCTCTTCTTCGAAGTGGGGGCATAAAAATAATATTTGTTAACATAAATTCCAAGATCAAGGGGAATAATTCTAGAAATAATGCTAGAGTTATGGACCTTGTCACACAACATTTGAGTAATGATAAGAAATATATATTTTAAGTTTGAAGTAGATACCTTAAAAAGTAAAGAAGTTATTATATTTCTTAAAGAAAATCCTAAGTTCAAAGAAAGATAAATGTGTAAATATTGCTTCAAGAGTTATGAACATTGTCACATAAAATGTAATTGATGATAAGGAATAAGTATTTGAAGTTTGAGGTAGATACCTTTAAAAATAAAAAAGTTATAATAAAAAATAACATTTTTCTAGTAAAAAAATCTAAGTTTATGGGGAGATAATTCTTGCAATATTGGTGCTAGAGTTATGAACCTTGTCACATAAGATGTGGATGATGATAACGTAAATATATTTGAAGTATGAAGTTGATCCCTTTAGAAATAAATAAGTAACAGTAAAAAATAATATTTTTTATGGAAAATTCTAAGTTCAAAGGGAGATAAATCTGTAAATATTGGTGCTAGAGTTATGAACCTTGTCACATAAGATGGGGATGATGATAGCGTAAATATATTTGAAGTATGAGGTTGATCCCTTAAGAAATAAAGAAGAAACAGTAAGAAATAGTACTTTTTGAGGAAAATTCTAAGTTCAAGGGGAGATAAATCTGAAAATATTGGTGCTAGAGTTATGAACCTTGTCACATAAGATGGGGATGATGATAACGTAAATATATTTGAAGTATGAGGTTGATCCCTTAAGAAATAAAGAAGAAACAGTAAGAAATAGTACTTTTTGAGAAAATTCTAAGTTCAAGGGGAGATAAATCTGAAAATATTGGTGCTAGAGTTATGAACCTTGTCACATAAGATGGGGATGATGATAAGGTACATATATTTGAAGTATGAGGTTGATCCCTTAAAGGCCCAACTGGACTATAAAAGCCAGCAGATGGCGCTAGGGCAGGTTTCTTATTAATTTTATGCATGCTTCACTTCAGGGACCCTTTTTCAAAGATTTAAGATTAATTACCAAATGCATTTAAACAACACTTGGCATGTATGTAGGCATAGATATTCTTGATATACATGTAGATTGACCAAAATTATTCAAAATAAAACTTTGTTAAGTGTGTTTCTGGAAAAAAATACTGGCTGTAAAATTTGAAATTTGAATTTCCATGGGAGGAGCCAACTGATCATTACAGGTCATGAACCTTCAGTAGTAAACAGATGCACGTGGCAGTGTTTATTTCAGTGAGAGAGATTTGTAGCAGACGATATATATTTCAGGGAGGGAGATTTTCAGCAGACGACACATTCTAAATCTAATGCTGAATACATGATAAGAAAAAACAATAACTTTTACTGATCTTACTTTATCAAAAAGTATTTATATCCAACAAATTTACAATAATCCATTAATCTATGATTTTTTTTGAATTTTAAAGTACTGATTCAACTTGTATTTAAATGGTTTAAACTTCATGAAAACAGTAAAAGTAACTCCCAGGTATATTTCATTTACACTATATTTTGTTGTAAATATCTTGTAGTCAAAATTACATTTCACAAATGTTTATCATTTGTATAAAATTTTAATATATATTAATAGTTTAAAAATATTTTAAATTCCTGTCAAGATCATTTTTAGCAGTTTTTCTTAAAAGAAATGTCCCATGTAAGGCACATCCTTTGGATTTGGACATAGTTGTCTGACTTGATGAAAAACAACTGACTTCAAAAATAATATCTGGACAAGATGGCTTGATAATGTCTTTTAATTAATCTGATTAATCTGTGAGTTATATAAAACATCCATTAAACCTCTCCTGTGTATAATATGCTGTTTTGTTTATATTCTCTCTGCAGGTTAACACTGCATTCTATTTTTAGCTCATGGTTTATAACAGACAGTTTTACATCACTGATTAGTCACACCCACAAATACTCGCTGCCGCGGCAGCGAATGTTGCCCCTTTAAGAAATAAAGAAGTAACAGTAAAAAATAGTATTTTTTAAGGAAAATTCTAAGTTCAAGGGGAGATAAATCTGAAAAATATTGGTGCTAGAGTTATGAACCTTGTCACATAAGATGTGGTTGATGATAAGGAACATATATTTGAAGTTTGAAGTTGATACCTTAAGAAATGACAAAGTTATAGTGAAAAATATTTTACTGCACCAAAACTTTAATCTAAAATCTGGACGCGGACGCCGGGGCGAGTAGGACAGCTCTCCATATACTTCGTATAGTGGAGCTAAAAAGGGCTAAAAAGTTATTTACAAAACTTTACAAAGTAATTTACAAAACTTTACAAATGGATTTTTCTACAGCACACACTTATGTTAACTTTTATAAATACAGTAGAACTTTGGTAAGTCAAAGTTGAAGGGACTTGCGCAAAAACTTTGATACATCGGGACTTCGACTCATTAATCGGTCTCAATTTAATAACAAAATTTTGGCCTGTTGACGTATACAAGGAAAGTACAAAAAGCAAACAATAGGAAAGGGCGATAACTTCACCAGCTTTTAGTAAATATTTCGCGTCTGAGTATCACGAGACACCAGGTCACAGAAGTTCTCAAATGAAAGTACTCAATTTGAATAGTAACAATTAAATCATTTTATCACACATTTAAACACATACAAAGGCTGTTTGAAGACAAGGCTGTGTAATTAACACCTGTCACCCAAATTGATTTGAACTCATCTTTGCGGCCAGATAAGGTGTGAAAAATATCTCGAGATCGAAGGTGTCAAAAAAATCAAAGGACTGCGACTAATTTTTGGTAAATTGTACTCGATTTATTCTATACTGACCATAAAAAAACTTCGACACATCGAAAAATTTGACACATAAAATTTTGACTAATTAATAGGTTTCATAAGGAATATATACGGGGAAAAAACGTGACTTTAATTTTACACTGACACATTGAGAAAATTGACTAATCGAAATTCAACTCATAGATGTTCTACTGTATTTAAAATGTTTAGTATGAAAGATCATACAGCAACTTCCCATCTTTACTGGCAGAGGAAGACCTAAGGTGCCTCTTCATGATTTTATTTAAGACATAAGCGGACACCTGAGCAGAACAACTGACCTTCCTACATGTTGCTGGATAGTTTCCTCACATGAAATAATGCAAAGTCCTTGAGGGGAATCGAACCCACAGCTTTGAGTGTCATTTGATTTGAAATCAGTGACCTTCATCACTTTGTCACAGTCAGCTGCCCCCCTAATTAGTGAAAATGTCATATGAACAAATAAAGTGATTTTACCTAGCATAATATCATGATAATAATGTAGAAATATGGCAAATTCTGGTCATATTTGAATCAAACTTACTTAAGTAGCATTTGGGTCATCTCCCTACATAATTATATAATTATTGTTTGCTATTCAGTCAGTACATATTTCTGGACCATTTCTAGTTATTTTGGGAAAAGGCCTATGACTGAACCTTAGCAGGGTAAGAGTTAATTCATTTTTCTTAAGTTAAGATTTTTTTTTCAAAAGAATTTCTTAATCATCTGCAAGAATGCAGTTTATAGTGAACAAAAAATCTAACTTATACATTCTTTTTCTTCAAGATTTAGGCTGAAAGGTAAAGGAAACAAACAGTTATTCTTACCTGTTGTTCTATTTAAAAATATCGTAGCAACAAGAAGTTTCCAGGGATCGTGAAAAAGGCTTTCCTGAACAAGATTATGGGGCGACTTGGGCGGGGTCCACTGCATGTCACGGTGAAGCTGTGGTTGAGGAATAAAGATACCGTTCAAGAAGTATTGGCTCTCCATCTCAGGGTTGGGTGGAGATGCCGGAGGCGTCTGTACATCTAATTCTGAAAATAATGTTATCATATTATTAGATAATACAATAGATATATACAATCATGAACCAATACAAGTTGGGTTTTTCGGCTAAAAGGCCCATTATGCCTCAGAAATGCTGTCATTTTTTAATAACTTTTTCATAAAAGCTTTTTTTTAATTTAGGTATCTTGTTACTGTTTCCAAAGAAATACACATTTGCCATATACTATGTTTTGCTGACTTTGTTGGCATTTGATATTAGATTAGTGAATTAGTATTTTGTATCAAAGTAAAAATATTACTTTGTTTACATTACTTTGTTTACATTTTGCACCTTTATGACGCATAATTTACTGCATATTCAGTGCTACTTTTTCACTTGTTAAACATATAACATGCATATTGAAAACATGTTTGACATTTCTAAAAAACTTGGAAAAAAATATGGATTTCTTAGGCATAATAAGCCCAATTACACCATAAGCAATCTATAGGCACCATACATAGTTATCTTTTGGACTGCTTTGAAATTCCATTTTTGCCCAGCAAGCTACTGATTTTTCCTCCCTTTGTACCCAAATTAAGACAAAAGAGAATTTGAATATCCAATGAAATAACATATACTTGTTCTGTTTAATATTATGATAGTAACATCAGAAAGTAGAGCCTTAAATTGAAAATGCAATTAAAATCAGTAAGAAAATGTGCCTGTTGGCACCTGTTGAAGAGCATAAATGTCCATCAACAAATTAGAAATCAATAATACTCTTACCCTAAAATTTATAGCATTTCCCATACAACGTTAAAATCAAATGAATGAAAATACTGTCAAAATTTAATGTATTATTTTTCAATGTATGAAATTAACATATTCAATATTATACCTTCTGAATCTGACCCATGTACGATCAAATCATCCTCTGTGCTATTATTATGTGAGTTACGTGAAGGAGACCATGTGTTTCCCAATGATAACGATCTCACATATTTCGGAGAATTCGATTCGCCTATCTCCGCTGAAAGTGTACGTTTTAATGACGGTGAATTACTATAACTAGTCCTGTGGCGACCTGAATCTGGTGTTTTACTCGACGATGACTGTGATGAGTTCCTTGATCGCCGTGGCGATATATCGGGAGTATGAGTCATAAAATATGCGTGTTCATCAAGTCCGTTGAAATGCCCCATTTTTACACTAGCAAGATAAGCATCTTGCACTGTTACACTATCCGTAACATTAAATACCCTCTCCTCGTCTGCCGTAAACGTAAAATTAGAATTTCCGTACGTCAACATATCATTTGCACTTATAAATTCCAAACTTGTAGCACTAGTATCAGCATAATTGTCTTGTTCGCTCTCCTCAATAATGTCTTCAGGAAATGTGATACCGTTTTCATCATTTGTGTTAACTACCGCACTCAGAGATGACGGATCAAGAAATGCCCCGTGATTTTCCATGACAACAACTTTTTGAATATTGTTATTGTCTAGAAGTAGATCGCCCTCAGATCCTTGCGAACCTATTGGCATAATGGAAATGTGCATATAGTAATTATACAGTTGGTTTAGTTGTTAGTCCATCTGTACACTCCAAAATGCTGCCTGTTACTTTAATGGAGCAGAATATTTAACCAAACTTTTCTAATTTTTCCTTTTTTTGTTGATTTTTGACAAACATTGTATAACCAAAATATTTCAAAATAACAAAAAAAAATAAAATAAATATAACATGATTACAATAAAAGATATCACAGCTTCGCAATATAGTCTAAAAGCTTTTTCTTAATGATTTTTTTTTTAAATCATAGATTGCACTGACAATATGCTTTTTCATCAATGTCCAAATAATACAAAACTTCAAATTTAGTATCTGATAATCTCCATTTCAGCATAATTTCACAAGCACATATCTCTTCCATGTCCAAAATGGGTACATCAATTTTTATTCATTAAATTTTTAGTTTGTAAAAATGTTTTAAAACTCCACAAATTTTTCTTAACAATGGACACAGTTCATGATCACACATTCCAAAATTGCCATCTCCAACCTTTTAATTAACGACAAAGTTGCACTGCTGAAATAGTCGGGTGTTAGAGAGGGAATATTGGTAGTAGATTATTATCAAACTGTAATAAATATTACAAAAATATGAAGTCATTACTGTTAGAACAAATCATTCTGCAATGCCTATTCTACAAAAAAAAACTCAATTTATTATAATATTTCTGTATATAAGGTCTTTGTTTTTACTGGCACTTTTAATCAAGTCACACCAAGACAACTTTATTCATTTATATAACCAACAACATATAAAGCAGTGCCAGGATAGCTTTTAAGTTTTTGGAATTTTTATGTTGTTTTTTTGTTGTTGTTGGGTTTTAGATCAGTCATATGGCAAATTCCAGCTTTACTGGTGCGGGAAGTCCGCAGGTGCCCCTATGTGCATTATTTCAGGCACAAGCTGGCATCTGAGTAGAACCATCAATGATTTTTAAGCTAAGTGGATAGCTTCCTCACATGAAAGAATCTAAAGTCCCTAGCAGGATTCAATCTTACAGCAGTGAGAGACAAGTGGATAAGGGAATATGTCACAACTGACTATAGTGCATATGCAGGTATAGATAGCTAGCTTTCTAAAGTTTCTACTGAGCAACATCTGAGGTGGTGGGCTGGTCTGAAATAATGCAAAGAAGGGAACAATGTCTCCTCCCACCAATACTGCAGTTACAATATGACCTCACCAGTGGTATTGTGATATCAATCTCAATAGGGGTTAAAGTTCAACATACCTGCTGAGACAACAATACGGTCGTCAAAGCTCTCCTCGCCTTCTTCTTTACCTACATGTACATAATACAAGCATTAAACACAAAATTAAACCACACTTCCTCATAAATACATAAATTTTATATATATTACAAGTTCCAGCATAAACAATAACATCTGATAGATGTTCGACAATGTGGCCAAAAGATATCTTTACCATGACTGAAGTCTATTCTTACTATCACTGAACTTGACTTATCACCTCAATAAAAGAGCAGACAATATAGCTAAGCTCAAATATCTGTTAAATGGAGAATATTGAATGAGTGTAAGTTCTTACTGAATTAATTGAACAAGTTGAATAAAATTATATTATAAGAGCCTCTGGTGAGCATGGACATACACGAATATTCTATGTATTGCATACTAAAAATGAAGACTGTTTAAAGTGCAAAAGAATCAATTTCATTGACGCACCAATAGTGTAATGCTAACATTTAGCACGTCTTTACACTATGTTTGTATTATGCAAGAGAAATCACATCAAAATATATAACACAACTGCCTAATAGTATTTTACAGAGTCACAAAAGCGGCACAGGTGTGTGATAATAAAATTATAAAAATAAAATGAGAATCAGATAGATGAACAGATGGTAAGAAGGGAAGAAGAGACCATCCACTATGATCTACCGTAAAACTTTTGGGAATCATATAATATGAATTCTTTATATTTTCATTTCTAACCACATTCAAATTGCCACATACTTTATGATGCCTATAAAAAAATAAAACGCATCTTACCAATAGTGACTGCATCGTCCATGATTGCTCGTAACTCTATCATTTTAATAGCTGTTTCAGCATCCGGTTTTAGTTGCACTGAGATATAGCCGGAATCTGACGAGAAAATGTCTAGGGAAAACCTGTCCGATATCTCAACTTTCTCTATAGACCTACTTGTTAGCTGAAGAAAGATCATAAAAGGAAATTCAATTTAAAAGTTGACTCAATCTGATTTCTCATCAAAGTTTGTCACATCTACCCAACATTTATTTTTCTATGTTTATTATATATTTAATTTGCAGAACAAATGCAGTAGTTTGTAATTTTCCAAAAACATCTTTCAAATGCCAAAAAAGGGATGGCAGGAATATTTTTTAGCTGCAAATCCCCAATCAAATACTCACTCTAAGCCAAAAGAGGCAATAGAGCAGTATATTTCCTTCCAGATTCCAATACCATGTATAAAAACTGTTGCATCATTCTAACTATATAGTGCAGGGGCGGTAAACATGCAGTTCTCCTAGCATTCCCACTCTATAGAGGACAGGCAAGTTAGGGAAACAAATGACAGGTGCATAAATGACTTATAAGAATGCCAAGAAAAAGTGTAAGACACTCAGACAATGATAAAGTACTTTTAATAAGAAATATTTGATTGTTTGTTTGATTGGGTTTTACGTCACACCGACACAGTATAGGTCATATGGTGATGTTCCAGCTTTACTGGTGGAGGAAGACCTCAGGTGCCCTTCCGCGCATTATTTCAGGCACGAACGGGCACCTTAGAAGAACTACCGATCCTTAAGTTAGCTGGATGGCTTCCTCACATGAAAGAATCCAAAGTCCCTGTCGGGATTTGAACCCACAGTGGTGAGCGGCAAGTGGTTTAATGTCAACAAAAACTTAACCATTTGGCCACGGACGACCCAATTAGAGATGTAAGTAATTGAATCTTACCATAGTAGTAACTACTGGTTCATCTAATTTTGCATTATCTAAAACAACTTCCAGTAGCCAGCCATCATCTGCCCGTGACAATATCAGGGAACCGGCGCTGTATTTCATTGGTGGAGAATGGATATACGCATATTTCACCTGACCAGTAAAAATCTGAGGGCTGACTACACCTGAAAAGTGTTTTGTTGGTTTAAAGTGATGTGATAAACAGGTTTTTATTATTGGGATATTATAAATATCTGTCTTTCATGAAATTTCAGTCATGAACATACAAAGTAAGCAATAATCAAACAAATATTCCTAGACGGAACATACCAGACTTGATATGTTTATAAATAAGAAATACTTTCAGGAAACTATGAACGGGTAATAAATTTGGAACCATACACTTGAATTCTATTTATAAAGAACCCTATTAAAAAACAAGATTGCATTTGAGAAAAATGCTATGCCACCGCAATAATACAACACTAAATAGTAGTGTAGGAACAGATTTTTTTGTTTCTATACAATTGAAGATTGTCATAATGCATATCTAATTCTTATTATCAGATTAGTGGTTAAATTTATTGTTAACTCAATAAAAGATCAGAGTAGGAATATATCAATGCACTTGAGTCTAGTGAATTTGGTGGTGAAGGTCATATTTCACACAGCCTAAAATTTCATGACTGCATCAAAGGACAACATGTAATACACTTTGTCAAAATCTAGGTCAGCTGATATCAAAGTTCACTTTTAATTTTGACACTAGAGGCAAAATTTGAACAACTTTGGTAGAGTACCTATAGATGATATCATTTAACAAATATTAAAGCTCTAAGCCTTGTACCTTCAGACAATAAGATTTTTTTTGATTTTTTACTATATGTATATATTGAAAATCAATGACCCCGGGGCGGGGGCAATTTTGACCCCAGGGCTATTATTTGAACATTCTTGCTAGAGGTTTACTTCACAATGTTTCATGCAAAGTATCTAACCTCTAGCATTTGTCAATTGCTAGAAGAATTTTTTTAAAGTTTTTACTATAAGTTTTTACTATGTAAATATGAGGAAAATCAATGACCCCCGGGGCCGGGCCGATTTTGACCCCAGGGCTATAATTTGAACAATCTGGGTAGAGGTCTATCAGACAATGCCTTATGCAAAATATCTAAGCTCTAGGCCTTTTGGGTCTTTACAAGAAGGTATTTTAAATTTTTACTATATGTACATATAGTGAAAATCCATGACCCCCGGGGCAGGGCTGATTTTGACCCCAGGGCTATAATTTGTACAATATTGGTAGAGGTCTACCAGACAATGCCTTATGCAAAATATCTAAGCTCTAGGCCTATGGGTCTTTACAAAAAGGTATTTTAAGTTTTTACTATATGTACATATAGTGAAAATCAATGACCCCCGGGGCGGAGCCGATTTTGACCCCAGGGCTATAATTTGAACAATCTTGGTAGAGGTCTACCAGACAATGCCTTATGCAAAATATCTAAGCTCTAGGCCTTTTGGGTCTTTACAAGAAGATTTTTTAAATTTATTCTTATAATTCCTTTTGGTTGCCATGGCAACCAGATTTCTGCATGGAATTAATTTCTTTGAACAACTTTGGAAGCCCTTCACCCAAGGATCAATCCTGCCAAGTTTGGTTGAAATTGGACTGGTGGTTTTTCACAAGAAGATTTTTTAAGTTCACTATATAATCTATATAACACACAAACAAACACAGGTGAATCGCTATATGCCACCGCATCGCAGATGCTGCGGTGGCATAAAAAATATATATATATCATTTACTCACCCTCATCATCCTCTGTAAAGTCTGTAGTTTCTGTTAAATCTGAAAATAGAAAGAATATAAAATGTTAAAATAATATAAAAATGAATGACTGTTAAAATAGTTTAACACAATGAATTTAAGAATTGATTTGCCTTTCTTTTCCTTTCTATATTATTAAATAGTTGGTATTGTTTGACAATTGGTTTTTATTTCATTTTTACAGTATTATACATGCATTAAAAAACTGTACCGTACAGTACAGGATATTAAGCATGTATTCCTATAAATTTTCAATACTTTCCTGTTCATCCCTTAATACCCAGCTAAATTTGTTAAGTGGACTTATCTGCCTTCAATTAGAAATTACATGTATATCAAAACAGCAAAATTTTACCCATTACCTACTGAGTAGTTTGAATGAACTTGTCTTACTTTAATTTTTGGAATTGTCCATTATCAATTTTGGGGATATCAGGATTGTATACAATAGTATAGTACAGTGTTGTAAGTCTGCACAGATGTGCATGTTGGCCAGGCTCTATACAGGTTACAAGGGCCAATCACTTTTGGTTCCAGCAGTTAATTAAAGGTTTTAGCAATGAAAGAAAACAGTCTCAAGAAACTTCAACCATGTACAGGCTAGTTAGGGCTTTGGTTTTATACAGTTAGCATCTATAGACAAGTCCTTATCATTGTATAATAAGGACTTTTTCACAGGTCAGGGAGGGCCTTCCTTGGTTTAATATACCAATTGCACTCTAATATCTACCCTAAAGCTAAAACTTTAAATGAGTTTTTAATTTTGTTGATTTCCTCTGTATCAAAGAACGCTGTCTCATGAAAAAAACCACCAAAATAACCCAACTTTTTATGTGTATCTTTAACAATTCTAAATCATTAAAATGTATTTGTATTTTGAAGAAAAATAAAAAAAGTTTTAATTATACAAATAGTCATACTGACAGTGTCAAAACAGTTCCTCTATACAAATGTGAGCATACTTTTTGCAAGTAAGATAAAGAGGCTACATATTGATGAATTTTCCAAATCATAATTACCCCAAAATGTTAAGATTTTCCCCAAAACAAGCTTAATTTTTAAGGATAAAAACACAATTTGAAATTATTCAGTATCATCTGAAAAAAAATATGAATGTTTTTTTTCCATAATTCCCTTATTGTGACCATGCTGAAATTATCCAATTCAAAAATGCAAAATAACCCCAATAAACAATCACTGACCTTCATTATCATCCTCTTCATAAGGTTCATATTTTCCCATAACATCTCTTACATATTCATCCATTCGCTCCTCCTCTGATGTTTCCTGCCCCGCCTTTTTCTCCTTTAACTCCTCCTGCTTTTTCTGATAGCGTGCACTCCTTGATGATGCTCTAATGTTTTCTAACACTTGAAGCTCATTCATCGCTTCGGTCTTCTTAGCCTTTCCAGAATCTCGTTTATCTGAACTTTTCCGTCTTTCAGATTTAGAGTCTGTGCTTTTCTTTCTTTCAACCTTACTTTCAGCACTTTTCCGCCTGTCTGTTTTGGAATCAGAACTCTTTCGTCGCTCTGATTTTTTGTCTATTTTATCCTCATTTTTTGTGTCAGTGCTTATTTTTCTCTTTTTTGAAGGCGGACTTGTTAAGTCTGGATCAGTGTCATTCAAACCACTTGAATCTTGAGTCTTTGATTTTTTCACTTTTTGTTTCTTGGTTTCCAATAGGGGCTGTGGCGGTGGTTGTTTTATTTTCACTAAATCATCTTCTATGTCAGAATGTTCATTTTCCGTCACAGCCGTTGCATTTGATTCCTGTTCCTCCTCCTCATCAAGTGACACTGATTTCTTCCTTTTACCATTAGTCTTAGTCATTTTGAATGGAGGGGCAAACTTCATTTTAACCACTAATTTCTGGGACAGAGTCTTATTGGTCTTTTTTGGACTACTTTTTAACTGTTTCAATTCCTTTTTCGGACTAGGGAACAACTTTTTCTCACTTTTATTGTCTTTAATAGTTAAGCTAAGTGCTGGTTTTATTTTCTTTTTCTCTGATTTTGGTTTACTGTCGACTGAGTACTTTTTACCTCGCACAGTAAAGTCTATAGACTGAGGATCAACATTTATGCCAGCGTCCTCAACGTATCTCTCAAGTTCTGTTCGTGAACGGAACTTTTTCCCCTCTGGGCTGCAAAAAAAACCACCGTCACATGAAGTGATATTTCAATTGTTTTCTTTTCAAATAACATCAGACTATACAGCTGTAACACAAAATGTCTTTTTACATCCTCAAAATATTATCTTTATTTCAGGCTTTGAACTTATACCTAATTCACACACACCAAATAGGCTTCAAATGTTAAATAATCGCTGATATGTTTTACTATTTGAATAACAATGTGTTTAAAGTGTTGAAATTTTTAAACATACAATGCAACAAGTACTTAAGTGTCATAATTCTGTTTGTTCTCGACAACAAACTATTCTTAGAATAGTTTAACAAATAGAAATATTTGTGCTGTCAAATAAAGAAAGCAACATGCCTCCAAAATATTGCTTATTGTTACCATGTAAGTACATTTTTAAGTGTTTAAATAGTAAGAAAAAGTCAAAAGTGAAACTTAACCAACCATGCTCTTAAGTTTAATTTCCTAAAATCTATCAAAATATGTTTAAAAAAAAATAGCACTTACTTCTTTAATAACAGGGTAGAAATTTGGTGTGAAGTTTTTACTAAAACTTGGTGTGAAGCTTTTACTATGATAAAAAACCAACAAAAAACATGCACTATATAACATTGCTTTTAATGCATTGTGTGCAGCAAATTTTGCCTAGATTCAAAGGAGTGAACCATGGCACATTTTTATCTCTTCCTCAATTTCATTACAAAATACATGTATAACTATCACATGTAAACTTAGTGAAACACTATTCCCTACTTAAAGGTCCTAATAATTATTTTGTCTCATTCAAAGTATTTCTTAACATTTGTGAAACCTGTCAAGAGAGTGTGTACTTATTGAATTAGCAAAGTTTGTACTGATGTCACTAAATATGACATATTTTCAAAATAAATTTTTTCAACGACCAGTCTGTGTTGTAGAAGGGTAAAATATCTTGAAAGTACACCTAAAATACCTACCTGAAGACGTAGACATCATACTTTCCGGCAGATCTACCCTCCTTTCTCTGTCTCACCTCCCTGCTCCAGCCGGCAGGTAGGGAGGGATCAACGTACATTGGTGACACGTCATAGGTATGATCACTTCTAGAAACATAAAATCGTGTAAATAAATCATTTCAAAGCTCAAATTAGTGAACAGTTAACATTTTACGAAGTAAATACCTAGTTCTATGTACACAATATATTTTTCATCTAACAAGACTATGTCCAGTGTTTTTTTTCCTAATATAACTGATACCGAAAAATGGCACCATTCCCAATAGAAAATAGACAACAAATTTCCCAATTCATGACTGATAAATTCCCAAAATAACACTGAAAATTTCCTCAAAAATCGGCAAATTTAAAGGTAAACAAAAACAGAAATGCCATTGATAAGTGAAATGCAATAAAAACCAAGTATAACCACATGAGTGATATTCATACTACTTTTAGTGTTTCACACCTTAACATTATTTATGCACAATTGTTATGATTATCAATTTTTTTTTCAACCTCAAGAAGCAAAAATAATCATTAAAGTTAATAATACATGGTTTTAAAGTGTTTGTTATGCATAATTTTTATGTCGTCCTGGATAAAAGAAATTCCCAAAGAATATTTTGCATCTTATGTACCATTTCCAAAGTAGGGGAAAAAACACTGAATTGTCATAACACTTTTCTGATAAAAAGTAAATGAAATCAAGAGGCCCATAGTGGCCCTACATGCCTAACCTGAGATTCAATACTACATGTAATGATGTAGATCACATTTAAAATACATTCTGTAGAGGACCACAAGGTGACTCTATATAACATATATCTATGCTTTCAGAAAGATATTTTTAAGCATGTTACATTTACTATAAATGTCACAAACTAGAACACTTTAATGAGTATTCCTATATAAGTCTTTATAAATCCTGGGCGGGTTGGGGGGGAGGGACTAATTTTTACCTGAAGGAAATGATTTATATAACGTATGTCAAGGACTAGAAAGTGAAACTATATGCCAAATGTTTAAGCAAAACAAAAGGCAACAAACAAAACCACACACGTCATGGATTACTTAATTTATGTTAAATTAATGTCATGCACACACCTTTGATACTTAAAGAAGCATAGATCTACTTTACTTACTTCAACTGTTGCGATGATGCCATGCTTAATGAGGATTTTTACCCTGCAAACCAATCTGCAGTTACAAAAACAATTCACTCCTTTTGTCAACCTGTTGAAATAGACATCAAAAGATTAGTATATTAACAACTGAATGTAAATGTTTAATGTTTCCTCCATCATGCTATGGTCATAGTTCTGTAAAAAAAAAAATTCAATTTGAAATACACTGGCAAGAGAATTATTAATAACACATGGTATCATAGACCTTTAAACAAAACAATTTCAAACTATTTGGAGTAGATTTGACTTATTGTGGGACTTTATTTGAATCATGAAAATTGCAATGGGGCTTATTTTTTCTTCTTTATTATAATTATGTTATGTGCAGCTTATTTTGATTAAATCACAGTAGTCAGGTGATGTTGTGCTGTTGTAAAAAAAACAAAAACAAGAGGGCCATGATGGACCTAAATCGCTCACCTGAGTAGATGGTTTAAATTAACAAGATTGCATTATTAAGACATTGGTAAAAACATCAATTTTACAAAATTCAGTGTGCAGGGGTTGGTGTATTAAAAGAATAAATTTGTTGAATTGATACCTTTCATATCATTATTGCATAATGGACTCTACAAAAAGCATATATATTTAAACAGAACAAAACTTTAAATTGGTGACTAAAATTCTAAAAGGATGTATTTTTTAGCTCTGATAGCAATCTTGACCAGCAGACCCTGAGACCGGAACCATTTGAGCAATTTTCATATAAGACAAGCCAATGACAATTTTTAAGTTTCACAAAAATTGACCCAATAGTTAAGGAGAAGACTGATATCGTTTAAAGATTTTCTTTTTTTACCTCTGGCGACTTCTTGTTCAACTGACCAGAATTTTTCAAGACATTTTAGAAAAGGACTAAGGTTATTTCTGTAGACTTTCAACGAATTCTGTTGGACAGTCACTTAAGGACAAGATAACACTTTTTTTTCTATTTTCAATACTGGCAGCTATCTTGTTCAACAGACTGAAACAATTGAATCAATTTTTATTTCACCACAACTACAAAATTTTGTCATGTGTAATAAAAATTCATTTTTCATGAGATTTTTCTCAATCAATAATTTTATGTCCAAATACATTGCATCTGAAAACAGATCTATTTCAGACAACACATGTCTATTTTTGTTCACATTACTACTGTGATTTACATCAATCAACAATTAATTTTTCGAATTTTATAGCCAACAAATTATATTCTTTTCAGTATAAAGTCAGACTTCCCGAAGTTAAAAACAAGAGAGCCATGATGGCCCTGGATCACTCCCCTGAGCCATCAAACGCATCCAAGCAATGTTTTAGACAAGCATCATGGCCAAGTTTGATGACAATTGAGTCAAAAATGTGACCTCTAGTGTGTTAAAAAGGTTTTCAATATTTGGGCAATGTGACCTAATTTTTGACTGGAGATGACCCATATTCAAACTTGACCTAAAAATCATCAAAACAACCTTCCTGACAAATTTCCAGGATATTTCAATCAAAACTGCAGCCACTAGAGTGTTAAAAAGATTTTTCTATTTTTAGCTTCTGTGACCTAGTTTTTGACCTGAGATGAGCCATCTTCGATCTTGACCTAAAAATCATCCTATCAACCTTCCTGACAAATTTCCAGAATATTTGGATCAAAACTGCAGCCACTAGAGTGTTAACAAGCTTTTTCTATTTTTAGCTCCTGTGACCTAGTTTTTGACTGGAGATGACCGATCTACGAACTTGACCTAGAAATCATCAAACAACCTTCCTGACAAATTTCCAGAATATTTGGATCAAAACTGCAGCCACTAGAGTGTTAACAAGCTTTTACTATTTTTAGCTCCAGTGACCTAGTTTTTGATTGGAGATAATCCATCTTCGAACTTGACGTAGAAATCATCAAAACAACCTTCCTGACAAACCAGCATATTTGGATGAAAACTGCAGCCACAGGAGTGCTAACAAACTTTTTCTATTTTTAGCTCCTGTGACTTAGTTTTTGACCGGGAAGACCCATATTTGAACTTGACCTACAAACCATCAAACGACCTTCCTGATGACTTTCCAGCATATTTGCATCAAAACTGCAGGCACTAGAGTATTAACAAGATTGTTCTATTTTTAGCTCCTGTGACCTAGTTTTTAACCAGAGAAGACACATATTCGAACTTGACCTAGAAACCATCAAAATAACCTTCTTGACAAATTTCCAGAATATTTAAATCAAAACTGCAGCCACTAGAGTATTAACAACATTTTTCTATTTTTAGCTCCTGTGACCTAGTTTTTGACTGGAGATTACCCATCTTCGAACTTGACCTAGAAATCATCAAAACAAACTTCCTGACAAATTTCCAGAATATTTGGATCAAAACTGCAGCCGCTAGAGTGTTAACAAACTTTTTCTATTTTTAGCTCCTGTGACCTAGTTTTTGACCTGAGATGACCCACCTTCGAACTTGATCTAGAAATCATCAAAACAACCTTCCTGACAAATTTCCAGAATATTTAAATCAGAACTGCAGCCATTAGAGTGTTAACAAGCAGAAGCTTTTTCTATTTTTAGCTCCTGTGACCTAGTTTTTGACCAGAGATAATCCATCTTCGAACTTGACCTAGAAATCATCAAACCAACTTTCCTGACAAATTTCCAGAATATTTGGATCAAAACTGCAGCCACTAGAGTGTTAACAAGCTTTTTTCTATTTATAGCTCCTGTGACCTAGTTTTTGACTTGAGATAACCCATCTTCGAACTTGATCTGTATTTCATTGAGACATACATTCTGACAAAGTTTTACATTGATCCAATCAAAACTGTGACTGCTAGACTGTTAACAACCCAATTGTAGACGACAAACGATGCACAACGCACGACGACGGACCCCGGACATAGCCCCGTCACTATACCTCACCTTGACCACTTTGTGGTCAGGTGAGCTAAAAAGTGTCAGACATTCGGTCTGTCAAACCATGAAAATCTGTTGGACCGAAACAAAATCTGTCAGACCAAATAAAATTAATCAAAATCAAAGGAAAGCTGTGTTTGTTTTTCTAAGACACTTTTCAGTTTTAATTATTTGCCGTAAAAATTGGCACAAATCGCTCATTTTCATCTCTTCCTTGTCATACACCAACGATTCACGGTCCTGCTTCCATTTTTCATTAAATTTTGTCTCAGATATATTCTTTCCATCCTTTCACTGCTGTTCTGCGCGCTCCTCTAACGTAGATTTTCTTTTTTCCGAGGTTTGGCACCTTTAGCGACGCCATTTTATATACATGTGACTTGGATAAAAGCCGGACAGATCCGGAATAAAAAATTGTCGTACCTAATCAAAATTTATCGGACATGTCCGTTGGACTGATGTATTTCGAGAAGTCTGTAAAGTTTATTAAACCCTTGAATAGTGTTTAATATTAGCAAATAGTTTCATTGAAATGTTTAATGCACGTAAAGAATTCTATTGAAAAATGCTGGAATATTGGCAATGTAGTTGTAACGTTACTTCCCGTTTCACTTTTTGTAAGTTTAAAATAAACCAATACACTAATAAGAGCCTGTTTTATGATTTATTTTAATCATTAATTGTGTTTGCTACTGAAAAAAGTAATATTTATAACAGAGCATCAGTATTTGAGTGAAAATTCCGTTCTCAAATTTTGGTATTAATTACCGCAAGTAATCTAAATCATCGTCAGTTTCATACATTTCTTATCATACTTTCTTACTTTTAAAAGAAAAAAAAAAGCTGCCCGATCATCAGTCTCTCTTAACAATTTTCCGTTTGCTAGAAACAAGATCAAAGGAAGACGCCGAAATCTTATTTACGGCGGGGTTATACATGCCAAGGCAATCGTTACGTCATAACTGCTATGTGCCTTTTCATTGGTTTTCTGCATCTGTGGTTATAATATTGTGACTGATTGACAGGTAAACTGAGAAATTATGTAAAGTAAAGGGCAAATACTACAAATACTAAATAAATCCACAAGAAAACCCCAAGGTGAATAAGTACACATGCTGACCAACATTCTTGTAAACTTTCAGGCCTACAGGTCATAAACTTTTGAGTTAAGTGCAACACAAGTTAAATATTGTAAATTTTTACTAAGTCAAGGGCAATAACTCTAAAATACTAAAAATATCCACACGAAAATACCCAGGTGCACAACTACACATGCTGAGCAACATTGCTGTCAGTTTTCATGAATCTAGGTCAAATACTTTTTTAGTTAGGTGCGACACAACAAGTTGAAAATTGGAAATTTTTACTAATTTTCAAGGGCAATAACTCTAAAAATACTAAAAATATCCAAAAGAAAATACCCAGGTGCACAACTAAACATGCTGATCAACATTCCTGTAAGGTTTCATGACTCTAGGTGAAATATTTTTTGAGTTACGTGCGACACAACAAGTTGAAAATTGGAAATTTTTACTAAGTCAAGGGCAATAACTCTAAAAATACTAAAAATATCCAAATGAAAATACCCATGTGCACATCTACACATGCTGAGCAACATTCTTGTAAGGTTTCATGACCCTAGGTCAAATACTTTTTTAGAAACGTGCGACACAAGTTGAAAATTGTGAATTTTTACTAAGTCAAGGGCAATAACTCTAAAAATACTAAAAATATCCACACAAAATACCCATGTGCACAACTACACATGCTGATCAACATTCTTGTAAGGTTTCATGACACTAGGTCAAATACTTTTTTAGTTACGTGCGACACAAAAAGGGAACGGACGAATGGACGGACAAGGGTAAATCTAAATGCCCCCCCTTCCTATAGTGGGGGCACAATAAAAACAAAAATTATGATTTCCCCCAAAAAAATCCAAGTTACTTCCTGTTAATTAAATCCGTTATTTTTATGGATTTTTTTATTATTTTTTTTGTAGAATTGCTATTAATTAATGTTTTGAGTAAAGTACACAAAACAATGAAAAAATGACAGATTGTTAAAACAGATTAATTCTACATTCTTTCGTCGCATTTTAACATGTAATAATATTATATGATTCAGTTTCAATTTATTTTCCAACTGTCAATCTGTTTTGTTTTTTTGTAGTGCTATTCAGAGAACACCAAAGACGCCGCCGACTTTTAACTCGATGCAAACATAACTGTATCAACCCATTTACTGTTGTGTATTAATTATATGAAATTTAAATTTACACTGTCGGTGTGACGTTGCTTGTAGTAAATTTAAGTCAAATGTGCTAAGACCAATTATGTGTGTAAACTTTTTAAACTCGCTGATTAAAAAGTGACAGGTGTCGTATAAATTATGCAAAAAATTATTTGTTATGTTTTCATCAACAAATTGGAAGGCAATTATGTCCGATGGATCTGCATATCATGTCACTTAAAAGTTAAATGTGTTAATTGCGGTCAATTATCGGCAGTAACTGTGTTGTAACCAATTCAGTTTAAATTACGCCTGGACGCGAGGATTAGATTTATAGACAAGCACTGTGTGATACGTAATGATTTGTCCATGCAGTAAGTAAAAAAGCGCAGCGAAGTTGATTTAGCTTTGATGTTCGAACTCGGCAAAGATAAGAAACCTTTGGCGACTAAGCCACTTGATGACGATTTGATGTGGTACTCAAACCTGTACCTGAAGTTGTGCATTATTTTACATAACAATATGTATTACAATACCCGTTTACTGTATGTCACCTTATATATCTTGACACTCATAGTTATCTAAGATTAAATTAAAACTGAAGTCTGAACAATAGAAAAACTGCACTGCCACTCTCAGCGCAAAACATTTTTATTTTTAAGCAACACGACAGGAATAAGAATTGCGCATATTTAAAGTGTGAAAGGTAGTTGTCACAATTCAGTACTTTATGTTTACCTTATAGACTTATTGAAGGCGTTCTTCGTATTCAGATTTAGGCAAATTTTGGCATGCAAGCCGCCATGTTTACAATTTTAGGTAGCAACAATTATAAGATTGCATGACAAACGAAATTTTAAAGTTAGGTCACAAGACACCAATACACGTTGTTGTCACGGTCCGCCGTCTATAAGGTACTAAACATCAAATGTTGAGTGGTCTGGATTACCTGCCCTTTTCTCTCCGTACTTAATTTTATAGTACGACGGGAACCAGATTACAAATGTTGGATGTTCTAACCGTTTTTGTGATGTATTATCAAAAAAGAGAAAAACAGAAACTACTTTTGCAATGTCATACAACATTTACATTTACATGTTACTGCTTCACAATCAATTCAGATTATGACTAGCAGGTGAATTATCCCAGAGTCATTTGATTAAGCCGTTTAACGTGTGCTTCATTCATTTATTTGTGTGTTTTGGCCATTCCAATTTTTATTTAACAAATAATACATGGCCTTGAGGGCTATATATGCAAGTTTACGGACTGATTGGTCAGACTGAGGAAGGTATATGGCCTGTCAATTGTAAAAGTCAATACATTTTTTGAATAGCAAAATTTATAAGTTTGGTCCGGAATGTTGATTTGTTCAAGTATAAACCAAATACATCATTTATTTACAAAGTTGTAGCAAATTTTAATTTCAGACAGTATGATATGGTGTTGTCTGATATGTCATTTGGTCCAAAAATTTATAATATTTGCTATTTGCAAGATTTTGCAGAATTCAAATATTTTTTATAATCGTCCTTGATGGAAAAATTGGGCAATTAACATTGAAGAACAATGTCATTTATTGGTAAAGGTCAAAATCCTTACGATACATGCAGGTATACACTATGACCATTAATCATTAAAATCGGTTGAGCGGTTTAAGTAAACAGAGACACAGAAAATCAGGCGGCGTATAATGATGGGTATAATGCACAGCAGCCCATTTTCTTTTACCTTGTCCTCTATTACAATTTGATTTAAGCATGTTAAAAACTTGTTACGATACCAACTAAGAATAAAAACATCACGATGGTTCTAATTGCTCAAAAAGTTTGTTTTTTTTAATGGGAAAAAATGTGTGTCTTACTCTTTGTATTCATTTAGGATGACACATATTAAGTATACAGCTTGCAAAGATGAGTAAAAATCAATTACACATTAACCCTTTCGCTGCCAGAGGGTTATTGTTTTATTGATCACCTATTTGCCAGAGGGTTTTCTAAAAAAATTTACTATATTATTAATTAATATATTTATTATTTGTTATTAGTATTATAATAATTATATATGTTTCCAAATATGCTAGTATAATAATAATAATTGTTGATGGTATAATTTTCTATATATTTATTATTATTTTATTATTATTATTAATTTGTTATTATTATTATGATTATTATAGAAACGGCTAAAGCCGTCCATATGGCAAATACGGACGGCTTAAGCCGTCCCTATGGCAGTGAAAGGGTTAATTACTGATATACTAAAACCCGTGAGGCATGTGACGTCCGTGACGGCATCAACACGGAAAATATAATTTACTGTCACGGGTTTTGTTATTTTGTTAAGTTAGATTATTTATTTAAATATAAGGTACCAAAGATTTTATTTGATTTTATGAATGATTATTTTATTTTGATCTTTTTAATTTATCTCATAATCACGTTGCAATCACAACTTTATATTACAATAACGTCACATGATTGACATAGAATTAAATGTCATTGAGTACAGAAAAAATTTTACGTCTTATTCGGTCTGAACCGGCGATATCGGCGCTTCCTTTCAGACCAAAAGGTGGCGAAACGTGGATTTTTTAAGGGGACGGTCTCAAAGCACGGGATTGGCGAGCTGACGGACATCGTTGGATAAACCAAGGCACTGGGGGTCTTCCACGCAAAATATCTTGGTTAAAGAAAAAAGTATTTTTATATACATACCGAGAATGGTACATCAAAAGAATGTGTTAAATTTGTTTACCATGAACCTGATTGCATTAACGGTCCTTTTGTTATTCAGTACATCGGCAGTGAACAAATCTCTTAGCCGATGTCCCATGGAAATTCCAAAAACCAGGAACGCCCTTTTTAAGATCAAAGTCAAGCAGTCTAGAAAAATTGCTAAATAAAACAAAATCGGAGGATCCAAATTTAGTTTATAAGGAAGAATTTCATGACAACGACGAACAGCCAAGAGACTTAAAGCAAATCCAAAATCTGCGACATAATTAAAGGAAACACCGAACTTAGAATATCTCGTGATGCGTTATACAATCTGCATGCTTTAGCTAGAGACACAAGCAATCAGTTTATTCAGGCACGGACTTTAATTGACAATATAAATCCGTGATTCAGATAATCAATACTTTCCCAACAAATTAGTTGTAATATGCGGGCAAAAACTTATGTTTGAAGAACTGGAAAGAGTTCTGTACCTTGAAAATGAAAGTCAGTGTCTCAACTATGACACCACTTTTCAACTTGTGGATTTCTATGTTTAGACATATATTTTTAAGGTAATACCATGCATACCAGCAATATTTATGCTAATGGAAATAAGCCCCAGTTGATGTGGTAGTGTTGTCATTTCTACGTCTTCATCAATATTTTCTTAAAGAAATTTCTAGTGGTCGGGCAGCTAAAATTGATCTCCTAGAAATTATCCAATTTACAGTTTCACAACCAGAAGATATTGTAAACGACATTCGTGAAAACCAATTTGTCTCTAATACAGACAATGACGCACATCCAGATCCAGATATTCAAAAGATTGACATTAACTTCTCACGCGCCGATGAACTTATAAAGATGATAGAATTTTTCGCTCCAATGCTAAGTAAATTTACGATATTAGGAAGGGATGACAATGCTCGGGTTGTAACACTATTCGTGCGGAAACACGCATTGCTATCATTTAATAGCTGTAAAGAAATCTTTAGGTATGGAAGTGAACTTGAAAACCAAACCCAACATAACAACACTTAGATTTAGATGAAAAGAAAAAAGCAGACAGAAAACGACCTAGACAAGATGATTTCCCCTGTCAAAAATTCACGGCAATTGAAAAACCCGTGACTATTCTGCTGTCACGGAAATTAAATTCAGTCGTAACGGAAATTAGATTCACCCGTGACAGTACCAACACGGGATCATGATGACAAATCCGTGGCGACTCAGTCGCCAGAAGAAGATCCATCGCAATCGATATATCATGCAAATACAAAAGAATCTATTGTTATTTTATTTAGATTAACTGCCAAAGGGGACGCTAAATTTCTTCGGGACGCTTTTTAGTGAGACCGGAACTATGCGTGGATAGATGTACGATTTCGGGCGCTATAAAGATAATTTTATGTATGGAAAACATTTTTCTCGCTATTGTTACTTATATAACTATTTCATTAACTAAAATTACGAAGTATTTCAAAATAATTTTGGTTTCGATAAACATTAAACCTTCCGGACGCTTTGTCGGTATACGGTGGTTTTCGGTCTCACTAAAAAGCGTCCCGAAGAAATTTAGCGTCCCGAAGCGTCCCGAAGCATTATTGTTAATTTAAACAGTCAGAAGGGTTATATTTATTGTAAATAATGTATATTATTATGTATTGAGGTATTTATGGTAGAAAAAAATATTCTTACTTATCATTTTTTCTATTTATATAAAAAACAAACATACCTTCGACTCCATTTCACTTGCTCAAAAACCACCGTATACCGACAAAGCGTCCGGAAGGTTTAATGTTTATCTGAACCAAAATTATTTTGAAATACTTCGTAATTTTAGTTAATGCAATAGTAATGTAAGTAACAATAGCGAGAAAAATGTTTTCCATACATAAAATCATCTTTATAGCGCCCGAAATCGTACATCTACCCACGCATAGTTCAAGTCGCGTACTGACTAACATAGCGTCCCGAAACGTATTCATGGTTTCTATTTTTATCTAAGCAAAGATAAATCGTAATTAAGTTCTTTTATTATATGTGTAAGTGACATTAAAAAGGAAATAAACATTTCATCCACAAAATATTATTTTACAGCGCGAAAACTGACGTTTCCCATGTTGCGCTAACAAAGCGTCCCGAAGAATTTAGCGTCCCGAAATGTCATGAAGCGTCCCGAAGCATTATTGTTAATTTAAACAGTCAGAATGGTTATATTTATTGTAAATAATGTATATTATTATGTATTGAGATATTTATGGTAGAAAAAAATAATCTTACTTATCATTTTTTCTATTTATATAAAAAAAACTAACATACCTTCGACTCCTGTTCACTTGCTCAAAAACCACCGTATACCGACAAAGCGTCCGGAAGGTTTAATGTTTATCGAAACCAAAACTATTTTGAATTACTTCGTAATTTTAGTTAATGAAATAGTAATGTAAGTAACAAGGGGGAGAAAAATGTTTTCCATACATAAAATTATATTATCTTTATAACGCCCGAAACCGTACGTCTATCCACGCATGTTTCAAGTTGCTAACTGACTAACATAGCGTCCCAAACGTCTTCATGGTATTTTTTTATCTAAGCAAAGATAAATCGTGTTTTTTTCTTTTATGTTATGTGTCAGTGACATAAAGAATGAAATAAACTTTTCATCCACAAAATATCATTATACAGCACAAAAACTGACGTTTCCCATGTTGCGCTAACAAAGCGTCCCGAACAAATTTAGCGTCCCGAAGCAGTTTCACTTTAAACATCGATATAATTAAAAGAAATCACTATCCATTTAAATATTTTTTTTTCTAGATGATATTATTCAGGAAGACAGTTCTTCTCTATCAAATATTATTTGATATCCAGAAGATTAAAGTAGACATGGACGTGCGCAGTTGATGACACACTCTCATATTCCTAAAATTAGGAAGCGTCCGGAAGATGTTATTGTAATCCAAAAAAGTTGATATTGTAATAAATTGTATATAGCCGAATACAATCATTATCAAGTAACATTTGTTTTTATGGATAATATTAATCGGTTCACGTTAGCCATGTCGCGCTAACAAAACGACAGGAAAAAAAACCCTGACAGTATTTGAAATAAATGGTAACTTATTGAAATCATTGTTTTTTCTAAATTGTACCGATCATGACATTATGTGTTATCCATAAGAAGGTTATATATTTCTATAACACTTATGTACATGTATGTAAAAGCAAAATTTTAATGTTTGTATTTATAAATATTTCATGGAATGCACGGGCTGGCAGTGTCATTTTTCCGGTTTGTATGTACTGTAGGTAATTATACATTTAGGTGCACGAGCACTGTTCTTATAATCTATAATTATTGATTTGTGATTCATTGTCTCGTTCCTTATGTTGATTAGTGTGTTCATTTCATTGCAATCCTAATATCATTTTGTCAAGTTAATGAATAATATACATGACATCCCACCTAACAAGACTATTATCATTATGATTTGTTTAAATTGTCTAAATTTTAATTATTGTATTTCTAATTTTTTAAGCCGTAAACGGAGTGAAGATTGTAATCTATCGATAGAGGAAATTAACCGCAATCGCTATGGATACCGCACTACATCCACCCCCCGTTGTGTACGCATTACTGAAGAGTCCAGATAACTGCCTTTCCTAGTTTATTGCAGTGTATATCCGGACATTCGTTCGTAAACTGTGAATAAGTTATATAATAGTTTTTAGACATTTTTGTGTATAATAACAGTACATATTTGTTGTTTTCTGTGATATCTTAACACTAGAAAATGTAAAATTTCAAAATCGTATGATAATTTTTAAAACTTTTTTTTTTATTTTCAGACTCTATATCACAGTAGATATGTAAAAATAGTGTATATTACACGGGCAAAATCATGAAATTGTGAATACCTGAAATAGTATGTAAGTATTGGTAAGTATTACAATAAGTATTATAAACAGGTAATTACCGATATTTTGAATTAATACAAGGAAATATACATTTCTTCTGTTTCTGTATATATTCATTACTTAATGTATGATGCACTGATAGAAAAACGGAAATTCATTGGTAAGGTTATATTCCGATTGATTTATATTGACAACTGAGGTAATTTCTTTCGAGACATGTGTGTGGCCCTTAAAAGGGCCTTTTGTTGTCCTTAAAAGGACAGTTTTCAGCCATTCACGTATCTGTTTTACACAGCACGCGTTGTAATCTGGCCCTGAATTTTTTGTGCCCGTTTGTGTTAAGATGGACCTTGTCTGTGTGGTAGTTCTTACAGTATTTAATATCATTGAATCGAATTAAATATTCTTTGAATTTTTTCGCCAGCCTTTTATTAATGTATTTTATTTGATTTCCGAAGCGCTCTTTTGTCAAACCCGGTGCTTTAGAAAATTCGCCTGTGGTCAAAATTTCACAAATATAAACTTTTTTAACCCCAGAGGCCTTTAAATTATCCACAAGAATTTGGATTCTACTGACAATTTCGTTCGGGAATGATGTAGCTGTTATGTCATTACCGCCTACATTCAGAACTACAACATCTGCGTTTTGGCGCAGCAGACGAGAATATAGGGCATGGTCCATATGGTCGGTTCTTAGACCGCCTTTAAAACACCAATGCACGTGCCCTGGTCTTCGGCACAGTGATAGTGAAGACGTTTGATATAACTGTCACCAAATAGTACGACTTTAGCCATTGTAAGTCAGACTGTAATCAGTACGCAATAACTAGTAGTTTATATACATCTAAACTGAGCTGAAAATGTCATATTTCAATGTTTGAATGAAGTAAACTGTTAACACAATGTAACACCTACCTGCATAAATAGTGCCTGAAGTAATTATATATCAATCACGATTTGTATACAGCCGTAAGTGTGAAAAATAGCATACCTACTCCTTAGATAGTCTCTTGTTAATTCGTTCAATTATATACATTAGAATATAATATTTTTTCTTTTTCCAATTTCAAATTTTATTGCCTGAAACATTATACAATGTTTATAGCATATAAACAACATAAACATATATACATATATATGCAAGCATTGCATAACAGTTATCTACAACTATAAAGAATGTCATTCCTAGAATGATGTGAAATGTATTATTGGAATGTCATTCATAGATTTGAAAATGTATTCAAACAAAAGACACAGTAAATAAAAAGGGAGAAACACATTAACAACAACATCATAATAACAAGCCGTGCGTAGGTTTCGAACCTATTAGTTCAAATCATTTAAAGTAACAGTGACGTTGATTTACCACCTGAGCTATCACGATGTTAGAATTAAACTATATGAGTCGCGTCACGACAAAACCAACGTAATGCGTTTGCGACCAGCATGGATCCAGACCAGCCTTGGCATCCGCTGTTCGCTTACAAACCCTATAACAAGTAGAGAATCTGATAGCGCACAGCATGTGTGTGGATGCGCAGGCTGGTCTGGATCCATGCTGGTCGCAAACCCATTATGTTGGTTTTGTCATGGCGCGGCTCTTATCTAGTTGTTGACACTTTCGTTTTCGGATAATATGCAGAATTACCCTTTTAATGGACTTTCCCAACAATATACAACAATATACATAGAACACATATAACATGATTTAAAAAGTACATTGCCACTCATATGTTGAGTTATAAAAGACTTTAGTAACAATTCAACGAATAAAGAGACTTACGTAATTACTGCTATATATACTATATGCATGCTTATATCCTTAAAGCTAAGAAGCAGACGCTAATCGTTAAATAAAAAATCATTAAAATACACGACGATAAAAAACTGAATGTGGAAAAAAGGCACTATTGCGCAATTCAGTTATATAAATAGAAAAAAAAAGATAAGTAAGATTATTTTTTCTACCACAAATACCTTAATACATAATAATATACATTATTAACAATAAATATAACCCTTCTGACTGTTTAAATTAACAATAATGCTTCGGGACGCTTCATGACATTTCGGGACGCTTAGCCTTTCCAGAATCTCGTTTATCTGAACTTTTTCGCCTTTCAGATTTAGAGTCTGTGCTTTTCTTTCTTTCAACCTTACTTTCAGCACTTTTCCGCCTTTCTGTTTTGGAATCAGAACTCTTTCGTCGCTCTGATTTTTTGTCTATTTTATCTCAATTTTTGTGTCAGTGCTTATTTTTCTCTTTTTTGAAGGCGGACTTGTTAAGTCTGGATCAGTGTCATTCAAACCACTTGAATCTTTAGTCTTTGATTTTTTCACTTTTTGTTTCTTTGTTTCCAATAGGGGCTGTGGTGGTGGTTGTTTTATTTTCACTAAATCATCTTCTATGTCAGAATGTTCATTTTCCGTCACAGCCGTTGCATTTGATTCCGCTTCCTCCTCCTCATCAAGTGACACTGATTTCTTCCTTTTACCATTAGTCTTAGTCATTTTGAATGGAGGGGCAAACTTCATTTTAACCACTAATTTCTGGGACAGGGTTTTATTGGTCTTTTTTGGACTACTTTTTAACTGTTTCAATTCCTTTTTTGGACTAGGGAACAACTTTTTCTCACTTTTATTGTCTTTAATAGTTAAGCTAAGTGCTGGTTTTATTTTCTTTTTCTCTGATTTTGGTTTACTGTCGACTGAGTACTTTTTACCTCGCACAGTAAAGTCTATAGACTGAGGGTCAACATTTATGCCAGCGTCCTCAACGTATCTCTCAAGTTCTGTTCGTGAACGGAACTTTTTCCCCTCTGGGCTGCAAAAAAAAACCACAATCACATGAAGTGAAATTTCAATTTTCTTTTCAAATAACATCAGACTATACAGCTGTAACACAAAATGTCTTTTTACATCCTCAAAATATTATCTTTATTTCAGGCTTTGAACTTATACCTAATTCATACACACCAAATAGGCTTCAAATGTTAAATAATCGCTGATATGTTTTACTATTTGAATAACACTGTGTTTAAAATGTTGAAATTTTTAAACATACAATGCAACAAGTACTTAGTGTCATAATTCTGTTTGTTCTCGACAACAAACTATTCTTAGAATAGTTTAACAAATAGAAATATTTGTGCTGTCAAAAAAAGAAAGCAACATGCCTCCAAAATATTGCTTATTGTTATCATGTAAGTACATTTTTAAGTGTTTAAATAGTAAGAAAAAGTCAAAAGTGAAACTTAACCAACCATGCTCTTAAGTTTAATTTCCTAAAATCTATCAAAATTTGTTTTTAAAAAAATAGCACTTACTTCTTTAATAACAGGGTAGAAATTTGGTGTGAAGTTTTTACTGAAATTTGGTGCGCAGCTTTTACTATGATAAAAACCCCAACAAAAAACATGCACTATATAACATAACTTTTAATGCATTGTGTGCAGCAAATTTTGCCTAGATTCAAAGGAGTGAACCATGGCACATGGGGTCTTAAAATCTGTAGCAGTGTTCAACCTAAACTCTAAGAATTGATTTCGTTTAAATCTAATTTTGCATATCTATGGTACTTCCTACATAAACAGAGCGCGAGATATCGAAATTATTATTTTTGGTCCTTTACTTTGTCAAATCGTCAACTAATTGTTCGCTTTAGCAGTGAATGAAATGTTGTTTTGTTATTTGAAAACAAGCGAAAACTAGCAGCTGTTTGCAAAAATTGTGTAAGGTACACCTTGTAACGTTACATTCGTAAAACTTAGTTAAAATCCCTCAAAATTAGATCTATGTGACCTTTCAAACATGTCAAATAATTTTCAACTGTTAAACTCGTTTTATTTTCAGGGATCTTATTTTAAGGCGTGACTGTAAGAAGATGGATATCAGACTAGTATCAGCCGGTGATGATATTAAAATATGGGACAGTGATGATTTCACTCTTACCAGGCAGCTTAATCCACATAACCAGAACATCTCTAGTGTATGCTGGGCTTATGACAGTATCCTTTAAGCAAAAAAAAACTATACTACCAATAATGCGTGCATGCTCTTATGGAATAAGTTTATTGTTAAAGTGCTGCATCTCTGTCAGTATCACGGTAATATCAACATGTACTGATTTACATACTGTACAGTATCCTGCCAGCGCCTACAAGGCTACAGGTAGTGCCTGGGATGGCAGTTACCCCAACAGCACCACTTAATATAAACAAAGATGCAGAATAACATAGCATACACTATTTGTAGCTGCAACAATTTCCTTATATCCTAATCTATTCTAACATGCCTTATGATTTTGTCACTATACACAGTGAAGAAGATAACTGAGTAAAAGTCTAAAACTGCCAATAAAGACTTTTTTCCCATTATTTTTATTGTTTTCTGTTAAAATAATGCTAAAATAAAATCTCACTGACACTAACTACACATGTTTTATCCATATCAGTTGATAAAATTAATATAAGAAAAATCTATCCTAATTTGAAGTGCTCAGCTTTAATGACATCACATGGCTTCTGCATTCTCATTGGTATCACATAAAGTTTTTTTGCGTTTCCTCTCTGTTCCACTGAACCAGGATGTTGCTTTGAAACTTGGAGTGATTGTTCATAAATTACTATGACTGCCAAACTTATACTTTATGAAACAATTTTGACTTACATGTCTTAAAAGACTTCATAAAATTTTTTCTCTATCTACAAAAACTCTAGATATGTGATATTTTATGCTATAATGTATTTTTAAAGGTAGCCGTATGTTAGTGAATAAACATTTAATATCATCACTCATTTGTTTTGAATCATTTGAATTCAGTACAGATAGAATTTGCTGCTGAGTTCGCCAAAGCTGCAAGTTAAAAAGGTTTTTTATGAATGCAAAAATGAGTTTAAAGGAAGTTGCCATTATTGCCTTAACTCTAATATCAGACAGTTACCTGGCAAGTGTTTCTATGCATGCTGAAGATATCGCAGTAACTAATATGAGCACATTTGAAAGTACGAGATTAAAAACTGGGGTAAATATGTTTTAGTTATACCAAGAGTCATGTTTACTTCTTGAACAGAAAAAATTCTGTAACTGCAGTAAAAAGGGTTAAATGACCAAATAAACAGCTCTGGATGAGGAAATTCGTAATGTGTTACATTTCTCCGTCAGAAAATTGCAGGTTGTTTTAAAAATTCAAGAAGAATAAGAAAGAAAAAAATCACTGCCTTTGAAAATTTTCCCCTGTGTGAATTTTTAGCTCGACTATACGAAGTATATGGAGAGCTGTCCTACTCGCCCCGGCGTCGGCGTCCAGATTTCAGATTAAAGTTTTGGTGCAGTAAAATATTTTTCACTATAACTTTGTCATTTATTAAGGTATCAACTTCAAACTTCAAATATATGTTCCTTATCATCAACCACATCTTATGTGATAAGGTTCATAACTCTAGCACCAATATTTTCAGATTTATCTCCCCTTGAACTTAGAATTTTCCTTAAAAAATACTATTTTTTACTGTTACTTCTTTATTTCATAAGGGATCAACCTCATACTTCAAATATATGTACCTTATCATCATCCCCATCTTATATGACAAGGTTCATAACTCTAGCACCAATATTTTCAGATTTATCTCCCCTTGAACTTAGAATTTTCCTTAAAAAATACTATTTTTTACTGTTACTTCTTTATTTCTTAAGGGATCAACCTCATACTTCAAACATATGTACCTTATCATCATCCCCATCTTATGTGACACGGTTCATAACTTTAGCACCAATATTTTCAGATTTATCTCCCCTTGAACTTAGAATTTTCTTTAAAAAATATTATTTTTTACTGTTACTAATTTATTTCTAAAGGGATCAACTTCATACTTCAAATAAATGTACCTTATCATCATCCACATCTTATGTGACAAGGTTCATAACTCTAGCAACATTATTGCAAGAATTATCTCCCCATCAACATTGATTTTTTTACTAGAAAAATGTTATTTTTTACTATAACTTTTTTAGTTTTAAAGGTATCTACCTCAAACTTCAAATACTTATTCTTTATAATCAATTATATTTTATGTGACAATGTTCATAACTCTTGAAGTAATTTTTACAGATTTATTTCTCTTTGAACTTAGGATTTTCTTTAAGAAATATTATAACTATGTTACTTTTTAAGGTATCTACTTCAAACTTCAAATATATACGTCTTATCATTACATACATGTTGTGTGACAAGGTTCATAACTCTAGCATGACTATTTCTAGAATTATTTCCCTTGATCTTGGAATTTATTTTAACAAATGTTATTTTTTTACTATAACTTAATACATAATTATACATAATTGATTTTTCTTTCATAGTTTTGTCCTCCTTACTGCGTCCAGTATTTTATTAGTCGAGCTTGGCTGTCTCCTGTGACAGCTCTTGTTAAGATTCTAGATTTGTGTGAAAGTTTCATTTTGACAAGTACTAAAAATATTCTCATGAACCTTCACTTACATGTACATCGTCATGGTCATAATTTTAAGATGAAGAAGCTGTAGATAAGACTTTCTCTGATTTATTTCATCTTTTAGAATTTTTTTGTCACTGTTATGTCAACATCTTTCTGTGTTTCAGCCTGGCTGCCTGTGTATAGATGTGAATGACTCATCAAGATATTTGCTCAATGGTTGCTCAGATGGTTTGATATCAGTATGGGACTTAAAGTCACAAAAAATCAGCAAAACATACAAAGTAAACAACTTTTTTATCATGTCATTATATCTGTGCAGTATGATCATAGTTTGCACTTTTCAATATTCAGCCACTACATATTTTGAAATATTTCCTAAATCTGTTAAATGGTGTCTGTCCAGATTGAAAAATGGACAAGTTATTTAGTGTAATAACAGTTAATACAAGTCCATTTAAGATACTTAGCAGAGTAAAGGTAAGAAAACAACAACATATGTTTACTCTTTTTAATATAAAGTTATTAATATTTGAACTTTGCTACGTAAATTAGCTATAGAACCATATAAGAGGCACTTTATGCCTTTGTATGTAGACTAAAAGAGGGCGTGCCCTGAAATTTGCTCAAACAATTCAACAACAAAGAATTGTTGTTCAATGTTGATCTTTACCAAGCCACAAAGTTCAAAAGCATTGCTAGATAGTACATGTAAATATATCATCAAATTTTAATTTGTAGTAATAATAATTTTTCTCATATCTAGGGTCATAAAGGGCCAGTTACTTGTGCAAGATTCAACCAAGGATCCAGTGCTATAGCATCAGGGTCCGAGACAGGGGAGATAATAATATATAATGTAGTGACAGGACAAGGTTGTAGACCCTTGGTTGCACCAAATGTTCAGGTATTTATTTACATGTTAAGATAAGTAGAAAATATCTAGGGCTGGGGAGAGTATCTGAGTACTCGGTTTATCGCAAATCAAAATGAAAAATCTAGTACGAATATTCGTCAGTCCAGAGATCGTAGATCATGATCTTATTTATTGGTAAACATTCACTCTTTCTCACACTCTAAAAGTCAGGGGTAAAAAATACAATTTGTGTATGAATTATGCAAAGTTTACCAAGATTAAAGACAGGAAGTAAACAAACAAGTACCACGATGATGAGCTAGGAAGTCATTTGTTTCAAAAAAGGAATCACTTTATCTTTATTTGGCACTATGTTTTTGCATGAAAATAAATATTTACAAAACTCAAGTTAATAATTACCATAATTACGTCTGTGTGATGTCAAACATCCTGTCTGAAACAATGTCTGAAAAGGAGTCGCGCGGATATAAAAAAATTCTACCAGCAAAATTTACCTCCAATGTTTGGAAATACTTGGTATTTCAACTGAAAGTGAGAAAAATCTAGTTTATATTTGCATATGATATATGTTTAATGTCTAGCATTGTTTAAAGAAAAAATAAACACTTTTTCAGAACTAGTAATGTTCATGTTTTCATGGGTGTCTTGATAACAAAAGATTCATGGTTTGATTTGTGAATCATAAGTGCTGAATCGTGGATCAGATCGTCACTTATCCGACGATTCACACCCCTAGTTTTATCGGCATATAAGAAAATATATATACCCAATACTTTAGTATCGCAGTTGTTACAGTTTTGGTCTAGTTATTATACTGTGACATGCTAAGTCATTATTTTTGAAAAACAAGATAGTATTTAACTATTGAAATAAATTTGTGTACAAAATTATTACTTTCATTACTTAAGAGATATTATGAATACAGTGTAAGCTAATTTGTATCTGCAGCAATAATGACTGTGATGAATTATTTTGATTTTCCTTGACCACAATTCTGTGTTCAACGTTTATAATTGACTCATGTATTATGTGCAACATTCAAGATTTTCATTTCATTAATGTGTTCTCTATTAACCATTCAAGCTTTGGTCCTTTTGGTTTTTCTTTCTGCTCATTTATTCCATACATCATAAATAATATATATATCGTAAATATATACCTATTATTTCTGTTGTTAGTGCACATTTGCAGTATGATACACAAATTAAGTATACATATTATATACAATTCTCTTTGGTAATGAAAACTTAAATAATTATATATTTTATTATCATAGGCAATAAAACAGATACAGTTTAGTCGATACAAGAAATCTTTGTTTGGATCAGTATCTGATGACGGTTGCGTGAATCTCTGGGACGCCAATACCCGACAACAGATTCACAGTTTCACATGCCATCGTGCACCAACTACGGGCTTAAGTTTCTCACCTATCAACGATATATTCCTGATGTCAGTCGGCCTCGATAAAAGGATAGCTTGTCATGACGTCCACACCAAAAAGTAAGTTTTGTTGATCAAGTTGTCTGTAAAGGCTGTCAGGCCCCTTGGGATGAAAGCAATATATCATCATGTTCATTGAGATACAAATAAATGTAGATAAAAGTTATGTTATACCAAACTATTTTTTTTTTTATAGATTTTTGCATGTGAGCCTAAAATGTTCGGGTTGGGCTATTAAATTTGCGGCCAGTTGGAAGTCAAAGTCTGATGGTTAAGTTTCCTTAGCTATAGTCATATCTTTTGTATTGAATTTCTTTTGTAAGATTATGTAAGTAGAACCTAGATGAATAAGTCTAAGAAGTATAATGAACACAACTTTCATAGAAAAGCACTGATCAAGTGATTATAATGATATGACAGGAATTAATAATTGTATTAGCTAATTATTTAACATTCTTTTTAATGTCAAACAATCAATGTTTTATTGGGCTGCTAATTGTGATATTCTACTTTATGATAAATCTTTTTCTTAGTTTTAATCCAGTCAAGTTTATATTCACAATCTTAGGGTTGCACAGAAAATTCTTGTCATTGTCATTCTGTCACCTTAGTGCATTAACAACTTAACTCCTATTACTTATATAAGGAGTTAACCCGTTACTGCACTAAGGTGACAATTTGGCCATGTCTTATGTTTCTATGAACACAGAAACTGTAAACATGTATATGTGAAACTAATATTTGAATTACAGAGTTGTGAAGATTATGACAGCTGAGAGTCCCCTTACATCTATTGATACAAAGAGTGATGGAGTAACTGTGGCAGTTGGTTCTACGCGTGGTAAGATATACCACTATGATCTGAGGAAAGGCCTGATGCCAGTGAGGACAATTGATGCACACAAGTCTTCTGTACAGTGTCTGAGATTCCAGACAGAACAAAAGGTAAATCTTTCGAAAGATATGTATGACTTGGTTGCAAATGCTTTGTTTTACCATATGAAAAAAAAGAAAGAAAAATAACATGATATTTTTCTCCTTTTGTAATAAACTTGTGTAATCACACTGGATGCCTGTTGCTGTAAACTGCCTGGATTTTTTTTCTGTGAAATATTTAAAGGGGAAAACATAAGATATCAAAATGTACTTTTATTATAAAATCCAATATAAATTTTCACCTTTTCAAAGTGGTCAATTTCTAAAATTGCAATATGGGGCATTAAAGATGCAAAAAAATATCAGTCACATAATTAGATCTAATGTCCATTGCTACATTTATCTTTCCCCCACATTTTCTAGAGCCTCAGCTTATCTTTGGTCTACTCTTCACTCTTGTTGCCTGTTTAATTACTTTAAGTCTACATGTGTGGACACTTCCTAGGGAAATAGCTTTCTTTTTACAGAGGTAGGGGAAAAGGTGTTTCCTTTAAATTTAGTGAAAAATAACACTGTATTTTTGCAAAAGAGGAAAAAAGATTTAATTTAAATTGAATTTTAAGGGTAGACTGCATGCTGCTGAAGAATTTCCCAGAGGAAAATTAATTATGTCTCCCCCACAGGGGAGACATATTGTTTTTGCCCTGTCCGTCCGTCAGTCCGTCCGTCCATTCTTCGTTTCCGGACGATAACTAGAGTTCCTTTTGACCTACAGCCCTCAAACTTCATAGGATGATTGGTCTTATAGAGCTGATGATCCCTATTGTTTTTGGGGTCAGTAGGTCAAAGGTCAAGGTCACACTGACCGTTGGTCAATTTCTCGTTTCCGGATGATAACTAGAGTTCCTTTAGACCTACAGACCTCAAACTTCATAGGATGATTGTCTTATTGAGCAGATGATCCCTATTGTTTTTGGGGTCAGTAGTTCAAAGGTCAAGGTCACAGTGACCGTTGTCAATTTCTCGTTTCCGGATGATAACTAGAGTTCCTTTTGACCTACAGCCCTCAAACTTCATAGGATGATTGGTCTTATAGAGCAGATGATCCCTATTGTTTTTGGGGTCAGTAGGTCAAAGGTCAAGGTCACAGTGACCGTTGGTCAATTTCTCTCATTTCGGATGATAACTAGAGTTCCTTTTGACCTACAACCCTCAAACTGGGGGGAGACATATTGTTTTTGCCCTGTCCGTCCGTCCGTCCGTCAGTCCGTCCGTTCATTCTTCGTTCCGGACGATAACTAGAGTTCCTTTTGACCTACAGCTCTCAAACTTCATAGGATGAATGGTCTTATTGAGCAGATGATCCCTATTGTTTTTTGGGGTCAGTAGTTCAAAGGTCAAGGTCACAGTGACCGTTGGTCAATTTCTCGTTTCCGGATGATAACTAGAGTTCCTTTTGACCTACAGCCCTCAAACTTCATAGGATGATTGGTCTTATAGAGCTGATGATCCCTATTGTTTTTGGGGTCAGTAGGTCAAAGGTCAAGGTCACAGTGACCGTTGGTCAATTTCTCGTTTCCGGATGATAACTAGAGTTCCTTTAGACCTACAGACCTCAAACTTCATAGGATGATTGGTCTTATTGAGCAGATGATCCCTATTGTTTTTGGGGTCAGTAGTTCAAAGGTCAAGGTCACAGTGACCGTTGGTCAATTTCTCGTTTCCGGATGATAACTAGAGTTCCTTTTGACCTACAGCCCTCAAACTTCATAGGATGATTGGTCTTATAGAGCAGATGATCCCTATTGTTTTTGGGGTCAGTAGGTCAAAGGTCAAGGTCACAGTGACCGTTGGTCAATTTCTCATTTCCGGATGATAACTAGAGTTCCTTTTGACCTACAACCCTCAAACTTCATAGGATGATTGGTCTTATTAATCAACCTTGTATATAAACCTCCGTCATTGCCGATTAACTTGTTCCTTCAAAAGCTTACCCTTGTCTTGGAAAATTCACCAACAGAAAACTGCATAGTTCTAGGAGACTTCAACATTGACCTCATTCAATATTTAGAACATCCATTGACCCACACTATGTTACGACATCGCTTTAAACAAATAATAAACAAGGCTACTACAGCACACAACACACTTATTGACCATATCTACCAGAGAGGCTTGATTGTGAAAACGAGTGGAGTCATCCCAACACACTACAGTTATCATGATTTGACATACATTGAAATTTGAGTTGTCTTTCAATAGTGTAAAAAATCTGACAATATGAACGTTTGTTTCAAGTATCATCAAAATCCTTCAAAGGGTTGAAGAGTTATGGAGCAGACACAATTTCCTTTAATTTCGTTTGTGAAACTATATATGATATGACATTCAAGTGTCAAGTAGACCTTGACCTTGGAACCAGCCATACGAAACATTACTCTACACGTTCTCTGGATGTGGTGAATTTTTGTTTCAAGTATCTACAGAGAGGCTTCATTGTGAAAACGAGTGGAGTCATCCCAACACACTACAGTTATCATGATTTTACATACATTGTAATTTGAGTTGTCTTTCAATAGTGTAAAAAAAATCTGACAATATGAACGTTTGTTTCAAGTATCATCAAAATCCTTTAAAGGTTTGAAGAATTATGGAGCAGACACAATTTCATTTAATTTTCATTTGTGAAACTATATATGATATGACCATCAAGTGCAATTTCGTTTGACGCCCGCCTGCCATACGCTGATTGAATAACCAGGATTTTCAAAATTGAATACCTGGTTAAAAACAAACAGTTTAGGAAGCATCTTCTCATACAACCTTAACAATAGAAACCATCCATAGACAGCCTTCATTGAAGTGACTACCGGGTATTTACATAATCTTATCTCCATTTCCATTCCTGTTTCCATTCACAGTTATTCTCAGCAGTGGGGGAGACATGCGCTTTTTTACAAAAGCATCCTCTAGTTACAATTACAATTAATGACAAACAATTAATGACAATTCACAAGTTTATTTAGATTATCATTTTTTTGTTGACATCAAGTATTTTCACAATTTTCAGGGTGATTCGTTCAGTGGTAGATCAACCTCAGGATCAGTTAAACAGCATATAAGAAACAAAGGGAGGCAACTTCCTTCAATGCCAAGGGAAAATATAGGTGAGGATTTTATTGACAATCCTTGTCAGAGATCTGCCGAGGACGCGATTTTGCGCCATTGGCGCTAAAAAAATGAGAATGGCGCAGGAAAATCGGCAGCCAAAGGGCCATGGGCGGATCTCAAATCTGTGGTAGACTTATAAGAAAACAAAACTGTCTGCTGGTTTATTTAGTCATCCAGTCAAAACTGGTACCAATTGCAACATTCCCCTGTATTACGCATATTCTTGAGTTTATCCATTCCCCTATAGCATCTACTTACCGCATTTCTTCTCATAATTCCTTTCCCACACAGATACTCATTTCTACTACGTAAATTTAATCCAATATAACAAACAAACAAATTATACAACTACTTAATATTTAAAATGATTATCGGTAACTGAAAAAAAGTGTTGCTATTTTTAGAAATGCTGTAAGTTACAGCATAATTTGACAGGTGTACAACATGAGCACCCCTAAGGTCACTCAAGTTGACGCAAGCTTTGTAAAAAAAAGATGTCTATTTCGTCATCAGAATATTTGACAGGGTGATTAACCAATCAGGGAAACATTGTGCATGACTTTTCATGATCAAAAGGTCTGTCGGCAAGTGTCTTTGATGTATGCTGTCTACACAGAGGCATACAAGGGGAAATAAAATCTGCAAATACACAGTGGAAGGGGGACATTTAGGGGCAAGTAGGAAACAATTCAGTGGATTAATGCACATATTTAGGACATTTATAAGTAAACCCCCCAAGCAATTTTATGTGAAATTTGCATTTAAAATTTCTTGACAGCTCATTTAAAAAATTTTTGCTTACAATTAATATTAGTTTTGAAAGTTTACAAAATGTATGCTAATGTTTTTTAATTATTGGGGTTTAAGTATGAATTTCATAAGTAACCTTGTCAAAAAAAGTGATTTTAAGTTTTATTACCAGGGAATTTTCAATTATCTACTTTTAAAATTTTTAACAGGTTATTTTAGGTCAATGTTTTTACTTTATTTGCCAAAGGCCCCATACTTTTGGGTAAAAAAATGGCCATCATTTTCAGACCAAGTGGGCCCAGGGCCCAGTACTTGTTTCAAATTCTTGCAAATTCTCTGGGCTTGTATATTTGGTAGAAATTTCGTTAGATTTGGATGAACATATATAAATATTGAGCAATTTCCTCGTACTTAATATTTTTTAGGTGAAAGTGTTATTAGTGGTATTAAAAATTAAATTTATAATATTAATTGTCCAAGTAGAATTCAATTGAATAGATTGTAGGTTTAAAGGCTGAATGCCTCACAAGAATATGAGCCTAATATGTTTTAAGAAAATATAACTTGAGAAAAATGCACTAAGATTTTAAGAAAAGTAAAAAAAATCAAGATTCAAGTAATCGTTTCCATGTTATGTGCAATTATTGACAGATTTTGCCGTATTCATCACCATATAATTATTTCTAGTGCATGACTACCACAGTAAGGGCTAATTATGCATATTTTGACCACTTTTTGGTAATTAACATAGATTGTAAGTGCCATTTCCAATGTGTAATTTACTTTCTTTGTTCACTTTACAATATTTTACTTTTAATTACATTTTCAAAATTTTTATAAAAATTAGCATGAATCTGGGGGCATGCTATTTAAAAAAATCTTTTATGATATAATCATTATTTCAAGCACTTTTGTGGCACTTCCCGTAAGTTGTGGGTTAGAACCAAAAACTATCCTTCAGCCCTACTTTTGATACTGGTATTTCACCAGTGAAGCTAACTTAAGTTATTCATTTAAATGTAAAAAATGTGTTTCTTGATCAAGTTGATATAAATTGTTAACTGTTTAAATGTCACAAAGAGTTTAATTGATAACTCAGTTTTCACTAATTTATCTAAGAACAATTGTGTTGAAGCTGAAAGATTATTGAAACATTTTTAAATCCGTTCCTGGAACCAATCAGTACTAAGCGTAAAGTTTATTGGTCACAGAAACATTGGTCACTTTCCCTGACAGGGTTATACCCACACAGCCATCAATCCTTAGACTAGTGGGACATGTAACTTAACCACTTGACCAAGCAGCCACAATTACGGTAGTGATGGAAATCGGATGAAATTTGTCCCAATCGATCATCGGTTCAGTCGGATGGGACATAATCGATAACTTTTCGAATAAAGTCGTGTTAAAAAGAAATAGGGAAGTACCAATTCTTTCAAAGGCACTTGATTATATTCTGAGTAACATGAATTTCATTTAACACTTTTCAACACAGTTTTAACCTTATATAATCATAATTTTACCAAATTACGACGTCGCGGAACAAATTTTTGTGAATCGATTATTGTCGCTTTACATAGCAGTAACTGATTATTGGCGACTTGCGACAATTGGAACATCACTAGCCACAATTGATAACTTGTCATTGTTCATAAAGTGAAGCTTACAAGAATGTTATGGTATTTTTGTCTTTTACCTTTGAGTTAATTTAAAGCATATGTACCTAAATAATTCTAATTATTATTTGTATTTTATAGAAAACACAGCTCCTCTACACAACACAGGGGCCGATGGGGATGTTTTCTCACCACTCAGAGAAGGTGCGTATTTAAAATTTCAGAATGGTACTTAAATGATGCACAGGGCTATTGTTTTAAATCCTGCTATTTCTCTTTTGTTTATTAAACACTTTCTTGTTTAATTACAAATGTTTGAGCCATGTTGTGTGGTAAGTCTGACACATGATTGGCTATTTTTTTAAGTTTTTTTCAAAATGCGAACTATTTTTCGTCAAACCTTTGGGGGTTTTCCCGTATAAACCCATATTTTACAAACTTTAGAGAAATTTTCCTAAATTTTTTCCCAAATTTTTGTAAAAAATTTCAAAAATAATGTTTTTCCAAATTTTTCCCCCAAGTTTTTTTAAAACATTGGGAAATTTCTTCATTCCAAAAAGACTTATTTATATTTTTGTTTCCCCTCAACCCGTTGGAACAGAAAGTTTGCCCCCAAATCTAAAAACCAAATCGTCGCAAATTGTAAAGCACTGGGCCCTGCACTTTTAAACAGTCGAAACCCGAAACCCAAAAACCCTTTTTTTATTTTTATTTTTAAGTCACCTTTTAAAATTTGAATGGACTGGGCTGTTCTAAATTCAAAGCTTGGCAAAACTATTACATGAATTTAGAAGGCTCAGGAATAAAACAGGAATAAAACAGGCTTGATAATTGGTGTAAAATTGCTGCAACAGATTTGGCGTATTTAAAAAATAAGTTTGTCATTGTAGGGTACCAAGATCAGTCTAGTGAAGAAATGGATTACAGATCATCAACGAATGTTACGCAAAACACAAAAAATAGTACTGCGGAGAATTTCTCAGGTAAACTGAAGTAAAAATTTGATTATATAAATTTTTGTAATAAGTTATATTGTACTACCTTGGATAGAAACAGATGTAAGTAAATGCAGGATACTTGCAGCTCTACTTACACACATGAAGAACTTGAATGTATTAAACAATTATTATTCTCTAGTTTGACTCAACTGAACATTATCATTGAACTATTGGGATTGAATTGTTACATGCTGAATGACTTTTGAACTGGAATAAATTAAGCAATTATTATTTCACGAGTTTGACACCGCTGAACAGTAACATTGAACTGTTTGGATTGAATTGTTACAGGCTTAATGGGCTTTGCATCCTGTTTCTTGTTTTAAATGATAATATGTGAAAGGTTCTATTATATGATCAACTAACACAGGCACTTTGCTGTGAATTTTGACACATTTTAAACAGAAATAATCATTATACATGTATTTTACATGAAACTATTCAACTTAAGTGTTTTTGCCTTGATTCATTTTGACACATTGAAAATAATTTTGTTTGTATTACTCAAATATTTTGTAATTCCAGGTGGAGTATTTTCTCCAATTAATGATGCAATTGGGCGAGGATCTGGAAGTGGTGTTGGATTGTCCCCCTTGACATATTCTGGGTACCCACTGTCAGAGCAGAACAGAAATAGTCCAGGGATCTTAGATTATAACAGAATGAATAATCAAGTAAGTTAGTAAGCATAATTTGTCATCAATGGTGACACTATCCAATATTTGATATAAGCAATGTTCATCCATGGCCGACTTCAAACCACTTGGCCATCAACACTGTTGCTTCGAATCCTGCCTGTGATCATTGGTTCTCAGATGCCTGTTTATGTCTGAAATAATGCATGGAGTGGCACCTGAGGTCTTCCTCCACAAATAAAGCTGAAAAGTTGCCATATGACCTCTTCTGTGTTGATGCAAAGTAAAACCCAACCAAAGATATTATTAACAAATAGCCTTCTCCTATTTTTACAATTTTGTAATAATATATTATGTTAATTATTCATTTCAAAAGTTGTTTTTCTTCCTTTGGGAAACATCAGACATAAAATCCAACTATAGAATGGCATTTTATCTAGCATTACTGTTAGGTAATGGATGACAAGCTATTGATATATTCTGACAAATTTCTTTCTTTACAGAATAGTATACCATCATTGAAAATAACTCATCCTAGTGTTGATGAAAGCCAAAGGTCAAGTTCAAGCTTGCCTAATCATTCACCAGCATCAAATCATGTGACTTATGAAGCTCCTCCCAGAGAATATTTACACCAATCAGATAGCCACTCCAGTAACTCATCAAATGAGAATCTATCATCAAGTCAAAAACATGTTGCCTTTGAAACAGGTTCTCTTGCATTTTATTTTTATGCCCCCACAATGTGGGAGCATATAGCGTTGCACTTGTCCGTCCGTCAGTCCGTACGTCCCGAAATCTTGTGAACGCAACTCCTCTTAAACCGGTTGGCAGATTTTGCTTAAACTTACAGGGATGAACAACCTTAATGTGTAGATGGTAGTAAAGGAAGGAATTTTCGCTGCGACCAAATTTAACAGAATTATGGCCCTTTGTTGATTTTTTCACTATATACTATATAGAAATTATGTGAACGCAACTCCTCTTAAACCGGATGGCAGATTTTGCTTAAACTTACAGTGATGAACAACCGTAATGTGTAGATGGTAGTAAAGGAAGGAATTTTTGCTGCGACCAAATTTAACAGAATTATGGCCCTTTGTTGATTTTTTCACTATATACTTTGTAGAAATTTTGTGAACGCAACTCCTCTTAAACCGGATGGCAGATTTTGCTTAAACTTACAGGAATGAGCAACCTTAATGTGTAGATGGTAGTAAAGGAAGGAATTTTTGCTGCGACCAAATTTAACAGAATTATGGCCCTTTGTTGATTTTTTCACTATATACTATGTAGAAATTTTGTGAACGCAACTCCTCTTAAACCGGATGACAGATTTTGCTTAAACTTCCAGGGATGAACAACCTTAATGTGTAGATGGCAGTAAAGGAAGGAATTTTCGCTGCGACCAAATTTAACAGAATTATGGCCCTTTGTTTATTTTTTCACTATATACTATGTAGAAATTTTGTCAACGCAACTTTTCTTAAACCGGATGGCAGATTTTGCTTAAACTTACAGGGATGAACAACCTTAATGTGTAGATGGTCGTAAAGGAAGGAATTTTTGCTGCGACCAAATTTAACAGAATTATGGCCCTTTGTTAATTTTTAGTTTTCAACTTGTGGCACATGTAGTCCAAAAAATATTTGACCTAGAGTCATAAGATTGACAGAACAGTGGCGTGTGGGGGCATCAGTGTCCTATGGACACATTTCTAGTTATTCCTACATTCAAAGCATTTTAAAAGTGCAGACTTTGTGGAGTGCAAAAAAGTTTACCTGTGTTTATTCCCAATGTTGTTATATTCCTTGCCTAACATGTCTTAACACTGAATAAGCACATTACATCTTAGAACAATAATATGTTATAAGTCTATGATATTTGACTTTAAAAACATTTTGTTGGGAATGATTTTGTAATTGTTTTCTATATAGGTAACAGAAAGTTTCAACTCAGATGCCTACCCATTATGAGTTAATGCATTGCATGAAGAGCAGTTGAGTCTTTACACATCTAGAAATGCAGGAATTTTTTAGAGGTGAACCTTTAGAAGAAAACATAATAGCTCTAAATAATCTTCTAAAATGTAGCCTATTAGAATCAAACACTTCTATACAGCTGCCAGCTCATGCCTGAAATGATGTATGAGGGGGACACCTGAGGTCTTTAACTTATTAAACTTGACATTTTTTATGTGACCACAATAGTGGTGATCTGAATTGAGGACTGATCCAAAACTGAAAAAGATTTTATTTATTTATGCTTTTAGATGAACACATTTATTCATTCCACAACGAAGGGGGGTCAGGCACTGTTAATGGAGTTCACAGTCCTGAGCTGAAACGTCAAAGACAGGCAGCTCATAATCACCAGGTAGGCATGAGTGCATCACCTCAGTTTCCCAGCTTACCTCTGGAGGATTCTCCCGGAAGTGCTTACGGCAGTGCTCACGGAAGCGCTCACAGCAGTGCAAGAACACCAGACGGCGTAAATGCTCAATCCTCGGTACAAAATCTCATGGACATTAACCACTCGGCAAGAAGGGAAAATAGAACAGTGAAAACTAGTGTAAAAGCAGACTCTCAAACATTAAGTGGAGATATGAGTCAGTTAGCAGAGGTGATAAGGGGCGTGGTTAGGGAGGAGTTAGCAGAGTTTAAGAAGGATATGATAAATGTAATGATGGACGATATGGTGGATCAATTACACAGAGACATTATCACACTTCAAGCTGAAATGCTGATTCAATTTCAAATACACCAGGTAAGAATTAGAATAATCTTTAAATAGAATCTTCTTCATTTAATGAATTTTGTTGCAAATTTTATACTTTGGTAGGTGTGTAGATGTGGTGCATTATTTGTGATATGCTATTTAACTTGAAAAAAAATAAGCTTAGGTTTATAAAATTTGGTTATGAAACTGCCCATGGCATGGCCAGTATATGACCCCTAATGATTTTGAGGACAAAGTCGCAGTGATGCATAGTATAAAATCCTTGTCTGCTAAATAACTTGAGAAGGAGTAAGCCTACGTTTGCGAAACTTGGTAGGGACATTAAACATGGCAAGGTGTTTACCCCGGTCATAAAGTCAAAAGTGAAAAGTCGTCGTATGATCTTAACAGTGTGGGTATGTCATTAAAATTCAACATCATGAACAAACAAACAGTTGCAACTTGTTAAAATTACTAATGGTATTTGTTTACAGTTGATTTATATAAAAGCACGTCATAGTATTCAAATATGGTAAATTATGAATCTGTATTGATATGATACAAGTATGAGATATCTGTGTAATTTTTTGTGTCGCCTCTACGGAGTAGTGGCGACATATAGGGATCACTTCTCCGTCGTCTGTCTGTCCGTCTGTCTGTCTGTCCGCACTCACAGGAGAGTAATAATGTGGCTAGAGGGACAATAGGTAACTGTTCTTTCTCTTTGATGTCATTCATTCCGTAATGCTTTTATGTGGCTTTTTTCTTTTGTGTGGCTAAAAAGAACAATAGAGAGAACAATAGAGTAGCCACATAATTACTGTCCTGTGAGAACGTCCGTCCGTCCGTCACAAAACTTGTCCGGACTACTCCTCATAAACTACTGGTGCAATTTCATCCAAACTTTACAGGAATGATCAGTACCAAGTCTAGTTGTGCATATTGTCAGCATTTTCCAGTTCACTGACTTTTGTCAGAGTTATAGGCCTTTTAATAATTTTTAATTTAAAAGTTTGTCCGGACTACTTCTCTTATACCACTAATGCGATTTCAATGAAACTTTACAGGATTGATCTGTAGCTCAAGTCCTTGCGTATATTGCAGGGGTTTTCCGGTTGAATGATTTTTGGCCGAGTAATGGCCCTTTGATAAAAAGGTGTTTTTTTCTATGTGTTTCCAGATACACAAAAGCTTGTCCGGACTACTCCTCATAAACTACTGGTGCAATTTCATCCAAACTTTACAGGAATGATCAGTACCAAGTCTAGTTGTGCATATTGTCAGCATTTTCCGGTTCAATGATTTTTGTCAGAGTTAAGGCCCTTTAATAACTTTTAATTTTAAAGCTTGTCCGGACTACTTCTCTTATACCACTAATGCAATTTCAGTGAAACTTTACAGGATTGATCTGTAGCTCAAGTCCTTGCGCATATTGCAGGGGTTTTCCGGTTGAATGATTTTTGGCCGAGCTATGGCCCTTTGATAAAAAGGTGTTTTTTTCTGTGTGTTGCCAGATACGCAAAAGCTTGTCCGGACTACTTCTCATAAACTACTGGTGCAATTTTATCCAAACTTTACAGGAATGATCAGTACCAAGTCTAGTTGTGCACTGTCTGTCCGTCTGTCACAAAATTTGTCCCAACATGAAATTGGCCATCATGAGGCGACACATGTGATTACTGATCGCTCTTGTCTTACTTTCACAATTTGATTGCTTGACTCATATATGTTCTTACATTATGTTCACAGACAGAGATGTTACATCTACTGGAGCATTATTCTGTGAACCAGGATCTTGTCTGTGAAGTTCAGAGATTACAAGAAGAAGTAAAGAGATTGAAAAAGAACTTCTAGATTGTCAATTTATCACCAGATTGTAGTCAGTTAATTACACTACACCAATGCAAGTTTAATGTAGGTCAAAGGTCATAGATATAAAGGTCATTTAATGAGATATAGGGTATGTAATGTGTAAAACATACATTTTGTGGTATTAAAATTTTTTATAACAACCTTACTTTCCATATATAATAATGACATTTTTGTAAACTATGTACTGACAATTTTCTTAAGTAATTTCTTCTTTTTCTCTATAAAAGGTAGTTTGCTGTATTATTAATTTGTTGCAATGGTTCTTGAAGGTTATATTGCTGTCTATAAATGGTTGTTAGTAATATAGGTCTGGTTATATGTGCAAACAGTTATTTTTATAGGGCCATATAACCTGTCAATACATCTTTACATACCTACATTACATGTAGCGTCTATATTGTACAATGTAGACAATGGTTAAATTGAACCATTTCAGCACAATGTAAATCTAAAAATAGGCATTTCATACAGAATAAGGTACCTACATTTCCTTCATATTGTTCACAAAATCTACATTGCAATAGATCTACAAAGAATAGGATTTAGGTTGTTAAATATAAAACAGTCCTATTTTGTTCTATGTGTACTTGAGGTACAGGTTTAACAAATTGTAGTTGGCAATGCAATTTAAAAAAAAGTATGCTGCAACCACATAGCAATATATAGTTTATTTGTTTTATAGGAGAATTTTACTTTGTTTGATATGTCCATTATAGAGTTTATGGCATACACTGCAATAAGGTTTTGTGGAGTAAATGATCTGCATAGTTAAGTTCACTCAGCATTTATATTGGATCTGGATACATTACAATTTTATACCAGTTTTTCATAAAATTGACATTGCAATATTGATGTTTTTCTACTGATTTTTAAGATTATTTCATAAATTTTATATATATAGTATCATTACATATAGTCGACATGATCTACATTGCATGAAATGCACTTCAGTTACATAGCCATTGATCTTCCATGATGTATTTGTCTACATGATACATATTTCATCAAAAATGCTTATGCCAATTATGGTACAAGAGGTCGAGTGAATTTTCTTTGTATACTGTAGATATACAGTTTTATATCATAAATGACCTATATTGAAATAATTTGCTACAGTGTCAATTCATGTCCATGATTATGCCGAATGGTGCTAGAGTGTGTATAGTGACTGTATATTTTATAATTTAAGATATATGTAAATCAAATGTTGTATATTACACATTTTTCATAAAATATGTTTGGTATTCCATGATAATGATTGTGAAGTTACAGCGAAGTATAAGAATAAGATATTAGTTACAGAGATTATTATTACATGAACATTATATTTTATTGAAACATATTGTTCATCATAGCTGTTTAGATTTATCTACATATTACACACCAGACTTGATCTAACATTGAATGCTTATCTAGGTTTTATAGATTTAAATTGCCAATATTGAAGTAAAATTTGTATATATATAATAGTCATTAAGTTGTAAAAAGTGCCTCAAATTAGTTATGATTCAAAATAGTAGACTCCTTTATGATTATGTTAATACATTTTTCGTAAATGTATATGGAGTAATATTTCATAAAATAGATTTTTATAGCATGTTTTTCTAAAATAAATTGTTTCATGTAATTTCAGAAACCTACATTTTCACACAACACAACACTGTATAGTAACTTACATGTCCATTTATATATGTAGTAAAACAGGTGCATTTGTTGGATGTAATGGCCTAGAGTTTATGATAATTTCATGTCATTTAGTGCAAGAGAAAATATATGTAATGGCCTAGAGTTTATGCTAATTTCATGTCATTTTGTGCAAGAGAAAATATATGTAATGGCCTAGAGTTTATACTAATGTCATGTCATTTCGTGCAAGAGAAAACATATGTAATGACCTAGAGTTTATACTTATTTGATGTCATTTAGTGCAAGAGAAAACATATGTAATGGCCTAGAGTTTATACTAATGTCATGTCATTTTGTGCAAGAGAAAACATATGTAATGGCCTAGAGTTTATACTTATGTCATGTCATTTCGTGCAAGAGAAAACATATGTAATGACCTAGAGTTTATACTTATTTGATGTCATTTAGTGCAAGAGAAAACATATGTAATGGCCTAGAGTTTATACTAATGTCATGTCATTTTGTGCAAGAGAAAACATATGTAATGGCCTAGAGTTTATACTAATGTCATGTCATTTCGTGCAAGAGAAAACATATGTAATGACCTAGAGTTTATACTAATGTCATGTCATTTAGTGCAAGAGAATATATATGATATAGCATTGAGTTTATGATAATTTCATGTCATTTAGTACAAGAGAAAATATATGTAATGGCCTAGAGTTTATGCTAATTTGATGTAATTTAGTGCAAGAGAAAATATATGTAATGGCCTAGAGTTTATGCTAATTTCATGTAATTTAGTGCAAGAGAAAATATATGTTATGGCATAGAGTTTATGCTAATTTCATGTCATTTAGTACAAGAGAAAATATATGTAATGGCCTAGAGTTTATGATACATGTAATTTCAGGTCATTTAGTACAAGAGAAAATATATGTAATGGCCTAGAGTTTGTGCTAATTTCATGTCATTTAGTGCAAGAGGAATTTGTAATATGGTATTGCCATCTTCTTACAACTGTTATTTATACGTTATCTCTCTGTTTGAAAGAAAGAGTTAATGATTTGTGTTTAAAGGTCCATTATGCTTCAGAAACACTACCAGTTTTATTTAAAATACTTTGTTTACATTTTGCTACGTTATGACACATTATTGCACATCTTCAGGTATTTAACATCTAACATGCACTAAATCCATTCTCAAACACTATGAAACACATTTATGACAATTTTAAAAACATCAACTGATTTCTGAGGCATTATTTGTGTATTTGGTACATATAAAATAACTGTCATATTTAAATATACCTAAAGGTCTTTAACAGTGTCACTGTTATAATAGTGCCACAAGGAGACCTTGAAATCTCATATTTTTCTGTCTCATTATTAAAATATAAACATTTTTGTTTTCATTTAGTATTAGAAAAGGCCAGTAGCATTGGTTAAAATATAAACTTGACATTTATCAACATATTGAAGATGAGTATTTAGCGATTCTTTTAAGTTTAGAATAAAGAAGATATAAACATGTTGCATTTAGTCATCCTACAATGTATTGATCATCTTCATTTTAAAAGATTATTCATCATTAGATTCGAAAAAATGACATTTGTAGCGATGGGTCGATCACCTATCCCTCGTCTGTTTTGAGACTGGTCCATAATGAAATCTCCAAATTATGTTTTTCTGAATTGTATCATTACGCTCTTGAGGATATTATTTTTATATGTACATTGTATTTCAACGAAGGTCAGTTTGATGTTTATTACTATAAGACTCATAAAATGTAAAAAATGAAGTTGTTTTATTAAGCAGTACAATTTTCATGTTTTACAGTTTATGTTTCAAACATAAATATTTGAAGAAATTGTCAAACCAAACTGAATATTTTGCATTTATATGAACTAATCTCTGTATACTATTTTGTTAATGTTATTAAATAAATAAGAACAGAATACGTTTTGAATTTGTTATATTTTCCATGGCCTTTTTTAAGGCAGAATAACAAGGTTAAAATTTGTATTGCTTTTTAATTTGACGCCATGAGTGAGGTCATGCCAAGGATGCTACTAAAGGGCATTTGAAAATAATAATAAGTGTGGCGCTTAACTTGTAAGCAAACATTTCTTGTAAAAAGTTAGCCAAACCCTTCAAATTATTAGTCCAAGATGCACTTTTCAAGATGCCATATCAATGATAAAAGTGGAATTAATTGAGTGTAGTGTTTAGGCACTGCCCATGATGTGGTGAGATTTTAAACCGCGATCTCTCATGTAGTTCTTCATGTATAGGTGGAGCCAAGATCTCGTGGAACAAGACCTTGACTGTATGGGGAATGTGGTAATGTTTTAATACTGTTACCATTAGGGCAAGAAAGAAAAACAAATGATTTTTAGACTGACGATCTTGATTCCTGAATCGGCGCATGCTGACATATGGACGGACTGAAACATAATGCTCCGGAATGCAGAAAGAATGTCCGTAAAAGACCCATGTGATACTTCTGCACTCTGGCACAGAAAACAGTTGCCATTATTCCCTGGCAATAAAAACAGTGCATACATGATGAATTTTTGTGGACCAAACGCTATGAACTATTTGGGGTCTTCCATTCACTTTCATCGATCCACACCTTGTTTTTATTGCCATGAAGAATACATGTACTTTAGTAATTCATGTTTTATCGCCAGTCACGATTTTAGCCATGCGTTGGGGTTCAGCATTCTTGTACCTTTCACAATTCGCATGTGTCCCTTGTTTTGGTTATCATTCATAAGGCGTGCAAAATTTAAAAAGTTTCGTATTTACCAATGACGATTATGCTACATAATAACTTATCCCTGTATTTTCTCCACTGTTTCGCGGGCATCTTCCTGACTACAGCTGCTTTTGTTGCAGTAACATCACATTCGACTGTTGCATTAAGTAAAATATCCGTCCCACACGATTAAATTAACCAGGCACATCTCCTAAATGTGGCATATAATAAGTGGACTGTCTAAATCTGATCAATATCAGGCGTTGCAAAGCCAAGCATTACGCACTCTTTGCAAAACGCTTTTCGGTCTTGGAAAAAAAAAAGTTCTCTGTGTCTTGTCATTTTGAATCACAGTATACATAACCTTAGTAAGTTCAAGTCAAAATTTTTATCTGCTGTGTAAGTGTATCCGTGTTTCTTGTACATGTAGCAGAGAGTCTGAACATTCTACAGATGTATAGTATTAGCATAATAAGCTCTCAAAGTTAAAAAAAAATAAGAATGAGGAGTACTTTACAAATGCCCCTTGTAGGTACATGTACATGGAGTATGTAATTCAAAGTCAAATATGTTTTTTACATGAGGTTGACAAGTTCATCTTACAGTCGTGTTATATGTATTGTCAATATCGAAACATGGACGTCCTGGGGTATGATTCAGATTTTACTTTTTGGCAGTTTAACAAATATTGAAACTTCTGGTCATGGATTTTCAATCTTATGAGTATAATTATATCTACTATAAATTATATTTCCAACATGAGCCACATTTAGTATATATGTTAATTTTGTTATCATTGCCTTCTTTTGGAAAAAAGAGAAATAATGATTTTTTAATCATTACATTATTTTGAATAGTACATCAGTAAAAATTCACTGATAATATGCCACTTTCAATTTCAATATTTTGATATAGTTTTTGTATTCTGTGAGAATTAATATATACCACACCAGATAAGTCAATTTTTTAGGTAAAAAAATACTCTTTCACATAACTCTAAATGTTCTAAAAGGGAAATTCCCATATGTTATTAATGAATCCTGAAAATCGTTTACATTGAAGACACACTTTGATTTACACAGTTGTTAACACTATGACACCGAAAAGTATCCCTTTACGTTTATTAATATTAAAAGCAATGGAGTAACACATTGCAACACATTCGAATATACATGTATAATATTAATAGGATTAAAGAAAAATGACCGCTGTCTGAGAATAGAGGCAAAACAAAAGGTAAGTATTTCTGTAGCTACATATAGGAAAATATATGAAATAAGCAATCAATTTTTTATAACAGAATATAAAATATTGTATAATTGCAAGTATTGCTAGTGTGATTTTTTGAACTTAAAAAGAAATTTAGTAAACTATAATTATATACAGTACTAGTATATCAAACTATGAACTCAGTCATTAAATTAAGCACATATCTTCACTTCTTCAACCCTTAAGCATATACACAGCTTTCTCATTCATATTCTTTTTCCATATACTTCAATGTTGTTGTCATTACTTCTAATTATACACATCTTAAACGTTTGTAGATTATAACATACTAACTGTATTCGGGTTTTATCTTTTTCATTTTTTATAACCTGTCCTATCAGGTCACCATCAGATGTAAACTGTACAACATTTGTAGAGCGCAACCCAGATACCAGAACGCTGCCTGCTTCAGTGAGACAACAGCAGTTAGCTCCCCTTATTTGTTTATCCTTGAATGTTGTAACAATCTGGCCAGTCTTGTCAAGTACTATCAGTCCATTATGATAATCAGCAACATAAATCCTTGTAGCGTCCTTACTTACAGTTAGGCTATGTATGCCAGAGAACAGTTTCTGACCTTCTTGGCTAATGTTGAACTCTTTAAGCTTCCTTCCAGACAATGTGTAGATATAAACTGATGACCGATTGTCAGAAATATACAAATTATTGTTTGCATATGCAAGACCAATACATGTACAATCAATTGTAATCTTGTTTGTTATTTTCATCTTTCCTTCTAGAGAAATGAAATGAATTTTCTGCCGTGTTTGCAAAGGTGATAAAGATATTGCTACTTGAGAATTAGTGATTGCGCAAACTTCCCCTGGTGCTGAAGGTAGATCATAATAGCCTGTCACAGTATAGGTGTTACTGTCTAACCGTTTAATATTCTGGTTTTGTGTATCAGCTAGGATTATTGTGCCATCCTCCGTACAACAGGAACTGGTGAAATCACAGTTATCTTTGTCAGTCTTCAATTTAACACAATAAGACCGTTTTGCTTGAATCTCAAATAACATGTTCTCAGCTTTTGTATTTTTCTCTGTTAGTTCACCTAGGATATTGCTTTGCTCTAGACGTTGAAGGAGTTCCATATCAGGTTTGAACTCTACGTCAACCACACCCTTCTTTTTAGAATCTGCTACACACATGTTAGCAAGATTTGCTGCATGCTCTCCCATCTTTAAATAAACAAAAACTTCAGATTGACTTTTGTTTGAATACGCTAATTTATCGTTAGCTGAGGTAACCCTGGCCATGTTATCTTTTAACTGTCTCACTTCTGTTTCAATCTTGTCTTCAAGAAGTTTGAATAAATCTTCTACTTTATCTACAGCGTTTTTCTCTAGCCTGTCCAGTTCTTGTCTGAATTTTCTTATATCAGCCAGTAACTCCGTTTTTCTTTTCTGCAGTCTATGTTTATCTTGTTTACATCGGTTAACTTGTTCTGCAAGGGTCTTACCTATTCCTGACAGGTATGCTTGTATTCTTCGTGGAGTAACATGTTGGGTGTAATGTTTGATATATTCTGGTATGTAGAATGTATCCTTGCATGATCTGGAAAATACAGACAGTTGAAGTTGATTTGCATGTAAGGGAGAATGAATATGCATTCATGGAAGAAGAACAAATTGCTTGCTTTGGCTTAAAGGCCCATTATGCTTAAGAAACGCTATCAGTTTTATTTCTCAGTTTTATTTCTCAAAAACTTATAATTTCTAGTATTTTGTTACAGTTTCCAAAAAAATATGTATAAGCCATATTCATGAACTTTCTTCTGGTACTTTTGCTCTGTTGGCAATTGGTGTTATTTATAGTGAATCATTATTTTGTATGGAAGTCAAATTTTAAATACCACTCTGTTTACGTTTTGCTACCTTAACGACACATTACTGCACGTTCAATGCTAACTTTCTTCAGTTGTTTAACATCTAACATGTTCTTCAATCAATATTTAAACGTTATTGAACACAATCATGTATGACATTTCTAAAGAATTTAAATGAATATGAATTTCTGAGGCATAATGTGCCTTTAATAATAAAAATAGTTCAAGGCATTATTGTTTCAAATACAATTACCTTATTTCATACTCTACTGTATTTTCTTGTTAGAAAATATTAAATGGGTAAAACTTGTTGAAAATATTAAATGGGTGAAACTTGTTTTCGCAAATATTAAATAGGTAAAAACTTTGTTTGCAAATATTCAATATTATAATATCAAATGGCTGGGTTAAACTTGTTCGCAAATATTAAATGGGTAAAACTTGTTTGAAAATATTAAATGGGTAATATTGAATTGGTAAAACTTATTGGCAAATATTAAATGGGTAAATACTTATTGGCAAAATATTAAATGGGTAAAACTTGTAATAAGTTGTTGGCAAATATTAAATGGGTAAAACTTGTTTGAAATATTAAATGGGTAAAAACTTGTTGGCAAATATTAAATGGGTAAATTTTTTTTGAAAATATTAAATGGGTAAAAATTGTTGAAAATATTAAATGGGTAAAACTTGTTCGGGTAAGTTGTAAAAACCAACCTGTGATCAAGTGCCATACACGTAGAACAGCCAACATTATCATGGTTCTGACAGTACCTATCAATGTGTTTATGACTGTGTCTGTCACACCTCTCTCCTTGGGCGCTACGCACACCAGTTCTGATTCCTGGCGTTACCTGAGTTTTATCCAACACTTTGTGACCAACTAGCAAAGGCACTTTGCTGTGAATTTTGACACATTTTAAACAGAAATAATCGTTACATTCTACACAGAACTTTTCACCGTCTGTGTTTTTACCTTGATTTTCACACATGGAGCATACAATATCAAATGTCCTAAAAGCAAGAATATCCGTTTCTAGTTTTCCACCTGCAGCCATTTTGTAAAATATTTAGTTCAAACTCGTTTCTAAAATTTATCTTTAAAACATTTGAAACATATGTTAATTGTCTCCATGTACTTTAATTACAAACATTTTTAAGATAAAAGTTACTTTAAACCAACTCCTAAGGCATTTCAATCATAGATCTACTAGAAAAAAAATATCAGTTTTTACAGTTAGTTAACAGGAATTAGTAAAGTAACAGTACTGTAAAGCTGTCACACATTTTTGCACAACATGTGACTATATCTGTAAAAATATGAAACAAAGTATAAAAAATTTTAAACTTTAAAATATATATATTTCCATATGACTGGTTTAACATAATTATTTGATTCTTTATTGTAAAGCATTAAAATGTGTAATATTATATGGCATGCTTTGCTTTAAAACCTTGTATTCCCCTTTCAAAATTCCATTTCATTTTGTTCCACCTGAGTGATGGATAAGCTTATATGTCACCAAGGTCCTGCACATTGTTTTCTTGTTAAGGACCCACAATTTTTTATGTTAGGACCAATAACGACACTTTCCATGGAATGGAGCCAATTATGTGTCTAAATCTTTTCTCTTCCTCATTCATTTTTAAATGCCTTTTCTTTACTTTTAAACATTTTTTTAAATACTCGTAAGTAAAAGCTGGAAAAGAGGGTTAAACTTTCTTTTTCTTGATCTAGGAAAATATTCCTTATGATTAAGAATTACTACTTAATAACTCATTAACATGCTTTCATTTATGGTTAAAAGAATTTGACAATTTAGTCTTGTAATATGAGGAGAAGTCATTTGCATTTGATTTTGAGCAAACTTTTATTTGTAACTATCAAACTATAAAACAAGTTTTGTAAGGGAATATAAGCGAAAAGGTGACAGCACAAATGTGTTTTTACTGTTAAACAAGAAGATACTTGTAATATTAAATACATTGTAAATTTGATTTAAGTGAAAAAAGTGCTATTTTTATGTCCCTTTCATGCAAAAGGGACTTTCACAACCTCAGACCACCCCTAAATTGATTTAACTGAAGAAATTCTATACATGTATTTCAGACCCTTTCATGCAAAAGTGACTTTCACTTGCAAAATCAAACAAAAAAGCTATTCAACTTGTGCTCAAATTATTTAATAGATCTAATACAATATACCAATACATTTTACAGGAATGCTAGTGCTTATATATTTTCAACAATTGTCATAGAATATATATAAAAAGAAGAACTGGAATGTCATGCTTACACTGTTAAGATTTTACACCAATAACATGTTGCTTAAAAGATGGAGGTGTCATTTTTGAAAATAATTTATATTTCATAGTAGCTGAGAAACATATTTCAGGCTGGTATGAAACTATTTTTCTCTGCAAGGACACGTTGGATCTTACTGTACCTTTATACTGTATCTAAAACATTATTTTGAGCTTCACTTTCCCGAGGAAGCTTAAAATAAATTTCTTAGGGGAAGATAATCTTGAAAGCCATTTTTGCTTAATCATTTCCCTTTTTTGATTTAGAATACACAATTTTTTTCTCAAAATTGGAATGCATTTCTACAGAGCAGGTAATGTTTTGATTTGGTTTTGCTCAGTTATGCCCCCTTTTTGACTTTTTATTTTTGTTTAAGTACATTAACTTTTTCTCAAAAAGTATATTCATTTTTTAACTTAGGAGTACTTGTTCACTATCATTTGTAATCCTGAAAGTCAACTTTAATTATTTCCCTTTTTTTATTTCGAATATTTGCCTTTTTCTCCAAAACTGTTAAAGGTATTCACCTTAAACTTGAAATATTTGTTGACTTTCATTGGCTACGTATGCCCTCTTTTCTATGTTACTTAATTCAACATAATAGCGAAAATAAAACAGCAGGGAGAAGGACGGGGCAGGTCGTATAATTTGAATTCAACAACCGTAACCACACAGCCACCTTTAAATCAAGCTTTTCAAATTATTAACAAACATACAATGATCAATGCAATGATACCTCTTCAATTTATATTTACTAAATATATATATTGAAATATTCTTTCAAAATGAACCTTTTCATTTCTTCACTTTTTCAAAACTCTGTGACATTAGATTTATCAGGTATCACTAAACAATCAAGGGTTTTTCAAAATTTAAACTTACAATACAGTTAATGTTGTTTTAAAAGAAACAAGAGCCGGTTGAACCGGGTGATGCTCCCCGAATAAGTTTTGGACACAGGAAGGTTTACTTCTTGTTGTGCACAGACAAAGTTCAAAGTGTAAAAAACAACCCAAATATTGTGCACAACACATTGTCTCAATATGGTGATCATTTTTGTGAAATAGTTGTAAAATCCGACTTCAAATAATAGGGGTGTGGATCGTCGGATAAGTGACGATCCGATCCACGATTCAGCACTAACGATCACAAATCGAACCACGAATCTTTTGTTATCAAGACACCCATAAAAACATGAACATTGGTTCTTAAAAACATGTTTATTTTTCTTAAAACATATAGAAAATAAAACATATTTGCCAATATAAACTGGGTTTTATTTATTATTTATTCTTTGCATGAGTGTACATCTGTGAAACATATATGGTGAAAAATAACTGCCATAGATAGTCAACAACCATACTTATGATTTTTAACCAGATTCACCAGTCAGCCCCTAAAATTTACATGTTATGAAGAATGGAAGCAATGTCCTTGGTTTCATTAAAGTTTTTTTTCAAAAAAATTAATTGATCAACACACTGAGGGTCAAGACATGACCTAGTTGCTGTAACAATATCTCCAGCAGTTGAAAATATACGTTCTGAAGCAACAGAACTTGCTTGTACACACAAGAGCCTAGAAAGACGAGGTAACCTGACAGCAATGCCCTTCCAGAACTTCAAGGGATCCTCACAGGATAGCACTTTTGACTCACATTTGTACATTTCAATTTCCTTGCAAATAAGCTCTTCATTGGAAAGAGGTGGCTCCACCTTTGAAATTTCAATATCATCATCATCTATCAGGAAACTAAGACCAGATCTCATTTTCTTTGCAGGAGATTAAATTGTGTCCTCGTTTTTAGGCTCCACCGAGTCTAGCTGGCTTGGGAGAGCTGGCAATGGTGGTAAGTCTGTCTGTATCGAAGGTTCCTCAAATTCAGATTTTACCTTAATAGGCAGGTGTGGAAGCAAAGCCATCAGTTTATCCTTAAGTCTGTCCCAAACAGCTAAAGGGGCTTTGTACTTTACCCTGGGATCCAATGATGTTGCTTCTTCAAGGTACTCTAACAGAACATCATTTATGTACCTTTTCTCTAAGTCTTGAAGTATAGCCTTCTTGATTTTCTGCTGAAAAGCAGTATCACCCTCCATATGGGTATACAACTTCTTAAGTTTCAGGAGCAATGGATACATAAGCCCTACTGTAGGGTGCTGGTCAGCAGATAGCGCCAGGGTAGCTTGATACATAGGCTCCATTAACTGTAAGAATATCTCCAAGCGTCGAACCTCATCTTGCCCAAGTACACTACTAGCCTGTAGGGATTTTGCTTCATGTTGCTTCTTAATACTTTCATCTGAGAGACAGGCTAAAATGGCAAGTTGCTGCTGAAGGAAGCGCTCCACCATGAGATAACTCGAATTCCATCTGGTTTTGACATCGATGATGAGTTTCTTCTCAGGTAGTTGTAGCATTTTTTGCTTCGTTTTAAGCAGAGCAGCGGCAGTGGTACTCCGATGCATAAAGGAAACAACTGACCGGATCTTAGCCAAAATATGATGAACCTCTTTAATATCAAGTGCGCGGGAAGATGCTAAATTTAAGGTATGGGCAAAGCATCCAATATGGATGGATATTCCAGCTGTATGTGCAGCAATTTTCATGTTTGCAGCATTATCTGTAGTAAGGGCACATACCTGACAACCCCATTCAAGCTGTGCTTGACGAAGCACGTTTCCAACATGTTCTCCAGTATGAGATTCTGGTAGCTGCCTTGTCTGAAGAACACGAGAACAGAGTTCCATTTCAGAGTCAATGAAGTGGGCTGTGATAGTCACATATGATTGGGTGGCTCGACTTGTCCAGCTGTCTGTGGTCCAGGCTATAGCTTCTGCACTCAATAATTCGCCTTTAATACGTGAGGCTACAGAATCATACATTCTTGGAATTACGTCTTCACTAAATGTTTGTCTGCATGGGAATTTGTAGCGAGGCTCACACTCATGTATCATGCTTCTGAAGACTGAACTCTCTACGGTGCTGAATGGACGCATATCATCTATAAGATATCGGGCAATACCTACAGTTATTCTGTGAACTTTGGATGGAGCCAACTTCACTCTTTGTGCCATGTGAAAGGGATTGCTTGGAGATATGCTAGCAGTTACACAGCTTGTGCTTGTAGATGCCCCTGTTGCTGACGTTTGTAATTTGACACCTCCTTTAAAAGAAAAAAGATTTAGATTATTTATTTATTTATAAATTTTCATACATTTATTTATTTATTTATTTATTTATAAACTTGTTATACAGTATACACTTTCATTATTATAAATGTTTCCAATATTTACATTGTACATAAATATTTCCATTTAATAACTATGTAAATGTAATCATTGTCAGAATGTCACTCATATGGAGTATATTGTAAAGTTCTGTACTAAATTAATAATGTTCTGTTCTGTTATTCAAAAGTTCAGAACATATGCAAAACACGTTTTAAAATTAAATTTCATTTATTTTACAGTATAATATACGTTTGATATTCCGGTATATTGTTAAAATGAAATGTTCTTTCGCGGGCAATATATAGCATAAATAAAATTATATACTGTTCAACAGTTCTCTTTTTAGCTTTTGTTTATAAAGTTCACTTTGTCAAAGATATTATGAATGAATAAACAAAATATAAAACAATAAATGAAAATAGTATATGCAGGACTTAGTTTAGTTTTTAACATAAAAAATATTAAGTTATTTAGAATATTTAAAAGAGCAAAAAATACCTTTCGACATAGGGTCGATTCCGTGGTGCCTTTTCATGTGATTAGAGAGATTTGTTGTACCGCCGGTATATGTCATTTCACCTTGGCATGTTTTACAAACAGCCTTTTTTTCATTCTCTATTGAGATACCGAAATATTTCCACACGTTAGAGGTAAATTTAGCTGGAGGATTTCTGTATCGTCGCGACTCCGACATTGTTGCAGACTTTATGTGTGACGTTATGCTGACGTAATTATGAACTTAAGTTTCGCAAAATTGGATTATTAAAAATAGAACAGTATTCGGTACATGTCACATTATTATAACTTTATATATACCAACTTAAAATCAATTTTGATGTAAAAACATAGTGCTCAACAAAGATAAAGTTATTCTTTTTCCGAAACTAATGACTTCCTAGCTCAGCATCATGGAATTTGTTTGTTTACTTCCTGTTTTTAATCGGCAAATTGTATTGAGGTAAATGTCGCATAATTCATAGTTAAATTGTTATTTTTTTATCGAATTTTAGAATGTGAAAAACAGTGAATGTATATAAACAAATAAGATCGCGATCCACAATCTCTGGACTGACAAATATCCATACTCAATTTTTCATTATGATTCGTGATTATCCGAGTACTCGGATACTCGCCCCAGCCCTATCAAATAACGAAGTAATGCGCCGGACATGATTTTGCTGCAAGGTCATGCTGTGACCTTGACCTTCAAGGTAGCGACCCAAATGTTGCACACGACACGTCGTCTCAATATGGTGATCATTTCTGTGAAAAAGTTTTAAAATCCGACTTCAAATAATGAAGTTATGGACCGGACACGATTTTGCTGCAAGGTCATGCTGTGACCTTGACCTTCAAGGTAGCGACCAAAATGTTGCGCGTGACACGTCGTCTCAATATGGTGATCATTTCTGTGAAATAGTTTTAAAATCCGACTTCAAATAACAAAGTTATGGGCGGGACACGATGGACGTACGTACGTACGTACGTACGTACGGACGGACGGACAACCCGACTACTATATGCTCCCCCGAAATTATTTCGGGGAGCATAATAAAAACAAAACAAAGAAATTATCAAATAATAATATATTTAATTCAATATATCCCAGCCTATTTACACAAACAATTACTCCAACATTGCAATACATAAGTTATCACAGAAACATTCTTAATAAACTTATCCCACATCTTTCAAAGTCATAATGTTACCTCTGACTTGCAGAATGTCTTAAATGGACTTGTCCAGCTCCCTGTAACTGTCCATTATTAATTTTGACAATATCATATTGAAAACTTGAAGTTGGATATTCTCCCTTGCCATGCTCTTTAGCAAAGGCTTATCACTTTTGGTTCCAGCAGATTTAGAAATAAAATAGAATTTTTTTTTTCCAATTGACAATTTTTCTTTTCTTCTTCAAACAAAAAATGCAATAAATTTTAAGAATAAGTTACAATTTATATTGTACAAGCTTATTACCTTCAGTATTGCCTACTCAAAATGTATTAAAAACTATAACAGTGGGTATTTTTTCTCACCCTTTTAAGAGTTTCACAACTTGGTCTTGTAATTTCAGTACAATGTAAAGATACTCTCCAATATAAAATCAAGAGTTTCAAAATTTGGTCTGGTACCATATTACATGAGAAGTTTCACAACTTGGTCTGGTGTTCTAGGTACAATGCTATGATACTCTCCGTACTCGTTCTTTGGATCACTAATTGCATCATACATCAGCTTATAGGACTTACAGATTAGTTCTGAGGAATTCTTTTTGATAAGTTCTCTGAAAAAGCAAAAACATTCAATATACTGACTGAATAATAAAGGTTTTTTTGTTTTTAAATTCTAACCCCGAATATTCCACATTTAGTATACTAACTTGTACAATCTCAAACAAATCTATGCACCTTATAAAGTACATCATAAAAAGTAAATGGACATTTAAAGTTATAAAGTCAATTACAGTCATGGGAGTATATAATATATGAAAAGAAGCCAATATTCTCACAATGTACATATAAGAAATGAACAAAAGTATCTCTAACCAGATCAGTGAATTTTCAACCTTATTGTGCTAAATACAGAAGTTAACTTTCATAAACAATACAACGAGTGTGTAGTTTCTGGGAAACTTTTTTAGCTTATAAAGAGGACCGTATTGATAAATGAGAGTCATAACATTACTTGTGTACATTTATTTTCAGAAACCAAATGAAAATGTGTGTGTTTAATACATGTACATGTAGTCGTATCATGATCTGTACCAAGTTTCCTTAAAAATCTCTCCACTCTTTAAAAGACATTGGATGTAACACGCTTGAACAAATGTGAGACAGATCTGCCATAAAGGGCGTACGTCTACTGAAAATGTAAAGTACCTTCATGCTGAGATAACTTACCTATTTTTGGAGCTTGTGATCAGTGTAAACTGTGGTAACAATAAACTATCTGGACTGGCTAAATAACTGTCAAATTTGTTCTGCAATTTATTTATATGTTACATTTTGATAATTTCATATCAAAGCATTTAATGACCAACAGTTCTTTTTATGAAAAAAAAGAAGATTTTTCTTACATCAAATAATTGTTTATAATAATTTTTTCTATTAATTTACATAAGCAGTGAAATTTTCTGAAAATAATGTATGTGATTTTCCATATGCAATTGGTAAGTTTCAATCCTAGAATAGACATTTCAATTAGCCTTAATTCTAATATTTTAAATACATTAACAGTTTCTTTAATTGTAACTATTAACATTTTCTTTAATTTTAAATTCAACAGCAAAACACTAATATCAAAAAAGACAAATACACAAGTTGAAAAATAAAGATACAGTATGTCTTACCATAGCAGATTTTACAGTGATGGCATCTAACCCTTGTAAAGAAGACAATGGGCCCTGAAAAAGTAAGAAAACAAAACTTAACTGCTGTTCACTGTTTTCAAAATGGTTACACAACTTTTTGTAGTAAGTATGTAATACAGCAATCCAATGATGACAAACAGTTGAATAAATACTGTCTACAAGTCAAATAATGTCTATCTTTGCAATCAAAAAGTCCAATAATGTCTATATCTTTGTAATCAGGCAGTCTAATAATGTCTATATCTTTGTTATCAAATCATCAAATAATGTCTAGATCTTTGTAATCAAGCCGTCCAATAATGTTTTTGTAATCAAACAGTCTAATAATGTCTACATGTTTGTTATCAAATCGTCCAATAATGTCTATATCTTTGTAATCAAGCCGTCCAATGATGTCTTTGTAATCAAACAGTTCAATAATGTCTATATCTTTGTAATCAAGCCGTCCAATAATGTCTTTGTAATCAAACAGTTCAATAATGTCTATATCTTTGTTATCAAACAGTCCAATAATGTCTAGATCTTTGTTATCAAACCATCCAATAATGTCTTTGTAATCAAACAGTCCAATAATGTCTAGATCTTTGTAATCAAACAGTTCAATAATGTCTAGATCCTTGTAATCAAGCCGTCCAATAATGTCTTTGTAATCAAACAGTTCAATAATGTCTATATCTTTGTTATCAAACAGTCCAATAATGTCTAGATCTTTGTTATCAAACCATCCAATAATGTCTTTGTTATCAAGCAGTCCAATAATGTCTTTGTAATCAAACAGTCCAATAATGTCTATATCTTTGTTATCAAACAGTCCAATAATGTCTAGATCTTTGTTACCAAACCATCCAATAATGTCTTTGTAATCAAACAGTCCAATAATGTCAATATCTTTGTAATCAAACAGTTCAATAATGTCTAGATCCTTGTAATCAAGCCGTCCAATAATGTCTTTGTAATCAAACAGTTCAATAATGTCTATATCTTTGTTATCAAACAGTCCAATAATGTCTAGATCTTTGTTATCAAACCATCCAATAATGTCTTTGTTATCAAGCAGTCCAATAATGTCTTTGTAATCAAACAGTCCAATAATGTCTAGATCTTTGTAATCAAACAGTCCAATAATGTCTAGATCTTTGTTATCAAACCATCCAATAATGTCTTTGTAATCAAACAGTCCAATAATGTCTAGATCTTTGTAATCAAACCGCCCAATAATGTCCACATTTCTGCAATCAAACAGTCCAATAATATGTATATCTTTAATCAAAGAGATCAATAATAATAATGTATAATTTTATCTTGGTAATCAAGCAGTCAAAAAACATACATATCTTTGTAACCCAACAGTCCAGTAAAACAGTGCTCGGCCATAAGTTATATCTTAGCAATCAAGCAGTCAAAAAATGTATATATCTTTGTAATCCAATAGTCCAGTAAAACAGTGCTTGGCTATAAGTGCAGGCAGCCAGAACTTACAGTTCTGTATTAAAGAGTAAGTACATCTATGACCAAAAATATACTGGTAATAAATATTAATCTGACTGACCGACTGACTGACTAATCACAAACCTGTTTGGGTTGATGTTGTTGAATGGAACCATATATATGAGCAAGATCAACACGGTTTAGAATAAATGCCGCCTGTTCACTAACCATAGTGTCAATTTGGGCATCAATCTAAAATAGGAATATACTATTGCTTTAACCCTTTGGTAGGCTAGTGTCATATTTTGAAAATGCAACCATACATTGTATTTCTACAGAGACAACCATCATAAATTGCAAGCATAAAATTTGCATGAGCAAATAAAAGTAATATGCATTATTCAGTCAACTTTGTACAATCAACTGTCAATGACAGTGCTAGATTTTAAGAATAAAGCAACAAACATAGTTAAATCACTAAATTGAGCAGTATAATAAACTACTATCTATAAATACCCCTTACATCTCCCTAAAATTGCTTTTTGGTTGATTAACATTTATATTCAATTTATAAGTTTATTTATTATAACAAAAAAGTACGACTGACAGCAACCATTAAAAATGTTGAAGAAATTTAGAGAAAATCAAAAAACTTAATATCAATTTATTCAGATATTCTATTTTGAATGGAAAATAGTTACAAAATATGCACAAAGGTTGATTGTCACCAAATAGCTAGTTTATCCATCCTTCGCGTGAATAACAATATAATGTAGATGAGTCTAAAATGGCTACCTTACCCACAACAAAGAGAATATATGACATTAATTTTGGAAGAAATAAATTAGAATATAAATATTTGTTTTACCTGGGCTTGTAACATTTCCTGACGAGTGTCTGTAAACTCATACAGGGCAATTGTTGTCTGCATCAAATATATACAGTTCACCATGTATGCAGCCATATCTACTGTGTTCAGACGACTGGCTGATACTGAACACATCTGGAGCACCGGGTCCAGAACACATGCCAAAATCTAGAAAGCAGGAAGATAAACTAAGTGTAATCTGGACATGGTTACATACTCCAAGATGAGTAGGACAGCTCTCCATATACTTTGAATAGCAAAGCTAAAACTTCACATAAATAACCTGAAAACATCCCTTTTTTAAATATTGCCTTTCCTGACAATCATATCAGATTCCATTAATCTGCTTGCTTATTCATTTCATTTCATTTATTGGCAAATAAACAATGGCCATTACCAGAGTGTCATAACAAATATGGCCAATAGTTTAACATGTACAAACATTATATCACACAATTTATCACAAAATGAATACAAGAATCAAACTAAGAATTAATTTTTTTATTAATTAGCAATATCTTCTGAACTTTTTTGTACCAGGTTTTAGTTCATGTCATGCAATTAACATCCATTACTGGGGCTCAAACTCACAGCAATGTTGGAAAGGTGAAACAAAATTAACAATCTTTAACCACATATGCCATAAAACCTTGCTTGGCAATTTAATTATTACAAAGAAGAGTGATACAGGAATGAGGAAAAAGTAAAAATAAAAATCTACATTTTTTAACCTAAGTTATGTTGACCCTTAAGGATTCCACCTGAAAATCCATCTGAAGGTAGTGGTAAATTATATGGGTATAACATACAAAATGTCTTAAATATCAGTCAATAAATGGCGATGTTGTAACAAGAGTTTAGTAAGACTGATAGATGGATAGAAGGAAATACATGGCACAACTGTACACTCTATAGGAACATTTCAGGCAGCATACAAATTGCTTGTCACACACATTAAGTACCTGTTTAAAGTCCTGTTTTTTATTTTCTAGAGTGACAACAGAAGAGTCATGGCACTGTAGCACATCCTTTAGAAGAGTCATTGTCTGAGCTAGTGAGGCTGTAGGACCTAAATCTGCCGGCGGTAACTCTACCTGTAAAAAAAGTTATCGGTCCTTCTAAATATGAAAACCTTTGATAACCAATATATATTATCACCGTTCATTTCCTTAGTGCCAGTTATAATAATTCATTATGCCCTTCTCTTTCAGTAAACAGAGTCACTAATCTATGAGAACATAGGTAACTACATATCAAAGCAGAATCAGTCATACCAAAATTTCATGCACTTTAATTATAGCACCACACGGCATTAAAGTACATGGAAAGTTGTACCGAAAAAGAACCTGTAATATTATGTCAAGTGTGCTTTGAGATTTTTCCTGTAAAAAGGCATACTGGGTAATCAAAATTACAATACTGATGTTAAAGTTGCCCTTTTATTTCCAATCATTCTTTTTAAAAAAGCTACATTTTTTACTAAAAGTTCCTGCTTAAGATATAGAAATCAAAAACTTCATATTTGCATTTATAACTGATGTAACAAGATAAGACCTCACCTTATCCAGTAGTTTGTTGGCATTACATGTTAAACTGTTAAAGAACATTCTGTGGCTCAGATCACGTATTTCCAAAATAGTTGACAACAAAGCAGCATCTGGGTTAATTATCTGCCTGAAATTAAGAATAAAAAGAAACAAAACAATATTTAAAGTACTGTAATGCTTGAATATTGAACTTTTTAAATTTCATCTAAATTTATCACAATTAAAACAAACAATGAGTTGCACGGTTGTCATAAAAGAAATTCTGAGACTATTTGTTTTGAATTTGTGGTGGTCATTTTGGCTTTATCACAAAGAATGATATAAAGAATTTGAGGCTCATGTTCTTGGCATATGATTTAGGACAAAGCTGTTTGCAAAGGCTGCTTGTAATTGCTCTCAGAGGGCTAAGAGTTAAAAATTGGAAACACAACAATATGGATTCTGATCAGATTGCATGGATGTTCATACGGTCTTATACTTTACAATAGTCAGATCATTATGAGCAGTAGTTTCTATCACTGCTTTATGTCTCCTAAATATAATTTAAATATACCTATTTATATATGAGCCGCGTCACGACAAAACCAACATAATGGGTTTGCAACCAGCATGGATCCAGACCAGCCTGCGCATCCGGGCAGTCTGATCAGGATCCATGCTGTTCGGTTACCAACTCTATTACAAGTAGAGAAACTGATAGCCAACAGCATGGATCCTGATCCATATATGCTTACTAATACCTTTATTTAGTTTCTTACCCTATAGTATGCAGGTAGAATTTAAGAAGATTGTTCAGTTTGTAGAGTGTTACAGCATCTTGTTCCGACACCAACACCTGCTCCACCCTAACCTATAAAAGAATTGAACATAATTACGTATGCTATTTCTTAAGTAAAGTCCATTGAGAAGTACAAAATACGCTTGACGGAAAAGCAAAATGACTGTTTTTCTACATGATGCTGTATTGTCAATAAATAAAAATATTGTATATATGGTATAATTATGTTATAGATATATTTGTATATAAAAGTTATATTAAACAAGAACGTGTTTGTTAAACACAAATGCTCCCGGCTCCGATTCTTGTCAGTAGCAATATTTCAAACTAGAAATGTGTCATCATGCCACGAATGCCCCCGCATGCAGCCAAAATTTCAGACGGTGCATTAATTATTTTTTTCATTTTAAGTTCAAAGCCCTTAAAACTTTTCAATGTTAACACAAACCATTTCCATACCATGTTCAAAGCACTGAAATTATTCAGTCTTAACCTTTTAGAAATAGCATATTGCATATTTGTAGCCAAAATAATGGCTAAAAGAATGAGTGGTGAAACTGAAAGTTCAAAATTTTTCCAACATTCAGGAAAGATAAGTTTGTCTAAAATCATTGAACCATGACCAAATTCCAACTTAAACTGCTTATTCCTAAGATGTATCTATATTATTTTCAAAGTGAAAGAGACATAACTCTGCCAAAAATCATCAAACCATGACCAAATTCCAACTTGACCTGCCCATTCCTTTGACATATCCATATGTCAAATTAAAGTTGAATATGTGACACTGTTGGGTAGATAAGGAACAGAAACTGTAAATTTCATATTATTTTCAAAGTGAAAGGGGCAATACTCTGCCAAAAATCATTGAACCATGACCAAATTTGAACTTGACCTGGGCATTCCAAAAACATATCCATATGTCAAATTTGAGTTGAATGTGTTGTACCATTGGGGAGATAATAAACGGAAACTGAAAATTTAATTCATATTACTTTCAAAGTGAAAGGGGCATAACTCTGCCAAAAATCATTGAACCATGACCAAATTTGAACTTGACCTGCCCATTCCTTTGACGCATCCATATGTCACGTTTGAGTTGAATGTGTTGTACCTTGAGGAAGATAATGAACGGAAACTGAAAATTTCATATTATTTTCAAAGTAAAAGGGGCATAACTCTCCCAAAAATCATCGAACCATGACCAAATTAGAACTTGACCTGTATTTTTTCATGACATATCAATGTGTCAAGTTTGAGTTGATTGTGTTGTACCATTGGGGAGATAATGAACGGAAACTGAAAATTTCATATTTTTTTCAAAGTAAAAGGGGCATAACTCTGCCAAAAATTATCGAACCATAACCAAATTCGAACTTGACCTGTATTTTCTCATGACATATCCATATGTCAAGTTTGAATTGAATGTGTCCAACCGTTCTTAAGATAATGAACGGAAACTGAAATTTCATATTATTTTCAGAGTAAAAGGGGCATAACTCTGCCAAAAATCATCGAACCATGACCAAATTCGAACTTGACCTGTATTTTCTCATGACATATCCATATGTCAAATTTGAGTTGAATATGTCCAACCGTTCTTAAGATAATGAACGGAAACTGATGATGACGGAATGACAGAATGACGGAAGGACGGAAGGACGGAAGGACGGAAGGACGGAAGGACGGAAGGACGGAATGACGGAACAGGGTAACACTATATGCCCCGGCCATTACATGGCGGGGGCATAAAAATGTTTACCCATTCGCTCAGTTATGGACAGAAATATTGCCAAAAAATTGTAAACACAAGTTATATAGCTTGACAGAGTCATGGCATTTTGTAATTGTGAAATATATAAGTTGCCAAGTCATTGCTATGACTTGTGAAGTGATAAATATTCAACTTTATCAAATATATATAAATGTAAGAAATCTATACTTGGCACCCTTGACCTTGACCTACTGACACCTATAGAATATCATGCAAGTTATCTTCCTACCAAATATGAAATACACCTGTCAATAAATAAAGGCTGTATGGGCAAAAATGTTAAAATCTATTTTGAGCATTGATGACCTTGATCAAACTGACCAATAACTCCATCCAAAGGAAGAATACCATGCAAGTTATCTTCCAACCAAATTTGAAATAAATCTGTCAATAAATAAAGGCTGTATGGGCAAAAGTGTAAAAATCTATTTTTAGCACTTGTGACCTTGACCCAACTGACCCCTAACTCCATCCAAAGTAAGAATAACATGCAAGTTATCTTCCTACCAAATATGAAATATATCTGTCAATAAATAAAGGCTGTATGGGCAAAAGTGTAAAAATCTATTTTTAGCACTAGTGACCTTGACACACTGATCCCTAACTCAATCAAAAGGAAGAATACCATGCAAGTTATCTTCCTATCAAATATGAAATACACCTGTCAATAAATAAAGCCTGTATGGGCAAAAGTGTAAAAATCTATTTTTAGCACAAGTGACATTGACCCACTGATCCCTACCCCAATCAAAAGGATGAATACCATGCAAGTTATCTTCCTACCAAATATGAAATATATTTGTCAATAAATAAAGGCTGTATGAGCAAAAGTGTAAAAATCTATTTTTAGCACTGGTGACCTTGACCCAACTGACCACTAACTCCATCAAATTTTATGTTCCTATCAAGTATAACTGACATCTGTGTATAGAATATGGTTAATACACCTGTAAAAATGTAAAAATCTATTTTTAACATTGGTGACCTCGACATTGGTGACATTGACCTTGACCCAAATGACCCCTTACTATACCCAAAGAAGTAGGACCTCCCTTGGCATGTTTATATTAAACATTAAAGACATCAACCAAAAAATAAAGGCTGTATGAGCAAAAATGTTTAAATTTATTTTTTAAACCAGTGACCTTGACCTTGACCCTAGAGACCACTTACTCCACAAAAAATTAGAGGACCATTAAAGGTATCCACCTACCAAATATGCAAGATATCATTAAATAAATTAAGCAATTAAGAGAAATTTACGATAAATCCAACTTGCCGAAATAGGTTAACCAGACAAAGTGAAAAAAGGGAAATAACTGGGAAATATGGATGACACAGTTATATAACTTGGCAATATCATGTACTTTGTATTGATAAGTAAGTGTGGAAATTATGAAGCCATTAGTATAGATAGAACTTAAGATATTTCCAATTTGCCGTTTTAGGTTAACCATTATTCATTTTCTAAGTGCTGAAAAGGGCAATAACTTGGTAAATATGGAAGCCATAGTTATGTAACTTGACCAGATCATGTACTTTGTATTGATTAGTAAGTGTGTAAACTAAGAAACCATTGGTACAGGTAGAACTTTAGAAAAATCCAACTTGCCGTTAACCTCGTACGGACAGACGGATGGACGGTTCAATTACTATATGCCCGGGGGCATAAAAAAAATTTGTAATTATTTCTTTTATCTTTATTGAATCAATGTAAAGGAGACAACAATAACGAACCCAAATGAGTTATTTTTCTTAATCAAATGCTCTTCAAATGGAGGACGATGGTAAACAATCAGTTTGTTATATGTAAATCTGTTCGCTATAAAAACTCCTGATACAAGGAACTAATTTGCTATATGTTTACAAGGAACTCAGGATATAAAAAAAGATTTTGAATGTCCCAATGAGTTCGTTACCAGCGGAGTTTACTATGTATTATAAAAGATGAATCTGTCCCTTATTATCTTATATAAGATGTTCCTTTGAGAGGTCCGTGCTTTATTTGTTAAGTACTTTTGTTTCGTATTTCTACGAAGATTTTATCACATGTTGTGTAGTCATTGCAAGGCAGTCAGTCAACCTTGCCCACTGTCCTGAACCACAAACCAGTAATTACCACTAACACTTCAAGTGACCGACTAATTAGTCTACATGAATAAGTAATGAGAGACAAATGAGCCGTGTCACGACAAAACCAACATAATGGATTTGCGACCAGCATGGATCCAGACCAGCCTGCGCATCCGCGCAGTCTGATCAGGATCCATGCTGTTCGCTATCATTTTCTCTACTTGTTATAGGGTTTGTAAGCGAACAGCATGGATCCTGATCAGACTGTGCGGATGCGCAGGCTGGTCTAGATCCATGCTGGTCGCAAACCCATTGTGTTGGTTTTGTCGTGACGCGGCTCAAATGACAATTTAATCTTTGTCAGAGATGGATTATCGATAAGTCCTTTCTTTGAAGAAACAATGTGAGAGCCATACCTTAAACGGTCGACAAACACCTTCAGTTATATGCCCAAGGATATCTTGAATTGTGTCATCAGTGGCTGAAAAAAGTTTACATGGACTTTGTTATAGTTATTATTGCAAACATTAAACACTGTAAATACTAAACAACATAGAATTAACAAGGGTGCCATAGTCACAAAATACGCCCGTTTACGAAAGCTTTAGATGGAGATGGGGGCATTATGGATAAGTGTTATCTAGCAAGCAAGTTATTATTCTTGGCACTGTGTTGTTAAATGAACCTTAAAACAAATCAGTAGGGAAGATATGCACAGGATGTGTGACCTTGACCTTGGTCGCAGGACCTGAATTTTTATGCACGGCACTCAGCCTCACAATGATGAACATTTGTGCCAAATTATATTGAATCCTCTATGCATGTAGAAGTTTTGCTCCAGACAAGCGTTTTTCTATGAGCTCTAACTGTGACCTTCACCTTTGACCTAGAGACTTGGTTCATGTGCAGGGCACTACGTCTCATGGTGGTGAACAATTCTATAAAAGTAACATTAAAATTCCTCCATGCATGTAGAAAATATGCTCCGGACAACATCTGGATATTTAATCATCTCCAGTGACCTTGACCTTGCAAATATTAACCTAAATTAAATGTGTCACACCTGTAGTCATGATAGTTACCATTTGTGCTACAATCCATCAAAAAATGATGACTAAATGGTCCCTATACACATCTTCAAATTTTTATCTGAACTTTGACCTCTATGTGTAACCTTGACTTTGGTCGCAGGGATCTGAATTTTGTGTGCGACACTCAGCCTCACAATGGTGAACATTTGTGCCAAGTTATATTGAAATCCCCCTATGAATGTAGAAGTTTTGCTCCGGACAAGCGTTTTTCAATGAGCTCTAAGTGTGACCTTGACCTTTGACCTGGAGACCTGGATCATGCATGGAGCAATACATATCATGGTGGTGAACATTTCCATAAAGTATTAAAAATTCTTCCATACATGTAGAGATATGTTCCAGACAAAATCTGGATATTTCACCATCTTTAGTGACCTTGACCTTGCATATATTGACCTAAAGTACATGTGTCACAACCGTAGTCATGATAATGACCATTTGTGTTACAATCCCTCAATAAATGATGATTAAATCGTCCCTATACACATCTTCATATTTTTATCTAAACTTTGACCTCTATGTGTGACCTTGACCTTGGCTGCAGGGACCTGAATTTTTGTGCGCGACACTCCGCCTCACAATGGTGAACATTTGTGCCAAGTTATATTGAAATCCCTCTATGCATGTGGAAGTTTTGCTCCGGACAAGCGTTTTTCAATGAGCTCTAAGTGTGACCTTGACCTTTGACCTAGAGACCTAGTTCATGTGCGTGACATGGCTTCTCATAATGGTGAACATTTCTATGAAATTTCATTAAAATCCCTCCATGCGTGTAGGAGATATGCTCCGGACAAAATCTGGATATTTTATCATCTTTAGTGACCTTGACCTTGTATATATTGACCTAAATTATATGTATCACAGCCATAGTCTTGATAATGACCATTTGTGTTACAATCCCTCAATAAATGATGACTAAATGGTCCATATACACATCTTCATATTTTTATCTGAACTTTGACCTCTATGTGTGACCTTGACCTTCGCCGCAAGGACCTGAATCTTGCGCGCGACACTCCGCCTCACAATGGTGAACATTTGTGCCAAGTAATATTGAAATCCCTCTATACATGTGGAAGTTTTGCTCCGGACAAGCATTTTTCAATGAGCTCTAAGTGTGACCTTGACCTTTGACCTAGAGACCTGGTTCATGTGCGCGACACTGCTCCTCATAGTGGTGAACATTTCTATGAAGTTTCATTAAAATCCCTCCATACATGTAGGAGATATGCTCCGGACAAAATTGGACGTCGCCCGCCCGCCTGTCCGCCCGCCCGCCAGGGGCGTTCCCATAATACGTCCCGTTTTTCAAACGGGCGTATAAAAATGCAAAAATGCATGTACACTCAACCTCTTGCCAACCTTAATAAAAGAAGTTGGAAATCACAGAGAAATTTATAAGCATTGACCCTTCTTTTTTTCTAACAGGGGAACTAGGGACACTCTTTTGCCTGAGAATAAACAATCTTATGCTATGTTAATATATAAAACATAATAAAGTTTCAACATAATGATGCTTTATAAAATCACTAAAATTAGAAATTGTCCTTCTTCCTTAAGGAAAATTATTTCAGACCAAGCAAACAAAACTTAAAGTCCTGTTAAAAGAGTAAGTACATGTATGATTAGAAATGTTTGTAAAAAAAATCATCAATTTTTATTTGAAAAAACTTGACTTATCACAAACCTGCTGTTTTGTTTTATGCTGTTGAAAAGAAAATGTATACATGGGGTCTACTAGTGACTTAAGTTTTAAGCAAGTTACATTGAAAAAGATAGCCAAAAATCACTTAAGCTTTTCCCAATTCTATAGAACTGTCAATAGTTATTAATGTTGAGGTATAAAAATATATTTGAGAGATTGGAAAACATTAAAGACTATATCATTTGTTTAAAATCAAAGCTTTTAGGCTATTATTTGTACTAAGTCTGAGAAATCATAAGGTTAAACTTCATCCTGGTATCTTTTTAAGCAAAAATAGAATTAAAATCAAATACAAGTATATATAGAAACCTTACAATATTGGTTTACAAAAAAATATAATCATTTAATATCTAATCTTGACTAATGTTTAAGGAAGACTAAAAATAAAATTAAATTACAGAATTGAATAGCAGATGAGCTTAAAACAGATTTTTTCTTATATCTATAATGGTCTTAAGAATTATATCACTCTACAGAAACTGAAATACAACTCTTGACCTGCTTCTAAACCAATGAATACTGCATAGCTGATATTATTACATGTATATGCATTTCAGAATATATAAAAATCAGGCAAATCATAGGCCTATGAATATTTTAAAATGAGGTATTTTTCACATTTGACTGCTATCAGAGCTTCTCTGCCTACAAGCAGATGCCATAAAGTTTGCCACTGATTTTGACTGTTCTATTCTGTCATGGTGTCATGAATTGGGTTTTTACATTCACGCTTTGCTGATCTCCATTACCGTCAGTATTTTGATTTATCTAAATATTTGCACTGGTTTCCCCAATCATTTCAAATGTTGGCAATTGGACTAACCAATTTTTATGGATTCTGACTCAAAATTTGCTTGTTCTATTTTAATAAAAGTTCCAACCAACTTCACAATCTGAGAAGGATAAAAAGTCAATGATAATTTGTAATGTTAAAGTTTTTGCTTCTATCACTGTTACAACTGCAGTGCTGTTTATTCAAAATGACAGAAAATTGGTAAAACATATTCAGAATTGTTCAGCATATACAATTAGAACCAGAAAATATAAGTAATAAAAATCACAAAGAAAAGCCAGAAAGAAATAAAGCGTGATTTTATCAATCTAGAACTCATTTCTAAACCTTTAATATCAAAACCATTAATATAAAACTTTTTAATAAAGCAAAATATTAAAGCAAAAATATAATGTGTCTCTGGGTTAAATAAAATGATTAAAGTTTACAGAAGTGCCTAACGTAATCTGGAGAGGTAAATTACAAAGCTTATATGGTATAATACATGATGTTTTGCCCCACTTGTTACCTCCTGTCACATGAATAACGTCCTTATTTACATCCCGCATGTCCCCCTGACATATCTTAATAGCCTCTGTTTTGTGAGAGACAAAAAAGACAAAAACTCCTACTATTCAATCTTACAATTTCTTGCCATTCTTTAACATATCACTATAAGCTAGATTTATGCGGTTTTCAAAATTCTTACTGCAATAATAACGAGTCCTATCGTACCAGTATAGAGCCAGGCTAGCATACCTTTGCAGCTAGTCTTCACTATTTCCTATTCGGTCAGTGCATAAGTTGAAATTTTTCTTAAACATGAAACAAAGTGTTGTCAAGATTGAAAGATGGATAAGTCCAATTAAGATATATAGTATGGTAAGGGTAAATTCTCCAGAGTGGTTAGACCTTTGGTTCTTTTATATTTCTTTCAACAAGTATAGAATGAGTCTCTAAAATGTGATATTGCATGTTTGGCCATCCATATATCTTCATAATCAATCGTAATAATCATGTAACTTGCATTTGATTTATAGACCATGTAATACCACTTGATATCATTTGAAAATACGCTCAAAATTGCGCTATATTTGCTTATCATGTACTTATAATGCTTGGAATATTGCAAGCAATATCACTATCAACATACATATTTTTTGACAGTTTTTTCTTTTCAACTTTCAATAATTAATTTAAATTCATCAGAAAATTTATCTTACGTTCACATCTTTTCAATAATGTCTGCAGATATTCCTTCTCCGAGGCTGTAGCCTGATGTAACCATGCCAACATATCTCCAACATACCTCAAAGGATCATGGGAATGTAATTCAATGGGGCGTGGTGTACCACCAGGACCTGAAACAAATATACTTCAAGGGTCATTTCTACTTCATATCATACTTTAGAGTAAACAAATATCTTTTTGGTGCACTGATATGATGAGCAAATCTTATAGGAATCAAATTTGGGCAAAGTAAGACAAAAGTGATTAAACCAATGAAGTAATTGAAAACTAGGACTTAAAATATGTACTATAGGTTAATGGAAGAATATTGAAAACTCTATGTAAGATATCATTTTGATATCATTTATATCAATCACTGTAAATAAATCATCTTTGAAACACTTTATTATGAAGTATAAAACAAGAGGGCCATCATCCATGATGGCCCTGAGTCGCTCAACAGAAACAACTGCTTTTCAGTGTTATGTCAATATATTCTAATATTAAATTTGAGCATACATGTAGAATATGTTTAAACAATAATTTGAAAAAATGCAATGACCTGGGGTATTTAAACTTTAGCTTAAACCAAGGTAATCAAATTAATATGAGCAAACTTGATAAAAGACTACCTAAGAATGCTACAAAGTTTGGTGATCATCTTTCAATTATTTCAGTAGGAAATGATGTTCGAAGGTTTTTTCTATTTTCTATTTTTAGTTTTAGTGGCCCCTAAAAGGGGCTCATCAAATAAATATAAGCAAACTTGATAAAAGAGTATCCAAGAATGCTACAGACAAAGTTTGGTGATCATCCATCAATTGGTTCTGAAGTGGATGTTTAAAGGTTTTTCTATTTTTAGCTTTAGCGGCCCCTAAAAGGGGCCAATCAAATGAATATGAGCAAACTTGATAAAAGATTACTCAAAAATGCTACAGACAAAGTTTGGTGATCATCTATTTATAAGTTCTGTAGGAGAAGATGTTTAAATGTATTTCTATTTTTAATTTTAGCGGCCTAAAAGGGGCTAATCTAATTAATATGAGCAAACTTGATAAAAGACAACCCAATAATGCTACAGACAAAGTTTGGTGATCATCCATCAATTAGTTCTGTAGCAATAAATGTTTAAATGTATATCTATTTTTAATTTTAGCGGCCCCTTAAAGGGGCCAATCAAAATAATATGAGCAAACTTGATAAAAGACTGCCCAACAATGCTTCAGACAAAGTTTGGTGATCATCCATCCATTAGTTCTGTAGAAATAGACATTTAAAGGTATTTCTATTTTTAGCTTTTGCGGCCCCTTAAAGGGGCTAATCAAATTAATATGAGCAAACTTGATAAAAGACTACCCAAGAATGCTACAGACAAAGTTTGGTGATCATCCATCCATTAGTTCCCTAGAAATAGACATTTAAAGGTATTTCTATTTTTAGCTTTTGCGGCCCCTAAAAGGGGCCAATCAAATTAATATGAGCAAACTTGATAAAAAACTACCTGAGCATGCTACCTACTAAGTTTGATGATCATCCATCAATTAGTTCTATAGGAGAAGATGTTTAAAGGTTTTTCTATTTTTAGCCCTAGAGACCCCTAAAAGGGGCCAATCAAAATAATATTAGCAAACTTTATAAAAGACTACCCAATAATGCTACAGACAAAGGTTGGTGATCATCCATCAATTAGTTCTCTAGAAATAGACATTTAACGGTATTTCTATTTTTAGCTTTAGCGGCCCCTAAAAGGGGCCAATCAAATTAATATGAGCAAACTTGATAAAAGACTACCCAAGAATGCTACAAACAAAATTTGGTGATCATCCATCAATTAGTTCTGTAGGAGATGTTTAAAGGTTTTTCTATTTTTAGTCCTAGAGACCCCTAAAAGGGGCCAATCAAAATAATATTAGCAAACTTGATAAAAGACTACATAAGAATGCTACACACAAAGTTTGGTGATCATTCATCAATTAGTTCTCTAGAAATAGGCATTTAAAGGTATTTCTATTTTTAGCTTTTGAGCAAACTTGATAAAACACTACCCAAGAATGCTACAGACAAAGTTTGGTGATCATCCATCCATTAGTTTTGTAGAAGAAGATGTTTAAAGGTTTTTCTATTTTTAGCTCTGCTGACCCCTAAAAGGGGCCAATCAAATTAATATGAGCAAACTTGATAAGACACTACCCAAGAATGCTACAGACAAAGTTTGGTGATCATCCATCCATTAGTTCTGTAGAAGAAGATGTTTAAAGGTTTTTCTATTTTTAGCTCTGCTGACTCCTAAAAGGGGCCAATTGGAATGATATGAGCAAATTCAAGTGTGACTGTCACAAAGATGCTACAGACCAAATTTGAAGTAAATCTGCCCAGTAGTTTCAGAGAAGAAGACGATTGTTGACGCATGACGATGGACACCGGAGCATCCCCCTTTGATACAAATAGCTCACCCTGAGCCTTCGGCTCTGGTGAGCTAATAAAAGATTAATGTATTTGTCCCTTAATGCATATGACAAATATTTTTACATTTATGTAAATTTTCAAGATATTTGATAACATTTTGTTTCTTGTATTAAAAAACTTATCAGTGAGATATACATAACTGTAAGTACTTTAACTAAACTTCAGTCCTATATGTTATATATAAAGAATGAGACAAATACCTCCTCTAGTCAGAGCATCAATCAAACCCCTGACAACGGCAGTACGTCTTGCTGTACCATACTCGTCTAATGTGTATCTGAAACACAAAACATTAGCAGACTTGTTTATCGTTGAGGCAATAAAAAAAGAATCCCCTCTCAGCAGCTTACTTCTGAGTTAATCCTTAACCTGCTGGTGCCAATTGAATATACCCATGTGTCCAGTGCAGACCAAGAACAGCTGGTATTTATGGCCATCTGATTATTGTCTGCACTTTTTGCTATTCAGCCAGTACTTATTTTGATATTCTCCCTAAAAAGGATGAATGTTTATGTCCAGATTGAAAAATGTTCATTTAAGACATTTAGAATGACAAGAGTTTATGAAGTAAACTTAGAAATGGTTCAAATAAACTTCAAGGTGACTACAATCAAGCTAAAACTTTGATTGTAATAAAGCTCAATGTTCAGTTTATCATTCTGAATATAATTATAAAAGGTTTAACAATATTTCCTAAATTTGATTGATAAATTCAATCAAAAAAACATTAAGATACAAACCTTAAAGCAAAGTTTTTTAACAAACTGACTTATTCACTTACCTGAACAGTACAGGTCTGTCTTGTAGTGCGAGTAATGCCTGACAAAGGATCGGTGAAATGTCCGGTGCTTCTCCGGTCAACATCCGACATTCATCTAGCATCAAAGAACATATCAATATTTATGTAATTTATAGAACTTTCTGACACTTAAGTTTTCAAATGAAAACATTTTATCAGTTGAAAGCAGCATGCCTCCAGATTCTAGCTAATTTTCAAGAAATTTTTTAAAATGTATTTGAAAGTGTTATATTGTAAAGTAACCAAAAGGAAGCAATTTACACATTATCATTGGCACTTACAAACCACGTTAATTACCAAAAAGTGGTCAAAATATGCATAAATAGCCTTTACTGCAGTAGTATATACAGTAGAAATATAGCTGTAAATACTGAAAAATCAGTCAATAATCACACATAATATGTAAAATATTACTTGAATCTTGAAACGTTTTACTTTTCCTTACATCTTAGTATATTTTTCTCAAGATTCATTTTATTGAAATATTTTCAATCATCTTGAAGTGACAATTTGTAAAGATTATTGTTTAGGCAATGTTTCATATGCATGTCTAGTTTATTCTGTTTTTTTCTAGCCACATATTTTTGCTGTGCTGGTACTTCATTTGGAACACTTATTTCTTCCTCCTACTTTTCCTCTTCTAAAGTGACTGATAACTTCCCAAAATGAATCAATAAGCTTAGCTCAATTGATGAGCTGATAAGATAAACTAACTGAAAATATATATTGTTATAAATATTACAGAGGAGAAGAAGAGAATAACACCTCTCTTATGCTAAAAAAAATCTTACTTTGTGACCATCTGTATAGCCTCTCATAAGATGACTCCTGGTGTAATGCCATAGACTCCATTATCTCCAAGCTAAAAATAACACATGAGCTTATTAAGAACTAAAAAAATGATGTATTTAAAGAGCACATAAGCATGACAGCATTTTTAACCACTGTTTTGTTCAATTTGTATAGTTTAAATTAACAACTTAAACAGACTTTCAATCCTCATTCCTGATTTTCTAGACCACATTCTAACATTTACAACAACCAATGCATAAACAATGTCAAAATATCACTCACTGGTAAAAAACACCACTCACTGTATTTCAGCATGGGACAAAAATGTGTTCTTTCTACATAACATACAATATCCTTAAAAAGAGTCTGTACTAAAAAATTAACTTCTTACAACTAAAAGCAACAAAATTTTGTGCCATGAGGATTAATAAAAAATTTCTGCTTTTTATTACAGGTATCATCGATTAGAACATAGGGTCACAACCATGTTTCCTTACATGACAACAGAATTGGTAAATTTCTTGAATTCATTTACATGACTGGTTCAAACATGCTTAAATCAAGCTAAACTTAGGAAGTTAAAACTGAAAGCAATTGCTCTTGACAAATTCACACCTGGTGTTACCAGAGAGGATAAGCCGATGTGTCTTTTAGACAAAGTGTATTACAACAAACCAAAGTCAACTGAATCTTTTTGAAAATCTTTTTGTGTACTGAATATATTTTTTTTTCAAGTAAAAAAGCATAGTTTAAGATAGCAATTTGCCTGTTTGTTACTGACTTTGTGTTTAGTGATACTTTCAAAAATCCTTACTTATCCAGGGTTATTAGAATTTAGAATTTTCTGCCATGGCACTTTGTCCAATAGGCATGTGGGTCTGTCACTCCACAATACATGTATCATATTATTTACATAATACTTTCAATGACAATGCAATCTTACCCAGCTGTTTGATGATTGGTTCTTAACAACACTTTACAATCAGTATGTATCTGCTTTACCCTGGACAATGCTTGGAAAAAATCCTGAAATTTTTAAATATTCAAATTTTATTCAACAAACAAATGTTGTTTCACTTTTTATTAGTTGGAGTCATTGCCAACTGATTAAAACCTAGAAATAATTTTCAAGATTTATGTTTAATTTGATGTAGTCTAGAACAAAAACTTGTGCAAATTTCAGATTATTCGCTACATTGATTTTCCAGAATAATTATTTTAATCGTGTGAAAATTTTTCACTAATACTGGACTTATAAAAGCACAAAAATATGACTTAAATACCGACTTTAATATATGCCAAGCCAAAAATAGTCACTAGAAAACCAAATGCAAATAAATTTGGTGTTCTCTCCAACAGAGGTAACTGACAACAGATTTAGATTTTCATCAGTTACAGTATTTCAAGAATTTTTCACCAATCCTATCATTTAGTACACCGGCTTTAATCCATAAATCCTCATTCCGTCCATGACAATATTATTTTTAACCTAACCCTGCTGAGTTTGCGCAATAAATTTGCCCAGCTTTGAATTTGAAACAGTCAATTCAAAGTTTTAGAGATTTTAGAATCAAAAGTACAATTTTTTTAGCTATTTTACAGTATAGAGCCTTAGCTATATACTCAATGGTGGAAAAAGGTAAATCACTTATGGTTCCAGCAGGTAAAGGGTTTACTATATTTTAAAACTAAATGAGTCAACCCTGAGCTGTATGCTATAAAAAGAAAAAACAACAAATAAAAGAATTTGTAATTAAACCTGTGAAAGTGCACCAGATTTAGCTCCCCTTAGAGACCGTATCTCTTCCGGTTTTAACTGGAACTGATCAAGGAAGGTATCAGCAACTTGCTGCTTCATCTGTAATTTTTGACTGTAAAACAAATAAAACAAGCAATTATCATAGTATTGCAAGCAATCCATAAGTCCCCTACCGGTTAGAACCCCAGCAACATTCTGATGGGCCATTGGCCATTCAATTTTACCAGTGAATGAATGACATGAATGAACTTATATCTTTTGAGTTCTAAGTTTGTCTATATCACAGTAATGTGTTAAGTTTCCCTGCCTAGTAAGGATTTATGTTTATACAACCTTGTCATATTATTACAATGTGGGATTTTAAAGTAAATCCTATAAGGAATGAAGAAGGTGGAGTGAAAAATACCAATTTCTCGAAAAAAATCTAAGTTCAAGGGGGACATAATTTTGGAAATAGTCTTGCTAGAGTATTTAACCTTCTCAAAAATGTTAAGTGATAATAAGAAACATATTATGAAGTTTGAAGTAGATACATTAGGAAATAAAGAAGTTATTAAAAAAAGACAACATTTTTTTTTCCATAAAAATTCTAAGTTCAAGGGAGGTAATACTGATAATTTTTGTGCTAGAGTTGTAAACCTTGTCACATATGATGTGGTTGATGACCAGAAACTTATATTTAAAGTTTGAAGTAAACACCTTAAGAAATAAAGAACTTATAGTGAAAAAGCTGAAAAAAATTAAATCAGAAATCTTGAAATTCAGGCTATTTGTTGCCATAGCAACCAGAATTTTCAACATAGGAAGAAAAAAGACTGCCATCTACCCATATTTTAAGTTTCATAAAAATATTTTCAGTACTTATTGAGTTATCACTGGATCCAGTTTATGTGTTAAGTTTGCCATATTTTCAGACTATTTGTTGCCATAGCAACCAGAAGTTTCTACATAGGAACAAAAGAAAAAGATGTGCATAATCTCCATACTGCCATCTATCCATATCTCAAGTTTCATAAAAATATTTTCAGTACTTTTTGCGTTATCGCGGGATCCAGTTTTGTGGACGGACGGACTGACAGACAGATGGACAGACAGACAGACGGACAGACAGACGGACCGGTTAAACCGGTAGGGGACTAAAAATTGCCTTCATGACAGCAAGCTTAATTGATAAATTATAATTAAATGACCATTGCAAGTGAAGGAAATGTTTATACAGTGTTCATCCTTGTGCAGGTACTTTTTTGTGACAATTACACTGGATACTTATACAAATACAGGTTTACAATAATATGTAGCTCTTATAAAAAAATTTTTAATAATCCTGGCTTCTTTGACTTGAGAAAACAATACACCATCTAAGCTCTTAATATGCCAAGTTCTATAATCTTATTATGTCATCCCTACAAATTTGAATCCAGTGATGGGACATTGAATTGTTAAATTCTTAATTAATTCTTATTTTAAGGAAGCTATCTATGTAGTCTATTTTATGTCCATGGATCAACCCAGGGGAAGCTTGTGACAGAAATGTCTTATTGGGCATCTCGGATCTTTTTCCACTACTTGAATATACTTTTAAAAAAATATGATTTTAAAAATTCAACATTTTTTAAACTTGTTCATCACTTCATATTAATGCACAAAGAACTTGCATACCTCTCACCATGTAGTTTTGTAGTCTGATTTATAAGATCATGTGTCTGTGCCTTGGCATTCTGAAAATTATTAACTAAGATAGATATAAGAGGTTCATCATAACAACAATGTCTTTTTTACTACATTGTGGCAATGAACTTGAAAATTTTGTATCACCAGATAACATAACAGATTGTCATGAAAAATATTCATATTACTGAATTTAAGATACCTTTATTGCAATTTAAGTAAATGATCTACAAATGCTGATATAGAACAATCATATATGTAACACTATAATATGCTTTAGAATCAGAATCAATTAGCTTTTACTCATTTACATTGTGGCAAATCAAAGTCATTGGACCTATACCAGCTGGGGATCTCTCTAAAATAGGAGAGTCCAGGATTCCCCACATCACTTTCCTGATCAAGAAAGGTAACTCTTGATTTTTATATACCTTTGGGGGGGGGGGGGTATAAAATGCAACCAGTTTTCGTGCTGCTTGTTTAAGCCAACCTAAAACAGTTATCTAAAATTTTACTGAGAGCAAATAATTAAAGTACCACAGTTTGTGAGATATTAATGGCCTAAATTCAAGGTTTATAGAGTAACAGTTCACATTTTCAGCACTTTCCCGATATTTAGAAATGTACTTGCCTGAACAAGCTAGTAGTGATCAAATATAAAAATATCAAATGTTAAGAAGTTGGCTTTATAAAGACTTGGCTTAATCCATCCAAATATTCACTTACCTTTAACCTTGTGGTCATATCCTGACAGCAGTCACTCATTGCTTTAACATCTGAGTACACACTGTCCAATTGCTGTGACAACAAGAAATAAACAGATATCATACATTTTGTAAAATACAATATTCACATATTTAATTTACAACATCTGGCTAAATGCAGTTTTTTCCCCACAAAAATAACAAGCAAACATTTCCATGCATTTGCTTATCCCGTAGCACCTGCTTTCGAAATTTTCTATCTACAACACTTAATAATAAATTGAAAAATAATTATAGAATCAATTACTACATTAATAGCAAAGGTTGGATGAAGAAATTTTGAATAAATAAAAACAATGACGTAACTTTTCACAACTACTTTAATATAAGGCCATAAAATAATTTTTCTACATAATTTTTATGTCAGAAGACAAAATTACATAATATCTGTAATTACATTTTTGACCACTTGGAAAGTTTGAAGGAACTCCTCATTAATGGCAAGACTTCTTCTTTCAATATCACTACGAAGGTTTCGTCTTGTCCTCAAGCTGTTCTCACCAAAGAAAGTTGACAAAGCTTTAAGAGCCTCAAGCATGTCCTGGAAAACAATGAAAAAATATTAATTATTTGATGGCTGTTAACCCATTACTTCATGAGCATTTTGTGAAAAATGGCTGTTTTCATTGAAAAGTCTCCCGTTACAAGTTCAAATTGCTATAATACTTTAAAAACTGCTTCAACACTAATCAAACTTGGCACAAATGTTGACTGGACCATTGCCCTTGCAACAACATGCTCAGGCTTAAATTTTCTGTTACCATGGCAACGAGGGAACATCTCAAAATTGCCAAAAATCACTTTTTTGCGTTGATTTTTTCCATCAAAATTGATTTCAAAATGCTGCAACTTCTCAATGGATTGAGATAGAGTCAAATGCTTTTCAGCGTTGGTTACACTTTACCTTATGATCAATCTGGGGTCATTTATAGCCTCTCACAAGTCCAAAATTTTCTTGGCGATGAGGGGGACTCTGCCCCCCTTCAAACCCCCCAAACAACAGAAGGGGTCACAGCCCCCTTCTGGCAACCCCCTGATGTATCTTTTGGTTGGGGGGCCGCGCCGAAAAAGAGGTCACTTTTTTTAACAACATTTCTCTAACAAAAACAAGTGTTGGGGGCCTAAATAAGGCATATTTTCACCATTTGAGACAACATAAAGGGGGGGGTGAAAAAGGCGTTAAAAGGCGTGTATATAACGTAATGGGTTAACTTAGTGTTTAGGTAGACAGTATGTTGGTTAATTCAAACGAATGAGACAAGTTAACTTGTCCTAGAGCACCTGACATGACATGCTATATAGGACATGAGCAATAAGATAACCAACTTGTTGATGCTTTTCCAAGATATTTAAGGTCTTTGTAAGCCACTCCGTGGGAAAACATACTCATTCAAGCAGTCTTCTATTTTGTAAATTTTCCACCTGTCCTTTCAAAAGACCACATATAGCCATATTTTCCTGTACTTGTTAATAATTCTTATAACTGAATGACGTTAATCTAAATAATATTCAAACCTACAATGTGTCTTAGTGACATTTTTTTTTTTAAGAAAGACAGTTATATCTATATAGGATTAGATAGGCAACATTTAGGCGCTGACAATTGCTTCGTTCTAATTGATGCACTGCCCATGTCCAGTTTCTTTGATCAGCAAAATATTGGAACCGGAGACTGTGCTTATGGTGAGGGTTTCGAAAGGATTATATACGTGACGTCACTATAGTTTATCCAGTGTAGGTTTTCGAAGTGTCAAGTCGAACTACAGTGACCATAGTTAGCGTCTGAACCCTGCTATAAGTTTTAGACTATAATTTGTGTGCAGTATCAAATTAAAAGTGATGCCCATCTAAGTGTAAATGGTGAGTGTTCAGGGAAATATTCAAAATAATTTCATATATCAAATTATATAATGTGGTATTAAATTATGTGTATTGATTAATTCAGGGTAGGCTTAGGGGTGCCTACCGGCCACGCCATCTGCTATGTTTTTATCGGGTTACCTATATATAGAACTGAAGTACTATCTTCATGTATCAAGCTTGAATACCCAGCTGAACATCAGTTCCTAGCATTTTAGGAAATGATTATATGGGGAAGACCAGGCTGCGATCGCAAAGCGTGCCCAGCTATATAGACAACATGTGTATATTTAAAAGAAAAGCAAATAAAAAACAATTAAAGAATATTAATAATTCTACAACTATCAGGAAAATTTTCAGTGTCAGTTGTAGTCTGGTGCCGCCATTTTCAATGTAACTCAATGATAATAGGCGGGGTATTGCGACAATGAATCGCAACTTTTCGGATTAAAAATAATCGTCCAGTATTCTGAGTAAAAACAAATGCGGTGCATAAAATTCCGAATGACACCTTTAAAACGGAAAAATGAACTATTTTTTCAACTGACCTCCCTGTTCATGGGCTTTGCCTAATTTCATATTCATGAATCATATCCTTGTCAGTCACACAGGGACCCAGCACAGTGTTGGGATAGTGTAAAAAAGTAATTTAAAAAAAAATATATATTGTATATATAATATATAGACAAGGGGTTGAACTCGCCAAATCGGCCGAATGCCCCTAGTCCAGTATAAGTCAAAATTGGAAAGTCATTCTTGCGTAAATTATATAAAGCTATATATTAAATTGCAGCTAAATGACATCACTAGACGTTGATAATAACATTACTGTCCCCACTTAAACCGTTTTTGAACAACAAACCGATATTTCGGATGAAACATCGTATTTTTGCTAGGCCGGACACAACCGTGCAACCTGTCAACACTCGATTTTCTACGTGTAAAAACGCAATTCCAGACCATGTCATTTTTTTTTTATACCAACCCGCAATAAATCGATAAAACAAAACAAAATAAACAACTTACCGCTGGAAATTGTTCCAAAACCAATCAACTATAGTAAACATTCATTTCTTTTTATTTCTCTTCCGTCAAAATATTTTTTTGAAGCCATGATACATACTCGTCAACGGTTGTAAGACATTGTTTGATTGGACGATTCTGTGACCCAGCAATGCTTTGTATTTTAATCAACCAATGAAATAATCTGTTTCAAATTGGTCACGTGATAGCCAATGGATGCTGATTACAACTTTCATTTTCACATTCAGGAATTATTTGTTTACAGACGCTTTAAAACATTTTAAAAATCAATTTCCGGCGGTAAGTTGTTTCTTTTGTTTTGTATTATCGATTTATTGCGGGTTGATATAATGACATGGTTTGGAATTGCGTTTTCACACGTAGAAAATCGAGTGGGGACAGGTTGCACGGTTGTGTCCGACCTAGCAAAAATACGATGTGTCATCCGAAATATCGGTTTGTTGTTCAAAAACGATTTAAAGACATATACACCCAAATGAAGTTCAAATAAGAAATGCCTGAAAATTTGCACAGATACCCTTTAAACTATAATGAACACATTGATCCAAAGATATTTATATGTTACCATACTATTTTCTTTTATATTTGCCTTTAAAGTAAGGGTATATGACCGGTTTACAGACAATTTTACAGGCAAAATCTTATTTTCTATGGTGATTTCCCAAAATGCACATAATTCTTTTGCAATCTTTTTCTTTTACATTAAACATTATGTTTTCAATAAATATGTGTATATAAGACAAAAAATAAATAAAAAAATAACTGTTTTAACTTTATTAACATTTTGTTGTACAAAATAAAACTTATAACTTGCTAAATTTTATTATGGAATTTTCGAATATTTTGGCATCTTTTCACAGAAAAGATGAATTTTTATAAAAACTACAAATAGGAAACATACCAAACTTGGCCATAAGTTAGATAAATACATAAGCAACAAGAAAATGTACAGAAAACACTGTGTCACCATTAAAAGTTTTGAAATATTTGATATCTTGTATGTATACCCCTTACGAATTTTTCAGTCACAGACTCACTTTTAGTCACTAGAAATACCACTCAGTAATTTCCATAAGTATTATATCAGTTTAACACTGTATATATGGTGTCTTTGATTTCTTCATAACAATATACATATTTACAATTTTATCTATTGTCAAGTTTGTTCAGAAATAAAATGATCTGTCAAAGAATCTAGCACTCTTTTGCATGATGTTACTCGTGTAACACCATCCTTTTTTTCACCCAAAAGTTGTTTCAGGCCATTTTTTCCATCCTTGAGAAAAACTGCCACTAAATGTTTGTATTCAAGTCCAGAACATGCAATTTTAGTAATCATCTGCTTTGACAGAACTTTCTTTGTAGCCAGGGATTCCATTGTTTTTTCATTACACTCGGTCACTTCCTTGTAAGTCAAATTTTGGAAATTCCATACTGTTGAGAAACTTGATTTTATGATCTGATTATGTGACACATTTGAAAAAGTATATAATTCTTGCAGACTCAGAACATCATCAAGGGCATTATGAGCACAGTACTTTTTATTCAGTAATGTTTCATATAAGAACTGTTGTCTGTAGTTTTCCATACCAGGATGAATTTCCTTGAAAATTGGTAGCGTATCCACACCACCTAAACATGCATTTGTAAATTCAGCTTCCATATTTACTGCTCGAAATGCCATCAGTAGTCTAGGAAAATCAAATCGTTTCAGATTGTGTCCGATTAACACTACTGGTCCTATATCTTGGCACCAGTTTAGGAAACGAATTAAAGCTTCTTTCAGTGGTATTGCTGGGACAGGGGACCCATGTAAAAAAAGAACACCCCCACTTGCTGTAAGTCCGGTAACTCTGGATGATGATGGCGCTATTGGTTTCCTTGGAAGAATGTATTGTTCAAATGTTTTATCTTTATAACAAGCTGCTATTTGTAATATGTCTGTGTCTTTAGCAAGAGAGCCTGTTTCTATATCAAAAAACACAACATTTTCAGCTGAGGTAATTGGGGATAACTCTGGTGGCTGAGAGTATGTTGGAATTGAGGTGTCGTCTGCATGGTGGGAGATGGCCACTGCTGTCTTATATGTAGTACCTTCTTTCTTTTCTTTCTTGCCAAGATCCAACCTTTTCTTTGATTTCCTTTGTAATTTTCTAAGTTTATTTTCTTTTTTATTACTGTATATCAGCTGACGTTTTCTTTCAGTGTCCCTTGACATAGCCTCTTTCAAGTACACCTTTCCGGGTGATATTCCTAAATTGGCATATATTCTACTCACGTAGGCATTACCCAAGTTTTTTTGAGCGACAGCACATCCAACACGAGACAAGAGGTTACTAGTAGCTGAAAAGTGACACCTCTTAGGTGCTTTGGAGGCCACCATATTATTGAAAGATTCTACATCCTTTGTCGAACCGCCAGGTGCAATTTTTTCACAGTTTTGGCTGAATGATTTGAACACAGCATCCAAGTCTTTTCTCAGGTCCTCACCAGATAAGTCTTTTGATAATGTGTTATGTGTGTAACTGTCTGGATTATTTTGGAAGCCACACCACTCACCACACATGGAATGATTACCAAAAGCATGGGGGACAATCTGTTCTATCTGCGATTTACATGCCGATGAGTCTCCTTTCGTTTGAGCAAGAGCGTAGTTAAAACATTTCTTGAGGTAAGCTATCACATTGTTTGTTAAAATTCTGTGCTTTTTCTGAAGTAGGAAGAGGCTATTTGTTAAATGTTTAGTGGTATGGTTGACATCACTCCATTTGTTGACAGTATGGTTTATGTCTTGTCTAATTCTGGCCATAGTTGTTGTATCATCATCCATAATTATTGTTGATACTTTCACACCTTGTTTTTCAATAGATTTGATAAGGTTTACTCCAACATCTGATTCCATTGCTTTTGCGCTACCAGACCAATTTTTAGTACAGTTATGAGGTGGGACATTCTCTTTATTTCCATTTACGTCACGGGTACAAATTCTACAGTCTGACTGTCTCACACCAAAAGCACATATTTTTCCTGTGTTGTTCCCTATGAGGGTCCCAACACCTGACTTACTGTCATATGATCGACCACTACCTCGTTTCTGCCATCCCATGTCATATTTAAAAATTCCTTCTTTATTGGTAGGATCTGATGCTTGGTCATCTCCTCCAGAAAATGTTGGGCTGAAATGAAATGATAATAAAAATGGTTATGGCATTTAGAGACAAGACTAACATGTAACAAATCTGCTTGACAATTATCAATACTAGATGGTAGAATGTGACTATGATATTAAAACATGCCTATGATTTCAAAGCAATATTTCAAAAGGTTGAAAAGGCAAGATGAAAATATAAACAAAAGAAACAACAATGAATAAACAATGTTGGCTATTTGCTTGAAAAATTATCAAACTAACCAATAGCATACTGGGTTTCATTCACAGCATATTATATAAAATACTCAATGTGGAATATAATGTTATCTTAGCCATTCACTGTCTTCATTATGTGCTCAAAATTTTTCACACTTCAAATATAAGAGTTAAAATTGGTGTTTTTATCTATATAGGGTAAAATATGTTTTGGTTTTTCAGTTTTTCATGACACGGCTCATATGTTTTATTTATTAAAACTGACCTATTGATTTGTACTTCTTCTTGAAGAACTGCTGAGCATGATTCATGAGCGACATCTTGTATATGTGGATGAATTTCAGCTTCCCGTCTGGTCATGGCTGAGTGATGTAGGCCTCTTACTTCCATAGTTGACATTAAACTATTCATTTGCCTGTATGTCAAGCCAGAATGGATTATACCTAAAAAACAAACAAAAATGTGTGAGTTAGAAATTAGAAAATCATCTATGTAACAACATTATAAGATCATGTAATAAGCCAATTTGTTTTAATTTTAATCTTTGAGGAATTAAATGCTAGAAAATAGTCATAAACTAGAATACTACCACATTAATAAAGTAGCACCGGGGAATTGCACATAATAAAGTACATAGCCGTACATTGTTGTAATTGTATTTCAAGCAAATACTCTTGGCAAAAGTGTAGGGTGTACGGAAATTACCAAAAAAATTTAATTTGTGAATAATTTGATTATTTAAAGTGGGGAGGAGTGTAGTGCATGTAATAAAAATTTAATTAAAGTCATTTTCAACATCTAATTGTTGGATTAACCTTCAGCAACATGGTTTGGTATGCACCTAATAAATGAGGGGCCTCTGAATGAATAATCTGTTTATAGAATAGAAGTGTTTCTACAATTCGCTTTGAGGTACATAATACCTAATTAGTGACTTGATCATAGTACCGATTGAGTTTTACTGTACCGCACATTTTTGTTTTATAAATTATATGGACAAAGACAAAATTGTGTGCTTGTAAATTAAGTAAAACTGTTAAAGATATCAACATATCACATAAATTCTTTCCATTAAAAACTTATATACATTTACTGCTATCAAAAATATTTATGAGATAATATTATATATACCTAATACAGCTTTTGTATTGATGTCATACACAGGCATCCCTCGTTTTGACTTGCCAAGTGGACGATGGCTTTTTCCTGTTGAAATCTTATTCAATATACCACATTCACATGAGATATACAGGATACTGGCATATCCAACCCGTTGTTCCTTGTAAATATTGAATAGATGTAGCGGCTTTGAACAGTTATTGCAACTTTTGAGTTGATCAGCAAGGAATTTCAACTCGACAATTCTGCGACCAATACCCCACCCACTTTCTGTTTCAACTTGACTGTCATTCTCAAGGGTAGAATCGCTGTTTTCTGACAAATTCGGCTTAGTTGACATTTGCTGAGATAAATTCTCCAATCTTGCACGCTTACCAGCTTTCATAAACTTGCCTTTCCACCGTCTTTTCATATTTTCTGTGTTTTTTTCAACGGCAAATTCTAAGCGGAAGTAAAACCGGAAATGCGTAGGGGAAGTAACTCAGTGATAAAAAACCAGTTATTTTTCAAACGCGGTTATCTTTCTTAGTGCCAATGTTTCTGATACGCCAGATGTCGCATTAATTCTGCGAGTATGTCTTTAAGTTGGGACAGTAATGTTATTATCAACGTCTAGTGATGTCATTTAGCTGCAATTTGATATATAGCTTTATATGATTTACGCAAGAATGACTTTGCAATTTTGACTTATACTGGACTAGGGGCGTTTGGCCGATTTGGCGAGTTCAACCCCTTGTCTATATATTATATATAAAGTATAATTTTTTTTCTAGAATTACTTTTTTACACTATCCCAACACTGTACCTGGTCCCTTTGGTCAGTCAGTAACCAATTCACAAAAAAATAATTTTAAAAAATGGTGCAGCTTTTTTAAATTTTAGTCTGATTTATCTGTCCATATCAATTATTATTCAACTGCCATTTTAATTGTAACTCTTTTAAACAATTCAACTAATTCATCTCAGCTTGACAGTAAAAAAATGAGCATAATAGTAAAAAAATGAGCATAATGTCACTTTCACTTTACAGAATAATTGTGTTAATTGGAGAATTGTCATAGATATATATCAATTCAAGTAAAGAAAATAGATAAATGTATACTTTGTCATTATCGAGTCTAGTTTCTAATATCTTGTTTAGCTTCTTTGACAAAGGATTTGATGCAGGAAGATTTCCTGATGTGAGATTTGACGTGGTGTCTGCCATGTTTGTTATTGTTATTTAAATTCCGTCTATAGACGTACCTTTTCTGGATTTGCGTATACTTCGGACTAAAGGTACTTCGGACCAGATACCATGAAATATATGTGTGAAACTCAGAATGTAAAGTGAAAAAAGAAAAAGAAAATGTTCAACTTTTGTTGCATACAACTCTTAAGGCATACAGTTGTTTTTTTTTTTTGTTTTTTTTTAATAAAATCTAATTTTAAGCAATAGGAATTTTATGAATGATAGTAGATCTATAGGTATATAGCCACGGATTTACATTACAAAAACTTTTTTATGACCAGATTTTTTTTAAAGTTTATTTTCATTGAAGCATAGGGACTAAGTCGCAAACATTGCTAAGATACGCAGAATGAACTTTTTGTGGAAGACAGTATACAGATATAATTATTAAAGAACTCGACTTTATTTTTATGCTTTTTAAGCCGTTGAAAAAACAACAACAAGAAAGTAAAACTTATACATTGTTTCTTCAAAAATTGAAATCTTACATTAAATTTTGTGATTTAATATCCTAATTTTTTGACAACACCAATATTTGATTTGATTGTCAATGTTATGATTTATAGTGAAATCTAGTTTTTGTAGGTTACGGTTAACCCATTACTAGATATACACGCCTTTTAACGCCTTTTTCACCCCCTTTTATTGTTGTCTCAAATGATGCCTTAATTATTTAGGCCCCCAACACTTGTTTTTGTTTGAGAAATGTTGTTTAAAAAAGTGACCACTTTTTCGGCGCGGCCCCCAACCAAAAAATACATCAGGGGGTTGCCAGAAGGGGGGGGGGTGACCCCTTCTGTTGTTTGGGGGGTTTGAAGGGGGAGGCAGTCCCCCTCATCGCCAAGAAAATTTTGGACTTGTGAGAGGCTAAAAATGACCCCAGATCGATCACAAGGTAACGTGTAACCAACGCTGAAAAGCATTCGACTCTATCTCAATCCATTGAGAAGTTGCAGCACTTTGAAATCAATGTTGATGGAAAAAATCAACGCAAAATAGATATTTTTGGCAATTTTGAGATGTCCCCTCGTAGCCATGGTAACAGAAAATGTTGTTACAAAGGCAATGGTCCAGTCAACATTTTTGCCAAGTTTGATTAGTATTGAAGCAGTTTTTATAGTTTTATAGCAATTTGAACTTGTAACGGGAGACTTTTCAATGAAAACAGCCATTTATCACAAAATGCTCATGAAGGTATGGGTTAAGATGACCTTTCTACATGATATATAATGCCCGACTATTTGTTAGAAAAATATGACTGTGTACTGTACATATACGAATTTAGACCATCATATCTACATATCTATGAAAACACACAGACGAGGCAGACCAATAGATACTTGAAGTAGCTCCCTATAATTATCATATTTAGTATTCTTGAACTATTTTGCAGGGGTAAAATGCAACAAACATGAGTTCGAAACAGAAGCTATAAATTTTGTAAAACTTTTCCTACTTCTTTATGCAGACGACACGTACTGTTTTCATGGAAGAAACTGCAGCAGACTTGCAAAACCTTTTAAATATCTACGCTGATTACTGTGATGCTTTGAGACTTAAATTAAATTCTTCTAAAACAAAAGTACTTGTATTTTCAAGAGGTAGACAACGTGAATATACTTTTACATTCAAAAACAAAACGTAGCGGGCGGTTATTAGCGTGTTTTCGCTCCTTGTCCCCGCCGTTTTATTTCTTAAATCTCGCTCCGCGCCCACGCGGGGCGAAGTTTTATTTCTTAAACTTCACCCACGATCTCGCTAATTAGCGTGTTTTCACTCAGCGCCCCCGCCATTTTAACTTGTTAATTTTCGACTCTTCGCTTGGCGGGGTCGCGGGGCGAAAACGCGAATGGTACAAATCAGCCACCATACCACACTTATATTTTTTCTATTATATTTGTGTATTAGACATCAGGTGCTTGTTACATGTCAATGATTATATTTATTTTGAAACATTTAACATTTTGATGCCTGTGTTTGATACTCAAGATACTGAACTACGGTTCTCCCCAGAGACTCAGAAATTCCTTTTGATGTTCGCGAATAACGTGCAGAATTGTAATTTATGTCAATGTCATGACGATATTTGAGTGATAGGCTAAAAGCCAGATACTATATATGAGACTATTTGAGGCTTTAATACATTATATCTTATAGTTTGACGATTCATATATGAATTTAACTTGATTGTCTGCTTTTATTTTCATGTACATTGTATAAATAAATATACAGTAAAATGTATCAAAGAGGAAATCACCTCGTAAAAAACTGATAATCAATATTATGTTTCTGTAAAATATCGGTCTTCTGGATTTGTCACACCCAGTAGGACCATTTAGTTTGTAGCTACCCGGGATACTTCTATCAATTAAACGTCACTTTAAATCATCTGTAACATTTGCAAAAAGTTCTACATGTACATTCTTTAAAATCTGAAACTACTTATGGCAGACTTAATTGTACGGAATCGGAAACGACGCATACATCCCCGTAAAAAGTAAATGGAAAAAGTATACTGTATCTCTTTGATAGCGAAATACGGGTAGTTTGAAGCGTGTTAGTATTAAAAAATAATGCAAGGAATCACGTACACAAATAATTGATGTGTTTGGAAAAAAAGAAAACAATATAAAACGTGTTGTATGACCAGGAATCATTTTCACAAATTGATCTTTTACATGAATTTTGTACCAACACAACTAATCTGAGACAGTAATTGAGTTTCTCCTGATTCCGAAATTCTGATTACCCCGTTAATGGAAGAAGCAACAGTGGTCTCGATAGCGGGGTCCTACCGTATATTTTGGTCGTATTGTAAATTATGTGTAGTAAATACTATCTGGGTAGTTTTAAGAAACTTTCTAAGTCTCTTGAACAACATTATCTTAAAGTAAATATAAAATGCAATACAAATGTGTATAAACATGTAATAAATTTAAATCTACTATCGTATGCAAGGATTATATTAATGACAACGCAAATATTTCTTCATAAATCTATCTTTTTTTAAGCCCGTGTTAATATTAAACAAAATGGCTGAACGCAGGAGTAAAAACACAGAGCAGGAAGAAGTTCCTGGGCGCCTTATGAAAGAAAAATGTCAGCCATGTTTAAATAAAGATAGACGGACTGTCGCTGACAAATTTTGTACAACGTGTAAGGAATTTCAGTGCACAGAGTGTTCAATTGCTCACAACACGTATGCATTTATGAAAAATCATGAACTGGTAAACGCCAACGACGTGAAAGCTAAACAAACCATATTTGATATGAAGGGATTAGATCAATGTGATCAACATCATGAAACTTTGAAGTTTTTGTGCGAAGATGAAAACAAGCTTTGTTGCAGCACTTGTGCGATTGTTGACCATCGTAAATGTCACAGCGTAGTTGAAGTGGAAAAGATTGCCAAAAAGTTACCATCGACTGGTTCCAGTTTACAGAAGACATTGCAGGAAATAAAGGAGAACGCTGAGTTCGTTGTTAACAAAGTTATCTCTTTTAAAGATCAGTTAAAACAAGATGCTGAAAAAATATCCATGACGATAAGGCGAATGCGGGATGAAGTTGTTGATTTGTTTAATGCTTTGGAAGTTTCAGTTATGAAGAAAGTTAAATTATTTAAGGCAGACAAACTTGCTGAACTCGATAGGAAACAATCAAAGAATGAGGCTTACATAGCTATTGCTACACAGAGTCTGGAATCCATTAATAAAGCACATGCAAACGGAACATTAACTCAGCAATTTATTGTAGAAAAGAAAATGGAGAAACATGTAAATACACTATACAACAAGGTACATGAAGAATGCCAGAACATAAAGATTGTGGTTATATCCTTTGCTTTTGATGAATCATTGAAACTACCACCACTGCCGATTTCCGACTATGTTCCGGGACGACTGATTTTGAAGTCACAGCTGTCAGACTCTAGAAGTGACGTTAGTCAACAAAATAATAAAATTAACACGGATGTTTCTAAATGTTGAATTCTGCTCATGCCAGTGATAGGGACAGTTGAGAGTTACGTCGCACCAACACAGTAGAGGTCATATTGCAACTTTTCAGCTGTGCTGGTGGAGAAAGAGCTAAGGTGTTCGCGTAAATGGTAGTACCGTGCATGAATATTAATCAATCAGTGACTGCAACACTTTTAATTTTGCCGTTTTGGACGTTCTTAAGAGACTCCTTTCATCTACTGTATTAGATTAAACTGAATAAAGTAATATAAACATGTGTATCATAAAAATATAGCGTTCGTACATGTTCATATTTATGTTTTTATTATTATTTTTCAGTGCATTCTAAAAGTAACCATGCAATAATCTGGTTGGTTATAAATAAGGTTCCAGTATTATGGATTTTTTGTACAAATTAAATTTCTTAAAAGGCAGGTCATCTCCAGTGTTATTTATAGTTTTGCTACATATAAATGTATTTCACTATTCAATTATAATCCTGCCCCAACCCCTTCCTCCCAAAGGAATATTGGGGAATTGGGGTGTTTCTAATTAAAGAAATACACTTCATATATAAAAGGCCGGTGTAAAGCTATAACTGAATAATTAAATAAACAAGAGGGCCAAAATGATCCTAGTTCGCTCACCTGAAATTACTCATATAAATATTCTAAAATTGATTTTGAATTTACACATGCCATTATCTATCAAACTACCATTATTTCCTCAAGGAGTTTACACTCTTTGTATACAATACATTGAATGTTTGCATGATTGTGTTGTTAAAAGTTTGAAAATGGAATAGAGCGATAGATATATGATCCGCGTCACGACAAAACCAACATAGTGCGTTTGCAACCAGCTTGGATCCAGACCAGCCTGCGCGTCCGCGCAGTCTGATCAGGATCCATGCTGTTCGCTATCAGTTTCTCTATTTGTAATAGAGTTTGTAAGCGAACAGCATGGATCCTGATCAGACTGCGCGGACGCGCAGGCTGGTCTGGATCCATGCTGGTCGCAAACGCATTATGTTGGTTTTGTCGTGACACGGCTCATATATTATGTGAAGACAAATTGAACATTTTGCAAAATACCTGATGATCCCAAATTGGATCACAATTGCCCTTAATTTTATTCTGCATGTTTTCAGATAATTGATTTAAAAAGTATGGTCATAAACATTAAAATACTATACAGATAGATGCAAACCAGTATACGAGGGATTCAGAAATACCCAGAATTAATTTAGCCGCAAATACATTTTTTTTTATTTGAACTTCATATTACAAAAACTACACTAATGCGTAATATACAACTCAAAATTTGCTAAGGATCACCTTTTTGGCATATTTCAGTCCTATTATCATCATGTATTAAAATCATATTTCCGCTAACGATACACTTGTACAGGGACCTCATAATCGTGTACTTAAGTTATCGATTTGTCAAGTACACCTTGCACGATATTAAGCACGTGGAAAAGCATACTCATGGAAATTTGGTGTTTTATGGCCATGTGCTTTCACTTAAACGTGTACAAGCAGCAAGACTTCTCTCATTTTATTGTCAAACTGTGTTCGAAATTAACAAACTATGGCAAATCGACAGGTTAGACTTCGTCTTAGTGAAGATGAGATGAACAGGGGTATTGGAATGTTGGAGGCTGGCCGTTCACAAATGCACGTTGTCCATGTCCTTGGGGTATCCCAGAGCGTTGTCTCCAGGATGAGAAACCGATTCCGAATGACTGGAAATGTCTTTCAGGGCCACGCCGGAGGTCGGGAACGTTCAACGACTCAAGCCCAGGACCGATTTATTGTCCTTCAGGCCAGGCGCAAACGGTTCTCGAACGCTAGCTACGACCTTACGTAACGACTTCCTGAATGCATCTGGTGTGCGTATAAGCACACAAACTGTTAGAATGCTGGGTTGAGGTCACGGAGGCCAGCAAATTGCATTCCTTTGACACAACGCCATATTCAAGAGCGTTTGCAATGGGCGCAGACTCATGTCACATGGCCAGTTAATAATTGGACCCCGGTCCTCTTCACTGATGAGTCAAGGTTTTTCAAATATATAAACTTTGGAACGAAAACTGTTGAATCTTGATTTCACATTTATCCTACGTTCAAATGACGCGAAATTTACGGTGTCGTTTCCCATAGTTTCAGAATTTATGAATAGGTTCCTATTAGTAATATACTTTTGGTGTACTTTTAAAATTTCAACGTACGTGTCGTTCTATGAGCTGCGCTGCTGTGACATTACCGTGGTTATTTAATGCGTACTTAAATAAAACAAGACGTCATTAAATAAATATTATTTTACGAACATATTGGTGAAACATTGAACTTAACACATAAATTTAATGAAGACAACATGAAAAAAATATAAACAAATTTCGGGCAATACAACGGAAGCGTCCTGGTGCCAATTTAACATGTTCTATAAAAGAGATAACCCCTACGTAGGACTTTGTAACTTCTACGTAGGACTTTATAACTCCTACGTAGGAGATAAAAAAGCCTAATTAGGAGTTTATAACTCCTACGTAGGACTTTGTAAGTCCTACGTTGGACTTTATTAGTCCTACGTAGGACTTTATAACTCCTACGTAGGACTTTATAACTCCTACGTAGGGCTTTAAGTCCTACGTAGGAGTTACAAACTCCTAATTAGGCTTTTTTATCTCCTACGTAGGACTTATAAACTCCTACGTAGGAGTTATAAAAAACTATGTAGGACTTTATAAGTCCTACGTAGGAGTTACAAACTCTTAATTAGGCTTTTTAATATCCTAAGTAGGAGTTATAAAGTCCTACGTAGGACTTATAAACTCCTACGTAGGAGTTATAAAAACCTACATAGGACTTTATAAGTCCTACATAGGAGTTCCAAACTCCTTTAAATTAATTTACACTAGACATTTGTTAAGAATGACCTTTTTGTATAATAGTTTTGTTTCTGGTTAGGTTTCTGTCTTATTTACATTGTAATGTTCATACATATAACATTTTTCTATATTATGTAGTAGTGGAGGAAGACTTCAAGGCCCTCTGTGCATTGTTTCTGGCTCAATGAACCACACACTATTACATTAAAACTGGCAATGATTTAAAATAGAGAAAATAACATCTAGTTTTAGCTGTTTTGTAAATGAAATTTTAAATGAATAAATCTTTTCCTTCACAGAAAGATAGAATCACAACTGGCTTTATAAACTACATATAATGTAAAATTAAAGGCACATTATGTACCAGAAACGAATAAATATTTCGCAGTATCGGTTTTATAACGTTTAAATAATGGTTTTTGAACATGTTAGAGGCTTATCACCTACGATTGTAGCCCTGAATATGAATTTATTTGTCATTAAAGTGGCAAAAGGTAAACTAAGTAGTATTTTGACTTCCATACAAAATACTATATTATTACAATCATACTAATTGCCAAAAAGCAACGGAAACAAAACATGGCTCAGGTAATTGGCCGATGAGTAGCAATTGAAAAATATATCAGGACAAGAAAAATAAATCATTTGAGAAACATTAAGCATTTATGGGGCATAATGAACCTTTAAACAAACCAAGTTATGTTAAATTTTTAATACAAGCTCAAATTATTCTTACTTTCTTACACTGAATAAGGACATTAATTTCAGAATATTTCTATATAATAATGGTGGGGTGAAAACAAAAGGCAACAAGAATTAATCAAAGAGACATGTATATATTACAACAGACAGTTACAAGCAGGTCTTTCCTCAGTTACACAATCTTTCTTTAAATAAGAACAATTTTCAATCTACATATCATTAGCACTTATAGCAGAAAATAGTCATTTAACGAAGTAACATCATATAAAATGTTATAATTATGTCTCATGACATTGGGTGGCGTTATTTTAAGTGTAAGCATGTTTCAATCAATCATCATGGGAGTTTGTGGTAAAAGAAAGTAAACAACACAGTAAATAACTAACTGGTTTAAAGCACTGCAGTTTTTGTCAAAATACACAGTAATCAAATAAAAACGTTGCAAAGAGGTATATACCCTGTGGTCTTTTGGACCATAATATATGCATTACAGTCTGCATTTAACAACAAAATCTTAACAAAAGCAGTGAATTTAATAAACTATAATTTAAAAACCACTGCTTAACACTTTTACACAGATCATTTTTCTTCTCAATATATTCATACCTTCTTAAAATGCATATTTTTTATATTTGTATTTTTTTCTTCAAAATGTTCTGGTAACTTTTTTTTGAAAATTATGTCAAGGAGTTTACTACAAAAAGTTAAACTTATGCTAAATTATATTCTATTTCAAATAATTTATAAACAGGTATCAAACAACAAAGCAAAAACCATGGGTAACAAATGCGGTAATATCTAAATTAATTGGTGGTTTTTTTAGTTGCAGCAGTTAGCCATTCTGAATAGATCACCACTGCATTGTTTCTGGGCAGGCTGTCAAGCAGTTTACCAGTACAAGCAGCTTCACTTTCGCAAGGAATTGAAATACTTCTGTATATGCCAGAGCAGAGGTACAGTGAAAATAAACGTAGAAATGATTTGAGCAGTGTCACGACAAAACCAACATAGTGCGTTTGCGACCAGCATGGATCCAGACCAGCCTGCGCATCAGCGCAGTCTGATCAGGATCCATGCTGTTCGCTATCAGTTTCTCTATTTGTAATAGGGTTGGTGAGCGAACAGCATGGATCCTGATCAGACTGCGCGGATGCGCAGGCTGGTCTGGATCCATGCTGGTCGCAAACCCATTATGTTGGTTTTGTCATGACACGGCTCATTTCATGATTGATCACAACAAAAGTGACCTGTACCCTTTGGGAATCAAACCTGGGTCCCCTGATGCACAGTCCAACGCTCTACCAATTGAGCTAACTAGAAGATGAGATAATACCTAGAAATTATTTTATTATGTTTTATAAATTTTCTGAAGTGTACCATGTCATTTTCAAATATTTACCTACACAAAATTAAATTTACATGTTTCTCAGTCTGTTAACATACAAATGCACAAATAACAAGAATAAATCAAAAAGAAAAATTACCAAAATAAAATAAAATTTATTTCTGAATTCAGAGAAATCTTCCAGAACTTCTGTGAATTCAAGGACTAAATTAAAACAAAGATCATTTACAATGTTTACAAAATTAGATTATTTTTTCTTTTTGGGGGATTTGGTATTAATAAATTTTTTTTTGTCTCATCCAAATTTAAATGAAAGAAAAAAGGGGGCCATCTTTAAAATAGCGCGTCTTTGACAAAACCAACATAAGGGGGTTTGCCGAGCATGGGATAAAAGACCAGCCTCGCATCGGGTCCCATTTTGTAAGCAAACAGCTTTGGTTTCCTAAATCAGACTGCGCGGATGTGCAGGCTGGTCTGGATCCATGCTGGTCGCAAACCCATTATGTTGGTTTTGTCATGACATGGCTCAAATGAGGAAGAAATGATGCAAAATATCTTGAAACATTCACTACCATTTATCTAAATCTAACTGCACGCACACACACTTCATGTCCACCCATTCTCACAAGCTGATTATTCCTTGTTCTTAAGCATGACTTAGTTTCCCATAAAATACCAAGGACATTGAATTGCAAAAAAAAAATTACATACATAGTTACAGGAAAAAAAAACAAACTTGTAAGTCAACTATAATCTACTTCAAAAAGAGCTACTTTTATCGAACCTTTTTTTTAAACTTTAAGCTTTAAACTACCAGCTTTCGCCTTCATTCAACAACCACATATAATAAATAATTCAACTCGGCCAAGTAATTTACTAAAAGACCGATTCTTTTGCAAAGCAGATCAACTGGCATTCAATAATTTTCTAATACGAAAACAAATTATTGTACACTGGTAAATACATAATTAAATAGTAAAACATCGTATGTGAAGATACATTACACGTATTTTTTTATTTGAAAACAGTAAAAATTATAACAGAGTACAATATTTATAAGTAATTTGACCCTTAACCTGCTGAATTTGACTAATGATTTGCAGGACTCTGAATATTTAACAATCCATTCTACATTATAAGAGATTTTAATATTGAAAAACAAAATTACACTACTTCTTGCACAGTTAAAGAGTATGGACAGACTATATAGATGTGCAACCTGGCATGACTCTGTACTGTGGGCTATGATGACCACTATCAGTTTTACGGACTGTGATCATCACTATCAGTTTCATGGGCTGTGATCACTGTGAATATTACTGTAAATTTCATGGACTGTGATTATCACTATCAGTTTCATGGGCTGTAATTACTGTGATTATCACTATCAGTTTCATGGACCATGATTATCACTGACAGTTTCATGGGCTGTGACTGTCACTATCAGTTTCATGGGCTGTAATTACTGTGATTATCACTATCAGTTTCATGGACCATGATTATCACTGACAGTTTCATGGGCTGTGACTGTCACTTTCAGTTTCATGGGCTGTAATTACTGTGATTATCACTATGAGTTCATGGGCTGTGATTATCACTATCAGTTTTATGGGCCATGATTATCACTATCAGTTTCATGGACTGCAATTACTGTGATTATCACTATGAGTTCATGGGCTGTGATTATCACTATCAGTTTCATGGACTGCAATGACTGTGATTATCACTATGAGTTCATGGGCTGTGATTATCACTATCAGTTTCATGGGCTGTAATTACTGTGATTATCACTATCAGTTCATGGGCTGTGATTATCACTATCAGTTTCATGGACTGCAATTACTGTGATTATCACTATGAGTTCATGGGCTGTGATTACCGCTATCAGTTTCATGGGCTGTGATTATCACTATGAGTTCATGGGCTGTGATTATCACTATCAGTTTCAGCAGATTAAGAATTAACATTGAACTGTACAATATAACACTGGAGTATACTTAGCTGAAGATACATGGCAGTTGCCAGACACATCCTGTATTGTACACAACAATATTAAATATTTGTTCATTCTATATCCAAATTTTTTTTAGAAAAAAAAAAAATGTGTGTCTTACTTAAATATTCTAATAAGAAACATCAGTTTTGTTTTTCAAGACAATTTTAATGTGTCATTTAGCAGTTGCAAAAACCTTTTTTTCTTGACAGTAAATGGTTAAGGTCATTTGCACTAACCTGTCCTCGAAAGAAAATATTGGATACTTCTGTGTCCAATACAGGAAATTCTTCGGACAGTAAAGTGGTACAATTCAAAAGAAGCAACTAATGTAAGTTACGAGTATAAAATTGGTATACAACAATATTATCTATCATATTTCATAACAACTTTCATTTTGTAATGTCTGCATGGGTGACAGTTTGACATTTTAGAAAAATCGTGAAAATGTTTCAGTGAACAGTTTTATGTGGAAAGTAAACAGGTTTCTGAAACAATCCCTAGACTTTCACCCTTTTACCTATTTACAAAATATAAATGTTTATATTTTATTACCAAAGTTACTCATAAAACAGCAATTTCTGTACAAATATGTGATCTATGTAATAAGGATAACTTTCTGGTAAAAAGACCCCGACTCTTTACTATCTAACTATGCTGTTATTACACATATTTGAACAAAAACAGCTAACTTCTATCATAAATTATATATATTTCATATATTATATTATGTTATCACACATAACTTGATCCAAAAAATTACAGTTAAAAGAAAAGGATAATGGAGACTTTTAACTGAGTAATCCTGTGAGTAAAATATTTCTTTTTCTGTAATGTAAGTATTTTTTATATTTATATAAATGGTGTAAACACTGCAACAAACATACTGTATGTTCTAGATGAAAGTGGCTTGACAATGAATGTTAGCATAGCCTGTACGGATAATATAACATATCTGACAAAAATCTCTTCATACAGACCTAAGCATACAATTCTAACAAATGTCTTCATACATTTTGACGCTTGTTCTTCCAAAATGGCTTTATGTGTTCAATGACTGAAATGTTGCCTTTTTTTTTATATCAATGAAAAATAAAAAATGTGACAGCCTAAAATAATGCAGGGAACCACAGTTGCAAAATTCGAATTTCAAGAAGTCTTAAATAAATATCCAGTATATAAATATCAGCATTTTGACTGGCTTATTTTAAACTTTACACTTAAAATTATCCAATGAAAAAGCAGATTTCCGTGACTGGTTCCTGCTTTATTGTATAACTTTCATTCCTTGAATTTCGGCAGTTGATTGGTTAAAGTTAAGTGCATAAGTGAAACTGAACCAATAACACGCTACCTCTATGACCTTGACCTCTGATCCTCTAGTTTTGCGAAAAAACTTAAAAATGTTTATCACACACCTGTGCCGATTTTGTGACTCTGTAAAAATGGTATTGCACGGCCGTGCATATATTTTGACGTGACGTCATTAGCGTTATACAAACATAGTGTAAAGACGCGCTAACATTTAGCGTTATTCTATAGGCATGACAATGAAAAAATACTCTTATATTTACTTTAAATGGTCTTTATTTTGGGTTATGTGATAAATAGAATATTAAATTCGTGTAAGTTCATTACTGAATTTATTGAACTTGTTAAATAAAATAATATAATGCTCCCCAGAGGCTCGCATAATATAACTTTATTCAACTTGTGCAATAAATTCAGTATTGAACTTACACTCATTCAATATCCTCTATTTATTTTCAGTTGTTTAATATATTGAATATGTTTACTTTATTCTGTTGAAAATGCTTATGTGAATGTGACCTTAAAATGATCAATATCCATTTACACAGACGGCCTTTTGATACACTATAAATAATAACAATAATGTAAATAAGGTAGATTTTTTTCAATAATAATGCTCTGGTGAAAATCTGAGTACACTATCTGATGCCAATCGTGTTTAAATTATTTATCAACTTTAAAATGAACATTTCATATGATGATACCATTAAAACTAAGAGCCAATGCATCTGTAAAGATTTCATCTTGAAATTACATCTACAAACAGTAATAAATTCAATCCAAGTGGTGCAAAGCAAATGTCTAGTAATTCCCCTTAAGACTTATCAAAAATGTATGTTCTATATTATTTAAAGTACTTCATAACCTTAACAGTACGCATTAGAAAAAAAAGATTTTCAGCAAGTGTGCAGACAAAAATATCGAAAACTGTCAACACGAAATGAATCATCATCGAAACAGGTGTTTATTTGTTGTTTTTTAAATAGACCTTTATAGAGCCATTACGGAATACCAATGGCAGAAAAAAGACCCAGCTCTTCTGGGGACACACTATTTAAAGTAAGAGGTCAAAAATTTCTGTGAACATCATGTGACATTTAAAAATGCATCAATGAGCTAGTTGCCATGGCAACGATGATGAACGATGACTATGAGAGATGAGAAATCACAAGAATGGAGCGTCTAGTGGAGGCCTTATTAATTCCTAGCATACTGTTCTGTCCATTCCTTAGCTGAAAAATATAACAATAAATAAAATATAATGGAAGCTGACCTAGAATTTTAAAATACATTATGATAATTATATCATCATAAATATGTAGCTTTAGTAAACATGTGCATGTATATCTTATTACTGAACACTGTCGATTAAAACTAAAACTGCCACTGTCATGGCGTGAATACCCCCGCATACCACTTTGTCAGAATCAACACTGGCCATTTAGAACTCAAGGACAACCACCCAGCCAAATCTGAGGTTACTAATCCAGTGCATTGCTAAGATACGTATTCTCCATGCTTCAAATGTGAAAATTTTAAAATCAAGTTTTTTTAGTCAAGGCCCCTGTGACCTTGACCTTTGACCCAGTGACCTCAAAATCTATAAGGGTCATGTACTAATCATGACTAACCTCCATGCCAAATATGAAGACTGTGGGCCAAAGGAATCTCAAGTTATTGGGCAGACAAGCTTTTTAAAGTCAAGGCCCCTGTGACCTTCAGGGTTCTCGGGGATGCTTATTTCGGCGTCCCGGTACGCATGTTTATTGCAGCTGGACGCAAATATTTCAGAGCAAGGATTCCACGTACGCTTAATTTTGCCCGGGGACGCATAAACATTCCCGATTGTTTACAACCACAAAATTTAATACACAAATGCGTCAGCGCGTGTCAGTCTATAAGGTAGGCGGTCCTATGCACATCGACCCGTGAAGCAATTAGCAAATCAGCGATAACGCTTCCGATCATTATCACGCAATAGTGATCAGACTAACGTATACACGCGCTGTACAGTACATGTAATTACCAGATATATCACGAGGTGATAATTTTATATCTGATTGGAAATTAGCAAATTTTACCGACAAAAGGATAAAATTATCGACTATTTACGCCGCAAGTTTAAAGACTGTTTTCTCAAATTACAATATTTTCGGCATTTTCTAGGCACAATTTTGCTTTAGTTTCATTCTTGCAAAAACTTTCTATAAGAGTATTAAGAATTTAAGATATTGTGCCGAAATGCCAGGTACACATACGCTTTTCTCTATCCGAAAATTGATCCCGAACATCGGCGATTTCACGTTCGCCAGAAACCCTAAAATTTCGCAAAAATTCTCGGTTTCCAAGCCAAACATGCGAATGAATTGTTTCTTTATTATTGAATCAACATTAAATCTTTAAATGTCGATCTTTAATTTGCCCCCTTTTGAAGATATTTGCTAAAATAATCGTCGATCGGATGAATCTCTTACACACTGTGTGAATCTGTACACGATTTTCCTATTCATTCCGCTAAACGCTGCCTATATACATTTACGTTTTTTTTTTAACAAATACAAACTTTTTGTCTTAAGAGTGGACTTATTTAACCAGAGAAAAATTTGATTTGGTATAAAAGTGAAAAAAAAGAAGATTTCCATGGGTTGATGCATTATAATGAAATAATTTCATAATAAATATTAACAACAAAACAATAATTATACTATGTAGTTCAGAGTTTCTTTTGAATAACTATTTACTTTGGAAGTCTCTTGAACATTCAAAATATCAGCAATGCTATTGTGAACATTGAATGACTAATCTGTAAACATATTAATTGCGACGCGCTTTTGGACTCCCAACTTTTTCAGGGTTGGGAGTCCATGGACTCCATGTTTTAAAGTCCTAGTGAGAACCCTGACCTTGACCTTTGGCCCCAAAATCAACAGGGGTCATCTACTAATCATGACTAACCTCCATGCCAAATATGAAGACTATGGGCCAGAAGAATCTCAAGTTATTCGGGGAAAAGGAAAAACCGACGGACGAACGGGGAGACGTCCGGACGGCCAAGCTGATTCCAGTATACCCCCCCTTACAACTTTGTTGTGCGGGGGTATAAAAAGTAAGGCAATAATATAACTAGCTAAACTGCAGTAAATTTAGCAAACATATCACTTTGAAAAAAATTTAGATCATATTTATTTTAATTATTATTTTTTCTAAACAAGAAACACAGAAAGCCTGACCTTTAGTGAGATTTTAATTTTTGGGCTAAATTTTAATTCAAACCGTCACTGTCAGGGTTATAATTATAGCGACTTTTCAGCTTCACTGTAAGAGGAAAACCTCAGGTGCCCCTCTGTGCATAAATGAATTCAAGGAAGAGCTGGCAAGATAATACAAGCATTGACCGTCTGTAAGCTAGCGACACAGCTACCTGTCATGAACGAATACAAAGTCCCTGGCAGAATTTATATGCTCCTAAGTATGACCCAGGGTTCTCGGGGACGCTTATTTCGGCGTCCCGGTACGCATGTTTATTACAGCTGGACGCAATTATTTCAGAGCAAGGATTCCACGTACGCTTAATTTTGCCTGGGGACGCATAAAATTACAGATTGTTTACAACCACAAATACACAAATACGTCAGCGCGTGTCAGTCTATAGTTAGGCGGTCCTATGCACATCGACCCGTGAAGCGATTAGCCAATCAGCGATAACGCTTCCGGTCATTATCTCGCAATAGTGATCAGACTAATGTATACACGCGCTGTACATGTAAATTACCAGATATAACACAAGGTGATAATTTTATATGTTTGATCAACAGTTAATTGGAAATTAGCAAATTTTACCGACAAAAGGATAAATTTGTCGACTATTTACGCCGCAAGTTTAAAGACTGTTTTCTCAAATTATAAATGAGTGTAATTTTGAATGATTGTCGAATATTTTCGGCATTTTCTAGGCACAATTTTGCTTTAGTTTCATTCTTGCAAAAACGTTCTACAATAGTATTAAGAATTTAAGAGATTGTGCCGAAATGCCAAGACAACAAACAAAAATACACATATGCTTTTCTTTGATCCGAAAATTGATGCCGAACATCGGCGATTTCACGTTCGCCAGAAACCCTAAAATTTCGCAAAAATTCTCAGTTTCCAATCCAAACACGTGAATGAATTGTTCTTTTATTATTTAATCAACATTAAATCTTTAAATATCGATCTTCAATTTGCCCCCTTTTGAAGATATTTGCTAAAATAATTGCCGATTGGATGAATCTCTTACACACTGTGTGAAGCTGTACACGATTTTCCTATTCATGCCGCTAAACGCTGCCTATATACATTTACGTTTTTTTTTTTACAAATATAAACTTTTTGTCTTAAGAGTGGACTTATTTAACCAGAATAAAATTTGATTTGGTATAAATGTGGAAAAAAAAACACAAAAAAAACCACCTTGAATTGTGTTGATGCATTATAATGAAATAATTTCATAATAAATATTAACAACAAAACAATAATTCAGAGGTTTTTTTGAATAACTATAAACTTTGAAAGTCTCTTGAAGATTCAAAATATCAGCAATGCTATTGTGAGCATTGAATGACTAATCTATAAACATATTAATTGCGACACGCTTTTGGACTCCAACTTTTTCAGGGTTGGGAGTCCATGGACTCCATGTTTTAAAGTCCTAGTGAGAACCCTGTGACCATTATTTATTTACACTGTATGTCATTAAAAACCTAGAGTAAATAAACCAGGCAATAATATTTATAAATCAGGTAACCAGATCACTGTGTCTTACTCACCTGTTTGTATTGCTTTAGCTTCGTTGTTTTTCCATTGTTCTGCAACGTCATTAGCTAGGGGATCATCTGGATTAGGTGCACTAAGTAATGCTTGTATAGATAATAATACAGTTCTTATTTGTAAAGCTGGACTCCATTTATCTATAAAATGAAAAGAAACATATCTTTAACATGTAAACTTACTATAGCACAGTAAACTAAACCAGTTTTAACAAGCAAATTCGTTAAAATTTATATCCCAGGGCACTTGACACCTTTTTTGGAACAGGTACCCATACCCTAAGTGAAGGGGAATTTTGCGTCGTTTTAAGGCAAAATTCGAAATTTTATGTTATCATGTATTTAGTGTATTTTTTTATCACATTTACTCATTACAGTATTTCCTACCATGGGTTTCAATAGTTTGTAATTTTCCTACCATTGAAATCAATAGCTAGTATTAGACTAACAAATCAAACAAATTACTTTAAGTTGATTTATTTTAGAATTTGGAGGGGATTATATTTTGAGATAAGATTTTGAGAGGGGAACGGTACCCATATTGGGCTCCAAAAACGACCAAACGAGTGCCCTGTACCCCCCCCCGTCATATGAAATATATCACCTAATTAAAGCCTCAGTGTTTTATTATGATCCAGAACTCACAAAACAAGGCAGTGTCAAGTAGACCAGGAAGGGCATAATATCAACTTAAATATAATTATATCTAATTGTAAGCAACAGATTTATTTGGGAGATATGCAAATTGATAAAAGATATGTAAATGAATTAAAGGGAGTGGAGGCCTAGTGGTTAAGGTGTCTGCCTCTCAACCTAGGGATCATGGGTTCCAGCCCTACTCAGGTCATGACCATGTGTCTTCATACAACACCAGTAAAGGTTGGTTCCAGGAAGCGGACTCAAAAGTGATTAATATGTTGCAAGAACTTGTTTCCCACTCAAGCTTAAAAATATATGTTTAACCTGAATAAAATTAATTAAATATCTTACAAAAAAAGTTCCTGGAATCAACAACATTTAAAATCATTAACATTACAGTTACATTTAGTGTACAGAGTTAAAGACATCCCTAGCTACAAATTAAATATGAACAAACATTTCAACTTGTATGAAAAAAAACAACAAATGGTAACATAACAAGGGGGCCATTGGCCCCAATGCACTCACCTGAGTACTAAATGCAATTGATATATAAAAGTTACCAGGTCTTAAAAATATACAAAACAGGGTTAATGTATTTGTGTAGGTAAAAAGTTGATGTTTTAACTTTTAAGACAATACACCAAGAACTTTAAAGTTATGATCAAGGTGGGAACAGTTTTTACTATAATATAAGCATAAAAGGAAAACCTATGACCCCAGGGCAGGACCAACTTTTGACCCTAGGGCTACAATTTGAACAATCTTAGTAGAGTTCCACTACACAATGCTTCATGCCAAATATCTTACCTCTAGCCTTTGACAGTTCAGAGGAGAAGTTTTTTTTAAGTTTTACTATATAGATATAAGGACCTATGACTCCCCCCCCCCCCCCCCCGGGGAGGGGCCAATTTTAACCCAAAGGGCTATTATTTGAACAAATTTGGTAGAGGACCTTCAGATGATATTATATACCAAATATCTAAGCTCTAAGCCTTGTACCTTCAAACAAGAAGATTTTTTAATTTTTTATTATATACATATAAGGAAAACCTATGACCCCCTGGGGCGGGGCCAATTTTGACCCCAGGGCTATAATTTGAATAACTTTGGTAAAGGACCTATAGGTGATATTACATACAAAATATCTAAGCTCTAAGCCTTGTACCTTCAGAGAAGAAGATTTTTTAAGTTTGCATTTTTTTATTCCTTTTCTAGCCCGTGATCTACTTATGCAACAGACCGGAACCATTTGAACAACTTTGGCAGGGGACCACCCAAGGATCATTCCTGTAAAGTTTGGTTACTGTGCAGTCATTGGTTTTTGTGGAGTTGATATTACATACAAAATATCTAAACTCTAAGCCTTGTACCTTCAGAGAAGAAGATTTTTTAAGTTTGCATTTTTTTATTCCTTTTCTAGCCCGTGATCTACTTATGCAACAGACCGGAACCATTTGAACAACTTTGGCAGGGGACCACCCAAGGATCATTCCTGTAAAGTTTGGTTACTGTGCAGTCATTGGTTTTTGTGGAGTTGTTGTATAAACAAATTGTTGATGACACACGACGACGGACGGTGGGGGATCACAATAGCTCACCATGAGCACGTTGTGCTCAGGTGAGCTAAAAATATCACCTTGGCAAGTTCATTGTAGAAATTCACCAACATTAGGGTCTATTTTTATCTTAAAGATTGCTTACCTTTTAATATATCTAAACATATTCTGCCTAATTTATCAATATTAGGATGGTAGATTTTAGTCATGAATCTCACTTTTGGCGCAGACATTGGATATTCCTCAGGTAGAAATAGTTCTAATTTGAATGTACCATTTTCATACGGTGACTGAAATATAAAAATATATAATTTTTATATTCATATAATACATTTATGGCACAGGTATTGCTCTGTTGTGGGGAGATTACTATTTTTCGAAATTTTGAGTAAGAAATTGATTTACATGTATGCATATTATTCAAAAAGTAATAAATGCTATCTACATAATTATAAAATCAAATTTCCAAAAATGGTTGATATACATTATAATTATTATACTCTAGTTCGACAGTCTTTCTTTTACAAATTAAACTATAAATAAAAAAGGCTTTACCAATTAAATCAAACAAGTTGTAAAACATATTTCTACTTCTTAAATGGAACAAGTGTTAGTGCAAGATTTTAGGATGGTGAGAAAACAAGACTGGAACACTGTCCTGTATCAACCTCATTAAACAAAATAAGTTGTTAACAAAAGCTTCCCCCTGTTATTCAACCAGGAAGTTAACAGACTTTTAGTCATTTTAAGCTCTTAATGTAAGTGACCTCAAAACAAAGGGTGTCATCTGACAAACGCCATCAAATATATTTGAAGTTTGTTACAACTCAATAACTATCAACAACAAAATGTCCACTCATTGATTTTTTGAAATCATTTTTTTTCCAGCAGAAATATTTTACAAATCTGTGATTAGTATAATTCTGACAGCTGTCTGCTATTAGTAAAAAGTAAAAGTAATTGCATTTTATATTCTAAGTTTCATGCTTACGCACGTTCACCGACTTTACAGCTATTACCCCTGGTCATCGGGCTACTGGTATCTATCTATCAATCTCCCTGGGGAGTCTTTTAACTCCGCTTAGTGCAGCCGACACTTTGGCGCAACGGATTTATACCACCCTCGCAGGTACCCATTTACACCTGGGTGAAGTGAAGCAATCGCAGGTAAATTTCTTGCTCAAGGAAATTAGCAGTGCCCCTAGTGGGGTTCGAACCCGGGACCTCTCGATCCCTAAGCGCTCGTCCTACCACTGGACTACTGCTCCTACAACTATAACTACAGCAAACAAAAACTCTACACTTCAACAATCTTAATAACTGGGTCTATTCTTCCTTCTATAGCAGGGGCTTTTTACAACAATCTTCCCACTCAGAAAAATATACTAAATTATCCAGTTTTCCTCTAACCTTCACTTTATACCAAGTTTTTCTTCTTCCCCTTTTGCAAAATTAATGTTTCATTTTCCCCAAACTTTATTGGAAGATTCCCTCCCCCAAATACCTGTGAAAAAGGCTTTGAGTAATAATAATGGCAACCTTAAATACCAACATAGCAGTGTCAGATCACAAGGCCCAATTTATTGAATGTCAGGCTATGGAAGAATTGCCAAGATAGCCAATCTCGTCCCATTATACTAAGTAAACAATAAACTGACCTGTCCTTCCAACAATCCCCTTGATCATTTATGTGGTGAGCCAAGACAGAAATCATTTTTAAATTGGATTTTCTACAGACATATTAGTGATCTAACCCTCATTTCTTTTTATCTATAAGTGTGACCTTGACCTTTCAGCCAGGGACCGATTCTTGCATGCAACATGATGTCATCATTATGTGCGACACATTAATTTTCAAAACCATCATTGTTGATCAGACACGAACATCAGTGCATTTTTTCATTAAAAATTTTCTTTGAAGTCAGTGAGTTACCTTGACCTTTGATCTTCAGACCTAGATGTTGCTTGTCCCAATGAGCTACACATTTATAAAAATATTTTAAAATCCATCCATAAAGCCTTAAAGGACAAAATTATGGACCGGACATTAAGACAGACAGACAGACAGACTGTACAGTACAACTTCCCTTTAAAGCAGGATATCAATTCAATCATTAATAGCTAATTCCTCTTAAAATTACCTCAGCAGGTCCATTGACAATTACATGGAAATATCTAGCATTAGATTCGTCAGGTCTGGCTTGAATCCCAGGTACTGGCTCCTGCATGAGCCGTTGCGTCTCCTGTGAATAAACACGACATGAAATGTTACACAATGCACACCTTATTCATGAAATATTGAATAAATAGGAATATCTGCTGAGTCAATTATTGAATATCAACTTCAGGTACATTCCTGTTAATGATAATCTTTTCACAAAATTGAATAATTGTTCTTTTCCTGAAGGAAGTAGTTCGCCCGCTCGCATCTGTTTGGGTGGCGCAAGAAAAAAATTCATTAAACTCGCCCAGCAGGGCAAGTAAGGTTCTCCCAATCAAAATATTGTTTCTCTAAACTTTTATAAATAAAGTTATTCAGTAAAAGAATCAACCTGCAGGCACTATTCAATCATATTACTGTAAAACTAAAACCGGACATTGACCTTATGACTAAGTTAGTAAACAAGAGCTGTCACAGGAGACAGCAAAGCTCGACTAATAAAATACTGGATGCAGTAAGGAGGACAAAACTATGAAAGAAAAATCAATTATGTATAATTATGTATAAAGTTATAGTAAAAAAATAACATTTGTTAACATAAATTCCAAGATCAAGGGGAATAATTCTAGAAATAGTCATGCTAGAGTTATGGACCTTGCCACACAACATTTGTGTAATGATAAGAAATATATATTTGGAGTTTGAAGTAAATACCTTAAAAAATAAAGAAGTTATTATATTTCTTAAAGAAAATCCAAAGTTCAAAGAGAGATAAATCTGTAAATATTGCTTCAAGAGTTATGAACATTGTCACATAAAATGTAATTGATGATAAGGAATAAGTATTTGAAGTTTGAGGTAGATACCTTTTAAAATAAAAAAGTTAAAATAAAAAATAACATTTTTCTAGTAAATAAATCTAAGTTTATTGGGAGATAATTCTTGCAATAATGGTGCTAGAGTTATGAACCTTGTCACATAAGATGTGGATGATGAAAACGTAAATATATTTGAAGTATGAAGTTGATCCCTTTAGAAATAAATAAGTTACAGTAAAAATAATATTTTGTATGGAAAATTCTAAGTTCAAAGGGAGATAAATCTGTAAATATTGGTGCTAGAGTTATGAACCTTGTCATATAAGATGGGGATGATGATAACGTAAATATATTTGAAGTATGAAGTTGATCCCTTAAGAAATAAAGAAGAAACCGTAAGAAATAATATTTTTTGAGGAAAATTCTAAGTTCAAGGGGAGATAAATCTGAAAATATTGGTGCTGGAGTTATGAACCTTGTCACATAAGATGGGAATGATGATAAGGTACATATATTTGAAGTATGAGGTTGATCCCTTAAGAAATAAAGAAGTATCAGTAAAAAATAGTATTTTTTAAGGAAAATTCTAAGTTCAAGGGGAGATAAATCTGAAAATATTGGTGCTAGAGTTATGAACCTTGTCACATAAGATGTGGTTGATGATAAGGAACATATATTTGAAGTTTGAAGTTCATACCTTAAGAAATGACAAAGTTATAGTGAAAAATATTTTACTGCACCAAAACTTTAATCTAAAATCTGGACGCGGACGCCGACGCCGGGGCGAGTAGGACAGCTCTCCATATACTTCGTATAGTCGAGCTAAAAACTGTACCAAACACGTAAGATGAAACAATTTGACAACAGCAGCATTTGACAATGTTTTATACATACGCGTTCATTAATGTTTTATACTGAGCCATTAGCTGAGTGTGTTAAAATCTGAATGAAATAGGTATTCGAGGATCATATATTAAAAGAATGATAAGTACAATTATAAATAATATGTAACTGTATAGAGCTGATCATACCGATATATAGACCGGTAAATAGTTAATTTGAGTCTTGTGCTTTTGATTTTAACAAATTTTGTCCATCAAAATGCAGGGCAAGTACATTAATTTTAATTTTTATCAATCAAAATATAATATCATTCTTTATTATGGTTCCCATTCAAATTGACATTTGGAACCCCTTGCCGATTAATACCATCAATCCAAATATTTTCAAAGTTTCACCAACATACTTTTCCCCAAAATGGAACTCTTAGCCAATCCCAGTTGTTTAATGAATTAATCATAAAGTAAGTAAACTTTTTACTGATAAAAGAATAAGTACAATTTTTTATAAATCAGATAAAAGAACCTTTATACGCAACTTATTCATAAAATTAAGAATAAATAGAAATAGACGCCAAGTCAATATCAACTTCATGTAGGTTCCCTGTTTCACAATGTCATTTTCCTGAAATGGAATAATTAATCCCAAAATTTAATTTTTAAGTTAACTGATGTTCTCTGATAGGTGGCTTGAAGCCTTCAATTTAGATATCTTATTAGACATGAAATGGCTGTATTTTTAAAGTAAACAATAGCATGTAGTATTGACAAGTGGTTTGTGTGGCCAAAAGTGTGCAGCCACAGATGGGTTTACTAAATATTGTCATAAACATTGACTGTCTTTATATGAACTAAGTAAAAAACTGAGGTATATTGAGTGAAAAATATGAGTTGTTTCCCTTATCTTTGAGTAAAATCAATATCTCTCTAATGCTAAAACAAAGCAAATTTAGCCAATTATTAAACTTCTAGTTTAAGATGATTTAATGTCCAATTTTAAAATTTATTACACCAATAAAAAGCTTGTGATCTTGGCTTTGTCTCAGTATATACACTTAACAAAAGTTCTAACCGATCACTTTTTAAATTTAGATTATTTTATAACGGGTCAATAGATCCTTATAAAATTTTGCAGAGGTGATTTTTGTGTCATTTTCTACCGATCTGTGGAATCAAAAATAATTTAATACGCTTCCATGCACTCACGTGGGAGACAGGGTGCGGTTTACACATTTTGGCACGAAATGTTTGTGCAGAGCGTGGTGAGTATTAAATTTTACATTGCATAAATCCTTGTTAACTTTATAAGTGAAAAAACATAATACATGGCACGAATGACTTATAAGTGAAAAAACATAATACATGGCACGAATGATGATGCAGGATCGTGCCGTAGTAGTTGGAATGTTGAATGCTGGAGCCTCTGACAGGTGAGTGGCTGTTCATAAAAATATTTTTTTTAAAATATCGATAAATTATTATTTAAATTGAAAAATGTTAAAATTTTATTATTCTTAATGTGTTCATTCCCTTTGAAATTAAATACAAGTCAGATCTATTGGTATTATTCTTTTTCATTTATAAGCGAAAACTCAGGGTGATTGGTTAGAACTTTTGTTCAGTGTATTTCAACACATTGACACATAACCCTTTCGCTGCCAGAGGGTTATTGTTTTATTGATCACCTATTTGCCAGAGGGTTTTCTAAGAAATTACTATGTTATTAATTACTATAATTATTATTATCATTTGTTATTAGTATTATAATAATTAAATATGTTTCCAAATATGCTAGTATAACAATAATTATTGTCGATAGTATAATTTTCTTTATATTTATTATTATTTTCATTATTATTATTAATTTATAATTATTATTATGATTATTATAGAAACGGCAAAAGCGGTCCATATGACAAATAGGCCGAAAATAACAGGGACGGCATAAGCCGTCCCTATGGCAGTGAAAGGGTTAAGGTATATAAATTTAGGGTTAATACTACAAGTCAGACCATTTTACATATGATTAATACAGTGAGATACGCAACCGGTTATCTTTACTTGCAATTCTGATAAGAATAGCAGGTCATCTGCTAGTTAAAGGAATAGGAATGGATGGATTGATGTCTGTCTAATATAAATATTCATCATTTAAAAAGAGGAACTATGACAGTTTTCCTATTGACATCAACCCTATAAGAGAGAAATTCGTGTTTTAAGACACTATTTTTTACTTGAGAATAAGTTCATGGGCGCCGCCATTTTGGCGTTCTGTCATTCTCGCGAGACAGACGAGACCGAGATTGTGACGTGTTACACCCACTTCCGGTATAGGTGTACACGCTGGTACAACTGAAATATATCTTGATGAAGAACTTATTAATTTTATTGCGTACATTATATATTATTTATGAAAACATCATATGGAACTGAATTGCTTTAATTAATTAATTGAAGACGCCGCGACATTAATTATCATTTGTCCGATATTCAAGCTTGCTGATGATCCCACCACATGATTTAAGCAATGACTGCTTAATTTTCAAAGATAAACCATAAATTTAATTTGGGTACTATGAGAAACTTCTTCAAATTGACGATAAATCCTTTTATTTTGTACTTAATTTTCGCTAGACAAGCTGTCCAAATAGGGTAAATCGCCGGTCATGTATCTTTTTTTTCAGGTAAAATATTAACTAAATCCAATATGCAGAGATCTGCTGAGGACGCGATTTTCCGCCATTGACGCTAAAAATGAGAATGGCGCAGGAAATCGGCAGCCAGACTAATATCGTATGAAAACAAAACTGTCCGCTAGGTTATTTAGGCACCCAGTCAAAACTGGTACCAACAGCAACAGGTTGCCCATTCCCCTATAATTACGCATATTCTCGGGTTTATCCAGTTCCCTAAAGCTTTTTTTCCACGTTATCTACTTACCAAATTCCTTTCCCCGACAGATACGCATTTCTACTACCGTAAATTTAATCCAATAAAACAAAAAATCATAAATCTACTTAATATTTAAAATGATTATTGGTAACTGAAAAAAAATTTGTTGCTATTTTATGACGTGCTGTAATTTACACTATAATTTGACAGGTGTGGAACCTAATTCCCCCTAAAGTCATTCAGTTCACTGATGAAGCGTAAAAAAATAGATGTCTATTTCGTCATTAGAATATTTGACAAGGGTGATTAACCAATCAGGGCAACATTGTGCATGATCAAAAGGTCTGTCGGCACAGAGGCATACAAGGAGCAATAAAAATCGTCAGTACACAGTGTGACAGGAACATTTGGTGCAAATTAGGAACAATTAAAATGGACAATGCGCAGTATTAGACATAAGTAGTAAGAACCAGCAATTGTGTGAATAAATTATGCAAATTAGATTTTTGAGCAGCCAATAAAAATGTTTTGCCTGCAGTTAATATTAGGCTACGATAACGATGCGCAGCATTATACGTTGACAGACATGTTAACAATTTACTTTTCAAAAGAGTTGCTTATATTTTTGAAATGTGTACATCAATTATAACATATGTTCACACCTTTAAATTTGAAAGTCAGAATCGAACTGCAAAAATTTAATTATATGTACTATTAAGAACACCTTTTAGTAGGGTTTTTATAATGGAAGTCGCTAGCGTACGGGCCCGTACGGCTAGCCAAAAGTTTTAGCCGTACGTGAGCCACGTACGACTAGCAAGGACACACTGTATTGGCTAGCCGTACGGCACTTTTCAAAATTTTATGGAAGTCGAAAATGCATATGTTATTTTATGACTTTAAGCGAGGATTTTAACCAAGATACAGCATTAATTGTCTTCGGATGTTAACTTTTTAGAGATTCATCGCCTTGATCGCTATATATATATCGATCTTTGTCATCGCAAGATGTCGAGAAAAAAATAGCCTTTGGTTGCATTTACACCAATTGAAATAGTTTACAAAATTTTGATCATAATCCTTTTTTGTTTCATTAAGTTTTCGACACCTTTAATATGAAAAAAAAAAAAAACAACAAACATTGAAAATGATTGTTGTTAGGCTCTTGATAATTGCGACAATTACCGACGGTACTGTATAGAAGTTTGTCCATCAAGGAACGTTTGCATGTTCCGTGAAAGGCATTCTAAAATTCTATTGTCAGTCCCTGGATAGGTCTTAATTAAGGCTAATTTATTGATTGACTGTGCTTATATGTTCGATATTTGTCTACTGTTTTGAAAATTATATAATTATTTTTGCATTTCACCGTTTGTTTTTTTTTTCAATGTTCTTTTTATTTATTTATTCCACTCAGATCATTCTTTATTCGATCCATGTGCTAAAAATTAACAAAAATGATTTAATAATTCATCTTTCATACAAATAAAACAACAAATGATAAGCATGAAAATCAACAATTTTATAACGTTCGACTTCCATATAATTTTGAAAAGTGCCGTACAGCTAGACAATACAGTGCGTCCTGGCTAGTCGTACGTGACTCACGTACGGCTAGAACTTTTGGCTAGCCGTACGTTTCTTTATTTTTTATTTTATTTTTTTGATATTGTTACGTATTTTGAACCATAAAAAAATCTCCTCTACACCTCCTGTGAAAATTAAATTGTCTGGTCAATACTTTATTATATTAATATTTCCTTACGATTCAACTAGATTTATCATGAATCTAAAGATGTGGGGAAATGACATCATGCGCACCTGTTTTTATACGGCCAATACACAAACATGGCCGCGCTTACACCTGCTGATTTGTAGAAATCGGTGATTTAGCGATTTAAATTTTGTTATCATTCGTTTAATATTATTATTTGGCGGCAGAAAATTTGCAGATTTATTATTTATAGTATTCTTTTTCTGAAATCAAGTTTTTATTCTAACCTTGTCTTTCCCTTTAAGAAACTGATAATCAGAGTATAGTGATTAGTGAAATGTAATTATGTATTGTAATTTCAGTAAAAGACTGAAAGTGCTCACTTTGAGGCTTTATCATAGTCATATTATAAATTCTGTCAAAGAGCTCGCTTCGTGGATTCGCCTTATTCATGTTATACTGTAAAAGACAATGTAAGGCTCTTTTCGACAGTAACAACTGTCTTAAAGGAAATAAATATTATTATGGTAACAAGACTATGACTTGAATCAAACGATTTGTACGTTCGTTTACTGGTCTCCACCGTTGTCGGTGAACTATTTTGATTGTCATTAAAAACAGTACGTTTGTTCCAAAAGTTACCTTTATAATTCTTCTAGGTAAACCAGCCATGGAATAATAATTACGTTTTCTTTTTGTAATATTTTATTTCCAAATATTCCGGCAATGGCGGAAATTAGTGCAGAGTTGTCGTTCGCGAAATTTCGAATCTACTAAAAAACTAACGACATGTTTTCAAAATCGTTGTAATCATAAAGTTTTAACAACTGAGAGGTAAATATGAAATCAGACACGCGAACGGGAGTGAGACAATTAAGTAAATTTTATAGATCAAGTTTTGAAAGGCCTCGACGTTCTTAGAACTTGTTAGTAGAAAATCGATCATTGCATGGTCTTCCAAATAGAAAAACACCTTGATTATCATTATTCCATGTCATGTCCATGATTACAGTCGTGATTTAAACACGGCCTTTTGATTACATTCTGTGTTTTAAGCACGGACTTTGATTACAGCTTAAGCACGGACTTCAATTACGGTCTGTAATTTAAGCAAGGGCTTTGATTACAGTAAGGTTTAAACGCGATAGAAATGAACAGTTATATTTGACAATTAATGTATTTAACATTGTAATGACACCCATAAATGTCTTCAATGCTGTACACATATTTCAATTATTTTTATTTCATTATAACCATTTAAGAATTTTACAATTAAGGGTGTTCTAATAACAGTAATAGGATCAAATTAGAAATGAGTTTATAGCTTGATTAATGGGCAATTTAAGGATAGCATAAAACACACTTTTTATCATAAATATATTCCGATCTTTGTTGCATTTTTGAGAGTCTTTCATATGCACGACAATTTAGTATTTGTTTTTATATGTGTATTCCCTTGAATAAAATGTTATGATACGGCAAAAGCCATCGCGACCAAAAATGAGTTGGACCAATGTCCACATATGTTTTATATGGCTGACAAAACCCCTCCAAAGAAATTTTAAGGATGTATAAATTATCCAACACATTTATGACACATTGTAAATATCAAATGACTGCATACCATATCATTGCCACTTTTATTGTAGTGTTTTAACAAATGTATATATCTCCTGAGTCATGCGACCTTACGAAACTGTCAAAATTTAACATTTCCTTTAGTGGAAACTTTTCCCTGATCAAGGGCAAAACCCTACATTATGTGAAATGCGAAAATGATTGGTAGCAATCACAAAGTCCGATACCATCTTAAAACAATTAAAGCTCTACGCCTTTACGATAGATTCATGTTGATTTACACGAACCGTAGCTATAGAGTTTAATGTAGCGAAGGCACTATATATACTATTATCATACCACTCTTTGCAGGAATAGTACTTTCTCCGTTAGTTAGAAATAATATACATGTATATGGTGATTAATATAGTACTTGAATTGTGCAGACATTTCTGCTGCTTTCTTAAGGAGAAAATGAATGTTTTTTTTCTAACATTAAGCATCCATGGTTAATAAAGTATGTTATTTTACTTGCAATCGTCCATGATGAGACAACAGTTTATCTTTATATAATACTTCACTCCCCTTGATTATTAATTTCTGACAATGACATTTAACTAAGATTGATTCCTTTAAAGTGAAATTTATATTTATTCTCTTTAGATAACCATACATAGTTTAGTTTGCGTTTTATTTTTTAACTCAATTATATTGCACGACGACGTCATTAAGACGAGTCTCGCGTTACCCGTCTTTTAATATTTTTTTATTACCTGATACCTTATATAAATGTTATTTGTTTTTTTTTACTGTTTTCTGAAATTCTTAAAACGTCAACGTTCATGAACTTTTGACCGGTCAAAAGTTTTGACTGTTGCCCTCGCGTGTTCTGACGTTATAGCTAGAGAATTCCCCCTTGAAGCGTTAACATATTTGGAAAACTATTTTCTTGTTCCTTTTTTCCTTTGCAAGTACTGTTGAAACAGTAATTGATCAGGTAATAAAATAGTTATTTCATGTTATTTGGGAACAGTCGGACAGTTGTCCCTCGATGTTGGGGATAGTGTTTTCAACTGTTGACATCGGCCAACGGCCTTGGGAAACAGTTCAAAACACTATCTCCTCCACCTCGGGCCAACTGTTTGACTTTTCCCAAATAACATATGAAATAACTGTATAATGCTATAATGCATAATATTGATAATGCATTCTAGAAATCATTCCTTTTTAACGAAATATTCAAGTTATGACCCACATAAGTAGAAAGAGCCAGTCTGCCCAGATATGAATTAGATATTTCAAGGAGTGTATGCAGTCGTCTTAAAGGCACAAAAGTTACTGTTAGATAAGCCGAAACAATAACAGCAAAACAATATTAAACAAAGATGAACGAAACTTTTTTTTCACAGTTATTTACAGCAAATTAACGAGTGTATAACTTTCCATAATCCCCATTTTATACTTTCCATTACATTCCATTTGCCGTACTACCATTTAGTGCCGAATGTAAAAACATCCTCTAAGGTATTTCCGCCCACAGTGTTGGCTTCTCTAATAAAGGCTTGATGTAAACTGCTTCTTTAGGAAAAAGATACACCGGTTGTTTCGGTAGTGAACACGATGTCATCTTTTTGGATTTACTATGTTTTCATAAATACAGTGATAAGTATTGCTTGTAAGTGAATATGTCGCTTAATCGTCAATTACATTAATTTATTTTTACTTTATTAAAAAACTTTAAATCCGAAAGTATCCAAGACAAGAAAGGTTTTCCAGACTTTTTAAAAGATATCCGTGTTTTAAGATTCGTTTACTAATCCAAAGAAAGTTAGCATTTTAATAAATTTCTTTTGTTAATGGTATTTAAAACATTTAATATTACAAGTCTTTCACCAACATCAATACATTCAAAGTTCTCTTACTATTATCAACGGCTGGGGTAGCATATCAACTATGTAAAGCTAGGTCATAATCATAGCGACTTTTACAACGTGCTTTAATTTAGACATTCGTTAAACAACCGATCTCATGTAAACTGGCTAGATTTGCAGACTCTGACGGGATTAGAACCAACGAAAATGAGGGGAGAAGACATATAACCACTCTTCCGCAGATGTTAATTAGACTATAAGTACACACACGGGGATTAGATACAACCAATCTAACTAGAGCATTTCGTCACTATTTTAAATAAAATTTTAATTGATATCTTTGAAATACCACTCAATTTAAAAAAAAAATTGAAGTTTCAAATATAATAAAAATGATTGCTCTATTTTAGTTTATATGGGCTTCCATAACAAAGCGATTAAGGTCACTGAATTGCTTATTTTCATTGCTGTTAGTAAAGGGAGCTTTCCAGTTAACTTGTGTAACTCAAGTGCCATTTTGTGCCTGAAATATGTACGAAAAGAAAATGATTCCATTTGACCTTAATATTGTTGGTTTTGAATTTGAAAATAATGAAAATAAATAATTTAGACATGTATTCAATAATCAAAATTCTCACTTCTTATGAAAATTTATCTCACATTCATTCAAAAACTAACAAATACACTTTCGCCTGGTAAAAGTTTCAACCCCAATCTGCGAAGAGTCGTACGGCTACGTGGAGGTGGCAGAAGACACGGAAGTTGGCACGATTGTGAAGGAGATTAAATGTTCACCAAGTATTGCTGGACCTGGGAAGCTCAGCTTTGTCATTAAAGATGGAAACATTCACGGAAAATTTGGAGTGAACACGACCAATGATGTAGGAAAAGTGTACGTCTACCAGTCCATCAGTTTTGAGTCGAGGACAATAAGATTTCAAGTTAGCAAATTTCATTTAAAAGCTCATTATGCACCAGAAATTCTTTCATTTTTATTTCTCAAAGTATCTTTATTTTTGGTATTCTTTTAAAGTTTTCAACAAGTTACTCATTTGCCAATTACCTAAACTGTCTTCTTCTTCAGTTGCTTTATTGTAAATAGTACATTTATATAATGATTTTATATGGAAGTCAAAATAATACTAAGTTTATATTTTGCTACTTTTATGACAAATTATTTTAATTTTAGAGCTTTTTTTTTCAGGTAACACTCACCTAACATGCTCTAAAAGTTTTAAACCATTATCTAAACGTTATATAAAACTCATGTTTAAACTTTCTTTTGAAAAAATAGTTATTAATTTCTGAGGTATAGTTTGCCTTTAAGCTAATCTCCGAGAGTATTTATTTTCAAAAGTGTTATGCTTATTTTTTTCCATGATGCTTGACTGTGAAACAAGTGTTTGCAAGTTGCTACATATAAAAATCGTGCTCTTTTTGGAACTAAGCAGTGTGCTATATTTAAACACAATCGTAACCAAAGTAGGACTCGAACCTATATAATAACCATGATTTGAGATGCAAACAACTTAAATAACCATTAGGTTACCCAAAGTTTTATGTATACGACAAGGAATCCTGGCAAACAATGTACGTACATTATGTATTTCATTTTCGTATCTAAATTTCATAACCAAAGGCCTTTTGATTTTTTATTTCGTTCAAGCTATCAATTGAGGTGACAGAGAATGGTCCAGTTCGATCGACCACCAATTACGTCCTTGATATACAGATTACAGGGATAAATGACTACGCACCGTTATTTCTTTTTTCGCCGTATACCGTATACGTCAATGAAGATAAGCAACCGGGTTCCATTATTTTCAATCCAATACCGTACGACTTCGACAAAGGTGATGACGGCGCAACAACGTCAGTTATACTCGGTAAGATTGGGTTCTTTCCCGCCATTTTTTAAAAAAATAGACAAAAAATAATGGACATAGACATCTTACCATGCCGCTCCTTCTAGAATACGGTCATGTGAAAAAAGACTTGAGATATCCAGAGAAAGAATAACTGCATTGTAGATCTATCATGACAATATATGAATATGTGACTTTTTTTAATAAATAAAAGTTTTTTTAAAGTAGATCTCAGACTAGCAACTCTCATTTCTGCATTCAATATTCTTAACAAGTTTAAATATACTTAGCTTTGATATATGCATATTTTCAAGAATGAATCTAAACTAAACCCCAGTGAAACTCTCCCTTTTAGATGGCGATGACACTCTTTTTTATATGGACCCAAGTACGGCGAAAGTTTATTTACGTTCTTATCTTGATTTTGAACGTAAATCAGCATATGTACTCACCATTCAAGTGACTGACAATGGTGTCCCTCAGAGAAGGTCGTCCACAACTCTACTCAGTATAAATGTGAAGGACATAAACGATAATGCACCGGTACTATCATCAGTTTTCATAATTACATGTATATCTCGCTATATAATGCCTATCTTAAACATTCTGAAAATGTTCATATTTCAATTAGGCCACATTTGTCAATAATCATCAACAATGTATTGCATTGTCATTCCATTTGAACACTAGGTCGTGGTACTTGGAGTACCGGCTTCCTTTACTTTTTGTTCAGGACGGTGCTTTCTGACCAGTCACATGATATTGGATGGACCAACATTGTTTTTATACAAACAAATAAAACCCGTTCTTTTTGTCAAGGTTACTGATTCTTCTTATTAACTTTAATTGGTACAATGAAACCAATAAATGGCAGATATCAATTTTCGTCGCACGCACTATCTTAGTTTTGTTAATGTTTTTTTGCTTAAGCCGATGCTAAGGAATGTGGACGGCGGCTTGCACTTAAACTTCTACCCATAAACAAGCTCAATCGAACCGAGTCTGCAGCATTTCAATTCTGCCGTTTTGGGCGTTCTTTAGGGATTCCGGTTTTCTCTATTTTATTGGTTTGGGAAACGTTAAATTTCATCAAATATATTGTATTAGTGCAATGTGTAAATGCATTTTCATATAAAGGACGTCACGATGCACTTCCGCTTTGAAATAAATATCACACACATTTGGAGTAAGAAGCTTTAGCTTTAGCTGGTGATCATGACTTTTTTTGTAGGTTTGCGAGGATTCATATGTCACGGAAAACTTTGATGAAACAAAAGAATCAGGTTCGGTCATCAAATTTCTTAAGTGCACTGACGCCGACACGGGAAACAATGGAAGGTTATCGTACACTATCACTGAAGGTAACTTGATAAACGGTCATAAGAATTCAACATGGGTTCTAGTTATTTGCTTTACATATGTGGCCGAGTGGTTAAGGTCGCTGACTTCAAACCACTTGCCCCTAACCGCAGGTGAGGTTCCCGACAGGAACTTTGGATTCCTTCATGTGAGGAAGCTACCAAGCTTGCTAGCTTACGGAACGTCGGTGGTTCTCCTAATCTACTCAGGTGCCCATTTTGTGTCTAAAATAATGCACAGAAGGGCACCTGAGGCATTCCCCACCAGTATAGATGGAAAGTCGCCATATGACTTGTACTTTGATGGTGCGACAAAATCCCTACAAAATACATAAACTTTACTTTCCCCCTTCTTTTTACAGAGTTTTATATATTTCTTGTACTGGATCAGTCATATGAATGAGAACACCGACATGAATCATTGCAATTTATATGGATCTAAACTTTAATGACCCAATGATATTAGTTATACTTTAATATGTGTAATAGTTATGTGCTTAAATACGTACTTGTTGCTGGGTCGTGTGGGGGTTGCGTTTCCTTGTTGATCTTGTTTATCATATTTTCTAAATTTAACAATTTGCCCTTTAATCTTATTACAGGAGACTATACCAAGTTTCGTCTACAGGGGCCATATCTTGTTCTTTCCAAAGAGATCGACGTTGACACTGAACCAAACGTATGGAGTTTGACCGTCGTTGTCCGAGACAGAGGAAACCCACGACTTTCTACATTAATTGATATAGTCATTTATGTAGAAGGTGTAGATGACAACGCACCTGTCTGGGCGCCGCCTGAAAATGGAAAATATGTGATCGGTAAGTTAAATGTGTTCTCGGTAATAAAATTATGTTGTCAATACAGAAAATGGACACTTTAAGTGCAAATATGTTGCCAGTAAATAAATGTAAACAAATGATATTATAGCAAACCATAGCCATAATTCTGTTGAACAAAGCATTAAATGATTTCATTGTTTATTGTGTAAGTAAAAGTGAAACTACAGGTTTAAAAAAATATTTAAGATTGAAAAAATACCACTAAATTGACATGTTTTACAGTAGATAAGTTAGCTCAACTGGAGATTTGAGACACAATTTTTGGCTGAACTTCATTAATTTTGTATTTATGTTCTCTCTCAAATATCGTTGCAGATATCGAGGAGCATTCGGCAGTAGGGAAGCTTGTTGTTCGCGTATCAGCAGATGATCTTGATAGAGACGAACATGATTCAGTTGTTGTTTATTATATGGACGACTATAGCAGTATTTTCACAATTAAACCGACCACAGGTTAATAGTTGTATTCATTGTAACTGGATTTCGATTACTTTTATTTCAGTAGGCATCTGTTATATAGCAAACCCTTTGATACAAACTGTTTCTTTATTTCTATACCAGCAATGGAGTATTCTGAAGTCCTTGTACATGTCGACTTTTTCTCGGATGTACACTGAAAATAATTTAAGGTACATAAAATGACTTACTTTGGTAAAAGATTCAATTTTTCTTTTATGAATTACGTAAATGTGAAAGGAAATTTGCAATTATGAATAATTATCACTGGAACTGAATTGAAAAAAAAACTGATCTTTGGATATCAATTTTGAAAAAAAGAATGTAAAACCTTTATTGATTTGTTAAATATTTGCAGGAGATATATTTTTAAGTCAAGAGCTTGATCACGAAAATGGAGGTACATATACAATACCAGTGTCAGCAGTGTCACACAATAACCCACTAGATCGCGTCAGTACGAACGTCATCATTAATGTGATTGATGTTAATGATAATACACCAGTATTTGTAAAGGTTGGTAAAGATAATGATATATATGTTATGGTTATTTATTTACAGCCAGAAAGATTCTTCAAAATATGTTACTAAGTCAAATACGCATACAATATTGTTGGTCTGTTAGAACATTACTGTTTATGCTGAAAAGTAGACTGTTTATCTAAAGGAACGCTTAGAAAATGATTTGTAATTTTCAACATAATGAAGATCATATGATTATTAATACATTTTTATGTATTACTTTCAAATCTGGAAAAACAGAAAAGAAGTTATGATGAATAAAATATTTCATGGATAATGGCCCAGTAACTGCTAGATCCAGTTCTTTAAGCGTTAATTCTGAAATTAATTTGACTAAAATGCTTTAAAAGTATGCGAAAATAAAAAAGGGTTTTCCTATAATTTCAAAATGTAATTTTAGGACGTATTTCAAGTATACGTATCGGAGGATTTACCAGTAAAAAGCGAAATAGCCACCGTGACAGCCACAGACAGTGACGCAGATCAAAATGGTGTTATTCAGTATAAAATTATCGGTAAGAATTCCAAACATTTTGTATTAAACCCTTTTATCTTATTGTAAACTTCAACTACTTTCTACAACTAAAAATCGCAATGTTTTTGTTGGATAATAAACTGTTTAAAAATTTGTAAATATAAAGCAGCAGTGTGTTAATTTTTACTTTTATAGGAGGTAATACAGATTCACTGTTTGACATACAATCGAAGACAGGCGTGATGTCTTTAATGGGAAACCTAGACTTCGAAACTAAGATTACGCACGTAGTTTACCTTCGAGCTTCTGACAAAGGACGTCCGACAAGATGGTCAACATGCACAGTCATTGTTTCTATACTGCCAGTCAATGAGTTCGCTCCGATATTTAAGGAAATGGAAACAGTCCTTATTCCTGAGGATACCACAATAGGTACTTTTCTTTTATTGTACAGATCGACGTACATTTCATTGAGCAATGATAAATGTTTAACAACAACTACTTTCCTAAACAAGCTAGTGTTGATTTAATACACCTTTTGTACACAAGTAATATAATGTGAATGAAATTATTATACATTAGCTCCACGCTTGTGTTCTTTGCACATGCATCTTTCAAGATAAAATACTAGAAAAATATCCTCTTATTTAACGTCTTTCGAAAAAAAAAATTAAAAAATCTATTTGTAGGCACCTCAGTGTTCACGGTTTCGGCAACGGATAATGATATTGGCATTGACGGGACTATATCTTATGAAATTGGACCAAATGAAAGCAGATTTGCGATTGAATCGCGTACAGGTGTCGTTCGTCTATTACAAACACTCGATAGGGAAACGGAAGAAACATTTAGCGTAAAAATAATCGCCACTGACATGTCTGAATCTGTCAGAAAGTCTGGATCAGCCGTTGTAAATATCAAGGTTTTAGACAGGAATGATAATCCACCTGTTTGTGAAAGCAGCTTCTATTCGAACAAACTTGTTCCACCCACTTCTAGCGGCGATGTGGTTCAAAAGTTATTATGTTCCGATGCTGATGAAGCAACAAACAGTAAACTTTCTTACACAGTTATATCCGGTAACACAAACAGTGACTTCTCAATGTCGGCGGACGGTAATTTGGTTGTCATGCAAAAACCTTCTTCTCCTGAGTATCGGCTAGAGATTCAAGTGAACGATAACGGCAATCCATCATTGGATACATTAGTTATGATTGTAATTAAAATTGGTGGAACGCCGACTTTTATTAATCTGCCACAATCGTTACAAATCCCGGAAGGTGTCAGCATTGGAACGCCCATTTTTCAGGTAAAAGCAGAAAGTGTGTCGCAGCAACTTCAGTTTTCCATAAAAAACATAACATCAAATGGAAAAAATACGGACATTACAAGACCTATCGTAAAAATTGACAAGATTTCTGGGCATGTTTTTACATGGAGTGACATTGATAGGGAATTCAATGATCATTACTTTATTGATATCGTTGTTAAAGAATCTATCAGCGGTAAAGAAGTTGAAAGTTCTATCGAACTTACAATACTAGATGAAAACGATAATATTCCAATATTTGACAAATCATTTTACAACATTTCCCTAATGGAGAATACAGAAGCAGGAACGGAGTTGATAAATCTAATTGTTTATGATCCAGATTTAAAGCAAAATGCTGCAATTTCCTACAACATTGAAAAGGGAAATGAAGGCAATGCCTTTGTTGTAGACAAAAATGGCGTTATTAAAACAAGGATTGCCGTTGACAGGGAGCGAAATGACTATTTTACTCTTATAGTTACTGCATCAGACAGAGGAGAAATCAGACTTACAGGCTCGGCAACTGTCCTTATTACAGTTTTGGATGCTGATGAATACATTCCTATGTTTATCAATGTAGGTTCGGATCTTGAAACTAATTTGCCTGAAGATACGCCCATAGCAGCAAAGATATTTACTATAAAAGCAAGAGATCTTGATGTCCATAAAAGGATAACTTATGACATTGATGAACATTCCAAAGAGCACTTTATAATTGAAAACGATTCTGGAGATATATTTTTGTCTAGACTCTTGGATCGAGAGAAGCAAGATATGCATACATTGATTGTTACAGCTGACGGAAATGGAAAATCTGTAACAGCAAGCGTAACACTAAGTGTTACTGATGTGAACGACAATGATCCAGTTTTTAGCTCCAATATATACAAGTTTAATGTACATGAACGTTCCAAAGCAGGAGATTTTGTTGGTACTATAGACATATCAGACGCTGATATTGGAGAAAATGCTTTAATCAGTACTTCGATAACAAACGGAAATAGAGCAAATGCGTTTGTGCTTCGGTCAGAAAAATTATACGTAAGTGGAAGTTTAGACTTCGAGCTTATCAATGAATATCTTCTTGAAATAGAAGCAAGAGACAGTGGAAATCCGCAAAGAACATCTACCGCGTCGGTAATTATCGAGGTCACACCTGAATATAGGATTCCAAAATTTGCTATAGATCTTGAAGTCATACATATGTCAGAAAATGTCCATGTCGGTAACTCTGTTTATGATGCTGATGGAACTCTTGACGGAGCTAGAGAAGGTCATGGAAATGATTTAATGTATGCTATAGAGAATGGAAATGAAAATGGTTTTTTCTCTATTACTTGGAATACAGGCGAAATAACAGTTGCGAGAAAGCTCGGCAAGAATTTAGTGAAAAATGTGTTTATGTTATTGCTAGTTTCAAAAAACATTTATAAACCGTCACTAAGTGACCGAATGACTTTGAAAATCGAAATAGATGATGTTAATGACAATAAACCAATATTTGAAAAGAACATGTATACTTTGAATATTAACGAGAATTCCAACATTGGAGTTAGCATTGGAAGCGTGTCTGCAACCGATTTAGACAGAGCGCAAAATGCTTTCATTACATATAGTCTTATTCAAAATGAAGATGCAGAAACCTTTCGAATAGACCCATTTATTGGTACATTAAGTTTAAAGAAAGAACTCAATTTTATGTACAATACGAATTATCAATTATCGGTGATTGCATTTGATAATGGATCACCTCGGCTTACAGGCAGCGCATACGTCACCGTCAATGTGATTGATGTAAATGATAAACCACCATTATTTGAACAAGAAAACCCAAGCATAAAGGTTAGGGAAAACTATGCACTTGGTAGAACAATTTACCAAATAAGAGCACATGATGGCGACACAGGAGTCGGAGGGGAGCTTTTGTATAGAATAGTTAAGGGAAATGATAACGGAACTTTTGAGTTGGACTCAGAGACTGGTGAGCTTACAGTTGCCAAACAATTGGATAGAGAAACGGAAAGTTTGTTTATTTTTGTAGTGGAGGCAGAAGATAAAGGGACGCCTTCATTCACTGGCACAACAACACTTTCGATCATAGTTACTGATGTAAATGACAACACACCATACTTTACCGAAAATTCGTATGAAGTTTCGCTTGACAGATTCGCACCAGTAGAATCCCATATTTTGAGTGTTACAGCTAAGGATGCCGATAATGGAGATAATGCAATACTTGAATATCAGATTGCACAGGATCATGATGAACTTTTTCAGATCGATGCCAAGTCTGGTCATATATTTACATTTTCTGATTTGACAGAAGTTGTCAATGATATAGAACTTGTTATAGTTGTTAAAGACAGAGGAATTCCAAGATTGTCAACCTCTACAACTGTTCTTATTGATATCCATCCTCCTTTGGTTACTGAAACTGAAGATTTTTCTTTTGAAGTATCCGAATATGCATCACCTAATACCTTTGTTGGTACTGTAGGGCCTTCTGCATTAGCATCATCATCAAGATACGCTATAGTGAGTGGAAATTATCAGAAACATTTCCGAATTTCAGAGGAAGATGGAAACATTTTTCTAAATAGTGTCATTGACAGAGAAAGCTACACTGATTATTACATTCGAGTTAAATCGACGCACAAACTGAGTCAAAATATCCAAACGGACATCTATGTTCATATTTCTGTAAAAGATGAAAATGATAATTTTCCGATATTTGAAAAGCAATATTACAATATTCTGGTTCTAGAGCATACACCTATTGGTTTTAGTGTTGCTTCTATCATCGCAAGTGATCTTGACGAAAGCAGTAATGGAAGAGTTACGTACAGTATAAAAAACGGAATTGAGGGTGATGCTAACAAGATATTTGATATAAACGAAAATGGCACTCTAATCGTGCAGTCGTCCATCTCATACGAGGCTGTTGAATATTTGAACTTTACAGTTGTTGCTAAAGACAACGGACAGTATTCTAGGCAAGGTTCATCGGAAGTGAATGTTCAGATCGTTGATATAGATGAAAATGTCGTTTCAGGGAGTAAAACAAGTGTTTCAACAGTCATTAATCTTGAAATGCCAGCGTCGACTTATAAAGATTTTGTTGTTGGTTGTTTAGAACCAGAAATGTTTGGCCTTAATATATCTGCTAAAAAGGTAAACTATCTTGCACAGTCTGGACACAATGTCTTTTCTTTAAGAACAGACACAGGATGTATCAAAGTGAAAAAAGACACTGATCTTAAAGACGGAGATAGTTTTCTGATTTGGGTGGCAGCAGTTTTGTTGACATCAGACAAAGCGCGAGGCCGCCTTGCACTTGTCCGCGTGGACACTTTTTCTCCAAGCAAACATGTAGTGGTATTTACGCATAGCGTCTCAAAAGAGGTTCTAGATTTGAATAGGTAAAAAAAGTTACATTTTCATCTAATCTTATAGCATTTTTCCTCAGAACCAATGTATTAAAAGAAAATATGGTTCATAAACTGATTTTATATAAGTAAATAAATGACTTCATTTTCGACGTTAATGAAGATCTTACACCATTTGTAGTTTTACTCAATCAAAAACATAACTAAATAACTTATTTTACATAAAAACATGTGTTGCTTTGTTCTTTGTTAAACAGTGACTTGCTTCTAGACCGTCTTCACGATTTGTTTCCTTCAAATCAACCAAGATTATGGAAAACTGAAGAACTTTTTAAACCTGTGCGGAGAAAACTGTTGTTTCAAGGGTAAGATACATATCAGAATTGAGATAATACAACATCGCTAATCCAGTGAAATATGGGTATCAGTATTTTGAGTGTTGTTAATATAAAGATAAATTAAGTGATCCATATCTTGATTAACGTAAGAGGCTTTGGATAATGGCTAATGGTTTGGTGACATGGCATTCTGAAATGTTGGTTAGTGTACTTCAAACATATAATGATTGAATATTGACATTATTTTACTTAAACAGCTCCAAGTCCTACATATACATCATTCGTGGCAACGTGACTGACAGCATTTCTGAGGTAAAGATCAGAAAACAGTTCCTTAGGCAAAATGATATTTTAAGTGTTCTTCAAGACCCAGAAGGCGGGGTATCACATGACCTTACTTCGGAAAGCTTTGATACATTTCCAGTTGTCTCCGTTGATCCGTACAATGATGCAAAAGTGGACGAGACGCCATGGGTACACACAACGATTGGAAAATACACACTTGGTGTTACATTGTCGTTCGTTATCTTGGCTATAATTGTTGCAGCGATCATTTACTGGACAAAGAAAAAGAGCAAGTCGTATGTCCGTTTGTTTATAAGTTGAAGTGTTGCATAATATGTCATGTAGCCTATATCTAATATTGAAATTGAAATCATTTCTGATTTTCATTAATATATTGTGACATGCAAGAATGATGAATAAAGATATAATAAAGAGATCCGTGGCAACGAGATAGTAAAAAGGAAAGAATAGGAAAGAGAATATGTTAACACGTAAAATAGAAGAAAATAACGTAGAAAAGTTAAAAACAAAATGCATCTCGTAGCCACGTAATAATAATAATAATAATAATAATAAATAAATAAATAAAAGTAAAAAAAATAAGCAACAACAATAAAATAACTCATGGCCAAATTCTATATATGAAAAAAGAAATTTCCCGCGGCTCACAATGGCTCTGCAGTTAACTTAAAGTACATACACCATGGACAATGTTTAAACGAAGTACAGACAATGTTAAAACTTTTCAAGGACTGTCGTTCATTTTATGTTCCTTCATATTTTCAGAAATGTCGTTAATGCAGAGAGATCGCCGAAACCAAGCCTGTCCGTCCGTATGTAATGAACTATTTACTATTTCTTGTTTTACCACTCTTAGATTGTACGAAAAGTGTTTCTTATTACAAGCATAATCATATTTTAACACGTGTATCAATATATATTAATAGTTTTAAATATGTATTTGATTTATCTAAAGTATAATAGAAACAACTGTTCAGCATTCCTATGATCTTGTATTTAAACTTCGGCGATTAAAATTTTACTTGCTGATTATGAAAAAGCCATTGTTTTAGCCATCATCTTTAGCATCATTTTCTTTCTAGTCCCTAACACAAACAAGTTCAATCCGAAGTATAACAATCTACGAAGAGCAGTAAGTAGTTGTTGTTTTTGTTTTTTCCTTTTCTTCATTTCCTTTGTCCTAATAAGAAACAAAAAGCAATGAGAAGATAATATCTTAAGCAATGAGTAGAAAACATTTTATTATTGAACAAGACAAAACATTAATTAATATCAATCTATCATCTAACTAATTATTTTTTGAAATAGGAACAAGAAAAATCAATAGGCACATCTAAATTTTAGAAATAGTTCCTGAAGGTTCTGTTTGGTTGAGTTTTTTCATTGAACATGATGATAAATACTTGCTTCTGTCCATATATAGCACCGAGGACCCGATTTAGCATTTTAATTAATTCAACGTACAGGTACTAGTATAGCTAATGGTACAATTGAAATTTGAGACTCGGTTGGTAACCGATATAGATGTTAGGTATTTTCATACATTTGATATTGAAATGAAATCATGTTACTCAATACATTGAAATAAAATATGAGAATTTTTCTTTAACAGTTGCGTTCCTTTATTTATTTGTAATGAATTGTGAGACTAGAGTGAGAAACAAACTCGTGCAACTGTAACAAGTTTTAACTTCATTAAAATGTGTTATATTTAAAAAACATTCGCGGATATTGCGCAAGCACTAGTATTTAAAGCATGTATATTTCTGTTATCAATTGTAGTCATCTACGGCTGATCTGGTTCCGCTTGTAAGTGCTCTAAAGATCCTAAGTGGTATGACAGAAAAGCAGAGGAACAAACTAATAGAGACAACTCTTGGCACCAAAGAAACACAAACAACAGGTATCACACAATGTGATGTAACAATCGTCATGGTTTTCAGGGTTTTTTTTTCTTCATTTATATATATATTTATAAGTATATTCAAATTTTTATTCTATTTACTCGTACTAGCTCATTACACTTTATAGAAGTGATAGAGTTACATTTTTATAAACATTTGACCTCTTTTTCTATTTTACAGAAGCTGAGAAAAAGAATGAAGTTTCCTTTAAACCGAAGTTTCTTACCAACAAAATGAAGACATTGCCATTCATTAAAGTGTCGCATCTCGACGAAGGTAACGACCTACGTAAACTATCTCAAGATGATGATAAGATCGTTCCTCTCAACAACGCTGCTGCGACCAGTAAGCAGTCAACAGCAAGAACACCTATCATCTCAGAACCGATTACGCCATTTACTTCCAATACTGAGGAAACATGTGCACAGGCATCGGATACTCAAACACCGGAAGAATTGGAACCAAGCAAAAACGTAAGAAAGGACAAAATTCCGATGACCGACAATAAAATAAATAATTGCTTTATGTAGATTCTAAGAATGTGTTTTTGGTAGAATTATATGGATCACAATACAATTTAATAGAGTATATGGTGTTGACCTAAATTTTCGAGTAAGGAGGTAACATTATTTATACGAATGATAATAGCAGTAATTAATGTATGTGGGTACACTAGAACGTTAATACTAAAAATTAATTAATTGAGTTATATATGTTTGTTTTAAATAACAGGGTGTTAACAAAACAGAAGTGCCAAAGCTGTCGAATCTAGTGGTTCCGGACGATGATAGTTTGTCCAGCCTTGACCTTGATGAAGTTGACTTGGTCAACGATTCTGCATCTGATACAAACAGTACTTTGAAAACTGTCCAAACTCCAAAGGTTGACAATGGTCCAATAGTTATTGGCGGGAAGGAATATGACGGTGTCGGTAAAGATGTTACAAGTGCGTTCTTTATATCACTTGCTATATTTATAATTATATATTTTGTAGTTAATATAGCAGACTAATAAGTTTATAACTAAATAATTATCTGCCTGTTTGTGAATGGTATTGTTTTGAAACAATGTTACACATTTTCATAGCAATGATTGTTTGACCATAAATAGAATATTATCAAATAAATCATAGAGTTATATTGGAGGTTAGTTCAAGTCCTTGATTGGAAAACACGTGGAGGGGGGCACGTCATTGTCCATCACGAAGTTGCCACTGATTGTTCTAACTGATACTTTATAAAACGCAGTGATAAAAACAAATCGTTAAATTAATCAATAAATGCTTAGAAGACTGCGTTGTTTGGTGCATTATTTCGGACAAAATGGACACCCCAATAGATCCACCGGATTTCCGTTAGCTAGCTTTGTCACATTAAAAATCCAAAGCCTCTGATGAGATTTAAACTTGCTGCAATGAGTGGCTAGTAATTTGAACTTTAACAATTCAGCCACGAGGGTCTTTACTAGATTTCTTTACTTCATGATGAATGATGCAGATGATTTTTGTACATTTATATAACATCTTGCATAAACATTTTGTTGAAGAAATACTTTACATAAAAGATCCATGAATAATGATTTTACTTAGCAATAGCGTGTTTATCATAAATCAAAACAAAAATCTGTTGTTTTTTTTTTCAGCTGGTAAGAAATATCTTTACAATACAAGAACTGGAGATAAGATCTACGTCACAGATGAGATATTGAAAGGCGCTGTTGAGAAAAGGGAAAGCGTTGTAACCAATGATTTTAACGAAAGACACGGGGCCAAAATGAGCACATTTAAAAGACCCCCGATACGTAGAAAAACAAGCAGGACGCGATTTAGTACAACAACTATTTGGGAAATGAACGTTGATGTTGATCCTAATCAAGATGGTAATGAAAGTTTAGATGATAATGTATTTGATACGAGTAAAACAGATAACAAAGAGTTGCTGGATGATTCCAAAACCATAAGGAAACGACGAACTGGTGTGGACTATACAAAAGGGAAACAATGCGTTAAATTCCAGACTGATGACCACGATAGAGAGATTGACACAAATTCACAAAAGAAAGACAGTGCCACAAGTATTGAAAGCATCGAGCTGGGCGATCCAAGTAAAGATGCCATAAAAGATGACATTAAACCTGAAGACGGTGCTGTAAATGCAGAAAAATCTGCTTCCAATGCAGAAAAGTCAAATAACGATGAGGATGTCCCTGATGAAAAAAACAACGAAGCTGAAACTAATGCAAATTCTACTGTGAAAACAAAGTTTGTGAGACCAATTTACAAACCACTTAACCTTGAGAATGTCACGTGCAAAGTTCCAAAAGGAAAATCGGAGAAAAAAGATTGTCTCGCAAAGGACCCATTTTACGCCGGCTGGGCCAAAATGGTTGGGAAAAGAGTATCTACTAAAACAGTGAAAAGGCCTGATGGACCCGCTAAAACTGTGACTGTTCGCCAAGGCCGTTCTCTACCGGCAAATATTGCAGGGCCTTTGTTGTCAAGTCAAGTACCAATATACAAACCGCAACGATTAATGACTCTCGATATTCCGTGATGAATTGCTTGCGAGGTCAAATTTCTCTCTGTAGAGAAAATTAAACACTCTATCTTGTCTTCATAATTGATATTTTAGAGGACATCATTGTTCCCTTTATACAGATTTTTTTTAATTTGAATTTCCTTTTCCAGAAAAATTATAAAAATTGGAATTGTAAAAAATGAGAGATTTCACTAAAATATGCTATTATGAATAGATTTGTATAAGAAGATATCATCCAATATCCATCAATTGTTCGTTTGTATAAAACTCATTGTCATACATATAATCAAATACTATAGCAATTTGTTTCCTTACTAAACTACACTAAAGTGCATGTACACGCACGCAGTTTTTGAAGTTGTATCAACAGTTTTATAGTTTTTCAAAACGATACCTTTCAAGTGAAGGTTTAATACATAAAGATTTTAGAATAATTAATTTAGCTTAATAAAAATATTTGTAGATGATTGTATTTTGATACTGACATAAACAAAATGAAGAACGTTGTTCAAAGCAATCTCAACAGGTTGAAAATGTTAGATGCTGTACATAGCTTTCAAGTATTTAATTTTAATGTCAAGTTTAAATATTAGAGGTTCTAAATATTTCTTTCGTTTTATTATCGCAATTGCGATTTTTCCTTTCAGAAATAAGAATTTACAATATATTGACATGACACTATTGTACAAATTAAAATCTTTTAATAGACATTTTACAGCAGTAAATAAACGCATATATATCCATGTGTCTTGTTTTCTGTGTGTTTTCTTTTTGTTGTTGGTGGTGGATTTTTAAGGCATCAATTTTCACAATTATCAGGGGCGGATACAGAACATGGTTTCCTGACAGAGGGGGGGGGGGGGGGGGCTGACATATGGGTGAAAGAATTTGACAAAATAATGCAACGGGCGAAAATTGAAGATTGGGCCAGCATCTTGTTCATTTGACAAAAATTATAATTGATGTGTTTATAGCTCATCTTATGATTGGCAATGTACTTTGGTTATATATGAGTATACTAATGTTTTTTTAAGTATTTGGGTGATACGGAATTAAGAAAAATATATATGTAATTGGGGTGGGCCTGGGAGGGGTGTCCCCTCCCATAGACCAAGAAAATTTTGAAATATAAGGTTGAACATGCTAATATTTCCTTGACTTTCTAATGCTGTTAATGGTACCATTTGGATGGTTTTACAAAACACTGTATTTTGTATAGGTTAGTGTTCACAGGCCAGGGTCTTTCAAAAAGAATTCCCCCCGGTGTTTAGTAGTGAGTATTCATAAAGTAACAGCACACTAACCAATGTATGCACAACTGTTGATATTACTCATCTGAATAATAGACGATTTTCCAAAGGAAAGTGGTATTAAAATACTGCCTTCCTAATGTACAAACAAAAATGATTTCAAACACTAGTATTCAATTAGAATTTTTTCCATCAATGAATCCATTTTAGATACTAAAGAGGTCAGTACAATTTAAATTTTATTTAAAAATATAACTGCCATAAAAAGTTATAAAAAGCATGCATACAACCAATTATTTCACTAAATAAAAATCTTAGTAAAACAAGTTATTAAAACGCGATTCCTTTAACATTACATGTATCTTAATAACACTTGCCATCTTTTTAATTTACAAATAATAATTTTCAATTTCTTTATTTTCTTAATTATAGGAAATGGAAAAACAAAGATAATAGAATATGATGTACAATGTAACACATCTATTTGCCACTATCTGTGACTATTAATTTTATTAATTTTAAAAATTTCGGGGGAGCATATAGTCGTCGGGTTGTCCGTCCGTCCGTCTGTCCGTCCGTCCGTCCGTCAGTCCGTACGTACGTCCCAAATTCGTGTCCGGCCCATAACTTTGTTATTTTAAGTCGGATTTTAAAATTATTTCACAGAAATGATCACCATATTGAGACGACGTGTCGCGCGCAACATTTGGGTCGCTACCGTGAAGGTCTAGGTCACAGCATGACCTTGCAGCAAAATCGTGTCCGGTCCATAACTTCATTATTTGAAGTTGGATTTTAAAAATATTTCACAGAAATGATCACCATATTGAGACGACGTGTCGCGCGCAACATTTGGGTCGCTACCTTGAAGGTCAAGGTCACAACATGACCTTGCAGCAAAATCGTGTCCGGTCCATAACTTCATTATTTGAAGTCGGATTTTAAAAATATTTCACAGAAATGATCCCCATATTGAGACAACGTGTCGCGCGCAACATTTGGGTCGCTACCTTGAAGGTCAAGGTCACAGCATGACCTTGCAGCAAAATCGGGTCCGGTCTATAACTTTGTTATTTGAAGTTTGATTTTAAAAATATTCCACAGAAATGATCAACATATTGAGACGACATGTCGCGCACAACATTTGGGTCGCTACCTTGAAGGTCAAGGTCACAGCATGACCTTGCAGCAAAATCGGGTCCGGTCCATAACTTTGTTATTTGAAGTCGGATTTAAAAAATATTCCACAGAAATGATCACCATATTGAGACGATGTGTCGCGTGCAACATGTGGGTCGCTTCCTTGAAGGTCAAGGTCACAGCATGACCTTGCAGCAAAATCTTGTCCGGCCCATAACTTCCCTATTTGAAGTTAGATTTAAAAAGTATTTCACAGAAATGATCATCATATTAAGATGACGTGCCATGCACAACATTTAAGTCGCTACCTTGAAAGTCAAGGTCACAACATGACCTTGCAGCAAAATCGTGTCCGGCCCATAACTTCCTTATTTGAAGTCAGATTTTTAAACTATTTCACAGAAATGATGACCATATTAAAATGGCGTGTCATGCGCAACATTTGGGTCGCTACCTTGAAGGTCAAGGTCACAGCATGACCTTGAAGCAAAATTGTGTCCGGCACATAACTTCATTATTTGAAGTCGGATTTTTTCACAGAAATGATCACCACAATGAGACATTGTGTCGCGCGCAACATTTGGGTCGCTACCTTGAAGGTCAAGGTCACGGTATGACCTTGCAGCAAAATCGTGTCCGGCCCATAACTTTGTTACTGGAAGTCGGATTTAACAACTATTTCACAGAGATGATCACCATATTGAATCGACGTGTCGCATGCAACATTTAGGTCACTACGTTGACGGTCAAGGTCACAGCATGACCTTGCAGCAAAATAATGTCAGGCGCATAACTTTGTTATTTGAAATCGGATTTTACAACTATTTCACAAAAATGATCACCATATTTAGACAATGTGTCGTGCACAATTTTTGGGTTGTTTTTACACTTTGAACTTTGTCTGTGACATAACTCTGACACAACAAGAGGTATACCTTCCTGTGTCCAAAAACTATTCGGGGAGCATCACCCGGTTCAACCGGCTCTTGTTAGACCTTTGGAAATCAATTATGCAGTTTAAGCATTGAAGTCATTGAAGCACGTTGATAGATAAAGATCTCTGCAAGCCCCCAGGCAGGAGATTAACAACTGGATGACAGCAATTACTGTTTTGATAAGGGAGTACACTACAGCCAATAAAGTTTGAAACTGCCAAAAATATATTCCAGCCCAACAGATAAACGTATCTTTGGGCTGAGCTGGCGGGGGGGGGGGGGCTGCAGCCCTGAAGCCCGGGCCTGAATCCGCCACTGATTATAATGCAGTATAAACTAGTGAAAAATCAGGAATCGTTGTCTTTGGCTTAATTATAGAAACATTGCTTTAATAATTGCATTTAAAATCAATAAATGTGCATATATGAACAATGTCAATATGAAATGACATCAATGTCTTCCATTATTAAAAATTAAAGCTTGCATGGCCTTTGCATTGTGTCTGAATAAATATCATAAAAAAGAAAGTTTTAAGCTCATTCTTATGGTGGCATATTTCTGCCACCAGATAACCATATAATTAACTAGTTAATTAAGAGGTTAACTAGTTACGTAACTAGTTAACCTCTTAATTAACTAGTTAGTTATCAGGTTAACTAGTTACGTAACTAGTTAACCTCTTAATTAACTAGTTAGTTATCAGGTTATCTGGTGGCAGAAATATGCCACCATATATACTGTCATACGAACTCGTATACATAGGCCTTCTCAATGTTTGTGTTACAGATCACATCTCACGTTATTTTCTGTTATAGAATATCTTGTAAAAGAATGTCATTTACATACATCTACCATATAGCATGTATATGATAATATTTGTTCCTTAAATGATAATTATCCTACCCTTTAACAATAGCGCTTAATAATTGTTTTGACCGGAGCCCTTTAATGCCATGAACGTCGTTGTTTGTACATGTACATTCAAATTACAACAGTCAATTTTATATTAGTATTTAGGAAATAATGCTTAAAACTTGTTCAAAAATAATCTAGAACATGGTGCTCAAAACACAGATATATTTCTATCTAGGACTTAAAAAATGGATATTCATGCATAATATATTTGTTGATTTTCACACAATTTTATATATACAAATGTACTAGTATGACAGTATATGTATTAAGTGATATCTTGGTTTACTAGTTGTGTAGTCTGATAAACGTACTGGGAGAGTATACGCACTTCGTGGGTCCAAATCATACATGGAACCGTTTAGTTCTATCTAAAAAAAGTTAATACTTGTTCTGGTGATAGTTGGCCTTACATTTATACCATAATTCTTCAATGCATTAGATTTGACTCAGGAAAATGTTACTATATGTGTTTAAAAACTTATGATGACTAACATGTCAATTATTGTGTTTAATTTGGAAGTCGATTCATTTGAAACATCCTTGAGCTAAGTGGGCATTATTAATACAAAAAAATGTTAGCATTTGTTTTACGATATATGATGAACTTCGGTATCCTAAAGATGAGTATCAACATAAAATGTCTTAGATTTTGCAGAATTGCCTATGTTACATTCTGATTTATTACTGGTAAAAAAGGCATTAAAACCACAGGATAAGAAAACAGACTTATCAATTTATTCTTTTTGTTTCATGGTCTTAAGAGAAGAGTGTTCAGATTAACTTGTAAAGTAGTTTTGAAGAAATATATTCGGTTAACTTGTCCGCCAGATATTGAAGCTTCGGGTGTATTTTCAAAGATTTCTTATGGAACTGATGATATTACATAATCTTTATCTCCCTAATACATACTTTTCGCGATCCAATGATTTAAAATTGATGGACTAAGACACTCTTATAATGTTGATATTTCCGGGAAGCTAAACAAAGTTACAACAAAATTATGATATTTTATTTCTAAAGAACTGTTTTTTATTTACAATAAAAACAAAATACACTTATTGATTATATCAACACATAAAAAGTAAGTTTTGTCCCAATAATGAAACCTATAAGCTAATATTTTTTTGTAAACACCATTATTTAAAATAAAAATAAACGCCTGTTAAATATCCGCATCTATAAAAAAATATTTGCAAAGTTTCGGCGAAAGTAATTAATATAAAAGCAGAATTATAATTAAAAGTTTTTGTAATGAATAATACATGCATAATTGTTACGATATTATTATTAATGTAAATACATTCTGCAATATTATATAAATAACACATGGCTGTCGGGGTGATAGAGGATATTGTAAGCCCGAGAACTGATAATATCCCAGTTCAAGGTTTGGCAATATCCTCTATCACCTCAACTACAACATATGTTAAGTACACATCATCATTTTAGATGCATTTGAATATGGAGTTATGGAAGAGCCATGTGCCACAGAGTAATATAAGAAATATTTCCCAGGAAATATATCCTAGGAGGGTGATATTCAATCATAACACATAGTAGGTCTATGGGAGTTTCACATTGAAGAATATATTGAGATATAAAAAAGTGATATAGACGGAATAAGAAAGGTAACTTAAAAATACTTCATATCTTGTTGAAACTTTACACTATCACGATGTCTTAGAACTGTTTACTTTAGTTGTCAAACCTCTAAAAACAAAAATAGTAATAACTTTGATTGAATGATTCTGGCAAATAGGAAGGCTTGCTCATTGCATTGCTTTCATTTGCGGTAATTGTATAAAGAAATAGAAAATATAACCACATTCAAGTGTGTTTGTTATGAAAACTAAGCAGACAAGATAATTATAAAAATTATAAAAAAAGTAGAATTTTAAGCAAACAAGTCAAAAATTATATATTAACATTGACATGATCATTTTTGTCTATCAAAAAGGTTTATTTTCAGTAAATTTAAATAACTAAAAATCTATAATTTCACAGAGTTTTTCAGTAGTACATTTGAATTTAAACAAGATAATAACGATGGCTTTTCGTAAAAGTAAAATAAGCTGATCCAAACAAGAATTTATCACTTCATGCACTCTTTATGTCAATGAAATATTAAACTTTTTTGAAACAATTTGAATACAGCCAGGTTTGTCTTGAAGCCGAGTTAAGCTGCTTTTTAAGAACCAATACATTTATGCAGTCCTCTTCGTTTGTAATTTCAATATTTTCACACTGGTGTGTTGGTTCTGTTGTATGTGAAGTCAGTTTTGGAGTAGGATGAAAGTATACGCTGTTCCTCCACAGAAATGGTTCTGCCAGATTTTTATCCTACTAGAATAAAATTTATTCTATAATTAAACTTCAAATCACATATCTTTGCAACACAAAATATCAAGTGTGCAATCAACTTAACAAATTGTACTACATAACATCTAATAAGGAATTACACATTTATACGCTACAAATGACAGCCAAACTGAACCAAAATAATCTCGTAAATGAACTAACACATTTTAGATAATTACATACACGAAAGTTTAGCCTTAAATTCACTTGTTTATTACAGATATTCTTTTAAAACGTATGATATTGTCAAATGAAAGTTTAATAAACCATGATCTTTTTTTTTTTTAAATAAAGTAGTGTCGGCATATTTGTCCAGATGTCCGCCTCTCAACCAAGGTATAGTGGGCTCAAGCCCGTCAATGTTGAATTTTGAACACAGATTCTTTGTGAATACTTTTTTAATAAGTTGATTACCCTAAAATGAGTCCTATATCCGACTATTTATCAATCACATGTGCAATGAGGCGTGTGGAACCATTTCATAACATGATAAAAGCAGTGTGCAAGGATGAGACGTACACAAGTCATTGCAATGAATTCAAAATTACTAATTATTAGGCTTAATTATAAAATTACTTTTTAAATTTACTTACCATTGTTTAACGTTAAATTTACCTCAGCATATTTTCCAACAAAATGAACGGGTCGTGTATGTTCAATTTGAGTCATTTCTAAGAATTAATAATCTAATTTACGAACACCAGTCCCCGTTTCGGAAATCTCATTCAACTGACACATGTCTTATTTACCTACTTGACTATATCCGTACAAATAGCTCCAAAGGGTTACTCACTGGTATGGTTATGATGGACTTACAAAAAGCATTTGATACCGTCAATCATGATATTTTGTGTGATAAATTAGATATATCAGGTGTCAAATCTATTTCTTGGTTTAAATCATACTTGTCAGGAAGGTATCAAAAAGTAAGTATTGGTAAAAATTTTTCTGACTCAATTCCTATTACATGTGGGGTCCCTCAGGGTAGTATTTTGGGTCCTCTGCTATTTCTCTGCTACGTTAATGATATGGTAACTAGTATCTATTCTGATTGTAAGTTAATTTTATATGCAGATGATAGCACAATATTATTTTCGCATAAGGATCCAAAAAATATAGCCCAAAAACTTGGAAATGTTTTGGAACGATGCTCTGATTGGTTAGTTGACAATAAATTATCTCTACACCTGGGCAAGACTGAATGTATGCTATTTTGTTCTAAATCAAAAATTAATAAATTACAATTCTTTTCCATTTCATGTAATGATCAAACAATAAAGTCTTCGTCTGAAGTTACATATCTTGGGTTTGAATATCGATTGTTACCTATCAGGAGATAAAATTGTCAAGAGCATTCTTTCAAAGGTGAATGGAAGATTACATTTTCTATACCGTTACAAAAATTGTTTATCAGAAGAAATAAAGAGACAGTTATGTCCTGTCCATTTGCTGTGTCCTTTGATTATTCTTCATCTTCTTGGTACGAAGGACAAGCACAAACTTCAAGTAGCTCAAAATAAGGTTATGCGTATTATAAATGACTATACCCCGCGGGCGTCTGTGACAAATACGGTTCTGTCTGATCTTATAATATTCAATGTCAATGATAGAGTTAGACAGTTAAGACTTAACCACATTCATAAAGTATATTATAACAAAAGCCCTTATTATTTAAGGGACTTGTTTAAGGTATGTAGAGTATCCAATTTTAGATCTAGTAATTTTAAAAAAAATTGCCTCAAAATGATTCTCATGTTACAAACACATTTTCTACAATGTCACAAAAGACTGGAATTCTTTACCAGACAGCATTAGGTCAATCGACAATACGCAAACATTTAAAACGAAAGTAAAACTTTTCTTAAATAATGAAAATGATAAACAAGTGGTTTATATGTTTATTTATTATTAAATTAGTGTGTAACTTATGATAAGGTTTTGTAACATGTTTATGTTGTACTTGATAATGTTTTAGTTTAAACGAAATTTATTTCATTTCGTTTGTGTACAACCTGTAACGTAAAGTACCCTATACTCGTCAACTTTGAATACTTTACGCGCCACCACAACGATATATATTAATGCACTGGTTCCCTGTTGTCATCAAATCAAACTTGAATCTTCCCTGGCCATTTTGATATAAAATTAACGCATGCTGTATAAATAACATTTATGATATAAGACGGGAAACCAGGCAGGTGTCTCACTGACGACCATAGGACAAATGAACCTTTAAGTCGTCAACACATGGAGCAAAATGTCGTCAATGGGGACCTATAGTCGTCAACTTTTCTGGTTTTTAAAAAAATAATCTTGCAAACATGAAGAACTGTTTAAATCTTTAAAAAATATTTAATCTAAAACCAATAAAACTGCCATTTATTGAAAATTACTCTGACAAATAATATCAAAGAAAATTTTAAAGCTTAACAATGATAATTATCTAGTTTGATATAATACATTTGACAAAAACAAATACTATTGAAATGTTGTTATATATACATTTAAATGCTATGCAGCCAGCAAAATATAGTGAGCATGAACACGAAGAGCCTTAATAACCCATGACCCAAAACTATGACATTTTAAGTTTAACGTTTTAAAGGCAATTCCATTACTTTTGCGTATATTATGCTGTGCTTATTTACCACTTGTATATTAATACACTCAATGTCTGTTTCAAGTATTTTTTTTTAAAAAATAGCACATGTTTGTTGAGGTCCAACACGTCTGGACAGCACTTTAGGTTCTTCAATAGGTCTAATTAAGGAAGTATTTTGATTAAGACTTGTTTGCGGTTATAACCTCCTCGTGAATTGCCTTCGCGATGTCTCGCCTCAGATTGCCGTCTTTATGTTGGCCATCATATACTGCCACGGCGGTTGGATCTTATGAGTTGTTAGCCTCGATATCAACTATGTATGACCCCAGCCGATCTAACTCCCGGCGACCGTAATGGTGCATTCCAACTACTTGAATGTTTCTTAGGACAAATTTCTTCATTATACCTGAAGAGAAAAGAAAATCAGTGTAATTTTTTCAAAAATAATGTTTTTGATATTGTGTGTTGTGTGTCTATAAGTGCTGGGCTTCATCTTTCTTACGTAACTTAAGTTGTCTTTTTTTCCATTTGAATTAAGTTTTTCTTCTCTTTGTTTTTCTCTCAGTTCTTTTTTCTTCTTCATTTCCTCTTTCTTTCTTAATAATTCTTTTTCCTTTCTTATCTTCTTGGTTAATCGTTACTTTTTTTCTTTCTTCCTTTAATTTTATATCCTGTTGTTTCCTCCTTTCCTTTGTTTCAATTTCTTGCTGCACAGCTGTACTTGTCAAGACTCTAGCCTTCCCTGGCTTTTTATTTTTACCTTTAGACGAAGAAGGTGGTGGTGGCCAAAACCAGCACATTAATAAGATCATTTGGGATAAGTCCTGCTTTTAATAGTGGATTGTTAATAACAGAGCAGTACATAGCTGGTGCGTCGTTTTCTGGTATCGGCGTGGTTTTTACTTCGTCATCAATAATAGGTGTTTCATTCTGAGCTTCGAAGTTATGTATAGCACGTACTGATACCAAGTCTTGTATAGAGGATTGTTAAGCTCAATGTTTAAATCAAAACATTCCTCAAATCTGCGTTTCTTACGAGGTGTTAACGACAGTTCGAATGCAGAGAAAGCCAGTTCCGGGGGGCAATCATGTCCTTCATCTGGTGTACTGCTCATATTCTCTGCGTCTGCCTCTGACTTGCCAGACGATTGTTCAAGGGTAAGTATATCGTCTTCCCCGACTTATTCACATGTTATTTCAACATCCTTTATATGCTTTATTAAGAATAATTAACTTCAAGTTGTGAGGACAGTTTTCAAAAGGTATGCCCAAATCTCGTCAACTGGTACTTTAAGTCGTCATTTAATTTAAAGGTTACTTTTAATAGACTAGGTAGTGTTTGCTTCGAAGGGAAGCTACAAATACAAAACCAAAAAAATTGATCTATTGGACAGAGTAACTTTCCACGGATTACAAATGGCCACGTGTTTACAATTTTAATTCGCCCATTGTGGCTGCTGAAGACATTGGATCGTCGACAACTCTTACTTTCTCTATCAAACATACATATGCTTTTTTTCGTCGTATTTTAGGAGTGATTATTTGCACACACACAACCTAGAACAGTGCAATGAAATAGAAAATATATTCACCTTTCAAAATAAGCCGCCTTTGGTACTTCCAGATAACGCGAGCGAGAGAAAACGAGAATACAAAAAACTGACGACAATGGGATCATGGCGACTTTAAGGCACTTTACGTTACTTGTCTTATTATATTGAAAAATGTGTCTTGATTGTGGAACATTTTTTTTAAAAAATTGTCATTTATTTTAACTTCTTTATAATTCATTTATTCCCTGCGGTCTGGAGACCGCAGGGTATTGGTACGCGTTTAACTTTTGAGGCATGGAGGAGCACGTGACCTGTTTTCGGTACATGGAGGAGCACGTGATCTGTAGACCTTACATGATTGGTTAATTGACCCTTTCGAAAGCCTGGCTAAATACCGTTTGCCGGTACGTGACGGATTTACCTCGAATTACATCTAATTAGAACAAAAAAAACTATTACGTGATATTTCTAATTTTCTATAAATATTTTACCGTTTAAGGTTGAAAAACTTGAATGATGTGTTTGAAAATTATCAATGTTTCTTTATTATGTATCTCAAATTTTACAGACAATAAATTGTTTATACTGAAAATCTACAAAATTGAAATATTCGATCGTAGTGGCATCTGCCATAATAAATAGAGATATTTTCTGCGTAAACTTGTGTGTTTACTTTATTTTATTTTTTGCTCGGAATTATTCATAAAATGGTAGGCCTATTTAATCATTTTCTTAAAAAGAAATAATTGTTTTATGTTCGACCTTCTCCGGTCATCAACGGTCACCAGTTTCCAAAGACCTTCTTCTATATTGATCGACTATATGTTGTCCCCCCAAACAATGTTGAAAATAGTTAAATGAAATATCTTATATCATTAAAAATGATCCCCGCAGGAAACCACTTTACTTGTTATTATTATGCAAGTTAGTATGATAATTTTACAGTAAATGGACCCCAATGGAAATAAGCTTTTAGCTTAATGGGCAATCCTAGGGTAACATAGAACATACTCATTAATTAATCTGATAATTATTTTTGTTGCATTTATTTTTGTGTTTTTAGCTCACCTGAGCATATGCTCAGGGTGAGCTATTAGGATCACTCTTCGTCCGTCGTCTGTCGTCCGTCGTCCGTTGTCCGTTCACACTTTTAAAACGACATCTCCTCTGAAACCATATGGCAGATCATAATGAAACTTTACAGGGGTGTTCCTTGTGTGAAGCCTTAACAAAGTTATTCAAAGAATTCCATTCAATGCAGAACTCTGGTTGCCATGGCAACCGAAAGAAAAAACTTTAAATATCTTCTTTTAAAAAACCGTAAGAGCTAGAGCTTAGATATTTGGCATGAAACATCTTCTGGTGAGTGTCTACCAAGTTTGTTCAAATAAAATCCCTGGGGTCGAAATTGGCCCTGCCCCAGGGGGTCATTGATTTTCCCTATATGCATATAGTAAAAACTTGAAAAAATTTCTTTTAAAGAACTCAAAGAGCTAGAGCTAAGATATTTAGCATGAAACATTTTCTAATAGGTGTCTACCAAGTTTGTTCAAATAAAAGCCCTGGGGTCAAAATTGGCCCCGCCCCGGGGGTCATTGATTTTCCTTATATGTCTATAGCAAAAACTTAAAAAATCTTCTTTGAAAAAACACAAATAGCTAGAGTTTAGATATTAAGCATGAAACATCTTCTAGTGAGTGTCTACAAAGGTTGTTCAAATAAAAGCCCTGGGGTTAAAATTGGCCCTGCCCCGGGGGTCATTGATTTTCCCTATATGCATATAGTGAAAACTTTAAAAATCTTCTTTGAAAAAAACCCAAATAGCTAGAGTTTAGATATTAAGCATGAAACATCTTCTAGTGAGTGTCTACAAAGGTTGTTCAAATAAAAGCCCTGGGGTTAAAATTGGCCCTGCCCCGGGGAGTCATTGATTTTCCCTATATGCATAGAATAGTAAAAACTTAAAAAATCTTCTTTGAAAAAAACCCAAATAGCTAGAGTTAAGATATTAAGCATGAAACATCTTCTAGTAAGTGTCTACAAAGTTTGTTCAAATAAAAGCCCTGGGGTCAAAACTGGCCCCACCCCAGGGGTGTCATTGTTTTTAACTAAATGTGTATAGTAAAAACTTAAAAATCTTCTTTTAAAAAACCCAATGAGCTAGAGCTTAGATGTTTAGCATGAAATATCTTCTTATGGATGTCTACCAAGTTTGTTCAAATAAAAGCCCTCCGGTGAAAATTGGCCCTGCCGGGGGGGGGGGGGGGGGGGGGGCAGGAGGGAGGTCAATGTTTTTCATTATATGTCAGTAGTAAAAACTTATCATTGTGAAACATCTTCTAATGAGTGTCTTCCAAGATGTTCAAATAAAAGCCCTGGGGTTTAAACTGGCCCCGCTCCGGGGGCCTATTTACAGGTGAGCGACCTCAGGGCCATCATGGCCCTCTTGTTATATATATGCAAGTTAATATGTGATAACATTGTATGTGTTTATGTCTATTCCCTGAATAAATCATACGAGCTACAGGAACACTGTTCGATTAACAATAAATACTGTATGGAACATGTTCTGAAAAAAAGAAATATATAATCAAAACCGTGTCATAGGCGCTTCCGTAAACATAAATTAGCTGGAATTTGACAGAAATTCTTCAATCTTAACGTCTACAGGTAAAACCTTCGCATGTACTTTTCATTATTCAGAGAATGAAAATAATTTCTACATTTTGCAACTTTTAAAGTAGAGTTTTCTTTACATTGTGCTGTTATGAACCAAAAGTAAAAATAACGAAAGCTGCAGAAAATAAACATACAGTGATCTCGCCCATTCCGAACCAGTCAAAAATGAGGATCATTTCCAAGCTTTTTAGGTCGCGAGCGTGCAGACGGCCACAAAAATCGTAAGTTATGTTTTAGGTTTATAATCGAAGCACTATACAATCAATTCAGCGTTAGTAAGGCATAAAAAATATTCTTACATTATCTGTATTTTTAGTTTGTTTAAGTGTCATATTTTTCCCGTATGCGTAAATCTGTCGAATGAAAATAAAATTTTCAAAATGAAAAGGCGCTTGCATTTTAGTTAATTCCCGAAACGAAACAAAATGAACATTGATAAAAAGCAAATTTTATGTGCTTTCAAGCCATAATAATCACAATACAAATAATTTTAAAATTTAAACGTAAAAGGCTGTATTACTGACATCATCTTTTTTGTGTATTCCGAATCACCTTTTTTTTCGGCGGCACGAAATACCCAAATACCGTACACCTAAATATACCCAAATATAGCAATATTTATTTTTGTTTGCATAAAATATAGATAATGATTATAATAAGAAATAAATATTTATATAATAATATGACTTAGCCTGCTATAACTTTCATTTATTCCATTGAAATGGGCAGTTAAGATGTTGTAAGTTTTATAGATATATTATAATAGTATTCTGCTGCTGCGTGAAATAAGTGTTTAAAGATACATACATGTATTTATTATTTTGACCATCATTGACACTGACCACGATTATTTGATAGAAACATTGTTTAGATATATGTATGATAGGATAAATTTCAATAATACTTATATTTCCGTGGATTTAATTGATTTCTAGGCCCTTACGTAAAGTTAGAATTTTCTTCCTTTTTTGTGACTTCTTTATTTCTTCGGGAATTTAATGTAAACTTCAAAAATATATGTTTTATCAACACTTACATATAATATTTAATGAGATTTAATTAAAATGTGCAGCTCTTGTATTTTCAGAAGTATTTCCATTTTGAACTTATTTTACACTATATGAAAATTGTTATATATTTGGACCGCCTCAGTGGTCGAGGGGTTAAGAGTCTATGACTTTATTACCTCGATCCCCGGGAGATGCTTTGATAGTTAAGTACTGAGGAAGGTAGTCTAGTACTGGTGTAACTTTGCAGGAACGATGGTCAGGAAACTACCCGCCTATATGACTAAAATACTAATGGGAAAAGGCGTAAAATGTAACAAACAAACACAAAATTATATATTTGAGTACTTTATTAACTCATAATACATATGTTTTTATCATTCATATACTTTTTGTCTTTTGTATCTAATTAACAAGAGCACTGCCTAGTCTGACAGCTCTTGCTTAACTTTACCTGCCTATAACCTGCCAAAAGCAGGGGATTCTTAAACATTATCCTATTGAAATGTATTTGATTTTTGCAAAATAAAATATGAAACATTTTTACATCACTTTTGCCACTATTATTTGTACAAAATGGCATGTATATAATCCCTCCCAGAGAATACTATGAAATTGCCTTCCTTCAGGTACATGTCCAATATTGTACAGTGTACATGTAAAATAATTCATTATTCGTTTTATACATTCCATTTTACATATCTACATCTTTTTTAGATGGATAAACCTAGAAAAAATGCCAACGTCCAGCTGAGGTGTCTGCCAGAAATGTTAGAAAGTTAAAAAAATTACTCTAACTTCACACCAGCAAAGAAAGCCAAGGACGCTGAGATTACCAAAATCTCAAGGGAGAGTGACATTCTAGGTCTACCACATGGTCACAGACTGCTCATATGACTGCAATGATACAATATATTTCATTTATGCCAGAGGGGACGCCATGGATGTTGTTCAGATTTTATAGTACTTATGATTTTACAAGTCATGGACATATGCTTAATATATAAATACATATTATATACATGTGTTATGTTTTACTTACATCATTGACAAACCAGTTCTCAAACCTCTAAGCATTCCTGAGTCTTTTAGTAAAGAAGAAAATAAATCTTTATTCTTCACATATAGGTAGACAGTCAATTGAATCTTTATTTAACATTTCTGTAAGTTTTGGCTGAAATAATCTTAAATTAACATTTCTGTAAGTTTTGGCTGAAATGAAACAATTAGAAAAGCCTGTTTTCCATCCTGAAAAAAACACAACTCCCTTACAAAACTGGCATGGCCTCTTAGTTTAGCCAAAGAAGTGATTGTCACAAGACTATCACATGACATATATATATAAGTACCCTACAGGGTGCAGGTACCTGGTTTATGATTCTGTTTGCTTCGTATATTCATTTTGTTATCACATTAGTTTAACAACTCTTTAAACGTTTGAACAGCGTTAATGGCTGAATTAAAGATACTGGTGTTCGGATTTATTTTCTTAGAACATTTTCTATCATTCTAGATAGTTTTCAAAACAAAATTCATATTTTAGTTTTCACAATATGTTTATAGCGTATAGATCTAGTTGTAGCAATTTGCATAAAATTAATCAAATGTGTTATATAATTATTCGTTCCTAAACAATGTTTTCATTTGACAGCAGCAGACATGTCTGCTTTTATGCTAACGCGTTAATGACAAAGCCACTTCTAGTAAAAAATGAACAGGCAGCTCATAAATGAAAGGTTTGATAAAGGATAGGCACTTAAATGAATGCTATATAAAGAAACTGTATTTTAAACTGGCTACCTTGAATGTTATTAGAATATATCACGATATATTACTTGTTGGTTGAACCGATCACGGTATTATGTCACTATGAACTGAATTAAGAAAAATAATTTCCGACCATTTCGTTAATTTTGCGGTGATTCGGAAAAGGCGAGTATGACCCGGATTAGGCAAGGTACCAGTCTAAATTTTCTTGGAAATTCCGGTATTAAATCAAATTTAAAGGCAATTTCATTTTGCGCTATTTTAATCATGACATATTTATCTATATTTTAAAATATTCTTTTTAATTTAAATAGATATTTATCGGCGTAATACAACAAAAGTATAAAAATTGGTTCGGAAAGGGCGAGTCCACTGTATAAAAAAAGAAAACAAGAACCACAAACACTTGCATGACATGGACGTCAGAACCTGTTCCCCACCTCCTAAACTTTGTACACGTTAAGGTGATTCCGCTTTGTCAGCCTATTTGTTTTCACTAAAGTCTGTCCAAAGTGAAAGTAGGCCAAAATTCATATGTAACAACAATTAAAATTTACAGCTCTTATCGTAAAATGATGAACCATTTGAAAGTACACTTCCTGGTCCAGATTTATATTTTAAGGACAATTATAAACAAAAATAAAAATGATAACAATAAGAATATTTACCTTGAATGTGCTACATTTCTGAAGACCAAAAACATTCTGTTGCAAAGTTTTATGCACATTTCATGAATGGCAAAATCCTTTTTAAAGTCTGTTTTAGTACCAACAAAAGCTATTTTTTTGCAGCTACTACAAAAATCTTTCAAAACTCCAAATAAATCAGTATCTCATGTCCTTCTAAGGGTAAAGGGTCAACTCGGCCCTATACCAACTCGGCACGGGTCAACTCGGCCCTCTATTAAAAACATATATTAGGATATAGATTGTTTAGTTAATAAAAATTTTAAGGAGAAAATTACTATAAAGTTTTTCAGAAATATGATCACTTACAAACAGAAATTGAAAAAGTTGGCAGTGTACCTGTACGTATTGTTTGAAATTATCTTTGTTAAGAAGAGATATCAAGACAATATATGTTAAATATTGATCAATAAATAGAGTTTTTAGATTGAATTTTTGTGACAATAAATGTAATTGTATTTAATACTGTTTGTTCTTTAATACGACCAATGCTTTTTTAACGATATTTTTTACAAAAAATCTGGAGTAGCAAAACATGCATATAAATTGTAAATTCTTTCTTTCTCTACAAATTCACATACAAATTGGTACTTTCATCAATAAAACTTTTCAATATCCTTGAGTAGAGGTCTGTTAGTGTGAAAATGTTAAACCATGAAAGTTATGATGAAAACATATCAAAAGTAATAAAAGTAATCATTACCAGTAATATATAATTATGGGCCGAGTTGACCCGTGCCGAGTTGGAATAGGGCCGAGCTGACTCGAGGGCCGAGTACGTTTTAGGGCCGAGCTGACCCTGATTCCTTCAAAGCACATGGCCTCCATTATTTTTTGTAAAAAAGTAGTGCAAGAAAACAATCATCATTTATAGCCTTATGAACTACAATTTAAATGAAAACACAATCAAAATGTGTCTGTTTGTCATGTACACAAGAAATAGGTAAATGATGTTTACAATGTATTTTCATGGTACTACTTTTTTACACATGTCATGGTGGCCATATTTTTTCAAAGTCAGATAAACTACTTTCCTAAGATTTATGTTTTTTGAAGTTTTTTGTATTTTCTGCAAAAAATAGCATTTGTTGGCACTAAAATAGACTTTAAACTGGATTTTGCCATTCATGAAATGTGCATAAAACTTTGCAACAGAATGTTTTGGTCTTCAGAAATTTCGCCCATTCAAGGTAAATTTTCTTATTGTTATCATTTTTATTTTTGTTTAAAATAGTCTTTAAAACATAGAACTGGAAGTGTACTGGCAAATGGCTCATCATATAACAATGTGAGCTTTATTGTTATATGAAATTTCGCCTACTTTCACTTTGGACAGACTTTGTGAAAACAAACATGGCTGACAAAGCGGAATCACCTTAAAATCTCAGTCAGTAACTCTTAACATTTAAGCCGGAAATTCTGCATCTGTGATGGGCTATCATTAAATATCCTTATATCAATATATCATTGATATTCATCATCTGATACCTCTATATTTTGGCTTATCATATATTCCACTACTAATTGTACTGCGCAACGAGATATTGTGCTGTTTTGTGTCTCACTGAGACTGGGCAATATCTCGCCTCTCGTAGAAGTGAGATTCTGACCCAGATTGAAAATATCCAAAAATCAAGCTTTGGCATGTCAATATATTTTGACTACTGTTCATAAAACGTGTTTTGATACAAGTTCCACACTTATTCAAACATTTTCAGCAAAAATTGAATTACTGTATAGCTCTACTCTAACTCTATAATATCGGTGCAACTCTATTACCGACATACTCTCAGTATCTTGTCATGTGCAGTCATATATACGGTGAAGTTAAAAATCTTTGACCTCATTAAATAAAAAATGTAATGATTAGTTGAATTTGTTCAGCTTCACACAAAATATTCATTATTAAAAACATCAATTTTATTCAATGCAGACATACAGAAAACATTAAGTACACCGATAATCTTGCTAGTCAACATCACAAAGTTTACTTACTTTCAGTTTGTGTCATCATACTTACATTTTGAAGTTTCACTTTATCATAATTAGAGTTCATTGATGTCCGGACAGTCTCTTTGTCATGCATTGAAGAATTTTAAAATACCTATGCATAAATGTCAACCAAATTAAGTAGACATGTCACGTTCAAGACATCTGTCCCTACCTTCAGGGTCAAGGTCACACTTATAGTTTGAAGGTACTCATTCTCTCGAGAAGAGTTTGAAGGTACACATTCATGTCCGGACTTTAACTTTGTCATGCACGGAAGGATTTTAAAATAATTTGGCGTAAATGTCTACCGTATCAAGATGTTGTGTCGCATCCAAGACCCTTGTCCCAAGGTGTTAAGTTTGCTTTAAATAGCACTTCATTTCACAAGAACAATATTAAGCAATTAGTTACTTTCATTCTTTTTACTTTTCATAATATACCAGCATGATTAAGAAACCTTTTCGGGGCATTCATCACTAATCTTGTTTTTTTTGTTTTTTTTGTATCTTCTTGGCAGTACTGTATTGCATTATTAAGTACTCAGTAGTATAGTAGCAAAAAGTAGGGCTATTATTGAATATCGCGATATCAATATATCATTGATATTCATCATCTGATACCTCTCTATTTCAGTGTCTATTCTAGAAGGGGCGATGGGGGGATTCACCCATATTTTTGATAATTCACCCCTATTTTTTGAGAGGAAGGGGGAAAATTTTACATAGACAAAGAAGGAAAAAGATCAACAAATGTAATAAATTCTCACTTTTCGATAATAATCCCCCATAATTTTCGAATCCTAGAATAAACACTGTATTTTGGCTTATAAGAGAAGTCACTTTTTTCTAGTTTTCTTGGCTAATTTGAACTTTAAACTCTGTGACAAGAGTAACAGAAAAAACAAAATAGTATTTGTAATGTGTAATACAAGCATGCATAACACCATGATCCTAATTTATAACACATGAATGTTTTTCAATGTATCTACTGTCAAAGTGGATATATCAATGTATCGTTGATATTTGTCTCTCAATAAATCGATACAAAATTTTCCATCAATGACAGCCCTAGCAAAAAGTTAGAAAATTGAAAAATTGTGGCAGTATAATAGATGGAAACATCAAGTTATAAAAAATATCATATGTTTGCTGTGTCATAAAACTGAAGAAAGATAAACCAGGTGCTAAATCCAAACAACAACAAAATTATGTGTCAAGTCATGCAGATTGACTTGTATTCTTATATGTATGGTCTTAGGGCTTACTCTCAAGCAACAATGATTAGAAAGAGGGGAGGGAGCATTCATTATTTTCAGGTACCAATGAGTACTTTTTACATGTGTGCATACTGTGAAGTATACAGGGAAACTATAGTGTCAATGTATGGTTGTCAGCTCTAGTTTTTTTTAACATTAATTCTGGTTATCAAGGAAATAAAATCCCACAATTTAATAATCTATAAACCTCAATATAAATGCATTGAAGATGCTGGAACAAGGAATAAGGTAAAGAGGAAATAGGGTTAAATGTTGAGGAGGAAAAAAGTAATATCTTCCTTTTTTTGTTATCTATTCTTATCATGTAAGGATGTTCATTGTTGTATAGAATTCCAAAGTTACGGTTTGTCAGTGTTAAGAATGCCTTGTGTTGGGCTACATGATTATATTAGAAGGCTATATTGTATCATGGTAAATTGTGATTTTTTCTTCTTTATCAGAGAATGTGAATTGTGATTTTTCTAATTTTAATTGACATGTGATCTTTTCTTGTAACTGTCAAAAAATATTATTTGCAAAGATCTGCTGAGAAATTAAAGTACTTGGCCATGGGCCCACTTGGTTTGAGAATGATGGGCCAATTTTATAAAATAAGAATTGTCCATGGGTATATTTTGATATTATCAGTGCCACACTGTGGTAAATAGTGGCAGATCTCAGTGAATTTTGTGGTTTTCATCTTTATCAAAGAGTATAAATTGAGTTCTTTTCTTCTTTATCTGACAATATTACTTGTGACCTTCCTAATTGCAAAATATTAATTGTGATCTTTTCATTTTATCAGAGATTATAAATTGTAATCTTTTCTTTATTAGATAATTTGAAGTGTGATCTTTTCTACCTTACATGTTACATTTTAATTGTGATTTTTTCTTCTTTATCACATGATATTAAAATTGTGACCTTTTCTTCTTTATCACATAATTTAATTATCTTTTCTTCTTTAATCAGAACATAAAGACAAACTGTTTGAATAATTAACAAAAAATATGTGATACTGTGATACATTGTATTCAATGTAAGACACAAGTTACCATGGAAACAAAATATATACTAATTATAATGAACACCTTTCTGACAATGTTTGAATCCTTTGAGCTTATGTGGTAATTTGTAGAGGTGGTCATATCTGTTGTTGTTTTTTTTCTGCAGTATGTATTGACATTTAAGTCTGATATAAAAGGAATTATTTTAGAGGTTAGATAATTATAAGACATTACAAAGTATCATTTTGTTAGAAATGGACTTTTTATACATGTAAATTACAAAAGATATAACGGATTGAATTTTATACGAGTTCTCTGCTATGTTAAAACACTGTGATCAATTCCAGAGAATCATATTGAAAATCTGGGAAAAGTATCATTAAATATGTTAGTGGATGAAAAGTTGTAGCAGTTTGATAATTTCAGTGAGAATAAAATTACTATAGCTATTTTACTGTCTGTGGAAAATTTATGTTGCATTCTCCCAAGTGACAGGGGACTGTATATTTTTATATTGACTGTTTTAAATAAGTTGCAATTATTTTATGATTTGTCACCAAGTATGGTTGTTTGATTCTGTTGTGTTTTGGAATTAATCACTTTAACCGATCAATCTACTGTTAGTGAAATTAGGCTTAGTGTTTGCTAGATTAGCAATAAGCATATTGATTGGAACAAAATTGCCAGAATATTGTGACTCTGATTTTGCATGTCTAAATGCCTGAACCTGACTCTAGACACAAGATTACTTGACCAAGATGTTTCAAAAATTGTATAGTAAGTAAGTAATGTAGAGTAGAGTAAAGTAAAGTAAGTAAGTTGCTTGCGTACATACGTATGTACGTTTGACGTAAGTCAGCAAGCAAGCAAGTTTAAGCAAGCAGGCAAGCAAGTTTAAGTAAGTAACGACTTTATTTAATGAGACTAACACGTTTGGTTTCCGGATCTTCCATGTATATTCCATGTATCTTCCTCAGTATGTTGTCACTCTGTGACTCAGGCATAGATCAGAAAAGTTTTTTAAAATTTCTATCTTATGATTGGTTTGCTTCTAAATAACACTTAGAATGTTACTCTCACCAGATGGCGTCTTTGCTCCATGAGGAGGGAGGGGAGGAAGAGGATGAGGAGAGCGAGGCCTATAACAGCGGAGAACACTCTGGCTACCTCATCAGTAACATGGAACAGTTCCGAGTTGACAGCGGTTTTACTGATATCACTATAGAGGTTGAAGGACAAAAATTTGCCTGCCATAAAGTGATTCTTGCAGCAGGGTCCCCATATTTTAGGTAAAATTTATTCATTTTTCTGTCGTTTCAGTGTTGCATTTTAACCCGGATCATTAAGGAAGAGCATCATATTAATAATCCAGGAGTCACTGGTGAGTCCTCTGGCAAAACAAAACTTCTCTGTGACAGTTGGTTGTCTAACGTTTATTTGTGTCTCACTGCTGATTGTAGAAATCATATTAGATGAATGGTCAGTCACTTGAGAGAAATTGGTAATTATTGGTTTGTTATCCAGGAAAGTCAGTTACTTAGCCATTAAGATATGACCAAAATGTGTGGAAATTGGCTGTAAAGACAAGAAAAACAAACAAACAAATGTTGTACTAATTTAAAAAAGTTGCAATAATATGCTTTTTTATACCAAGATTTAGGTATTTAAATGGTAAAATTTGAAATAGACAATCAGAGAGTAATGTTAACTTGTTTGTATATGCAGATATCAATTTCCCCATACAACTAACAATGTCGGGCACATTGTATAGACTGTTTTTAAACCAGTCTTTTCAGTCAGGATACCTGTGTATAAGTTGGGCTACCTGTGTTCTAGAATTTTGTATAGGATGTAATAATTTTTTAAAATGACTACAATTTAACATACTAAATTTTTCATACCAACCATTACAATTAATATGGCAACCATATGCCATAACTTTGTTTTCAAGTCCTGGATATTTAAGTGTTACAAGTTGTAGAAAATATTTACACCCTATTAATATACTTACTGATATTTGACAGGTCAATGTTTTCGTCTGGGATGGAGGAATGCCATAAGAATGTGGTCCGGATGCAACAGCTAGGTAGCGACGTATTTGAGCAGGTCTTGAAGTTTATATACACAGGCAAAGTTAGCATCACAGCCATTATAGTAGAGGATCTTTTTGCCCAAGCTCACATTTTCCAGATTCAAACTCTCGTTGGATTGTGCGTTGATTTCTTCCAGAAGAACATGAAGGAGCACAATTGTCTGTCTGCATTAACACTTGCCGATATACATGCCCACAGACAGTTGTACAATTACGCGAAAACATTTTGTTGCAGTCACTTCCAAAGCCTTGTGCACGATGAGGATTTGTATAAGCTATCGAGCGAGTGTATTACTGATTTGTTACAAGATCGTCATCTAAACTGCGAAAACGAAGAGCTTGTATATGAAACAGCGATAAAGTGGTTAGAGTTTGATTATACGGGGAGAAAAAGCTACCGTTACAAGGTGTTAGACACTATAAAGTTTCCTATGCTCACAAAAACTTTCTTAATAGATGTTGTGTCCAAGACGCAGCACGTTGTTTGTGATGACAGGGGTAAAGAGTTATTGGATGATGGTATACTGTTTCACACTATACCTGCAAGACGCCATCAGTTGCCGCTCTATCAAATTACGCCACGCAAGAACATGCCATTTTGGGAAACTGCAATATTATTGGGTGGAAGACTAGCCGATGGTCTGAGTAATGATGTTGAATGTTATGTAGCTGATACAAATGAATTCTTCAATCTGAAACAACTACCTTTTAAAAAACGGAACGAGTTTTCTGTATGTACTATCGGCAATGATATTTATGTATCCGGTGGGCTAAGAAGTGCTGAATTCTGGAAATATGATCCGGTATTTGATACATGGTTGAGAGGACCAAACTTGATTCACGCACGAAGAAGACACGGTATGTCAGCCGTAGATGACCAGATTTTTGTTCTTGGTGGTTTTGACGAGGATAATGTTCTAGCAACAGTTGAATACTGGGATGTAGAATTGAACAGGTGGGAGGAGGGTGGTAGCCTCAATCAACCTGTAGAAAACATGGGATATGTCGCATATAATAAAAGTCTCTACCTGTTTGGAGGTAAAAATAATGATGAAGTGGTCACAAATTGTGTTCAGTGCTATGATACCGTGACAAAAACATGTACAACTTTATCTTGCGACTTGCCGGCAAATGACATGTGCCTTAGTGCCGTTGTTTTTAACAGTGATATCTACGTAGTTGGACTGGAGGGGGTGTTCCGATTCTCCCCAGATAGAGAACACTGGGATATCCTTCCAGATATGAGTTGTGCAAGAGATTTTGTCAGTCTGGCCGTTCTCGATGAAAGACTGTATGCACTTGGTGGTCGACGAAGGGGAGCGAAAGATAACTTGTACACAGAAGTAATCGAGTGTTACGACCCAAAAAATAACATGTGGCAGAAAGCTGGTACAATGCCAGTTCCTATGTATTCGTACGGTTGTGTAAGAATATTTCTCGGGAAACAGACAAACGTGAGAGGGGAGTTTACTCAGTCAAGGTGACTAGACAGATGGTGCGATGAACTACGGACAGAGCTTTCTATTAATATAATGTAAAGTGTGGCATGTACATGTTTTAATGGAGTCACTTTCTTGGTGTTTGTTGCTTAGCTCATTGGTCCTTATTAAATAAACACTGTGATAACATTTTTTTTTTTTTTCAAAAATAGGGCAAAAAAATCAGTTTTAACTGACTGTTCAATTTATATGCTTTGATTTATCAATATACAAACACATATATGTATTGAGAACTTCCCTGTGGAAATTATTTTGTAAGTGGCATTATCTGCTGCTTCTAGAAGATAGGAAAAATTGATTTTTTTAGAGGTAGTCTGTAGACTTTAATGATAGTTTAATACAATATAAAACAGATGATGAATAAAAGAACATGCTGGCCCATTGAAAGCAGGCTATTTAGACCAAGTATAAGAATAAAATGTAGTCATTTTTCTAATTGATAGCTTTTAATCTGTGAACGAGACTTTTAATTGAAATTGTTTTAACAATTAACAACCTTTTAGAAGTAGGGAAGTGTGCTTCATACTGGCTTTTACTTCTTATTTGATGAAGTTTAAATAGATGAACATAACTTTGTTACTTCCATGTTTAAAGGAGGGGAAATTTATGATTTTTGTTGCTTTTTTATTTTGTGTTTTTTCATTTGAAGATTTTGTCTTGATTAATGATTTGTGTTTTGGATGTTGAGGAAAATGTTTGTGGAAAAAAATATTCTTTTTTCGCTTTGTTGTTTTATTATGTACCTAGTTTTTGGGCAACCTTTTTCTCCTTTAACATTTAAGTCATAAAGTTGAGAAAATTCAAATAAACATGACAGAACATTGTCTGTTAATGCAAAGTAAGTGTTGTGAACTTCCAGTTCATGTCAATTTTACAAGAAATATACAAAGTAAATGTATGTGTGAAACCTATTATTTTAGTACTAGTATGATATATTAAAAAGGTTTAGTTAAAGAGTTAAGTCCAAATAATGAGGTGATGTAACTATTCATCTATTCAGATTCAGGATATAAACATCTTATCTTAGGCCTAAGGAGAACATGTGCCTAGTATCTCATTCATTTAATGTTTTTGTCTCGGAAACTTGAAATATACATGTGTATGTATAAGCTCATTTTGCTTGTTCGTTTTAAAATTCACTTAAAAATATGTTATTGTAATTTTTGGAAATAATTATTTTTGAATCACAATGTTCATGTAATGATGATGGATGCCATAAATGCTTTTGTCTGATTACATGTGAATCTGTATTTCAACACTTATATTAATTTCTAAAATGGTAAAACTTCTTTTAAAATACAAAATTTGTTTCTGTATTGGAGCTTAAGGTTGGGGGTAATAATTATCTGATTAATTACACTATTTTTTGGCATGGAACATAGTTGAAATGAAGATATACGCATACCAATTGATTAATTTATACATAAACTGCTCATTGTTTTGTGTTTTGTTTGCCAGTAAATTCTGCTAATTTGTGATAGTGTCGGTGAATTGTGATAATAAAATGTTTTTCATGTATTTGGATTTGTTTTGTTTTTAATGTTGACCAATCTGCAGCTTCAAGTTTTCACGAACCCTTTAATGAACAGGAAGTGATGAACTGATGCCCACAAATAAAGCTGTTATTCTAAACTAATGCACTCGGAGAAGAAAATTAACCCTTTACCTCATATATACGCGAAACAATGCACTTTCGTTTTGTTATAATGGCCAGAGTTTTGAAGCACTCAAGGTTCATGTTTTCAGATCATGTTCAGTAGAATGGGAGATAATTATAATATTAATATGGTGAATATAAACATAGTTGCTTCCCTTGATGTTTTTTTTACTGAACTGAAACGTAGGTAACTCTGTCTTCCTAACTCGCAATGAATAAAGTTTTTCATATGGACTTAACTTTGCTTTCTTCAACTGCTGTTTTGAGGTATGTACCCTCTAAAAGAAATGTTGATATCATGGCCCTTTGGTCAAAATGACCATTTCACGAGGGGTGATGTTCCAGTGACCTACTTCTACATATAGAAAATATGAGCTTGTTTTGCAAGAGCAAAAAATCTAAGTCCATCATGACTTGATTATTTTTGGTTAGGATTATTTCACACGTTTGAACTTATCGGTAACAGGTTTACTAGCTGACCTCTATTGCTCCTCCTTGCATTATATCAATTGCAACCTGGTACCCCGAGTAGAACCTTTTGGCAATCTAGCTAATAAATTCCTTTGCATGAAAGAATCCAAAGTCCCTTGCAGGATTTGAGCCCACAACAGTCAAGTCAAACCACATTCAGAATCCTTAGACGGGCAAACACAGGAAAAAGTAAAAACAACACGATATTTTGCATAAACTTTAATCGCAAGTCCTGCTAACTTAAATTACAGAAACTTTTTTAAAAATGCAATTTTTTCCCGAAGGTTAAAGGAGGGTAGGTTTTTTATCATAAGGGGAAAAAACAATATTTTTTAGATGACATGTACATTAAAATGTGGGCAAAAAAGCCGGGCCCGGAACAACTACCTTTTTTTTAAGTGCACTTTTAAAAATTTATTTTTCTTTAAAAAATAAACAAAATACTTCACAATAATTTTCGGGTGCAAATTTCCCCCAAAAAATTAAACCTGTCAAAAATACATACCGATTTAAGAGCAAAGCGAAATTTTTAAAGCAGGAAAAATGCGGGCCTTTTGCAGGGGAAAATAAATTTTTAAAAACAGCAGCTTTTTTAAAAGAAAATATAAAAATAAAAAATAAGCCCTTTGTGGAGACCTTACCCTACGGGCAAACAAAGGGTTACTAAAAAAAATTTTACTCCTTTAAACCCCTTTAAAATTTTGGGTATGATATGCAAAAAACTAAGACTAAACATTGCAATCATAAATGGGAAAAACATGGAGGCGGGTTGATCTGGTCGGGCCGGGTAGCAGATAATTCTTTTTGAGTTTTAAAACATCTCATAAATTATAAAACATTTTGTAAGGGTAAAAACCAACTGAAAATTCCCCCCCTTTTTCCCCCTTAAAATTTTATGAAACTAATTTCCCCCAAATTTTAAACTTTCCCCCTAATCTAACATCGTTTTTTAAAAATTTTAAAAAGGGAAATTTTAAAAATTTTTTTAAAACACTTTTAATAGTTTTTATTTTTTTTTCCCCTTGCGTTTTTTCCTGTTGAAACAGATCAAGTGTCAAATACACCCCTAGTAGAATTATTAAGATCACTTACTCTCTGTTCCAGCAATGCCCTTTTATTAAAAAAAAAAAAAAAAATCTCTCTGACTAGAAAGTTTTTAACTGCTTATACATTCCATTTAATTTTTACTTTAAAACTTAAAAGTATCATCATTCAAATGGCAAATACTTTATACAATTATGAACTCTTCGACAAAAGTGCTATGCATTGAAACGAGGAATATTTCATATAATTCTGTTTCATTCGGCAAGATATATAAAAGAATTTCAGTATTTCAAAGCATATGCCTTTTAAATGCTGAAAGTTTCACTCTTATTTTTTTTCCAAAGTAAACTGAATATGATGTCAGTGAAGTGTGCCACATGAAAACACCCCTTGTGGTAGAAAAAAAACAATACATAGCAATATAAAAATTTTTTTTTGCTTTTCAAAGATTTTGGGGGGAAGTTTTTTTTTTAAAAGAGGAAAAAAGGGAGCAAGAAAAAAATAATTCTTGACGGGTTTGCCCCAGAACTTTTAGTATAATAAGTACAGTACTATTAAAAAAGCTTAAACTATTTAAAAAATTTTTCAATTTAGAAATACATGTAATCAATATTCAGTTAAAAGACATTTTGAAAAATGCATTTTTTCCCCATAACCCTTCAATTTAAAAATGAACATGTATTTTTTTTTAATTTACACTGTTTAGTATTTACTTCTTTTAAACAATAACAAAAAAACAAAGGGATTTTTAAAAAAAAATCATGAAAATTTAATTTTATAAAAACCCAATAAAAAAAAGGGATTTTTTTCATCTGGGGTAAAATTGAATATTGGAATAAAAAATACAGTTTAACATACTTTTTTTTCTCACTAAAAAATTAAATGTTTTTTTTTCCAAATTTTAAAAACTTGAAAACACTTTTAAATATCACATCTTTTTCTTCTTTCCCTTTTAAAATTTAAAAATATTTCCCCTTTTTCCTTTTGGATGTTTTTATATTTTTTTTCTTTTCAAAATAAACAAAAATTTTTTTAAAAAATACCGGGAAAATTAATCCACAGGATCGGAGACTTCCGATAAAAACTAAAAATAATTTCAGAAATTTTTTTTGGCTGTAAATATCTTATAAAATTTTCAAATAAACTTTCCCCTTCCAATCCAAAACAAACCAAAGGGTTTTGGGAAAACTTATCAAAAACACATTCCGTTTGGTTCCGTTTTTCATAAATCAAACCCAAGGGTTTAGAAAACTTTATAAAAAAAACACATCCGTTTGGGCCCTTTTCAAAAAATTCAAGCAAAAACCTGCCCAAATGGCATTTGGTTTGAACAAAAGCCTCTTTTCTAAATTACCTTTTTTCAAAATTTTGCATTTGTTTTTGCATCGGGAATAAAACCTTTGATTGAAGAAAAAGGCGGGTAAAAAATATTCGCCAAAGGTTTTAAAACCCTTACCTCCCGAATTTTCTTTAAAGGGGAAACTTGTTTTAACAAAAAATTTTTTAAAAAATGCCTTGAAAAAAATTTGGGAAGGATTGGGGATGAAAATTTGAAAAAATTTTTACCAACATATGGGGATTTTTTTTTTGGGAACCGGGGGATCGCAGACGGCGGCCCTTATGGGGAAAGACATAATTAACCATTTCCAGCAGGAAAAGGGGTTAAAAAATTCAAAATAATCATTTAAAATTAATTTCCTATTAAGGGAAACCACAATATTTTAAAAATTTTTCCCAAAAAAATTTATTTGCTAAAAAATTTAAAAAAATTTTTTTTTAATAAAACACCCCATTTTAAAAATTTTTCAATTCAAAAATCTGAAACCCCCAAAAAAATTAAATTTCCCAACCAAAACATACCTTTTTTTAATTTAATTTTTATTGCGGGCCCCAATTTACTTTAAAAACAAAAAAGGGGGGAAAAAATTGTCAAACTTTTAAAAATTTAAACCCATCCCCACAAACCATTTAATTTTTCTAAAAATTTTTTCAAACCCCCTTTTTTTAGTTTTTTGTTTTTAAATACAGCGGGTCCCACATATACCTTTGGGGTCCAAAATTTTTTTTAAACCATAAAAATTTTAAAAAAACTATTTCTAACAAACAAAAAAAACAAAAAAGAAAAAAAAAAAAAACAAAAAACTTTTTTTTGTCTCTCAAGCACAAATCGGGTGTAAAAACGGGGGTTAAGTTGGAAATAACATTTATAAACATATATAAATAAAAAATTTTTAAAAATTTTAATATAATATTATTAAAATATTAAAATTATTTATATAATTTTTAATATTTTTTTGTTTTTTAACAACTTTTTTGGAAAAAATTTTCCTCAGCTTTGTATTTTATTATCTTTTAAATTTACAAACTTGTTTTAAATGAAACAAAAACTTTTTTAAATACAAATCAAATCTTTCCCAACCTGTCAAAAATTTGGGTGTCCCCCAAAAAACAGAAATTCATCAATTTCAAGAGGGTTTTTAACCCCCTTTAAAAACCCCTTCCTTTTTTAAAAAATTTCCTTTTAATTTAAAAACTTTTTAATGATTTAATTAAATTTTTTATTTATGTATTTGGGGATATTTTCAAGTGTAAAAAACCTGTAGGCCCATTATTTAAGCAACAAAACTTACGCACAAAGCAACAAAACTGGTAACATGAAAATCTACCACAGGTCCATTTTTAAACCAAGCATTCAAGCATTTGATAATAAATACGGTACTTATAGTACAAAGTATAAGTACTATGAAGTTTCTTTTGCTGTGGTCAGGCTTACAGACTTCATTCCAAATAATTTTTCATTAGCACTGGATAAATACTTTAAACAATATTCATGCAAAAGCATGTATCAATTCTATGACTATTTTTTCATGAAAAGTCGGCTCAAAAGCCAAGCATTGCAACTTTTTGGTAGTGAAAGCAGTCTTTTAAAAGTCCCTTAATCAATTTAACCTGTATGAAATATCAAATGCTCAAAACACAGGTTTGTTTTCATTTTTAAAAAGAGACAAAAGAGAATAATTCATTACTTATTTCCAAGAATAGCATGAAAATTTTGTTTTTTCTTTTTTAGAAAAAAAAAAAAAAATAAACTAAATTCAAAATGGGAATTTTATTCCCCCAAAAATAAAACAAAGGGGGGTACAAAAAAAAATGACAAATGAATAGGCTAGACAGACAAAATCAGTTTCAGCCGACCGATTAAAATCAAAAACTGACTATATTTTAACCCGGTGTTTAAAATTCGCCACATTGGGGCCCTTTTTTCGGCCAAAAGGAACAGGAAAGAAAATCGCAAAAAACCCGAGCCTCCCGGGGTCCCCCTGATTTCTCTGACAGGTTTAATAAATCCATGGTTTTAACTTGGTTTTAATTTTTTCAATCTCCTGCAAAAAAATAGGTAAATATCACTAAATATTGAACAATTACTGGGTAAATATCACTAAGATATAGATTTAAGAATTACAGGAATTATTGATGACCGAGTTATTTTTTCTGGGTAAATATCACAACAGGATTATAGGATTAAGTAATTACAGGAATTATTGATGACCGAGTTATTTTTTCTGGGTAAATATCACAACAAAATTATAGGATTAAGTAATTACAGGTGTTACTATGACTGATTTTATTTTTTCAATTCAAAGAAAAAATACATGACATTTTTATATGACATAAGATGTTCAAAAGGTAACAAGTATTAATTCGAAGTCAGTTTGTATTGCAAAGACAAAGCAGGTTTTCGTCTAAATTAAGACGGAAAACCAAACGCCATACCTTTCCTATTAAAGAATTCTCTCGAGTATTTTCCAGACAGTGCTATATGTCGAGGTATAGGTCCCAGAAGTTCTATAATGTGTGCAAGATGGTCTTCATCCCTTGAATATTCCTCTCCTCCAGAATGAGGCTCAAACAAATAATCACCTGTTGCCAACTCAAATGCCTGAAAAAAATTAATTATATCAATAAACTGGATGGTTCTACAACAAGTAATGCACAAGGTCATTTGTAACTCAAACCATGGAGAATAGTTGGACTTTGACAGTAAAGCACTGGTAAAATCTTTTTGACCAGTGGGGGAAAAATGGTAAAATCACCATTAAATTTCCGTCAATGCAGTTTACAAACTTTACACAATCAGGCATGAGGAAGTAGGGGGGATACATGTGGGGGGAGGAGGTAGGGGTTGGTGTGGGGGGCTCTTTAGGAAAGCCAGGCGTACAATGTCGGGTGCTAATTAAATAATGCACAGAAATAGTGTGAATTACAGATGGGTTGATTTCTACTGTTTCACAGTAAGGCAAAATTCTATTTACTTAGATCAAAACTCTAATGTAAAATACACCTACAAATATTGACAAATTACCAGAGAACATATGACTTACCATACATGCTGTACTCCAGATATCAGCTGGGGTACCATAACCAGCACCAACCAACACTTCTAGACATCTGTACTGTCGAGTCTGAATATCCTCCGTAAAATGGTGATACTGAAAATTTAAAAAAAATAAACGAAACTTACCTTGGTTAAAGTTGATGTTTAATTGTAATTATTTGAAGCAAAAAGAATAAAATGAGGTTTAAATGAGATGTACGTGCATGCACAAAGCAGTCTTTAAAGTTATTTTTCACATTACTTCCAACCAATACATTTTTATAACATTAGAACTGTTATATATAAATATACGAGGTATGTTCAAAAAGTTCGTGGATTTTTGCTGTCATTTTTTACTTGGTTCATAAAAACACCCTTAGTGGATATGAATCGAAAGAGTGTCTTTATTTTCAAAAGTAAGATTTACTTTTATGGTTAACTTTTATTTCCTTTACGAGTCATGTGCACTTTAATAACCATGGCAACGCAACATCGGCGCACGCCGACATTTTCATATAATGCTTAAATATAAACAAATGTTGAAACAAATTAAATGATTGTTTTATGAAGTTAAATACAAGTAATCATCTTTAATATTTAAATGACATAAATCTGACTTTGGCGTCGTTTGGACGTTGAATAGCTGAACAAACAAGTTTTGAGCAGCAGTAGACAGACGGGTAAGTTGGGAGGTAAAAACCCCCTTTAAAAACTAGAAATTCGCTCTTTCGAATATTTTTACCAATATATGTGGTATACTCCTTTATATTTTCATGAGGTGATTAAATTAACGAAAAACAATGAGTTGTCGAGCAAGTCTCTTGGTTTCAGGTCGCGCAAGCGATTCAAATACGGCAAATACATGCTCACAGACAGAAAGGGCGACGAATAATTTTAGCGGCAAATTGTTGGGACATTTGAAACGTCAATTGCAAAAGATCTACAGAAGTTCAGGCATTATGACAGTTTTGCGAGATGTCCGACATGTTTAATTTCGGCATAATTCTGACAAAACAATTTAATTTAATTAAAATAATATTTTATTTCATTCATCAGGATATATGCGTATTTACAATAAATACTTGTGGTTATTATTTGTATTTCCTGTATTTACCCTGGTCCGTTTGATAATTAATGCTAGCCGGTGTTCAGTAGATTTACCGCATAGAATAATTGTCAGTTGATAAAATATTTTCTTTATCATCGATAATCATATTGTTTAAAGATCGGACGAGGGCGGTTTCAAATTGATACTATCAATCAACAATTGAATTAACTTAATAACACTGTCCGTTTAGTGTCTAAATTACACAAAAATCCCGATAAAGAGCGGAAAGTATGCGGCACTTGGACCTTTATACGGAGAATGGAGCGAATTGATGACCACTTTATATCTCGGGTCATCATCACCAACAGAAAAATGGTTTTGGTATATGATCTGCAGATATTGAACACTAAAAAGACTACTTTCAGAAACAATGACGCTGGTAAAATGTTTCATTTATACTGCAACGTCACGAACGTCATTTTGTTTCATCATCAGCGTGCGCCGGATTGTGCACCCCTTGTGATTTGTAACTGTCACAGAATTTTTATTTGTAAACATATTGTATAGATTTTTTCACTGTTTATCAAGGACATATTTTCATATATGTCTCTTGTAAAATCATATACGCAAATTAAAAGATGTGAACAGTAGAGCCGCAGTCCACGAACTTTTTGAACAGCCCTCGTATGTACCTTGGTTAAAGTTGAAAATTTTTATATGCAATTACTGTTGGTTGGGTGGATGGGAGGCATTTAAGCCTCATTCAAGCGGAATGAAATTCTTTTTGCGAAAAAGAATTCAACAAATTCAATTAAATCACATGTTAATGAATTTATTTGTAAAAGTGAAATGTTGATTCTGGGACACTTATAGTTTAAAAGCTGCTTATAGCGTAAAGAGGTGACTGGGTTTGCTCTTTTATGTACTAGTAGAAGAAAAGCTGTGCTTTAAGTCATTCTAGCACTGTCACCTAACTTGAAATGAGGAAAATAATAAGAAAAGACCTTAACCATTTGTCAAAAGTTTCTATATAAATTATGTCTACTTTACTGTGCAACCATTCTTTACAACATGTAACATACCCTGACTTCAAATTTAATTTACATGCTGATGAAAAAGTGACAGGCATTGATATTGTCCATTGACTTAGGTAATTCTTTAAGAATTGTATAAACAAACAAAATACTCACAGTCCAACAGGCATTTCCCAGATCTGCCAGTTTACATGGGATCTCACAGATTTCTCTAACTGGATCAAAGATCACTGAAAATTATAGACAGGCCAAAAGGAATTCTTAAACAAAATTACTTTTTAATGAAGGCAGTGAATATATAAATGAACTTAAAACAAATATACATTTAAAACAAATATATAGGTATTTTAAGATAATTACATTTAATCATCTTCAGTAATATTATCCCTTGATTGCAACACAGCATTCTGGCGGCAATAGATAATTTAGAGATTTCAATGAAGTTTTATGAAGACAACTTTCTTATTAACAATGTATGTTGAACATGGTAGCTTTCTTGACTTTGTCTATGGACAGTCATGGTGTCTATATAACATAATTCAAAACTTTCAGAATTTGCTTAATTTACAAGTTAAACACCAAGGTGAAACTAAATTCTAAAACAATCAACATGATTTAGCAACTTTATAAGAAATAATAATAAAAGTTAGACTTACCATCATTCATTGAGGATGCATCTCCATCGCCTTTCTCCTGGTCATCATCAGCACAGTCCTGCTCTCGGTCCTCTTGACTTTGACCTCGCTCGTCAGATTCTTGATCCATTACATTATCATCACAGTTATTTGTCACACTCACATCATTGTCAATATTACCAGCCGTCACACTGGCCGTCTCCTTAACTGGAGAATCATGTCCGTTACACTCTGACACTGACACACTTATAGAATCGCCACTCGTTGATGTTGATATACCTTTGCTGGTTTCAACTGTTGGAGATTCACAATCGGTGATTGTTGTTGGATTTTTCAAATCGAGGTTTTCCTTTTGGTCGACAATCTTACATACATTGTTTGGCAGAGATTCTGAGGAATTTTTCAGGTTTTCTTCTTGTTCTCTTAAACTTGACTTATCAAGTGTATCTGAATGTTAAAAACATTATTTCAATGGTTTGTAAATCAATAAAATATAATTAGTGATAGCGTTTCTAATTTTGAGAGATTTTTTTTTTCATAAGCAGATCTATAGAGGAAACTCCTACTTTCAGTAAATCAGATCAATGTGGCCTTTGAAGTTTTTTTATGGCAAGCGTTAAAAAAGTAAATCAAAATGATTTCTAATATACTGAACGAAAGATGTGGTTCAAATTAACATCAAGTTTTGTAATATTCATCAGTACATATTTCTACATCGTGTACTTATCAGCACAATGAAATCTACATTTATAATTTCCTTTTTTCTTACTTTTCAAATAAAAGCTTCAGACATCCTTCATACATCTTAGCTTATAATATGACTAAATATAGAATGTTTCAATAAAGCTACAGAGTACACTTAACTAATTATTACCCCTTTAATTGCAGTCAGTCAAGATATAAACAGACTCTACTTAAAATAATCACTCCTTTACTAACATTGCTTATTTCTTTGCCACAAACGCATTACAAAATGTTGTACATAATTGGAAAGTGATGTAGACTTCAGGAAAATAAAAAGAATGTCACTGAATTAACTTGATAAATTTCCATGTCACAATCCAGCAGACAATGGGAGAATTGATTTATGTGAATTCATCTACAGACAAATAAACTTATACAGAATTCAATTTCTACAGTCACAATTTTTACAACATCCGAGTTGAATATCTAGGGGGTTCAAGCTGGAAAGAGAAACTGTTTACAGCAGGCATGTGCCTTTCTGACACTATGTAACTAACCAATAATAATATAAATCTTGTTTCCATCATTAATACCAAAGTGTTTATACTAAATGCTGCCTGTTCTAAGTAAGATGCATAATAATTTGGCAAATGGCTTTCTAATGTCAGCACAAGTACCACCCCAGTGACTGTATGTACAGCCTATCATTTCAGACACAAGTGTGCACCCAAAAATAAGAACTGACCTTCATAGGTTTAATCCTGATTGCATTGGATTAAAAGAGGTAAAGGAGTATTATCCTTTGGCAAACTTGGACATAAAGACAACTAATAGCTGTACTTATAAACACATAATTTGTTTCCACAAAAGCCAGGTACTGTAAAATCTATTGCATTGTCTTTCCAGTAAAATGATAGTGTACAAAAAGCAAATAGAACATACCTTTGTCGCTGGATTTGTTTGGATTGGCATTATTGTTCTGCTGACTGAGAATATTTATGTCATTTTCATTATTTATGGTGATATTGACAGTGTTATCTAGTTTTGGTGTATCACTGGTAGTAGTGGGTGCGGTGGTGGGTGTGTCCGAGTTATTGACAGGCTGATTGGTGGGCGGGGCAGCATCGGCATCGTTGTTTTCAACCACCACGCTATTTCGGTTGCTGCTGTTGTTACTATCACAGTTTGGCTCATTGGTGTCAGCGGCAATCAAGGATCTCCTCTGTCATACAAAATAACAAGATTTAGTATGAATAATGGAAAATAATAATATGAATAATGGAAAACAATATGTGACAAAAATCCAAAAAGGTTCAATATATACATAAATATAATATCAATGCTACAAAAAAAATGCATTTAACCAGAAGACCACAAAGTATTCATATTGCACACAAGTTTTGTTATTTCAATAGCAGGCTTGAAATAAATCCCTAGCATAATTGCAGCAATTCAATATTCCCAATACAGAAGACCAGCTGCTTTAAGATTGATGCATTGCAATCATTCACACAGCACTTACTATTTCTGCACTAAAGCTACGTAGTTCTGACAGTGACATTTTACCTTTCCCTGACAGTAAAGCTAAATCTCTCTTCTTGAATGTAAATTCAAGCTGTTTAACTCTCAAATTGGCAATCTTTTTCTAATCATCATTTTCTTCAAATTTTTTCTTATTATCCTGCCTAGTACCAAATAGTTTTTAACATCTTATTACTTTACAAAAGCAGATTTCCCCAAGAAAATAAACATCACACATATGTTTATTCTCATTTTCCTCTGTTTACATTCAAAGACAATTCAGAACCATTTATCAATCCAATCTGCTTTTTATTTGTGATTTGCATTCATTTTTCTCCTAGGTAAATGCAATATAGACTGAAGGCTATGCAACTGATAAACCAGTTTCAAAACGCAACATTTAGGGTCAGTATTTAAATTCAATTAATCATATGCAAAAATTTTGGGACTGGTCAATGATTGATACCAACTTCCCCCTCCATCCAAATTCACAGTTTTTTTTACTTGAACTTGAAAATTATCCACAAAAATACTGTTTCAGAGGCTAGGTTCACCCTCTTATGACTTGAAGCAGTTATGCAAATATCTGAGCTTTTTAAATTAAGAAGCTAAAATTGTAAAATAATTGCAAAACATCTCTCGAGTATTTGCCAGCATTGCGGATGATAACACATTTACAATGAATAGCAAATAAAGCATCAAATATTATTCATGAATACTGTGAAATCAGACAAGACATAAATCCTTGACATGGTCTCAAATGAAATGACTACTTTGTTTAACCCATTACTTCATATACACGCCTTTTAACGCCTTTTTCACCCCCCCCCTTTTTGTTGTCTCAAATGATGAAAAAATGCCTTATTTAGGCCCCAAACACTTGTTTTTGTTTGAGAAATGTTGTTAAAAAAATTGACCTCTTTTTCGGCGCGGCCCCCCAACCAAAAGATACATCAGGGGGTTGCCAGAAGGGGGATGTGCCCCCTTCTGTTTTGGGGGGTTTGAAGGGGGGCGGCGTCCCCCTCATCGCCAAGAAAATTTTGGACTTGTGAGAGGCTGTAAATGACCCCAGATTGATCATAAGGTAACGTGTAACCAACGCTGAAAAGCATTTGACTCTATCTCACTTCATTGATAAGTTGCAGCACTTTGAAATCAATTTTGATGGAAAAAATCAACGCAAAATAGTGATTTTTGGCAATTTTGAGATGTCCCCTCGTTGCCATGGTAACAGAAAATTTAAGTCTGAGCATGTTGTTGCAAGGACAATGGTCCAGTCAACATTTGTGCCAAGTTTGATTAGTGTTGAAGCAGTTTTTATAGTATTATAGCAATTTGAACTTGTAACGGGAGACTTTTCAATGAAAACAGCCATTTTTCACAAAATGCTCATGAAGCAATGGGTTAATGAAAAAAATAAAAAAATCTACAAAACAACAATTTTTCTTCAAATTTATATGACAGGCCATGTTTAAACATGAAAAAAACGCGATTTAGGGTAATTTCAAGTATTTTCATCATTTTCAGTTAACCCATTACTTCATATACACGCCTTTTAACGCCTTTTTCACCCCCCCCCCCCTTTTTGTTGTCTCAAATGATGAAAAAATGCCTTATTTAGGCCCCAAACACTTGTTTTTGTTTGAGAAATGTTGTTAAAAAAATTGACCTCTTTTTCGGCGCGGCCCCCAACCAAAAGATACATCAGGGGGTTGCCAGAAGGGGGATGTGCCCCCTTCTGTTTTGGGGGGTTTGAAGGGGGCGGAGTCCCCCTCATCGCCAAGAAAATTTTGGACTTGTGAGAGGCTGTAAATGACCCCAGATTGATCATAAGGTAACGTGTAACCAACGCTGAAAAGCATTTGACTCTATCTCAATTCATTGATAAGTTGCAGCACTTTGAAATCAATTTTGATGGAAAAAATCAACGCAAAATAGTGATTTTTGGCAATTTTGAGATGTCCCCTCGTTGCCATGGTAACAGAAAATTTAAGCCTGAGCATGTTGTTGCAAGGACAATGGTCCAGTCAACATTTGTGCCAAGTTTGATTAGTGTTGAAGCAGTTTTTATAGTATTATAGCAATTTGAACTTGTAACGGGAGACTTTTCAATGAAAACAGCCATTTTTCACAAAATGCTCATGAAGCAATGGGTTCATGAAAAAAATAAAAAAAATCTACAAAACAACAATTTTTCTTCAAATTTATATGACAGGCCATGTTTAAACATGAAAAAACGCGATTTAGGGTAATTTCAAGTATTTTCATCATTTTCAGTTAACCCATTACTTCATATACACGCCTTTTAACGCCTTTTTCACCCCCCCCTTTTTGTTGTCTCAAATGATGAAAAAATGCCTTATTTAGGCCCCAAACACTTGTTTTTGTTTGAGAAATGTTGTTAAAAAATTGACCTCTTTTTCGGCGCGGCCCCCAACCAAAAGATACATCAGGGGGTTGCCAGAAGGGGGATGTGCCCCCTTCTGTTTTGGGGGGTTTGAAGGGGGGCGGCGTCCCCCTCATCGCCAAGAAAATTTTGGACTTGTGAGAGGCTGTAAATGACCCCAGATTGATCATAAGGTAATGTGTAACCAACGCTGAAAAGCATTTGACTCTATCTCACTTCATTGATAAGTTGCAGCACTTTGAAATCAATTTTGATGGAAAAAATCAACGCAAAATAGTGATTTTTGGCAATTTTGAGATGTCCCCTCGTTGCCATGGTAACAGAAAATTTAAGTCTGAGCATGTTGTTGCAAGGACAATGGTCCAGTCAACATTTGTGCCAAGTTTGATTAGTGTTGAAGCAGTTTTTATAGTATTATAGCAATTTGAACTTGTAACGGGAGACTTTTCAATGAAAACAGCCATTTTTCACAAAATGCTCATGAAGCAATGGGTTAAAATAAAACTGGGGATTTTCAATGACAAGTAAAATATAAAATAAATAAGGAAATATATAATGATTTTGTGTTCTTTGTGGTAAAGTATAGACTAGGGGACTTCAGATGTGTAGTAATACAATTACGAAGGCCGTTGACCTGAATGATAAATTACAAACTTCTGAATACACTTATAATCAAGATATATTGTGATTCCAATCTGCAGAAAATACTATAGATACATTTTGTCAATTTTAACAAATACTTTGAGAATAATAAATTTTGGAAAACAACATTAATTTAAATTCAGTATTATGGATTTTGAAACCAACTAAACATGTGCAATGGTAACATATTGTACAGGCAGGGAATAATATAAGCGAGTGTGTTGTTGTGAAATAAAGCATGCTTCCGGCCTTCATTGTGTACATAGTAAAACTCTGATAGTATGTATAATTCTGCAATGTAGTATTGATGCCTTTTTTCAGGTTATATAAATTTCTCACTTGCAAATATTCATGATTTCACAGTATTTCATAAAGAAGTGCATAATGCATAATTATCATATAGCTACAGTACAATTAAATAAAATTATGGGGAATTAGTGAAATATGGTAGTGATTAAAGCTATTTCTTAAATACGGGTAATAAATGACTTTTTCAAGCACAGAGTATGTATAAACTATATCTTGAAACGTTTAGTACTTACATCTATACTGGAAAATCATTAGTATATACAAATGCTGAAGAATTAAAGAAGTCAGAATACTAATAGTTCTGATCTAATCTATGGTTATGATACTACACTGTACTAGGCCATGAAGACTAAATATTCGGACACTTATGTCAGGAAATAAACTACATCTTGTAGTAGGATATAATGCAGTTGAAGACATTGACTATCCAATCAAATAACAGTGATTACACCCTTCATATTTTTCTGAAGATTCTGTTCTCTATTCATGAATTACTAAAGCTGATGAAAAGTAAACTTTTTGAAAAAGTTTGCTTTGTGTTAAAGGCAAATAAGCAATAGGAATGCCAAACTGACTTTCCAACAAGCGAAAATACATATCAATTTTGTAAATCAGTTTATTAACAGTGAAATGCGTAAAGGTTCAAGTGAATACCTTCAACAAAATATGTGAAATGAAGCAGCATGCAAAACCTTAACTCATGTGTTAGAGTCAAGGTTGAGAGACATTGCCCTATCAATCAAGGCCAAACATTTTCCAGACTTTCTCATATATATTTTTTTTTTCACACCTAGATTTTGAAACATAATAAGATCTGTGTTTTAAGGGAAGATTAGTTTAATGAATGATATGTTTGTGTACCTGATCATCTTGGGAGTCATTTTCTGCTACATCTTGCTCCTGATCTGGTTCATCAGGGAGCTGTGTAATATATAAACAACCAGTGTATATACATTATACACCACACACTATACTCTCTACTACATGTGGTTAGCAAAGGTGCAGTTCTACATCCACAAGCTTTCAAACCATACAATATTCAATGACATTTAATAATACACTACACATTAGCGCAGGAGCAGTTTTTTTTTTAAATGTTGAAACTCATATTTTTTTATTATTATTATTTCTTTTTTGCACAATAATATCTTAACACATATTTTAAGTTCTTTTCAGAAAGACATTCTCCATTTTCTAGGGAACAGCAAGCCTCCCTCTTATTTTCGATGCTTTATAACTACATGACTATTATCTCAATCTAATGTGTAATATCCAAATTCAAATTCCAATTAGAAATCAAATGTTAGTTACTCTCAGTATGAATGGCTAAATATCTAAAAATCAATATCTAATATTAAAATAGAAGAATAATGATCTAAAACTAAATGTGAGGAAAACAATTTCACATTAGACTTCAAGGATATTTTAGTAAAATGAGGTTTTAAATGCATTTAAAATTTTGTACTGTCTCTGATTCTAATCCATAATTTTGTAAGACAAATTAATAAAGAGTTTACATTCAAATTTTAAAAACTGCTCTCTATCCCTTTTGCATTTTATTTTTATACAAAAACCTTGAATATTTGGTTATTCTTGCAAAATGTTTACAGCAAGCAAATGGAATGCTTAGGAGTAATGAAACATTGGTAGATACAAAAGATGGCAAATGAACATGCAAGCTATCTTTAAAGTGATGATATCAAATGTTGATAAAGAGATAAGCTATTTTAGGAATCCAGAAGCATGTAATAAGCTGTAAACATTATCCTACTGAATTTCTTATATGGACTTGTCCATGTTAGTAACTGTTCATTATCAATTTTGGGGATATCAGGATGAAAATTTGAAGTTTGTCAGCTGATAGTATAGAACTTTGTCAGACTGCTTGGATGTACAGACTGGCATGGTTCTATACTGATATACTGGTGGCAAAGGTGAATTGCTTTAAGTTTCAGCTGGGTAAGGTTTACAGATAATTTGCTTTTGTATTCAACCCACTAGCCAGCCTCTTCCAAAGATTTTTTGTAGTTGGAAAAAAGTGTAAAATTAATGACTGTAAAAAGAAAGTAAATATAAAAATATCCTGTAATTTATATGGAGTAATATATACATGTATATTTAAGAAAAATTATAAACAAACAAGAGGGCCATGATGGCCCTGGATTGCTCACCTGACACAACCGCATCCAAGCAATGTCTTAAACAAGCATCATGGCCAAGTTTGATGACAACTGAGTCAAACATGTGACCTCTAGTGTGTTATAAAGATTTTTCCATATTTGGGCAATGTGACCTAATTTTTGACCGGACACGACCCATATTCAAACTTGACCTAGAAATCATCAAAACAACCTTCCTGACCAATTTCCAGGAAATTTGGATCAAAACTGCAGCCACTAGAGTGTTAAAAAGATTTTTCTATTTTTAGCTCCTGTGACCTAGTTTTTGACCGGACATGACCAATCTTAGCACTTGACCCAGAAATCATCAAAACAACCTTCCTGACAAATTTCCAGAATATTTGAATCAAAACTGCAGCCACTAGAGTGTAAACAAGCTTTTTCTATTTTTAGCTCCTGTGACCTAGTTTTTGACCTGAGATGACCCATCTTCGAACTTGACCCAGAAATCATCAAAACAACCTTCCTGACAAATTTCCAGAATATTTGAATCAATACTGCAGCCACTAGAGTGTTTACAAGCTTTTTCTATTTTTAGCTCCTGTGACCTAGTTTTTGACCGGAGATAACCCATCTTCGAACTTGACCTAGAAATCATCAAAACAACCTTCCTGACAAATTTCCAGAATATTTGGATGAAAACTGCAGCCCCTAATGTGTTAACAAGCTTTTCTATTTTTAGCTCCTGTGACCTAGTTTTTGGCCGGAGATGACCCATCTTCGAATTTGACGTAGAAATCATCAAAACAACCTTCTTGACAAATTTCCAGAATATTTAGATGAAAACTGCAGCCACTAGAGTGTTAACAAGCTTTTTCTTTTTTTAGCTCCTGTGACCTAGTTTTTGACCGGAGATGACCCATCTTCGAACTTGACCTAGAAATCATCAAAACAACCTTCCTGACAAATTTCCAGAATGTTTGGATGAAAACTGCAACCATTAGAGTGTTAACAAGCTTTTTCTATTTTTAGCTCCTGTGACCTAGTTTTTGACCAGACATGACCCATCTTCGAACTTGACCTAGAAATCATCAAAACAACCTTCCTGACAAATTTCCAGAATATTTGAATCAAAACTGCAGCCACTAGAGTGTTAACAAGCTTTTTCTATTTTTAGCTCCTGTGACCTAGTTTTTGACCGGAGATGACCCATCTTCAACTTGACCTAGATATCATTAAAACAACCTTCCTGACAAATTTCCAGAATATTTGGATGAAAACTGCAGCCTCTAGAGTGTTAACAAGCTTTTTCTATTTTTAGCTCCTGTGACCTAGTTTTTGACCCGAGATAACCCATCTTCGAACTCGATCTGTATTTCATTGAGACAAACATTCTGACAAAGTTTGATGATGATCCAATCAAAACTGTGACTGCTAGACTGTTAACAACCCAATTGTTGACTACGCACAACGCAAGCCCCATCACTATACCTCACCTTGACCACTTCGTGGTCAGGTGAGCTAAAAATAAACCAACAAAACAATTTGGTACAGTCAATAAAATGACACAACAAACAGAACAACACAACACCAATACACTTAGCAGGGATTTCAATTTTCACAAGTGACAAAATTCGTAAACATTCTTTATTACAATCAAATTTTATGGCATTTCCAAGGTAGACAGGAATTTATCCAAAACTCTCTCATCAGATTTGAAAATTCAACAATTAGTTTATCCTTTCTTTTATGATGGGGCATAAATCGGATTAAATTAACTTCAATACACCATATCAAATAAAAACATTCAGCACATGAAACTGTCAAGATTCAAACCACAGCGGCGAGGGGCAAGTGGTTTTAAGTAAATGACCTAAACCACTTGGCCATGGATGCCTGTATTTGCAAGATAGTTTCTTATTTACCGACATCACCTTCTTGAAGTAAACTAACACAACAGGTTCCATTCAAATACTGTAAAATGATGTACCGTTTTTCTGGAATAACTAGTATATCAAGCTTATTTCTTTTATGGAGCACCTGTTACTAATATAGTACTAAAAACATGAAAAATATGTTATTGAATAATCTCAGTGTATTTGATTATTATTGAGTCATTTGAAAGGAATCACGATTTATGTCTGACCTTTCATTTCATTCAAACACTAATGATTTTCTCTCCAAGCAAACAAATTAAATCTGCTTTCCAAATGAAATCTGCATTCAGCGCCGAATAATCTGAACAGATGTATTAGTTTGTTGATATCACATTGCTCAATCATTATTTTACCCCTTAAAATTTCTCATTTTATTCCCTAGACCACTCAAACATGAAATTGAAAAAGTTCTCAAACACTACAACGGATTTTAATTAGTACATTTGGTGAATTTAAATATCAGATCACCAACAATATGGGATTTTAGCTCCTTATTTTTCTATAAATAGAGGTTCATTTAATTGTACACATTTCATTTCCTGAATGCAATCAGTTCTTTCGCAAAGGTTTGATATTGCTTACAGTGGGACATCACTTTATATATATACTATACATAAATTAAACATTGGACATGAATTCCTTTTACATCTGACAGACATATCTTAATCTATATTATTATGGACACATGGAATTTATGCCATGTACAGGTATCATAAACAAAAACATTTTGAACACACCTTACTTTAATATCAAAAGATAGGAAATTACTGTGTTGAAAAAAAAAATCCCTTTTTTTTAACCCAATACAAAAACCTTTCATACTGTCAACAAAGTCGGTCAGCTTGTGAAAGTAGAAGTCCCTGACAAAACAGGGTTATAGGGGCTACAGTAACAATCAAGTTTTACCTTTTCCTGCTCCACTTCTGTAATCTGCTGCATCTGTAGATCCATTAACTGCTGCTGCTTCTTAGCTTTCTTTTTTAACTTTTTCTTCTTGTTTTTGGACATTTTTGCAGCATCAACTGGCTTTTCCCTAGGTGCTGTGCTCACTGTCACAAAATAGCAATTAAGTATGGCATAAACAAGAGGATGACCATAATGGACCTTTATTGCTAAACAGTAGGACATTGCTAGTCAAGCAATCTTCAGAGAAAAAGTTGGAAATTTTATTTCAAAACATTGCTAAATTTTTACAAGATACCTGCTCAAAGTGAAAATGTTAAGTTTTGTTTGTGCTTGTGATAAGTCACACCAAGGACGTTATCTTTGCTCATTCTCAGTAACCTGTACCAAAACCTATTTTATTCACAGAAATTAGTTAAGAATTTTTTGCATTGATTTCTAAAATTTACTCAAAAATCCATTTATGTGGGTATAAGAGCTTATAGAAGTACAAGATAATAGATAAGTACAAGCTATTATTGACAGTTTTTAACCTATTATGAGAACACGTGAGCCCAGTTTGTAAATTTTGAGGCGTCAATGTAGTTAAAAGCACAACAACAGCTTAATTATGACATTTTATAATTGGGAATTTTTGGACATCATTTTGGGAAAAGCATTTTCTGCCATTGAGAATGAGTCCATTAAACAGACCAGTGGAAGTACAAAAATAAACATTGACATAAACCCTTTGCCTGCTGAATTTATAAAATGGACTTGTCCAGCTATTCTCGGACTGTCCTTTTTTTTAGAAATATCCATATTCAAATTTAAGCTTCATCTGGCAACAATTCAAAGCCTGGTCAGAATGGTACTGATTTGCAGGCTGGCCAGGCTCCATACTGATAGCAAAGCTTATGACTTTTCACTTTCGGTTCCAGCAGAGTAAGGGATAATATCACATCATTTCTAGGAAAAATGTACCTGCTGATCCGGGCAGTTTAACACCCATTTTTTGCCATTCATATGCGTCTGCTGCCAACTTTCTAATATAGGGTTCATCAACACATATAAGTACATTCTCTGGTTTTATGTCTGTATGGATTATCTTACATTTAGCATGCAGGTAGTGTAAGCCTTGCAAACACTGAAATGGAAGTCAAAATTCAAATCATATTTTACAAAACTATATTTTAAAAAAGTAAAACTTAAAGAAAACACATATTTTTGACTTTATTTTTGTGCTGTGCCTTTAATTTGGTGAACCCCCACCCCCAGTAAATTCTTCTTTATTTTTTTCAAATACTGCTTAAGTAATTAATATTTAACTGGATTGTAAGTATATTTATACATTTCTTAAACTACAAATATACAGTTTCTTAAGTTTCATGTATTTGAAGATCTAGAGGCATGTCACTTTAATGATCAGTTTGAGACGATGACATACTGCCCTGCTATACATCCAATACAATCAATTATTTATATGATCCTACTACCAGACATCTTCACAGAAACAATAATAATTAACTGTCTCGTTATCAGCATCTTGATAATTGTACATTTTTGTCGTACAGACTTCACAATCTTTTCTTATATGTATAATAATAATCAACATTGAAATAAAATAATCGTAACAATAAAACTGCCTCAAAGTGTATAAAGCTTTGTCTTATGTAATATTTGAAGACATTTAAAAACATAACAATTAAGCTGTTTTCATCACCTTATGATTTTATCTTAAAAGATTTGTAACATTGAATGTCTAAGTTGTTTTAAAATGTAATTGAATATTGTACACAAACAAAATTAAATGTTCCTAAACAAAATATCATGCTTCTATTTTCCAGCAGGTTTGGCAATGATTTCACACATGCATCAGTGATTTTTCCCCCCTACATTTTACAGCCGAACAAAGGTTGTTTGCCCTAGCCCAAAATAGCTATATTTTCCCCTGACATGTCTTGAGCACATTCTTCATCAGAACCATGACTTAACAGCAGCTGACTTATATCAGCTAGTTGACAAATTTAATTGACTAAAAGATGTCCCTATATAGCCTCAGCTATGTACCATGCATGTTTAATTGAATCGAAATCAAAGTTTTATAAAGTGTATGGGTAAATTCAATTCTCAGTTTTCAGGCTTCCTCATTTTCTGATTTATTGTGCTATATTATCCAATTCAGAAAGCCACAGTTGTTATGAAAATAGCTTGCTTTCAATAAAATAAACTGACAAAATTTCTTTCATTCCAGGTATTCTGTTATCATTTAAATCACAATATAAAAATTAATTTCACAAAACAGCAAATATATATAAAGCTTTATAAACTTTACAATAGTAGATCCCATTAACCTTGAGGTAATCTTAATAACACAGTGAATGTCAAATTTATTATCTATTTTGCAAAAGCAAAAACAAAGAAATAGCATATTTTGTTATGAAATTCTAAAAATGTTTAGTGGAACATTACTGAATTCTAAACATCATACATGATTTTAAGTCTGTTTTTAATATTTCAATTGTGAGTTACTGTAAAACTATACACCCCTTCATTTAATAATAAATATTAAGGAATTAGTCAGAGGTGTACTAATTTAGTTTTAAATTTTTTTTTCCTGATCTTGAGTTTTAAGTCACTGTCATGGTCATATAGTGATATTTTGCAAAATTTAAGACACATGTGGGCACCTGCGTAGAAACCATCAATCTTAGGTAAACTAGCTAGATAAATATTTCGTACAAAAGTAATAAGCAGGATTCAATTCCACAGTGTTCAGGGGCGCATAATTTGAAGTCAGCGATTTTAACTACTTAGCTAAGTTACATAATTATAGACTAATCACCTGTTTAATAATATTTTTAACATTTTTAAGTGGGATTCCTTGATAGTTGGAACGGATGATAAACTTGAGTAGATTGTTGCCTAATACTTCGAACACCATGCATACATCTGTACAAACAGTTAAGGAATCTCTCCAATATTTTGATAAAAAGTGAATTCGTAACAGTAACATAAAACTGCAATGTCATTAAGATAATATTAAATTTTTTAATAAAAAAACTTTATCCTTAGTATATTTGTAATGTTTCACAGACATTCAAGAGCAGAAATATGACCAAACACCTTTATATTCAAATAAAATTTTGGTCAAGTGACAAAAAGTGTTGGCATAAAGTAAAAACTACACGCAATCTATAGGGCAATAGATAACAGCTATTTCAATCATTACTCATCCCTGCTATATCTATGTAATGAATCAGTCCTGACCTGGAACTGTCCATTGTCAACAAGACAAAATAACTTCATAATCAAACTACTTAAAACGTTACCTCACCACTTTACTTTGCATAGAAATAGAATAGCTTATTTCCTTATCATGCTTATTTCCCTATCATAATTATGTTTGTTTTCAACATGTTAACTTCCTGAAAACACTATTTTGTGAAGGATACGTGTTCCATTGACACCCGATATCTTAAAATCATCCAACAGTTGAACTGTTCTTTCCCTGAATGGGTCAATTTCATCTGCCTCTCTTACCTGCAATATGTTTTAACATATACATAATATATTACAATAATTACATGAAAGTCATATAACATACAATAGACTAAAAAGTTATTTTCAATTTCAATTCTAAAAGGGCAGTAACTCCTTGTACAAGTTTATCTGGCCAGGAACTAGTCTTATCATTTCATGCAGGAACTATAAATGCAGACCTATTTTTTTTTTTGTTGGATTTTTAGTTACACACACTTTTAAAGGCCACAAACACCCTTGACAATGACATTACTTTAACTTTTTGTTCCTATTGCAAGTACAGGAAGATTTCACAAAATATTTTCATCATATGCAAAGTATATTTTGAAAGAATATTATCAATTCTATTATCATCAAAAAAAGCAAAAGATATCTGCAATATATAATAAGAATATTAATCATTTTTCTTCAGCTGCTGAAATATCATTTCTGAAGAGAGGGAAAGTAAACTTATCCCTATTTTATGATTCCTAAAACAAATCTTGAAGTTTCTAAATCAAACCACCCATTATTAACAAAGTCTCATCTGTCATGAATGATGGATCGTTATACTTCTGAACTTACACCTCTTTTATACCACTTTCTCAGCAAATTGGTTAATACGCTATTTTAGGATTCAATAAAATATTCAAGAAAATACAAGCAGTGCACTGAGAGTTTTAAATTGCAATACAGCAAAGATTTAAGCCCTAACTCTATTTTAGGACTTTGTGGAAAACAAGGCAAAACAATTAGAAACTATACAGTAAAGTTGTGTCAAGTGAAAAGAATTTTTTGCTTGTGCATCTTATCCCATTAACAAGGAGAATTTAAGTGAATTATAATACAAACTTACACATCTGAGAAGTTTGATTTCATCAATGGCAGTTTCAGTATAGTGCTGGGCACTCTTCACAACCTTCATGGCAACAAATCTTTTGGCTCTGGAAAAAAACATGAGAGAATACATAGCTATGAGTGGAACATTTAAATCAGCCATACATTCGTTTATATAATTCATGATACTGTGTGTATCCAGATTGGATCAAAGCCTGTACAATTTGACACAATACCTTTTGTTTTGGAACACTATATTGGCAATCAGTAATTTTGGCACAATCCAATCTTGTCAGGTCTAGGAAGAACCAGTTCAAGTAAACAACTTTGTATAACAAATGCTGGAAAATATATCTACTTCAACAGGATTTAACTATGACAAAAATGTATACTATGAATATTTTGTAAAGAAACAGAATGGACTTGCACATTTCCCTCATCTACAATATATTATGAATGCAAGAATAAATCTTGAAATTTAAAATAATCATTCATGCATATTTAGAACTTCAACTAACAACAATATAACTTTTAAAGAAAACATTATTCTTAAACTAAACTAACATGTGCAAAAAAACATGATTGTTTTTTTGTTGTTTTTTTTATGGGTTTTTTATACAACGAACAAAAAGGCAGAAATCTGTCAACTTGGTTTTATTGCTTGTTTCTGTACCAAACCTGTTCCCACATTTTCATCCAACAATGTATGTAATTTATGTGTAACTGTTGTTCAGATATATACAGAAATAAACAGTAACCTATAGTCATTTCCAAAAACCTTGAGCTAATGCTTTATTTTGCATCCTTACTTGTATTCAAGACATTTTAAGGATTTGCAGTAAGTCAGCCTTGATCACATATTTGCAGACAAAAAACAAGAGAGAGTATTTTGGGATAGTCTCAAAGGCTTTAATCAATTTGAAAAACCAATACTGGATTCCTAGTTAAGTAAAGAAATGATCTTGAAAGCTCACATTTGCTGCTGTAATAAAAAATTCTGAATTTGTGATCTGAAGAACGTAGCAATCAATTACTCCATTCAATACTTTGGACTGTATCAGACTGTAGGAGCATGTTGTCTTACAACAAAAACAACATTTACATCTGTAATGCTCATTAATCTAAAATCTTTTCAGCATACTAGATACATTACATGAATCAGAATGGCCAGAATGGGAATTCACTTGCAGATCTGATCAGTCTCATTCAGAATAACTGGTTAACCCATTATGGCATAACAGATCTAGGTCTCATCCTTGAATATGCAAATGATGGGGTTTATCAATATAATGTAGATTATGTCACTCAACTTCTCTCTATCATTCAGCAAGACCAATAAGACAAATATGATCAGTTTAACAATATTATCAGTCTTGGAATACAGAACATCCTAATTTCTCATAAGTTAACATTGCACCTGATGCCCCTCCCACTCCAATAATCATTAAACTAATCAACTTCATTCTTTCGAAGCATGATCTTCAAATACTAAGAAATCATTTAACCCAAGTAATCACTCCAAATACCCTTTGACCTTTCATACGAAAAATTACCCAATTAATAAACATACAAATATAGCACAGAGTAAAAAGTGCCAACTGGAAGTAACTCATTCTGCAGAATCATTCAATGAATGAACAATAAATACTGTATTCAATCATGGTACAAACAATGTATATAATTTGTTCACTCACTCTGTCTGTGCCCTGTAAGAAAATCATCAACAATTACAGACAGCATGTCTTGAGGAAAAATATTCAGCATTAGTTCTTCCTATAGGGCAATAATATACATATATCGTTGGCATTGCAATAAATGTAAACCATTCAGTAGCGTTGTGATTTACTAGAAACTGGTAAATTGCATGATGTCTGGTTTAAATCGGTGTGAATGACACTTATTAGAATGATAGAATAAATTTCAAATTTTCCAGCATTGAAGGAAAGAGAAATGACATTCAAGTAACCCATAAATGTCAATAGCCAGGGTATACATTGTACAGTAACCACATACATAGATAAAACTATAGCAAAAATATTTCTCAACTGCTTTTCTGGCTGACAGAGTGTTTTTCTTGTTGTTTTTGCTTTAATTTATTTGTTGTTTTTTTAAGTCAAAGGAAAATTGAATGCAGTATGGTGATATATAGTAAACACTCTTAGAAATATGTAAATCAGAGTCTAGTTAGGCACAGAGAAAGTCTACCCTGGTCTTGCTCTAAAATGATGGAATTTGCGGGTCATATTTCTTCTAGCATTCAGAAAGTTTAAAATAGGTAAATAATAGAAGTATTTGACTTACTTGAGATCCCAGCATAACCAGACAGTGGAGAAATGTCCCCACCCTAGCTTCCTCACAACATGGTATCTGTTATTAAATAAATCCCCAATCTTCACTGGATGATATCCACCTGAAAATGTACAAACACAAAATGTCATCATTATGCTACCAAATATCCATTAGTATTTCTTGTTCCACCTTAACTATATGCAAACCACACTTTAAATGTATGCAGTGGCTTATGCAGGGATTTCATTATGTTTCCAAGATGTTGCTTTTTTATTATATACATATTTTGTGTTTATCAGTTCCATGTAGAAATAAATAGAAAAGAAATTACCAAAAAGTAGCCAAATGGCCCCTAACATGTTCCACCATGATGGATTCTACATAGCCACAAGGTCATTATAAAAGCAATGCTTAGGTTTTCTTAGTTTAAATCCCAGTTTATCAGTATTTTTAATCATTTACATGCACAATGAGGAGCTGGTAAATAGTGTAACGCTAAATATCCTAAATAGACTTGTGGACAGAAGATTCATCATTTTTATGGGAATTTATTTGCTAGTACATGCAAGTACTGACTGAATAGAAAACAGTAAAGACATTAATTTGGAAAAATGTGCCGCCTGATCTTGGTCTGCACTGGTGACATGGGCATACTCAGTTGCTGCCTAGAAGGCTTAAGGTTAATATTGTCACAGTCAACATATCCCCATAGTGCAATTCATTTACAACTCTCTGTAAATCTTACAAATAGTAAACCAATCACATTTCCACCAATCAGATTTCCAATTCTTTTTCATCTGTTCATTATTTAGAAGTAGCATAGTAATTAATCAAGTGATTTGTTTTTTGCTACATTATACAAATTGAACGATCATCTTGTTTTGCTGACAAAATTAATGTTATGACCCTAGAATACAAATTTATATTAAAGTAAATTGTTCTAGAACAAAATATTATTATTCATCTTACAAATGTTCATTTTATGAACATGTTTTTTTTTTAAAGTAATAATTCATAAGAATATCCAATTGAAACATTCCTATTGTTTTTATGAACATTTGAAATACTTATAGAAAATGTGTGCATTGCAGACCAATCCACTTTAAGCTTTTTTTCAAGTGTAGAAGCCAATAGAAAAATATAGTCAGATTCCCCCTGTCTTTACAAAGTAATCATACATATAATTTATAGCACATATAAACAGTCTCTTGTTTCTGTTGAGCAGAGAAACAATTTTAAGGGGCATGTGTAATGGTGGCTGTTTGAACAATAGCTTGATTTACATTTATCGCCTGTAGTGGCTAATAAACACAGTTTATATTTCAGAATATCCACTAATTTTTATTATTTTCTGTATTCTCCCGGCATGAGAACTAAATATAACAAATGATATACAAGATTATTACAGCTGGATTTTGGCAGAGAGAAAATGTTACTGCATACAGGTGGTGTTACCTCAGGCAAAAAGTATTTAATGACCAGGTGAAATGCTTTTTCCCTGTGAATAGGTTAGACTATAATAATATTAACAATCATTGTTCTTTCCATTATTCCTCCCACAGCAGGTAGGTACTCAGCAGATATACAGTGGTAAAAAAATTAAGATGTGGACTGTTTAAGAAAAAGGGATAATAAAAAGTTGTAATTCATAATACAGGAAGAAAATTGTAACAATCATAATTATTAACACATACCACACCATGAAATTTTTTTTAAGTAAACCTATAAATTTCTAACATTTCTATGAGACAAATGGCAAATTTACCCTTCTTTATACTACAGTAGCATTACTGTCAATTCACTGAATCATTTTAAAGATCTATTTAATAATATCTTCAAGCTTAACTGATACTCAAATGTACCATAAATAAAATGTTTATAGTTCAAGACTTTTGACTTTATATTTTCTTTTTTTTCCAATTCCACTGCTTGCTACTTTAAAATTTTCTGAACTTGCTCAAAACATTGATGTAAGGTTAAGGACAGTATGGCAGAAGGCTACTTTACACTGGCAGTTCTTCAGGGCAATGGTGATTTACACATACCTTTACAATAGTCTTTGGGGTCTTCTTGTTCATCATCGTCAGAGCCTAGAATCTCTTCATCCTCTTCTTCCTCATCATAAATTGGATCATGCTTCCCATGTGAATCAGATCTGAAAATAACCAATACAATTATTTTCAAGAACATATTGCCATATAGATCATACAGGGCTCGAATTTAACACTCGCAAACTCGCAAAATGCTAGTTGAAAAATGATTTTGCGAGTTAGATTTATGACTACTAGCAATTTTTTGCGAGTTGAAGAAAAAACGGAATACGCTCGTCAGGAAAATCTGAAATATAAATGGGGCGTAATATTCGCAGGTAGCCGAGTTATAAACTATGCGCGCACTTGCTGTCTGGTTTACATTTTCTATACCTTAACCTCGCTTAAAAAAGTACACAAATTTAAACCAGTCCAAATTTCATTTTGTCCGTGTAAATCAAGCGTGATCGGAATAAAATGTCTAAACGAAAAAATAACAAACTTCTTCCACTTACTGAAGCAAATGTGTCTTCCGATAACAATACTCTGAGTACAGAAGATGATTCACAGTCTATCAAAAGAAAGACAATCAGACCTTCAGTTAAAAATTGGAGAAAGAACTGCATGTCAATCTTACGTACTAACTCGATGACGATGGAATTGTTGCCAAAAATATTTTGCGCCGATTTTGTGCTCATAATCCAGACCAGACATTGTCGGTTGGTTTATGGCGACAATATTGCATTATTATTTTTTTTACATGTAGATTGACATTGATAAGAATCCCTGTCCCCTAAATCAAGTTTTTGAGTAGAAAGTTACGTCGCTGATTCGTACCCTGGGCAGTTCGAACTCGTCCAAATAAATTACAATTTTAAACAATTTTGGAATTAAAAAATCATTGTGGTAAAAAGTGCTAGTTGAATTCAGTTTTTGCTAGTTAAAAATTTGTCCACTAGCAAAAAATTGCTAGTGGCCAAAAAAGTTAAATTCGAGCCCTGTCATACCACCTTAATTTGCACATCACATAAATACATCTATGCTGCTCTAAGCCTCCATGGTGACACATTCATTCAAGTGTTTGCCATCGGAAATAAAGGAAGTCTGTACCTTATAAACAAATATTTATGACCCTGTTCCAGTATAAACACTAAATCAATCAACTCAATCAAAACTGAGTCTGCAATTTACAATTTAAGTTAATTTTTCCATATAAAAGATTATCCACTGACTCAATTCAACACTAGGTATTTCAGGTGGCACAAACAGCATTGCTAGCATGTGTATTGATATCTGTAAAAAAAAATAGCCATAGGCTTTGCTAAAGTGACATTTTCTTTACCAGCTCCTTAGTAATTTTTATGAAATGAATTTTGTTTAAGACATGCAAGCCTAGGAAAATTTTATGTGTTACATTCTAATGTGTAATTTTCTCTTCCAACTAGCCTTTAGAAGTACAGTTGTCCTTTCATTTTGACACCAACATTGCCCCTTAAGCAATAAAAACCGACCTCTTTCAGATGAAAATAAATCAAGAAAGATAGCTAAGACAAATATTTCAAATGACAAAATGCACAAAAAAACAAAAAACATTTTGCATTGTCATGCTCAATCAGAAATTCAGAATTATACTAAAAACTTTAAATTTTCAAACTTTAAGCCCTCATCAACATTTAAAGAATAATATCAATACTTCTGATCAACCAATTTGATTTTTTTTTGTGCAAGAAATATTCCTCCAATGTTTGTAACACAATATTATTTTCAAAGTTAATAAAACAACAAGATTCAGATGGCTTCATAACCAGATTCATTTAATAATTATGTCAATCTTCTCAAATTTATCTCCCTTTGCATGTTTTTTTTACATTGAAAATATATCAAAAATAATATATATACATATAAATATAAAGTACAAACATTAGTAATCACTCTTTCAGTGACAAAAATATTTTGAGTCATGGTGTAGTCAGCTGTTTACATACTTTAACATGACAGCTAATATCAATTCAGTAAAGCTATTTACATGTTATAAATGGTTAGCTTTAGATAAATATCTTTTTTTAAAGACTGATGCAAAATAGTCTTAAAAGTTAAAATTTAGTAACTTTTGTTCTCAATAAAAAGACAAGAATAGCAACTTCATAACATATCAATTTAACATCAACCAATATATATGCACAAAATAATGTACATATATATAAGTAACTGTTTTTTCCATAGTTTTATTCTTAGTAAATTTATATTTACTATTATACTTTTAATTTCTTACTAAAAGTTAAAATCCGCTTCAATAACAAAGATTTTTAAAATATATCAAGGACAGCATGCAAAAGCAAACAAAAGTCCTTAACGAATATTGCCAAAATCTTACAACTTCTCCACAACATGCAATACAGTAATTCACATCACCTGAATGGTGCAACAGCTGTTGATCTCATGTCATATATGCAACACATCAATTCCAAATTTCATACCCTCAATTCGCTGTATCAAAATTTTTTGTTTTTCCAAATACTGTATGGCAAAAATACACAATGTGATTCAAAGTGGAGCAAAAGATAGTTGAATCTTGTCCATATCACTTCTCACAATGTCACCAAACATATAAAGAAAATATTTTGTCTTATTTTAAACCATCCTAATCCTTCATTCTTTACCAGACTGTCACTTTTGAGTAAGTAAACTTGTCAAGTTGTTTTTTTTAAATACATAAATTACACACACATTTTTCTAAATATATAATAATATTTTCCTACAGTTTACATTTTTAAAAATCATAATGACACTGGAATATATGTTATGTTACAAGCACCATTATGTAATATTATCTTCCTTCAATGAGTGCTTAAAAGTATCCCATCATTCCATAATAAACAAGGTCAATCTTTGCACATTTGTACATACAACTGTCTCAATGATCCTTACACAAAGAAATTAAACACTTTTACTTCCAGAAAAAAATAAAGATGGAAAAATATATATAAGAAATTCTCCTATGTTAAAACTTGATAACATCTTGTTCAGATGAATTACAGCACTGCTATATAGACACAATGTACAAAAATTCAATTAAATCCATGTTTGTCCTTATTTATAACACACTTCTATCATCAGTAACTTATCATATTTGAAAACCACATGCAAAAAATGCATTGAAACCATAAACAAACACACATCATAAAGCATTTATGACATGTTTGCACTTTTCATCTAAAATAAAATCACATACAACCTGTCACAGTAAAAGGAAAATCAAGCACTATCCAAAATGAAATTTAAACTGTAAAAATTTATACAAAGCATGTATCGTTCTCATAGAAAATGGATATAAAAGTATTCGAGCAAACTTGGCACATAAACAATATCACAACAAGGTTGACATCTCAAGTAAATCGCTCGTTCATTACTAGAAAAGTCTGTGACACAAAGATACAGAGAGAGTTTTGCCTCGATTATGCAGATATTCTGAGATATTCTGCATAACGTCCAATACTTTCAATCACAAGCAGAATATTTGGAGAAACAGTTATTTCTTTTGCCTAACATAAAGGGAGTGCCTATCAGACTGTTCACTCATTTGCTTATGATTTTTGCTGAAATTATCAGAACAATTTCTATGTAATTCCAGACTTCTGCCTTATGTTGAAAGAAGTTTTTAGCAGAACATGATCAAGATTTTTCAAACAAATCTACATCCTCTCAAAAGCATTAAATTTAATACAAGAGAAAATGAAATTTAATACATGTATGCAGCATCTTATTTATTTTATTTTCTTCGGATGAGTAAGTTTATATTATTATTATTATATATGGATGAAGGTGCATTATACATAGTATTATATCAAAAGCAAAGTTAATGGGTATACACACAACATTTATATTTTAATATCTTTTTTATTACAAAATAATGGACAGGGTTCTCACTAGGACTTTAAAACATGGAGTCCATGGACTCCCAACCCTGAAAAAGTTGGAGTCAAAAGCGCGTCGCAATTAATATGTTTACAGATTAATTAGTCATTCAATGTTCACAATAGCATTGCTGATATTTTGAATGTTCAAGAGACTTCCAAAGTAAATAGTTATTCAAAAGAAACTCTGAACTACATAGTATAATTATTGTTTTGTTGTTAATATTTATTATGAAATTATAATCATTATAATGCATCAACCCATGGAAATCTTTTTTTTTTTTTTTTCACTTTTATACCAAATCAAATTTTTCTCTGGTTAAATAAGTCCACTCTTAAGACAAAAAGTTTGTATTTGTTAAAAAAAAAACGTAAATGTATATAGGCAGCGTTTAGCGGAATGAATAGGAAAATCGTGTACAGATTCACACAGTGTGTAAGAGATTCATCAGATCGACGATTATTTTAGCAATTATCTTCAAAAGGGGGCAAATTAAAGATCGACATTTAAAGATTTAATGTTGATTAAATAATAAAGAAACAATTCATTCGCATGTTTGGCTTGGAAACCGAGAATTTTTGCGAAATTTTAGGGTTTCTGGCGAACGTGAAATCGCCGATGTTCGGGATCAATTTTCGGATAGAGAAAAGCGTATGTGTACCTGGCATTTCGGCACAATATCTTAAATTCTTAATACTCTTAAAGAAAGTTTTTGCAAGAATGAAACTAAAGCAAAATTGTGCCTAGAAAATGCCGAAAATATTCGACAATCATTCACGGATTTATATTACAAATTAATATAAATCCGTGAATCATTATAATGCCGAAAATATTCGACAATCATTCAAAATTACACTCAATTGTAATTTTAGAAAACAGTCTTAAAACTTGCGGCGTAAATAGTCGATAATTTTATCCTTTTGTCGGTAAAATTTGCTAATTTCCAATCAACTGTTGATCAAAGATATAAAATTATCACCTCGTGATATATCTGGTAATTACATGTACTGTACAGCGCGTGTATACATTAGTCTGACCACTATTGCGTGATAATGATCGGAAGCGTTATCGCTGATTGGCTAATTGCTTCACGGGTAGATGTGCATAGGACCGCCTACCTATAGACTGACACGCGCTGACGCATTTGTGTATTTGTGGTTGTAAACAATCGGGAATGTTTATGCGTCCCCGGGCAAAATTTAGCGTACGTGGAATCCTTGCTCTGAAATATATGCGTCCAGCTGCAATAAACATGCGTACCGGGACGCCGAAATAAGCGTCCCCGAGAACCCTGAATGGATTCCAAATCCCAACAGTTTATATTTTACTTCACTTGCATATTTAGATAGGACAAATGTGCAATAACAAGAGGGCCATGATGTCCTTGGGTCGCAAACACATTGATACATTGCTAGGAAAGGTCACAATTCTTCAATGTATCAGTGAGTAAATAAGTCACATTGGGTATCATTTTTACCCAAGTTGTGTTATAAAGTTTATAAAATTTCTTTTGTTGTCATCTAGGAAATACTACATCTATAAGTTCTTTATACAAGAAGATTTAAATGTGTTTTTACCCAAGGGACACCCAGGAGAAAAATTGATATCATTTCTGTAGAAGAATCTGAACTTACATGACAATTATCTGATACCTGTACATCATAATATTATGTGTTTAATTATAATACTACTATACCAAATATTTTCTTCAGTTTTAATATAATGTCTTTAAACTTATGCATGATTAAAGCCCCAAGCACTATGCCCCAGGAATTCTTTAAATTTAATTTCTCAAAAGCTTTTTATTTTTGGTTCTCCTTTAAAATTTCCAAAAAATCACTCAGTTATACTGATTCTTTTGTATGGAAGTCAAAATACTTCTTTGTTTACATTTTGCTACTTTAATGACACATGATTTCACATCTAGCACTACTTTTTAAGGTAACAAACATCTAATATGCCCTAAAACCACTATCTACACATTATAAAATTCATTTACACCCTTTCTAAAGAAGTAAAAATTTATTTATTTCTGAGGGAAATTAAATGTGACATGTGAAAACAATACAACACTGATCAAGCCTTATTTTGACTTCATTATTTACAGTAACTTGAATTTTCTTGAATCAATGATCTTCATTATTGGTCTATCTCACTGTGTCACTCAGAAACATACAAATTAAAGCAACAGAACCATGACTGAATTACTTCCTCTGATAACTTCCTCAATATACTAGTTGCTAGCATGAAAGATGTCTATAAATCAAACAAAGTCTATTGAACAATCAATATAACAGCCACAGTTTACTCTCATGGACTGGACTGTGCTATCACATACATTTATTGACATCGTGTAAATGTACTGTTCTATAAGAGACCATAATGTCACGTTCCATAAAGATATAGCATCAAGACTCTGTATAGAAAGAAAAAAAACAACACATAATAACAAGATCAAATCATCATAACAAGCACAAAGTTTATGCTCAAACACAATAAAGCTATATTATCCTCATGGGCTTTATTCCACATGTGTACACTAATCAGGCCATGAAAGCATCTTAACAATCTTCTCCTAGTAAAGGTCAAGAGAGGGAAGACAGAATTCAAGATTTTTATAATAGAAAATACTTAAAAAAAAGAGCTTTCTTAGGAAATCAGTCATATTTACCACAGGTTAAGAGAGGTTAAGAAGAGAGGTTTTGTAAAACTAGTTAATTTAATATAGAAAACTGTTAATGACATTATTGTTAACAAACATATGGCAACAACACTTGCATTCATCTTGAATATCTATTAAGATGTCTTTCAAAAATTCCCTAAAAATAGTACCAATAACACATTGTGAAATTAAAAAATTTAGGGGGTTTCAGTACATGTATGTATTTTACTCAAGTCGAGGCGTGCAACTGAGTGTTAAATGATATAGTTAAGTGTGTTGGGAGAGGAGAGAAGACAATCTGTTTCAGAAAGAAAGGAAAATACATTACTGTATCATTAACTTATGTAATCAAAGTTCAAATACATGACATTTATTTTCTGTGAGTGTGTATTTGATTTGATAAATGATCAGACACAACTTGCTTCAAGGTAGATACAGGAAACTTTAATTTCTACTGTTTTGTTTAATATAATTATATATATGTCCTTTTAGAAAAATAGCAAAAAATAGTTAATACAATAAAAACTCAACTTTTCTTAGGGTTAAACGTGATATTAAACTTAAGTAAAGGGGCATAATTCTAAACAACTGCTTCTCAGAATGACTTGCCCTTGATAATAAACGAATATTTTAAGTATACAGTATACTTATAAATATTCAGAAAATATAAATTCAGTTTGTAATGTTCAAATCCTTCCTAGTTAATATCTTCAATACCATAGTTCTGATTCTCAATTTCTGTTATACAACCTTAATGACTAGATATTGACTAGCTCAAAATAAGTATTTATTTATAATTCCTCTAGGTTCAAAAATGTCATAAAGTAATGAGAAGTCTCTGACCATAGTAAAACCAGGCAATAGAAAATGTATCACTAGATATGGGTACCTCAATATTGTATCACGATACTGTATTGTAAGGGTAATAATCACGATTCATCCATATATAAACAATATTGGACCATCTCTAAAATTGCAGGTTTGACTTTTTAACAATCTCCTATGCAGTAATCTCCCCTGATCAGTAAAGAGATCTCTGCCACCACACATATTTTTAACAATATTTGGTTATTTAACGGAAAGAGAAAAATGACGTTAGATTTTCTATGTGTTGGTCGATATTTACATTAATTTTGAATTTTGATGTTACGTCATGTGACTTTCATCACCATGTGACATCTGTGAAAGCAGTGATTACAATCTGCTATGGGCGGTTATCACTGTGAAGAGTATGACTTTTTAAGTTAATATCTTTAATAGTTTATTGGAAAATGAACATTAACCTATTACCTATTTTAGGTACAAATGACCTTGACCAATTGACCTTAAAATGGGGTCATACACAAAGTTTCAATGCAATGGCATTGAAGTTTTAATATGACCACAAATAAAATCTTGACTAAAAGGTAAACCAAAGCAGCCATCATTGTCATCATGACAATAGTTATGCTTTCCCTGAAAATAAGTAAATTAAATACATTATTTCAAATCACTAGATAAAATGATTTAGTATGGATGAATATTTTTGCAAAATGTGGTATGGTTTTTTTTAAACTCTTGCAGTCTTAATTTTTTGTAAGTTTAATACCATTTTCAGAAAACCACTCACTCAATCTGTAACAGCCATACAGCATGCAACAGCACAGTTAAATACATGTAAACAAACCTTTCTGAAAACTTTCATTTCCATTCCAACAAAATCAAAGTTGAACCTTTAACTTGCCACTCACTGATATTTAATGATGGAGCAAAAATACATACAGAAAACAACAATTGTATATACCAAGAACAATATATCTGACAATATTTTTTTTACATAAAAACAAATTAATATAAACAGCAAACAAAATATCATTTGCAAAAAAATAATCTTATTTAGCATTAGGTATTTCTTACAAATAATTGTACTTATACATCCAGACAGACCAAGTTACAAGTTCGATCAGTTCATTTTTAGGTAAAAAATCTGCCTAAATCAAAGTACAATTACAGAACATTTTCTATTTTTGAGTTATTTTGCTAAAAAAGAAATACATCTAATACTTAGTTTTCAAAATCCTAGAAATTATTAATGCAGAGAAATATAAGAGCATAAAAAAACATATATAAAATTTTCTTCATAAATACATTAACAGCCTGGTTCTATAGCCTGCTAAAACATCTGCCACAGAATAAAAAGCGCCAAAAAACAGAATAAAATTAATGCAAATGAGAAGAGTGCAAACTCCTGTAACTGATAATGCACGGGTAACACAGGTAGCACGGGCTATATGAAAGCGCAACAGGTTATTAGGCTGCGAAGGTAACTGAACATCCACTTACACAATGACGGCACCATGATGTAGCCAAGGATAATAATAGTGGAAGAAACGCAGATCTGGTTCACTGCTACAAAATACAGAATAACAACTGTATCACTGTTAACTTTGTATCTCAGTTTACATAACAAAATTCACCTAAATAGTTTTATTAACTGTGTTAAATACTTAGCGTATTAAAATGACAAACATCTGAGACCTGTAAAAAATTAGGATCTTTAAATAATTAAAGGTTATTAAAATGTTCAGATTTTAAGATATGCGTTTAAAATATTTTTATATCATGTACCGTACCCTATGAAATTCAATATGAATATGGCTTTACCCTAATTTTCCTTCTTAACAAATGGTCACTTGTCATACATTTCAAACATAGCACGCATTAATTATGAAGGAGAATAAAGTTGAACAATTTCCAGGGTATGCTGAAAGTATAAAATCATCTGATCTATTGAGGTATATGCTTCAAATCAAACCCAACAGCTAGGCAATACCAGTCATTTCAACAGGCCAATAATTTTCATAACATTGACAATGGACAAAGCAAAACAAGTCCATTATAAACAAGAGCCACCATCTAGCGGGGTCATGCTTGACTTTTTCTTATTTCTTTAACTCAAACACATTAAGACAAGAGTATTATTGTGAAGAGTACTCCTACAAAACATAATATTTTTTAAAACAAATAAACCCAAGTCCAAGTTTGAATCAAATCACAGTGTCAGTTATGACAATTTTAGCAAATTTTAATAATAAGACATTGACAATCAAGGTCAATGGTCAACAAAAAGTCAGGGTCTTATCAGAATAATTCAACATGTCCATTTTGTCATATGTGTTCTCTTGTCCAATATGAGTCAAATCTCTGAATAAATAACAAAATATGACAGTTTAAGCAAATTTTGATACTTTGACCTTGACAGTCCAGGTCAAGGTCATATCAGAATAATTCAACATGTCCATTTTGACGTAAGTTCTTTTGTTCACATATGAATCAAATCTGTTCAAAACAAAATTCAATAGCTTGACCTTGATGGCCAAGGTTAAATAAAGTTGAAATTAGATTAATTTGGTCTACCTGATATAAAGGTGAAATTACAATAGTTTTATCTACTTGAAATTCTTGTTCAAAAGATTATTGAGGTCAATGCCAAAGTCAAGTTCTGTCCAGTCTTCTTGAAGGTTTTGACCAAAGGGATGTTTTGTCCAAGTATGAAGAAATAAAATAATAATGGCCAAAGTGAAAGTTTTGGAGGGTGCAGACAACATGACTGTAGCAATACCTTGGATATTTTCTTTTGAAAAAGTCAAACTAAAAATAAGCAGGGAGCCAGGGATAGTGTAAATTTAATATGCAAGCTTTTTAATATTAGTACATTAAATTATGTAATTAATGTTTCTTTGAGAAATATCTTCTTATGATTAAACATGTTCATTTTGATATACATGGACATAAAATGAAATTTGTTATTGTGTGAAATTAAACTTTATTTGTCATACTGTATGTACATAAAAAACTAAATAATTATGCTTCTATTTGGTATGGTAATTGAAAATGGTAGGTGAAAACAATTTCTTCTCCAGCAAAAATAACTCATTGATTTTATCTCTTACTGAACAGCATAAATAGAACAATACAATGTACTTTTGAAAAGAATACTTGCGGTAATCTATTTAAATTTATCAAAACAAGATATGTTTGTAAAACATGTATGCCCCCTATCAGCAGCCAATTAGTCATGTGATAAGGTTATAATGCATGACTTCTGACCCAGTGATCAAACAATTAATAAGGGTTATAAAGTATCTACTGGTCATGACTTTGACCCCTTGACCCAAAACTCAATAGGGGTCATCTGCTGGTCACGACCAATCATCATACAAAGTTTGAAGTTCCTAGGCCTAGGCGTTTTTAGTAAATTGATCAGAAACCGTTTTTACCTACAAGGTCAATGTGACCTTGACCTTTGACCCCTTGACCCCAAAATCAATAGGGGTCATCTGCTGGTCATGACCAATCACCATGCCTAGGTTGAAGTTCCTAGGCCTAAGGGTTCTCTTATTATTGATCGAAAACCGTTTTAACATACAAGGTCAATGTGACCTTGACCTTTGACCCCAAAATCAATAGGGGTCATCTGCTGGTCATGACCAATCACCATGCCAAGTTTGAAGTTCCTAGGACGAACGTTCTTTAGTTATTGATCAGAAACCGTTTTTACTTACAAGGTCATTGTGACCTTGACCTTTGACCCCTTAATCCCAAAATCAATATGAGTAATCTGCTGGTCATGACAAATCACCATACCAAGTTTGAAGTTCCTAGGCCTAAGTGTTCTTGAGTTATTGATCAGAAACTGTTTTTACTTACAAGGTCAATGTGACCTTGACCTTTGACCCCTTCACCTAAAACTCAATAGGGGTCATCTGCTGGTCATGACCATTCATCACACAAAGGTTGAAGTTCCTAGGCCTAAGCGTTTTTAGTAAATTGATCGGAAACCGTTTTTACCTACAAGGTCAATGTGACCTTGACCTTTGACCCCTTGACCCCAAAATCAATAGGTCATCTGCTGGTCATGACCAATCACCATACCAAGTTTGAAGTTCCTAGGCCTTAGGGTTCTTTAGTTATTGATCGGAAACCGTTTTTACCTAAGAGGTCAATGTGACCTTGACCTTTGACCCCAAAATCAACAGGGGTCATCTACTGATCATGACCAATCACCATCTCAAGTTTGAAGTCCCTAGGCCTAAGGGTTCTTTCATTATTGATCGGAAACCGTTTTTACCTACAAGGTCAATGTGACCTTGACCTTTGACCCCTTAACCCCAAAATCAATAGGGTCATCTGATTGGTCATAACCAATCACCATACCAAGTTTGAAGTTCCTAGGCCTTAAGGTTCTTTAGTTATTGATTGGAAACCGTTTTTACCTACAAGGTCAATGTGACCTTGACCTTTGACCCCTTGACCCCAAAATCAATAGGGGTCATCTACTGATCATGACCAATCACCATACCAAGTTTGAAGTTCCTACGCCTTAAGGTTCTTTAGTTACTGATCGGAAACCGTTTTTGCTTAAAAAGTCAATGTGACCTTGACCTTTGACCCCAAAATCAATAGGGGTCATCTACTGATCATGACCAATCACCATACCAAGTTTGAAGTTCCTACGCCTTAAGGTTCTTTAGTTATTGATCGGAAACCGATTTTGCTTTCAAGGTCAATGTGACCTTGAACTTTGACCCCTTGACCCCAAAATCAATAGGGGTCATCTACTGGTCATGACCAATCACCATACCAAGTTTGAAGTTCCTAGGCCTTAAGGTTCTTTAGTTATTGATCGGAAACCGTTTTTGCTTTCAAGGTCAATGTGACCTTGACCTTTGACCCCTTGACCCCAAAATCAATAGGGGTCATCTACTGATCATGACCAATCACCATACCAATTTTGAAGTTCCTAGGCCTTAAGGTTCTTTAGTTATTGATCGGAAACCGTTTTTGCTTACAAGGTCAATGTGACCTTGACCTTTGACCCCTTGACCCCAAAATCAATAGGGGTCATCTACTGATCATGACCAATCACCATACCAAGTTTGAAGTTCCTAGGCCTTAAGGTTCTTTAGTTATTGATCGGAAACCGTTTTTGCTTTCAAGGTCAATGTGACCTTGACCTTTGACCCCTTGACCCCAAAATCAATAGGGGTCATCTACTGGTCATGACCAATCACCATACCAAGTTTGAAGTTCCTAGGCCTAAGGGTTCTTTAGTTATCACTCGGAAACCATTTGGTCTACGGACCGACGGACCGACAGACCGACGGACCGACAAGTGCAAAGCAATATACCCCCTTTTCTTCGAAATGGGGGCATAATAAGTAATAGAAAGAGCATCGAAACACAAGGGTATCTGATTTGTACGAGGGGGCGTAGCCGCCGAGTATTAATCAGATTGCCAAGTGTTTTGATGTTCTTTCTCTTTTGTATCATAGTAAAACATAAAAACACGTTCCCTGTTGACACAATATGAAACCCCGGAGAAAAGTAACCAATGAACGAGCATCTAAATACGATATTTCTGTCGCTTTCACTTTCTCTGCCGTCACAATAAGTCAACCCCAGCAAAAATGAGCCAATCAATGGGCATGCTCTGAAGTGCGGGTAACTAATACCTGCACTTTAGTTAACGCACGATGCATGTATATGTATACGATTTAACTCAGACACATTTTTAACAGAAAGGTCCCCTAACTATGATACAAGTACTATTAACCTTTTGTAATAATAAGCACTCACAGAAAACCATACAAAAACACATCACCAATTATCACCAAGTAATGTTTTACCTCTTAAAGGGGATGCTGCAAGCATGTTCCTTAAATTAATTTTCTTACCAACTTACAACTTCTTTTATCTTTAGACTACTATCAGAATTGCAGACAATGTTTAAATAATTGAATACCACTATTACATAGACATACAATATATATGTAAGAAAATTCTTCAAAGAAAATGCTGCACATTAAACTATTATGTAGCTCGACCACAATTCTTAGGAACACTTTTAGCGTGTAACAGAAAGATGCAAATGCACCAGATAAGATGCCACGGTTGCTGTGATTTGAACTCAAGACCTACTGCTTACAAGCTAAAGTGACAACTCTAGACCACTGAGCCAAAATGAAGGTAGAGCACATTCAACACTTACAACCTAAACTGTTCTTACAAGAAAATTCCTGATTAAGCCCAAACACATGAAATTGACTGTCTTCACCAAACCTTCATAGAAGCTAAGCTTATTAATATTCAGAATGACTAAAGATTATAGTGTTTTGGCAATGTAAATAATTGTTGTTTTTTAATTTCCTGCAGGGCCATCCTTAAAAAAATGTTTGTTTGCAGTAACGCGACCGACTCACAAAATTTGCCCCTACTCAAATTTTTTTTTCATGGTCTGGATAAAAAATTTTTTTTTGAATCAGAAAATTATGCCTTGTGCTTTGTTTTCGTTCTTTTAAAGGTTTGTTAGAAGAAATAAAATGTAGTTCTTATTAAATTAGAATTCAGTTATCAATTTATTAATTGTTACCAGATTATCAAAGCATATATTGTCCAGCATTTTTGAAATTCCATGTTTATTTGGGAGTACAGTTCAGTAAAAAAAAAAAAATCGACCTACCTACCCACCTTGAAAATTCTGGGTCGGGTTACTGCAAACAAACATTTTTTTAAGGATGGCCCAGTCTCCAAACATCTATGCTTCTTTGTTATATAACAGTGTATGACAATTTGTACATGCAGAATAATATATAATATAGTATCTTCCTGTATGTTGCCATATTTTCAACAGTGTGGTCTTATCTTTATACATAAGTTATCATTTAATATGACTAAAATAATGGATAAATATTTCAGTAAAAGCATTGTAATAAGTTGTTTTTCCACAGGCAAGTGGATGAAAAAGCATACATCACCAACTCAATCAACTAGGGAATTCTACATGTTTGTAGTAATACATAAAAAATATTTAACGGCTCATTTGGCACTTTGAAACCTACACTATGCTTCAAGTCCTAGTATATCTGAAGCCCAGCTTCTCACACAATTAATCATGGATGCAAAAGACTACTAAATACTTAATGAAATAATGACAAAAGGGAAATAAATCTGTCATAGACCACTCGCTGTTTAACTGAAAGAGTTTCTGTGGACTACATGAAACATTAAAGCACTATTATTCTATACAATTATCCAGAGGAAATAATTTTTCAAAATTGTGATCTAGTATATAGCTCACTAATTGAACAAAATTGCAGATTAAATGTGAACATTATCTAGCATTAACAATGGAATGAACATCATCTTTTGCCAAACTGGGAGGGGAAAATCTTGTGGGTTTTTTTGTTTTACATCAGCAAAATATCATAAACTTGTGTTGAATAATGGACTATGAAAGTTATTAATATTCATGTACACCTGATACCTTGAACATGGAAGAGATATCTTTATCCTCTTCAAACCGTACCGTTCAATCCGTGATTGTCTCATTCTAAATCATAACTAGTGTCACTGATCTGAGCTGCATAAATATTAAAATATTTCAAAACATTACCTAAACTGGCAAAAGTAAAGTAATCTATATTATTACGTATATTTAGTTCTTTTTTTTTTCTCTCCATTTATGTCTTGTTCTTTCAACATGTTATTCTGTAGATTTTACCCAGACTTCTGCATCCTTAAGGCTGTTTAGTCACCACAGAAACAATGATGAATGAATAACAGTTATATGTGAATATTCTCCAGAACAAATTTGCCAATCTCGCAGGCTGTAAACCAACTGTTTTATCCATTTGTACCAATCCATTACATTCACAGAAAATCTCATAAACTGGAGTAGTCATAACTGGGCTACCATATTCACATCTTATGATATTAACAACACATTTTAAGAGAACTGATTATTGGAGCAGATTCCATATTTACAAAGTCTGCAAATAGGACAGTTACTCAAAAGGAGCCTGTGTAAAAATAAATCAATGAAATGTATTGACTTTGGTTCATAGCAATGTTTATCAATAAAGTAATTAACGTCTAACTTGGGACTGATATTTATACTCCAGAAATGGTTTCAAACACTTTGGGAATACGAACTGCTCTGATCAAATATGCTCAAATTCTCTCTCTTAAGAAAATTCCCTGAATCATCAAGATCTTTCTATACAGGAAGTTGAATGAAACAGTTCCAGAATAAATAACTGTCTCTAACAACAGTAAACACTGCAAGTAAATATTTGTATCAGAACAAAGTTACTTATGCTTAATAATAAAATGATTAATTAAGAAGCCAATGAGCTGTGTTTTAACTTTTGTTTGTGCTTGATCAATGTCTTGGTTTATTTTCGTGTGAAAATGGCAGGGGATACAGTACATCTGTATTGCAATATCTGGGCTTTCAGCAAGGATTTTGTCTCAGCACAGCGGGTCCTTTACCAGGGATTCAATTAACTTATATAAATTGTTCATGATTTTTTTCCCTGCCAGGGCCCTTTCCAGCTATTTTGGGATAAAAGTCCCTGGCATAAATTGGGAAAAAATATTCAAATTTTAGAAAATTTGAGAAATTTTAAAAAGCTGCAAGTTTACCTTACACATGTAGTTTTTCAAAATGAGTATGATAGTCACAATATTCATGAAACAAGTCAAAAAAGAGTTTATTTTTTCTAAAAAGTTGAAACTGTGAGTTTGATTTCTGAGCTGTTAGGAATTTCTTTTTTGAAATTGGGGAAAAAAGAGGTTATTATGGATTGGGAATGGGACTTCATGTTGGCTCCTGGTGATAGATTGAAAATACCCTGCCTGCTTTATAGCTCAATCGTGAGAGCATCAGATTTTTAATGCAGGCATTACTGGTTCTATCCTTGGGTGATGCTAAATTTCTTCATGACAATTGATCTTTGACATCGAGTCTAATGGGTCACTTTGTTTCACACTGCCAAAACCGAAAATTTGAGATTAGTACTCGATCACTAACACAGAAATTAATTAATTCCTGGTTCTTTATTAAGAAAAGCTTGTTAGGTAGACTGGCAGCCGAATATGATCAAAAATGTGTTTAAATTGGCATAAAAACCAAACAAGCAAACATTACATGTACGTTTTTATGATTTGTTTTGGAGGCTAGCCTCTGAGGAATACTATTAATTAAACCAATAATTTGTAATCATTTTAATAGAGAAGAAAATTCCATTTTAAGATGTGAATAAAGAGCTTTAATCCCATTATTTTCAAGACAGCTGTCAGACACTGACTAACATGCTAACACTTCCATAATGTGACAAATTTACTGTAAGAATAGTAATCTCAACAAAATATTAGCAATATCTCCACCAGATTACCATGATAACTACTTTCACTGGAATAAAAACTTAATCAGAGGCAACAGCTGGGTATAAATAACTATTTACATAACACATATAGAGATTTATAAAGAATCAAAGCTGACTGATAACATGATTATCTATCAACATTCAACTATACATGCACACTTTTGTATTATCAAACTTTTTTCTTTGGGTTTAAGCCACACTGAAACCTTTTAGTAATTCTGATGCCTTTCGTGCATTACTTACGAAGGGAAAACATTTGTTGCACCTTTTAGCACTATTTTGTGCCCCTTTGAGCACTAGTCCAAACATGAATCAACACCATAATCTTGCTTAAAATATTTCTCACATTGCATCCCTGATAGATTATGTTAGGATACATTTTAATTCCTAGTTACTTAATTCTTTCCATGTCTAAAGATACAAAGGTATCACTGATATATCACAAAATATAAGTAAACTGTTAATTAACTACTTTGTCATCATTCACAATATTACTACGTACAACATTAAGTTCAAACAAGCAAAAAGAGCTTGAAGGACTTCTTAAAGGAACTCCACTGAGGTCTAAAAGCCTAAAAACATAAAATTTGAATTTCTTACAATGATTAACTGGCACACTTAAAACAGAAAAATAAGCCAAAAAATAATAAGAAATATACTCTGAAATAAACTGAGAAACATCTTTTCAAGCTATTCTTAGCCCAATTTGATTGAAAAGCATTGCAACATTTTTATATTTTTGGTCATTTTTCGTAAATAGAATAATGATAACATTCTGGAAAAACAGAGTGAGCGATGAACTTTAGAACACAAATTATTGGTCTAGACCTTCATCAAATGGAGTGTTAATAATTATTTCCTGTCCTGTCATGTTTAGAAACATGGCTAGAGTCTCTTTAAGGGAACAAACTCATGTTGTGTATCTGGTGCTAAAAATATAGATATATGTCTGAAATTATAATTACAAGTAATTTACAGTTTTTACCAAACTTCTATCCATTTTTTTTTCAATTAAAGAAAACTAAAATATTTTAAGTATATACATAAAGGCAATGATTTTTTGTTTCTTTTAAGTATATACTCAAGTGTGGTAACAAATTGTCTCATGGATTCAATAGTGCTTAAAACTTTGTCTCATTGTTTTTATTCAATAGTGCTTAAAGAACTAATGTTCACTCCGAACAATTTTTAAAATTGCATAAAACACAAATTAAAAGCATGGACAGTCTGAGATAGAGACATCAGTGGGAGACACCATTGATAATTTGAGATCGGAGAGAAACATTTCAATCTTGTCCAGGAAGAATGGGTAGGCCATACACCCTGCTGCATGATCTAACCTAGTGAAAACCTTTGGCATATTCCTTCTATACATCGTCAGATATTCTTTCAATAATCCACTGATTACTGTTACGTACAATCTGATTACCGTACTATAAATGTCCAAATTGTCATATGGTGTCCAACAATCGTACATTGACTGTAAGTTATATCCAGTTAGTATTTGTATGGAAAGAAACCGACTTGGTTCTCCGGGCTGGATTTTGCATGACTTCCATTTCATACAGGGGATAAATAAACACCTCATCACCATCCTGTTCTTAACAACTGCATGGCAAATCCTTCAAGACATTTGAGAATGGCAATGCTACGCCTGCAACTTGCAGTTGCCCATGGCCATTACAATGCTATATTGGCATATTAATCATTGAAGAAGGGAAGGCGACAGATGGTGGTTGATCAAACCTTGACTTAAGAGATGACCGATGTATGGCCATGGTAGAGCTTCCTTTCATTGCTGACTGTTTTGAGAGGCATGTTACACTTTGAAATAAAAAAATTGTACATGATGATGAATTTTGAAAAGTTAAAAAAAACTCTCACATGTGCGAAAGCACAGAAATATAGTTAGAATATATTCAGCCAGGTATCAGAGTTTTTTCACCATACTTGGTATGGTGAACTGGTGATATGCCTCATGCCACAAGAAAATATCTCTCCAGTGACCACCAGTCCTGTAGTATACCTTACTGGTGACTTGATACTGAAGGTACACCCTCTAGAGATCTTTGAAAATCTTAGCAATTCAGACACCAATACCGCCATCATAAACCAAATTGGAATGTAACTGTAATGTGACAGCCATAAAAGGGACAACTTGAAACAATGCTTATACTACAGACTGCTTGCATATCATTCAAAAGGTATAGAGCTTGGAAATTTTACAAATCAGTTTTGTGATCACCAGTTAAGAAATATGCATCTTCAAGACACAGTGCAGGCATGTTTGATAATGGTTGAAAGTTACATTACATTTGCATCTAATTTCATTCACTTTTAAGCATTAAGTTTTACACATTTTTACATATACCTCTAAAATAAAAATACTGGTACAAGTTCTCTTCAGCAAACATTATTGGCAACCCTTTGTCTTCTTAACGTTCAAGTGCTCAAAAATATAGTTTTTCAGCAAAATTAGTCCAAAAAAATACATAGTTTCAATGTAACTTTTTTTTTTCAAAGTATCAATAGTGACATGCCATGCTGAAAAAAGCACATCATTTTTAACTGATTTTTTTTGGGGTAAGACTATTGATACAAAGTAAGCATAACAGGCTTCGCGAAACTGCCGAAAAATTTGCCTGACATTCGGTCAGACAAACTTTCAATTCTTGTCTGACCGAAAGAACTTTAGTCTGACCGAATTTTTTTCCAAATATAAGTATATGGTAATACCTTTGTGGGTTTTTTTAAAGACATAGCCTTTTGTTTCGCTTTTTTTTCTTCATTAGATAATTTACGTTTTTTTTTTCCTGGGGTAGCGCCATAGCAATAATGCAGTTACACCGACATTTTCTTCCGAGTACAAGTTCATTGAAAGTCGTATGCACAGGCAATCAGTGCGTGGCTTGGATAGTATACATGTACATGACCACGCCCACTTATTTTTGTAAATATGTTTTTTTCATTCAAAATGTTTTTAAAATATCTTATTTTCAATAAATCAACAAAGGAAATTTGTTTTTAAAAATGTCATCCATATATACTATAAATATAGTAAAGGTATGAGTGTTCGCCAGCGGACCTACCACCAGGCCTTATGTTACCTCCCAGATCTTTGTTAATTGTCAACCAATTTTCACCAAATAAAGTGCAATCTACGCAGAAATGATTTCTCTTTCGAAACATGTTCAATATTAGACAAGTTGGTATGACAAAAGATGGAATTTTAAAGCGAAAATGCACTTTTTGTCGCTTGACCGAACTGAAAGTAGACAATTTTGAACATAAATCGATCTTTTTCTTAATAACAAACTAATGTCAGTGCATGCAAACAGTAGAAACAGAAAAGACAGCTATAATACTATCGCTTACCCCTCCAAATTTAATCCAAAACGTCTGTAGGTAGGCATTTCAGTAATTATTGCACTAACTATTTCAATAATTTAATTTCCTGACATTACATGTATACAAATGCTGACCCGGATGTACCTGATGCGTACCGAAAACCTTTTCGCATAATAAAGATTGAGCGAAGCTGGGTACCAGCGGGAACCGAGCATGCGTACTTTGAATATCCGGATCAGGATTTTATACATGTACAATGTGGGGAAATTAAACTAGAACTCCGCGAGTCGGATGTGTCGCCTTGTGAACAATGTAGTTTAGGGGAAATGGCCAGGACAAAAATGAAATATGAAAAATAACAAAGGGCAGTAACTAAAAAATGATAAGTGCAGAGCAGCAGTTTCTGTACACTGCACTTCTTATCAATAAGATCTATCATTCTATGATGTTTCAAGTCCATAGCTTTCATACTTGAGGAAAAATGACCAGGACAAAAATAAAGTAAGAAAAGCAACAAAGGGCAATAACTCAAAAATAAGAAATGCTGAGTATCAGTTCTTATGCACTGCACTTCTTTTTAATGAGATCTATCATCCTAATGAAGTTTCAAGTCCATAATTTTATACTTTCAGAGAAATGGCCTGGACAAAAATTAAGTATGAAAATAAACAAAGGGCAATAACTCAAAAAATAAGAAATGCAGAGTACCAGTTCTTGTGCACTGCACTTCTTCTTAATGAGACCTATCATCCTATGAAGTTTCAAGTCCATGGCTTTTATACATTAGGAGAAATGGCCCGGACAAAAATAAAGTATGAAAATTAACAAAGGGCAATAACTCAAAAATTAAGAAGTGCAGAGTACTGGTTCTTGTGCACTGCATTTCTTCTTAATGAGATCTATCATCCTATAAAGTTTCAAGTCCATAGCTTTTTTAGTTGAAGAGAAATGGCCCGGACAAAATTAAAGTATGAAAATTAACAAAGGGCAATAACTCAAAAAATAAGAACTGCAGAAGTACTGGTCATTGTGCACTGCACTTCGGGTTATTGAAAGAAGCATGCATACCAAGTTTGAAGTCAATCAGACTTATAGTGACTTATAGTGACTGAGTTATGCTCCGGACAAGCTTTAGCGGACGCCGACAACGACGCCGACACCGCCGCCGCCGACAAAAGTAACCCCTATATGTCACCTTTTCAAGGCGACACAAAAAGTTAGTGCAAATAACTCCTGAAAGTGTGTACCAATAGACGATTTTGATTAACTTTGGACCGGAAAGCAATAGTTTTATAGCTACTATCCAAGCCACGCACCGATTGCCTGTGGTCGTATGTATCTAGAATTTGATTGGACACTTATAATGAAACGGCGAATCAAAACTCGTTTCACATTTTTTTATTCAAGGGAGAAAACTTGGTCTTGATCGGTCTTGGATATATCCCGGAATTCGTACCGGACATAACGTCCGGAACTAGGAAAAAAATATCGGACCAACCTGATTTTTGCCGGACATGTCCGACGGTCCGGCAACTTTCGCGAAGCCTGAGCATACCTATTGAAAGAAGAAAATAACAATGGCAGCAAATAAAAACACAATTGATATGTATTGTGAGCTATATTATTGAGCAAAAGTAAAACAACAACACGTATAAATTTGTTGTTTTATTTATAGATCAATGTAAAAATGTTTGGTTCACTTGTTAGAGTGGCAGCAACAGAATTTGATATTAATAACAATTCTTACAAATGGTCATGTCATCATTAGTTTTATATTGTAAAAGCTCATATGTTTGGGAATTTTTTGTTTGGAATTAGGAAAAGATGTCTCTTTTTTCAATAGGAGGGGGTCATGTAACCAGACTCAAACAAAGAAGGAAAAATATGTTTGTATTTCTTGTTGGGAAGCGTCTAGACTGGGAAGCCAGGCCTTTCTAAAGAAGGAAAAGATTGCTGATATTTTCAACAGCAGATAACTCAAAATCAAGTAGACCAATATTTTTTTTGTTCTCAGTTATTATGCAAAGTTTAAAACAATTTTATCTTTTAACCTTAAGTCTTTTGTTACGCTTCAATTAGTTAACAAATTGCATTTTTAAAAGGAACTGAATTAAAACAAGAGGGCCATGATGGCCCTGAGGTCGCTCACCTGTATATAGGCCCCACACCCCCGGGCCAATTTTTACCCAAGGGCTTTTATTTGTTTATTTGAACAGACTTGGTAGACACCCAAGAAGATGTTTCATGCTAAACATCTAAGTTCTAGCTCATTGGCTTTTTTAAAAGAAGATTTTTAAAGTTTTTACTATACACATATAGTTAAAAACAATGACACCCCTGGGGCAGGGCCAGTTTTGACCCCCGGGCGTTTATTTTAACAAACTTTATAGATATTTACTTAAAGATGTTTCATGCTTAATATCTAAACTCTAGCTATTTGGGTTTTTCCAAAGAAGATTTTTAAGTTTTTGCTATATACACATATAAGGAAAATCAATGACCCCCACCCCCCGGGCGGGGCCAGTTTTGACCCCAGGGCTTTTATTTGAACATACTTGGTAGACACCCATTAGAACATGTTTTATGCTAAATATCTTAGCTCTAGCTCTTTGAGTTCTTTAAAAGAAGATTTTTTAAGTTTTACTATATGCATATAGGGAAAATCAATGACCCCCTGAGGCGGGGCCAATTTTAACCCCAGGGCTTTTATTTGAACAAACTTGGTAGACACTCATTAGAAGATGTTTCATGCTAAATATCTTAGCTCTAGCTCTTTGGGTTCTTTAAAAGAAGATTTTTTAAGTTTTTACTATATGCATATAGGGAAAATCTGTGACCCCCTGGGGCGGGGTCAATTTTGACCCCAGGGCTTTTATTTGAACAAACTTGGTAGAAATTCACTAGAAGATGTTTCATGCCAAATATCTAAGCTCTAGCTCTTATGGTTCTTTAAAAGAAGATTTTTTAAGTTTTTACTATACGCATATAGGGAAAATCAATGACCCCCGGGGCGGGGCCAATTTTGACCCCAGGGCTTTTATTTGAACAAACTTGGTAGAAATTCACTAGAAGATGTTTCATGCCAAATATCTAAGCTCTAGCTCTTACGGTTCTTTAAAAGAAGATTTTTTAAGTTTTTACTATATGCATATAGGGAAAATCAATGACCCCCAGGGGCGGGGCCAATTTTGACCCCAGGGCTTTTATTTGAACAAACTTGGTAGACACCCATTAGAACATGTTTCATGCTAAATATCTTAGCTCTAGCTCTTATGGTTTTTTAAAAGAAGATATTTAAAGTTTTTTCTTTTGGTTGCCATGGCAACCAGAGTTCTGCATGGAATTAAATTCTTTGAACAATTTTTAAAGGTGACCACCAAAGGAACATTCCTGTGAAGTTTGGATGAAATTGGCTCAGTGGTTTATGAGGAGATGTCATTTAAAGCAAAAGTTTACGGACGGACGGACGACGGACGGACGCCGGACGAAAAGCGATCACAAAAGCTCACCCTGTCACTTTGTGACAGGTGAGCTAATAAATCATTTCACATTAGGAACTGTAGAATAAAATCTGTCACATATAAGTTCAGCATATTTAGCATTATGACAGGGAATAAAAGTAACCCCACAAAATCAAATGAGGTATTGCTTGCCAGAGTTTTGGATTATCTGTTCTTGAAAATGACCTAAAAGCAAAATCTCAATTTCAGTGGCAGATTACTCAAAAAGCATGACTGCCATTTTTGTTTCCATAAATTTGTTTAAAATATATTATCTTTAATCATGAAAAGTTCTAGAAAATATGAAAAACTTGTTACTGATCATATGCAAGTTTTCCAAAATTAGAAAATCTTTCATTTTAGTTGACAACCAAATGCCTGTCCTGGAAATGAGATCATGTGTATTTATAGAAAAAGAATTTTCATCAGTGCATAACTTTGATTTCATTGTGAAGTTGAATAACCAAACTGTCAAACCCTGACATTTAACTATTTGTACATTAATTGGGTGGGTCTTACAAACGGTTAGAAGACAAAAACATGTGCTCTTATTAAAACAAAATTCAACTCAAGAATTGGTCAATACAAATAAAAGTTTCATTTTCCAAGCTGGACTGCCTGTTAACATGCCATTTGTCATGGTTATGCAATTCAGCAGTATAATTGTAACTCTATCAATCTTTTTTTATAGATTAAAGATTTAATCTAATATAATGTATGTCTAAAAAAATACAATGGCAGCATTCATAAAAATTTGTCAATAAAATAGAAGGCTTTCACAATATCACATGATTTATTAAGAAAATAATAATCATGATGGATAAGAAGCAATTTTTGTTATTGTATAAAGGTCTTATAAGACCAATCACTGATTATGGAAATATCATTTATTACCCTGTAACAAAGAAAAATAAACAACTAGTAGAAAATACCCAAAGAAGAGCTACAAGAATCATCCCTGAACTAAGAGGACTCACATATGAACAAAGATTAAGGGCTTTGAATTTACCAACTCTTGAATACAGACGTCAACGTGGAGATATGATACAAGTTTTTAAACTTATTCACAAAGTAGACGATTTTGACTATGAAAAGTTATTCAAATTATCTGTTACAAATCATGAAATCCGAGGACATATTTATAAATTAGAAAAGTTAAGACCACTAAAGGCAATAAGACAAAATTCCTTCACTTATAGAGTCGTAAACGAATGGAACCTACTTCCCAGTGAAATAGTTTTATCAAAGAATGTAAATGAGTTCAAATCTAAATTAGATAAACACTGGCAATGGAAGAGATTTAAAATGGACAATATATATTAGATAGACCAATACCGGAGCGGACGACACTGAAAACGGAACTCGAGGGGAATGATAGTCCGTTAGGGGACTAATAAAGTTTCCCAAACATCACAAGGTATCACAAGGTATGAAGTTGAATGTAACAAAGACTCAATTTGAATACAACATTCAGTTCAATTAAATGACAGGCTACATAACCTTACACTTGTTTCATTTAGTTGAAAAGGCCATTTGTTTCTTTTAGTGAATACTTTAATTTAACCCATTGAATATTATTTTGTCAATATTTATGTTTTTCTACAAAATCATCTAGATAACTTCTATGTTAAGCGTTTAGGATTAGGGTTTTAAAAAATTGCTTTTGCTGCCTAAAATTCTCGATTGTAGCTAACCTCATGGACTCAGATGAATAACTGATCTTGACTTATTTAGAAATTTGTCAAGGGTATATCTGACAACAGTTATTCGGTAAAATAAAAGAAAACACCGAACTTTCACAGTACTACAACTAATGAGAAAGCAAGAAGCAAACACCTTCCATTCATTAATACGCAACATTAGGTTCAAGTTACTTACGAGCTTCGACCACCTTCTCTTCTCAGCGTCTGACGATCTCCTTTGAACCGAGCTTTAGCCTTGGCACGCTTTTTCCGTGATTGAATGGCCTGGGCTGAAAGACAAGAGCAATTTTTATTAATGTGAGATATTATTTTACGACTCAATGGGCAACGATTCATTAATAAAGAGTTTGTTTTTACCTTTTCTTGCTATTTTGGAACTCATTTTCACCATTCATTAATGGAACGTTAGCGCATGCGTGTTGTTATCGAACTGCATTGTGGGTCATTTGATTTCCTTTACAGACAGGCTCCAAAATTATTTTATCTAGCTCATATATCATACATCATTTTCAAGCTGAAATCAAACGAAAATTGATTTTTATTTATCTATTTAAATTTGGGAAAAGCGTCTTATGTTAATATCATTTTATCTGTATGAACACACACAAGGAAAATTACATTCAAATTATGATACTGTAATTAAGTACTGTATATATTCCTCCGTACGATTATGGATTCATAATATGAAAAAGGCAAAGCCTCAAAGCGAGCTCGATGTACTTTTTAAGTGAAATAGTATGAAATAATCTCCAATGCAGTGACGAGTGCGTGTGACGTCACACGTACTGTGTTAAATATGGCTCCGCCCCTGTCGTGAAATGAATTACGAGTTTTGAAAACGTTGATAAAACTTTGTTTACTAAGTATTTTATTTCAATCTATAATTTTTCAAGCGAAATAAATATTATTTAAAGTGAAATAAATGTAAAACTTAAAACGTTTGCGACATTAAAATAGCGTACTTTGTTTGTTTTGCACGTGCTGTTTGGCGCTACATTGTGACGTCACGTAAACAATACTTTAAACGTCTGTACAGCGTTAACGACTGAATAAAAGATATTGGTGTTCGGATTCATTTTCTTAGTTAGACCATTTTCTTTCATTCTAGATAGTTTTCACAACAAAATTCGACAAAAAAATTGTTTTTATTTTTCAGATTTCAACAAAATGGCCCCTTCGATTTTCACATTTTATACACAGCTTCCGTTATTCTGGTTCCCTGTCCAATCGTGGTTCCCATAGACGTGCGCGGGTGACTAGTCTACACATCCGTTTTCAGTCAGAATTCCTCAGTTTTTATCGTTATCTTTAAATTCGAAAGGTTGCGATGTGTCCATTTTTTTTTACTTTGGACGAAAGTTTTCAAAACCATCACTTAGCAGGTACTCGCGTTACCGTAAAGCTCGCTTTGCGAGCAGGCCCTTCGGGCCAGCTCGTCGAGCTCGCTATTAATCAAGATCTGTAATGCGATGAGATCATTGGGTGAAAGATAAAGACGAGCATAGCCTGTATGGTTAAAATTCATTTTTATTTAAAAGGCCAATGTAAGTGTAGCAGGAGAGGGCTACTTCCGAGGCGACAGGCTGCAAAATTATCACAACCTGGCTTCGCAAGTTCCTCTCCCTTTTTCTTGCTACTGATTATAAAGCCTGTAGCTTGGACTCACTTCGTCCCTTTACCCCGAATATTTGCTGCAAGAAATGACAAAAACACCAAGTTTCCAGTTCTGATTTTTAATACAAAATTAAATACTCATACTACAATGTTCTTTATTTAAACATATAAACTTCAATTTATCAAAGTATAGACATTAAATTCTATAACAACTACCAAATTTAATATAAAGAACTTTCAATGCAGAGTAATAGAAAATAGATATACTGTACTTTTACTTTAATAAAGAAATACTAAATAATTTACTTTTATAATACCTAATAAATTAAGATATGGGAAAGGGCGGTACGTAGCTTGGCTTTGTAACCTTTGCTACCAATGATGCATGTATGTATGTTGTTAATGCTTAATGAGGGTCCATCCGCCCGTAAGGGCACAAAAAGCAGCTTTCGCTGTCGAGTACGGACCCCGGACATGTCACCAGTCATGCCCTTAAAGTATGTTATAATTCTAAAATGGTGACCTATTTGATTGGAATTCAGTAATTCACTGAATGAGCCCAAATAAAATGCAATTGTTTTTAGATTTATTAATGAAATAATACACGGGAGGCCAATGAGACCATTGTGTGCATTATGTTGTTTAGTATAAGAATTGTTGCTGCCTAAAATAAAGGATCAAGAAGCGGACGGGTAAGATTTCCCTGACATAGAGACGCACGGACAAGCAATGGTGCTTCGGACCGGTGTTTTTTTGGTTCGGTGCCACAGACAAGCAAAACGGACAGACAAGTTCACTCCTTCCAGTTTTCAGCTCCGCCATGGACCATGGACTGCTTCCCTCATCTGGTGGGTCTAGAAGAACTCTTCCACGTCTTCGGTCTTCGAAGATGTCTTCTTTGACCTCCCCCCTTAATGCCTACTTTGAGAGTGCGACATTTTTGGGGCTTGGTCATGGACTTCTCATCCCCTCAGAGTGGTCTTCTTCATCCCGTCATGTAGTTCTTCCAGATGTCTCAGATATATTGAGATAACCGCCTGATATGTTACCATCACTCGCATATCGATCCGACTGCCGGTAAGCCACAGACAATTTAGTAATTTATAAAATATGAAATGATTTCCGAAAGATAAATTCTGCCTGTATCGGTCCAATTTTGAATTTTGTTTTGTTACTACCAATGATGCATGTATGTAGTTAAAGCTTAATGAGGGTCCATCCGCCCTCTCGGGCACAAAATGCAGCTTTCGCTGTCGAGTACGGACCCCGGACATGTCACCAGTCATGTCCTTAAAGAGTTAATTTTGAAGCACAAAATGGTGATAATTTACCTCCATGCAATTTCCACGGAGTATTAGCCAAAGATATGAATTTTGAGCCAAAAGTAGGTCACTGTACGGTGGTCAATGAGAACCTAAATGTACAGTAACCTGTGACAATAGGAAAGGTGTTTTTAGCCCTGAAAAGGGCTGTTGGTGCCAGCTATAGGCCTGCCTTACAAGCCGTCTATCTGTACTAGGGGCTCACGCACCCTAGTACACCATCCTCGTCGTCTCAGCCTACTTTGTAGGGCCACTCCCCTCGGCATTAGTCAAGACACCGGCAGCTAGTCCAACTAATTAGACTTGTCAAAGAGACACCGAGATAATTTTGGACGGGCGCTGTCTTTTTCCAACGGTTTGACAGTAAGAAAAAAAAGTCTGTAAAATGGGTCAAACCGTTCACGCCGAATTAATTAGGCTAACCGTATACGTACTGTCTCCATTATAGAATTTATAAGATAATGTAGCTCTAGACATGAAACACTTTTTTATAAGAGGAGTTTCCGATTTTGAAATCAGTTCTTGTTATTTTATTATGCTAGTTTTTTTCCTATATATTAACACATATATATAAATCTTATATTTAGCTCCGTGATATTAACTACTTCGTAAGGTCTGTACCTCAGTATTTAATTTGTTATCAGGGGCGGCAATACCCTTTGTCCCAAATATTCCTTAACGTGTTGAAATCGAAAGTATTAAGAAATACTATAGCAAAAATACTTATAAAGTCTGTTCGTCTTAGGTTATCACATATATTTTTTGTTTGTATTATTATGTGTAAAAATCTAATTTCATAACTTGGAAATAGATATCAATTCTGAGTGTATTGTTTAAGAAATAATATATCTCAAACTGTGATTTTATGGCTCAATAAAATCACTGTTTGGAGTTCGGATGCGAAGAATAATATCACGAGGGCGTAGCCTGAGTGATAAAGTGATGCGCATCCGAACGACAAGCGATATCAAGCGATAAAATCCCCGATTTGGATATATTATTTCGATTCTAACACGACGTCATCAAATAAATGCTGCCGCACCTGATATTAAGCTAAATAGCGCCTGATTTGTTTCCATACTTATTTTCAGCGCGTCACATTTTAGTGGTTACTCACGTGTATAATGATTACGTCACATGTCTAAATATAGAACGTCAAACAGTGATTTTATTGCATATTATCACACTTTCGTGCCGATTTTACGTCTCCGTAAAAATGGTATTGCACGGCCGTGCATATATTTTGACGTGACGTCATTAGCGTTATACAAACATAGTGTAAAGACTCGCTAAATGTTAGCGTTATACTGTAGGCGCGTCAATGAAAAACGACTGTTTTTCACTTTCAATTGTCTTTATTTTGGATATGTGATAAATAGAATATCAAATTCGTGTAAGTTCATTACTGAATTTATTGAACTCGTTGAAAAAAATAATATTATGCTCGCCAGAGGCTCGCATAATACAAGTTTATTCAACTCGTGCAATAAATTCAGTATTGAACTTACACTCATTCAATATGCTCTATTTCTAATACGACCCGCATCTTGTCCCTATTGAACATAGAAGAACCGAAAGTGTGTTATTATGCAAAATGAAAAGTCACAGAATGGCTGTAAATATCGTAAAAAAATGAAAAATCTCTGAATCCCACTAAATCTGTATGTTAACCAGTTATAATACTTGTGTGTCCTCCCATGGCTGTAACAAAGTGTAAACACCTGTCTCTTGGTTATATCGTAGTTTCACATGAAGGCTCAGGGAATATTTCTCCATTTCTGAATAAGAGCTTCCTCGAGTTCTAGCAACTCCTGCATCAAGACCAATCATAACATCACACCTGTCGGCTGATTTGAACAGGCGTGTGAGAAAGCGACCAGAAGCCCCTCGCAATTTGCTGGAACTCGAGCAAGCCCTTGTTTAGAAATAGAGCATTGTAAGGCAGAGGTGTTTACGTTGTTATAGCTGACTGGGAGGGCATAAAAAGTGTTAGAACTGGTTCAAATACAGATTTAGTGGGATTCAGAGATTGTTCGTTTTGTAACGATTTTTACAGTCATTCTGTTATTTTTCATTTTACAGTTGCCTATTTGTTTTGTTATTTTTTCTACTTTCTTATCAATGATTGTAGTTCTAAGTAGTAATTAAGTGTGATATGTTGAATTTTGTATGGTCCAAATTGAACAAAATCTGTTCTCAAAATAACCTATTTATACAGAAAAATGTCTGATTATATGTGCCACTGATTGTACATGACCTGTTATAACACGACATTATTTACAAAAAGCAGTATTAATAATGATTGATAGTGATTCTAGGAACATTTTCCCAGAAATGAAACCAATTAAGAAATATATACAGACGTCAGTGTTCATGTACTTACATAATACTTAAAAACACATCATGTCAAAGAAAAAAACCTAACGGCTCGGGTTATATTTACAAATAGCCGTTTATATAGGGCCATATAACCTGTCAACGATCTTTATAACTAATAATATACACGTAGGGCGCTAATAACCTCAAAACAGTTTTAAGTAACATGTATGTAATAATACCAGGTCTTATTATATGTCTCTGCAAATACGTAATGGCCAATATATCACAAGAAAAACATGCGACGTCATTGTGATAAGACATTTGATACGCATGTTTATCAACTGTCATGAGTGTCGCGTGACGGATTATGAGTTTGCCGCCTAAAATCATAATCGTAATTGACCTAGCTGATGAACATAAGCACGTGCAAAACAGGTCAAATGTTATTCCACATTTCAACGTCAATTTATCAAAATAGAGTAGACAGGGGTTATGTCACGATGGCTTAATTTTATGATTTGACTTACAGAGATGCCCAGAAAAAAAGTTTTATTAAGAAATAAAAATAACTTGCGACTTAACCGGTTCTGCTATAGCCTTTGTACAGTACCTGTAGCAATTAAAGGAAGCAACTCTATTTTTTATACTTCAGAGGGCTCTGGGATATATTAAAGTTGCTGGAAAAAAACTCAAGTGCATTATAGCTGGGATTTTTTTAAAAACTTTTTGCAAGATTAAAGACATTATATTCAGAGACGGGCCGGAAACTGATAATCCTGAATAATTTAATAGACCCTCGGGTTTTTCAACATCCTCGAGGCTAATATATATTTAATCGATGGAGCTAAATATAAATGTGATTTAATCACGGCTTTAATTACATTTGCACTACAACATACATTATGATTTTGCTTTACCCACGGTGTTCTATTTGAAAGACAGCCCTGATGCTTTATTTGGATATGTACAGAAGTGAAGTTTTGAACATGTACTGTAGAGTCATTATCATATATGATGTATTTAACATGTACACCGATGACCCATTACTTAATTGGAAGCGAATGGACAAAGAAAATAGCTTCCTGAAATCGGGGTTTCTGTTGAAATGGGTACGAAAATTTCAGTGACATGATATGCAAACAATACAAAATATATATTTAAAGTATCACGTTGTGTTTTTAATGATTAAAAGCATGTCATTTTGATATAATTGGTCATTTCCTTATTTTAATTCGTACCTAATATTTTCGTACTCACATTTGTGCAAGTTCGGATAACTTTTCCATATATGGAGTTAAAACGTATTGAAACGAAAGCGCGTTGTTGTTATACATGTATACAGAATGCTTTTCAGTATATACTTAAACTATTTAATTGACATCAGTTTTTTGTCAATGCCTAAATTTAATTTTGTTATTATCAATTTTTATTATGATATGTATCAATATGTATAATTTAAGAAATGATAATAGATGAACATTAGATTGAGTGAGTGATGGTGTGGTCAAGTAGGTAACACACCAGACTAGTCATCTAAGAATTGCTGGCTGCTTTGGTTTATACCTTGTCAGGGGCAAGCTGCTCCCTTGAGCAAGAAAATTTACACTCATTGCTTACTCCTTAGCACTGGTTGATTCCAGGAACAGATTCAAGAAATATAGAATTAGAATGTTTCAATTAAGATAAGCTAATAGCTTTCAACATAATCAGCCTAAAAGAAATCAATATAAACTAAGATTGGAATAAGCATTGGAGAAATTATAAGCAGGATAAGCTGGAGAGGGTACTGTTTGAGGATTTAACTCAATACAGTGTTGGAGCAGTTTCTCTAGACGCTTGCAGAAATCATGATCACAAAATAGACAAATGGCTTTTTTTCCTACAATTCTTATAATTTTAAATCATTAATGTATGTAAATGGTAGTGATGAGATGAATGAGACGTTTCATACACATGGGTTAAACTTAAAAGTTATGTCAAAATGTAGTTTCTTTTTGAAAATTTCTCAAGTTACCGAAATGCTGCATAACTTTTCCTGATTTAAGCCTGGTGCCTTTTCCCAAATAGCTAGAAATAGCTCTATTGGTAAATTTTCACAAAGGGGTGAATTAACACACATGACAGATTGGCAGGTTTTATAGATCCCATACAAATTTTTTAAATGAATTCCATCCCGACTAATCAGACAGAAAAAAAACACCACATTGTACTTAAGTGTTTATTTTTTGTTTAATATGCAGTTCTCTCCTGTATTAAGTTGGAAGCCAATAAAGTTGATGTCAATAATTTCAGCTGATCAAGAGATGGAAGATACGCTGGTTTACTCTCCATGAGGATGAATTAAGATGTCACCCAAAGAGAGATAAATCTGTAGTGATCGAGACAGTTTCTTTGCAAGGGGCTTCAGTTGTCTGCCCTTGTTTTGATGAGCCAGATATAAATGTTGAGGTAAGTGTATGCAGCAAAAAAATACTCAAAGTTGTATTATACTATAGAACAAGGGATACTCACCAAAGTTGTATTACATCCTTGCTAAGAAATTTGTTAAAATGAATTTTATTGGCTCCTTTTAGGGTTCAATAGGGTTGGTGGAAAGCAGTAGCTGTTTAGTATAACATAATGTCTGTAATCATCATTAAAGTTGTTAAATGACATTCTTTTTATGCCACCGCAGCATCTCTGATATGGTGGCATATAACGATTCACCTGTGTGTCAAAATTGGCCCTGCCTCTGGGGGTCATTGATTTTCACTATGTACATATAGCAAAAACTTAAAAAATCTTCTGTTTGAAGGTATAAGGCTTAGAGCTTTGATTTTTGGTATATGATATCATCTATAGGTCCTCTACAAAAGGTGGTCAATTTTTGCCTCTATTGTCAAAATAAGCCCGCCTCTAGGGATTCATAGGTTTTCCTTATATGCATATGGTAAAAAGTTAAATGAAAAAAATCTTCTCTGAATTGACAAAGGCTAGAGGTTAGATATTTTGCATCAAACTGTGTAGTGGACCTCTACCAAGATTGTTCAAATTATAGCCCAGGGTGGTCATTGATTTTCACTATGTACATACAGAAAAAAACTTTTAAAAAATTTCTGGTCTGAAGGTACAATGCTTACAGTTTGATATTTGGTATATAATATCATCTTCAGGTCCTCCATCAAAGTTGTTCAAATTTTGCCCCTAGTGTCAAAATTGGCCTGCAAAATAGGAGAAAGCTAGAGCTTAGATATTTGACATGAAACATTGTCAGGTGGACCCGGCTCAAAATTGTTTGAATTTCACCCTTGGGTCTCAATTTTGCCCTGCCCAAGGGGACAGTGACCTACTTTCTTTTCCTTTGATGTATAGCCATGAAATTTGGACCATGTACACAGTTTGAGATGTAAAATTGAATTTTAATATAAGCTGACCTAGATTTGACATGTGACCTACTTTCTTGTCCTTTGATGTACAGCTTAGCTGCTATGAAATTTGGACCATGTGCACAGTTTTTTTTATGTAAAATGGAACTTTGATTTCAGCTGACTTACATGTAGATTTTGATGATGTGACCTACTTTTTTGTCATTTGATGTACAGACATGAAATTAAGGCCATGTGAAATATGACCACCAAATTCACTTGACTCAACTGCATTATGGCAAAGTTCAGTTGTATAGAAACACTTCTTATACTTCTATTTAGTATTGTATTATATAATGCAGTTTATATAATGCGGTGGCATAGCATTTTTCACAAATGCAATCTTGTTTAAGCCCTCTCTCTATTTTGCCATCTCTACTGTAAAAAATCGAAATCACTAGAGCTAAAAAAATTGAAAGATACATCAACTTTATGTAATGCTAATAAATAAAAAATTAATGCATTTTGATTTTCAGTTTTGAATTATAGGTTTGTAATATTGACAAATATAAGCTGAAGCTTTTCTAAAGGTTAAATATGTTATTTTTAGATATATTGTTACTAGAAATACTTTAGTTTGAAACAACAGAAAATAAAAGCTGAAAACTGCTTTAAGGGTTTTATGTTGATTTTTTTATGTTCTCTAGCATGCATTTAAAGTGACAACTCCGAATGGCGGGGAGCTTCTGTTCCAGGCAGCTGGTTTACAGGATAGAGATAGATGGGCCCATGCTATAGGAGCAGTCATACGCTCAATTACATCCTCTAGTCAGGTGAGTTTGCTCATCAAATTTAACAACACGATTGTCATTTTTGGCAAAAAAAATGCCTCGAAACTTAGAAAATACTCATTACTGCTTGCTATAAAGGTAATTATGCCTAAAATTTCTAAAAATTAAAAATGGACCATCTCAAAAAAAAATTTAATGACAAACCTGCTACATTTGTTTTTTTAATGATGTCACATTTCATGATGTTACATCTTTATAATGTCATACTTTAGGTCCAGTGTACTTCTCAAGGATTCTTGTAAAATTGATTGAATGAAAATCTTGTTATTTGATGGAGAAAATTTAATTAGGCAAATGAAAATCAATACCAACTGTATTATAGGCAAATATAAATCAGTTCATTTCTGTAAGCAATGATTTTTTACTGGTAAAATTTTGCATAGAAGAGTGGAGCATAAATAGTAAAGACTGGGCATTAAATTGTAGTAGTCATTCAGGTCATATTTTCACTATTTTGTCTGGCTTTTGAACACCTGGGGGCATCCTTAGCCTACAGGTTTAAATCTTTGCCTTCATATCACTTGCCCCTAACAACTGTTGGTTAAAATCCTGCCAGGAACTTTGAATTCATTCATGTGAGGAAGCTATCCAGCTATCTTAGGGAAAATTGTTTGTTCTGCTTATATGTTGGTCGTGCATAAGACACATAGGGACGCCTGAGGTCTACCTCCACCAGTAAAGCGGGTAAGTCGCCATAATTATGACCTTTACATTGTCATTGTGACTTAAAACTCAACCAGTCAAATCAATAAAATCATGTCTTAAGTTTTTATGTTAATAATGTTTTCTGTTCTATGCTATATTACAAGGTGCACTGTTATAATAGTATTATTTATCTATACATGTTATCTTTTTGCAGATATCAAGTAGCCCAGTGAAATTTCAACACTTCAGGGCCAAAGCAAATGTCACGTAAGATATTTAGTTTTAGAGATTTTTAAGGCTGTTTTTTTGGGCCAAAGTTCAGCATTACTGGTTGGGGATCACCTCAGTTCATTTCATGTTTTGTTTTGCAATATTTTAGGAATGAGCAGATACATAAGAAGTAGCACCATTCTTTCATAACCTAGCTGGATAGTTGACATTAAAGTATCTAAAGTCTTTAGTGGGATACATACCCAAAGTGGTGTATTGTGAGACCAAAAATACATGTAGTAAACTTGGACTATTATCAGCTTGTCATCATTTTAATAATTCTGTTGTGTTACATTGTATGCTTCCAATTAATTGACCCATAACCTGTTGGTGGCGACTAAATGTATCCATGTGCTGAGTTGAGTTGCAGACCAAGATTAACTGGGACAATGGCACTAGGACATCAATGGTGTCTGATCATGGTCTACTCTGTTTGCTTTTCAATCAGTCCCTTTGTTGAAAATTTCCTGTAAAGTGTTTAATGATTTGAAAGATTGACAAGTCCAGTTAAGATATTAATCTTGGTAAAGGTCTTTTCGTCATAGTACATGTTTCGTATTAACATTTTTGGTTGAATAATAAGCTACGTTCTATTTTTAAAACTGTATTCTTTCAGTATAAAGTCACACTTTTTGGGGCACCTAGAAGGGGATTTCCTATCTATACTTGGCATTGCTGTCTAAGAAGAATTATCTATGTTTTATTAGCTACCTCAATACCTTCTTTTTCACAAGAATTTACTGTCTGTAATGCAATTCAAATTTTTAATGGTGGAGGTCAAATGATTTTATCATGTCACAGCAAAATAAAGATCTGTTTATCTAGGCCAGACAATATGAAACTAATTATCTAATTTAAAGTTGTAAACCATTTAAAATTACTTCATGAGCATTTTGTGAAAAATGGCTGTTTTCATTGAAAAGTCTCCCGTTACAAGTTCAAATTGCTATAATACTATAAAAACTGCTTCAACACTACTCAAACTTGGCACAATTGTTGACTGGACCACTGCCCTTGCAACAACATGCTCAGGCTTAAATTTTCTGTTACCATGGCAACGAGGGGACATCTCAAAATTGCCAAAAATCACTATTTTGCGTTGATTTTTTCCATCATAATTGATTTCAAAGTGCTGCAACTTCTCAATGGATTGAGATAGAGTCAAATGCTTTTCAGCGTTGGTTATACGTTACCTTATGATCAATCTGAGGTCATTTATAGCCTCTCACAAGTCCAAAATTTTCTTGGCGATGAGGGAGACTCCGCCCCCCTTCAAACCCCCCAAACAGAAGGGGGCACATCCCCCTTCTGGCAAACCCCCTGATGTATCTTTTGGTTGGGGGCCGCGCCGAAAAAGTGGTCACTTTTTTTAAACAACATTTCTCAAACGAAAAACAAGTGTTGGGGGCCTAAATAAGGCATTTTTTCACCATTTGAGACAACAAAAAGGGGGGGGGGGGGAAAAGGGCGTTAAAAGGCGTGTATATGAAGTAATGGGTTAACAGAAAATGATGAAAATACTTGAAATTACCCTAAATCGCGTTTTTCCATGTTTAAACATGGCCTGTCATATAAATTTGAAGAAAAATTGTTGTTTTGTAGATTTTTTTATTTTTTTCATTAACCCATTACTTCATGAGCATTTTGTGAAAAATGGCTGTTTTCATTGAAAAGTCTCCCGTTACAAGTTCAAATTGCTATAATACTATAAAAACTGCTTCAACACTAATCAAACTTGGCACAATTGTTGACTGGACCATTGCCCTTGCAACAACATGCTCAGGCTTAAATTTTCTGTTACCATGGCAACGAGGGGACATCTCAAAATTGCCAAAAATCACTATTTTGCGTTGATTTTTTCCATCAAAATTGATTTCAAAGTGCTGCAACTTCTCAATGGATTGAGATAGAGTCAAATGCTTTTCAGCGTTGGTTACACGTTACCTTATGATCAATCTGAGGTCATTTATAGCCTCTCACAAGTCCAAAATTTTCTTGGCGATGAGGGAGACTCCGCCCCCCTTCAAACCCCCCAAACAGAAGGGGGCACATCCCCCTTCTGGCAACCCCCTGATGTATCTTTTGGTTGGGGGCCGCGCCGAAAAAGTGGTCACTTTTTTAAACAACATTTCTCAAACGAAAAACAAGTGTTGGGGGCCTAAATAAAGGCATTTTTTCACCATTTGAGACAACAAAAAGGGGGGGGGGGTGAAAAGGGCGTTAAAAGGCGTGTATATGAAGTAATGGGTTAACAGAAAATGATGAAAATACTTGAAATTACCCTAAATCGCGTTTTTCCATGTTTAAACATGGCTTGTCATATCAATTTGAAGAAAAATTGTTGTTTTGTAGATTTTTTGATTTTTTTCATTAACCCATTACTTCATGAGCATTTTGTGAAAAATGGCTGTTTTCATTGAAAAGTCTCCCGTTACAAGTTCAAATTGCTATAATACATGTACTATAAAAACTGCTTCAACACTACTCAAACTTGGCACAATTGTTGACTGGACCACTGCCCTTGCAACAACGTGCTCAGGCTTAAATTTTCTGTTACCATGGCAACGAGGGGACATCTCAAAATTGCCAAAAATCACTATTTTGCGTTGATTTTTTCCATCATAATTGATTTCAAAGTGCTGCAACTTCTCAATGGATTGAGATAGAGTCAAATGCTTTTCAGCGTTGGTTATACGTTACCTTATGATCAATCTGAGGTCATTTATAGCCTCTCACAAGTCCAAAATTTTCTTGGCGATGAGGGAGACTCCGCCCCCCTTCAAACCCCCCAAACAGAAGGGGGCACATCCCCCTTCTGGCAACCCCCTGATGTATCTTTTGGTTGGGGGGCCGCGCCGAAAAAGTGGTCACTTTTTTAAACAACATTTCTCAAACGAAAACAAGTGTTGGGGGCCTAAATAAGGCATTTTTTTCACCATTTGAGACAACAAAAAGGGGGGGGGAGTGAAAAAGGCGTTAAAAGGCGTGTATATGAAGTAATGGGTTAAAATGTCATTGGAAAAGCAAAAAAAGAAATTTTAATAGATTAAAGAACTTAATATTTGAACTATAGAGCAATTATAAAGCATGTTTGATAATCTTGACCTTGATAAAAGTTGTACATGTTTAAAACCTGTAGTAACCCTCTCTGATAATTGTTACTTTGATTGATGTTATGTCTGCCTGCTTAGCTCAATAGGGAAAGCATCAAATTTGTAATCTATGGGTCAGTGGTTCGATCCACAATCGAAAAATTTGTCCTTGACAATTGGTTCTGTTCCAGAAATGTGAGAGTAGTATTTGACATTAGTAATTCCTGGTCAGTTATCCAGGAAAACCAGTTAGATGGATTGACCACCAAGATATGTCCAAGAATGTGTTATAATTGGTGTTAAAAATCCCCGAACAAACTTGATATTATGGATTAAACATAAGAAAATATATGCAAAAAAACATTATTAACACTGCATAATGTAAGGTTTGCTGATGAGATGCTCTGATGAAAAAAGTTATAAAAGTTTCAATAATGTTTATATTTTTATTAAATGAAATATGGCAGCAGTACAACATAATGAAAATTAATAAAAACATTTGTTTCTTTACTTTCTCTTTCATTATGTATATTTACATTATTAAAGGGAAGTGCTTGGAGCCTTGCAAGATCCAGATGCTGGTGTAGAAATGAAAAGTCATGTCCGCAATGGAATTGTACATAAGAACTGCTTTAAAGGAAGTGACATCATACAATGGTTGCTACGCTGGAATATTGTCCGTAAACGTAATGATGGGGTGGCGCTAGCACAGACTTTGTTAAAATTAGGTCATCTACAGGAAGTGGATATATCTGACGGAACCGTCGGTGCCTCCCAGTTCTTCAAAGATGATGAAAAGCTCTATAGATTTGTAAGTAGAAGTATTAACAGGTTGTTTCTCTTCTATGGTTTTTACAATGAAATTTTGAGCATGACTTTGTAGGATAGTGTGTTCTGTCTATATCATTTATAATAAATTAGGGCCGGGAATTATATTCGAATATTCGAAACACTACCAAATAATGGAACATTAAAAAACGAATACGAATATTCGAAAAATAGAGTGTTTTTTTTTTTGTTATTACTAAGATCGTAAATTAAACCATTGACCATTACTTGACCAGGTGTTCACACGTTTGTATGACGCGTGTCAACGATTATGGCCAATTAACTGTGAAAACTTTGGGGTCTAGTTGATCAAAAGGGCACCCGTTTCACAGTTTGCAATTTACCTGTTTAACAGAATATAATGTAAATTTCCGATTTTAATTATCTTATTTATTGTTTTCTGTGCAATAATCTTTCCGATTAATCAGTAATTGTCTAAATTTTGTGAAAATGAAAAAATCGACACGTATTAATCGGTGCTTTATGAAAGCATGGTCAGTGTCAATATTCCGTCAAACTGGTCCCAGCGTCAAAATATATTTATTCCGTAGAAACTAGATTCCGTGTGATATTTACTGTGTTATAGCTAAATTTATCTGAAGAATATTTTAAACCTTATCTATAATTATAAATGAATAAAAAATATATTTAATTCAAATTAAGTTTCAATATAAATTATGTGTTTTTGGGGCTAAGAGGCTACGGTGATTCATATTACTGTCAATCAAGTCACGTGAATTACCTCCTGTTAATAAGACAAATGATCAGCAGTCGGATTAACTGAACAAATGGCAATTAAATTATGAATTTATTTCAAAAGTTAACATTTATGTCGATTTACAATATATAAAATAAATAACTTTTACGTAATAATATAGGTATTTTTAATCGTCGATTTTTCCAAGCATATTAAAGTAGTATAGTATTTGACGCAATCAATTTTGGATACATATACGTCAAAGAGAAATATTGGAACAAATGTTGTAAAAACGAATATTCGAATATATTCGAATATGGAAAACGCATATTCGAACATCAAATTCCTTATTCGTTCCCAGCCCTATAATAAATCAATGATAACTTATTTTAGAAAGCAATACTCATATTAAATAACTATTTGTTGTTATTTTAGAAAGAAATGCTTATGATAAATAAGTAAAATAACAATTAATTGCTTATTTTAGAAAGAAATGCTTATGATAAGTAACAATTTATTTCTTATTTTAGAAAAAAATGCTTATAATAAATAACAATTAATTGCATACAAACTGTATATTAGAAAGCATTGCTTGTAATTAAGAAACATTGAGTGTGTATTTTAAAATGCCATGCTTATAATTTTGGTCAAGTGTTTATTTTAGAAAGTGTTACTCATAATAAGGAACTATTGACATTTTAAAAAGATTATCTCATAAATTTTTAAGAACCATTGATTGCTTATGTTAGAAAAATTGATTGAATGATCTGAAATTTTGCACACAAGTTTTTGTTCAAGACCTTCATCAAATGGTACTCAGATCTTGGAAAAAAAAAATTTCACTCCTGTCTTGTCAAAAAAACGTCACGATGTCCTTTTAACAAAGGCTGCAAAAAGGAGAGTTAATGTATAGGATAGTCAAATACAAAGTGCTGAAAATCATATGATTATAGCACTAGTTGTAAAATGTGCATCTGTGAAAGTTTTGTTTATGGTAATATATATAAAACATGTATTTCAGACCTCATTGAATCTTGGTGCTCAACGTAATAGCTACTTTGATAGTTCAGATAGTGACTCTAGTCTCTCCGATGATGAAGACGATGACGACTCTAGAATTGTAGAGAAAGTAAAAAAAGGAAAAGTCATCAAAGCTGGTTTCCTATCCAAAAAGGTACCTGAGCATTATCATTGTAATCAGTACATACATATATACATGTATACTGTTTGTTGCCAGTTGATTTTAAGTTGAAGCCCGTGCTGTGACATGATTTGATGATAGGGATAACTTCTAAAACCATTTGTTGCCAATTGAAATATTGATTTAAATGTAATTTTGATATATGTATGAGGCCATTTGTTTTACTGCACTATTGATCTATTTGATTTAAGTGTAGCGATTAAAAAGATCAGGATAAGGTTGAGTAGAAATTACTACAAATAGCTTGGTAAACTTCTAGCATGTAAAATAATTAATAAACTCACGATAAAAACATTGATAAAATCATAATCTAAGCCTTAAGCTTACTTTGTCAAATTGTCAAATATGCTAAATGGTGCTAAAGTTGACTTGTATTTTCTTTCTTAACATGTGTTTTTCAGTAAAGTGGCTGTAATTAATAGTTATATATTCTATGCATAAATTTGTATTTTTGAAGCCATTTGCTTAGTAAATATGAAGATGCCAGATGTCTGATTAAAAATGTCCCACTTTTTAATCACTTGAAGTACTTTGTAGGTTGCAGTGAGATTGTATTCTTTTATGTGAGGAAACGATCCAAATAACTTACTAAAATTTTGTTTTTATATTCCGGTGGCAGCCCATGCTTTATATAATGCATTAAGTTGCACCTGAGGTATTCCTATATCAGTAAAGCTTAAAAGTGACCATATTACTATTACAGAGTCAGTGTGACTGAAAGAAACTCCACTGAACCCCAAAAGTCTAAAAACATAAAATTTGAATGATTTACATTAATTGGCTGGGTCACTTAAAACATAACAATTTGTAAAAGATTATTAAGAAATATACCCATAAACACATGTATATTGAACATTGTATTTTCAAGTTATTCTTAGTTGATTTAGTCAGTTTTAGGTCATTTTTCACAAAAAGAATTATTATTCTGGAAAAATGGAGTGAGTGAATGATCTGAAATTTTGCATATAAGTTATTGATTTAGACCTTAATCAAATGGAGCATAAATCTAGAAGAATGATTTACAGTCCGGTCATGTCTAAAAAACCCAGTGGAGTCCCTTTAAAAGCATGAATTTTATAATACATGGTCTGGTTAGCTGGCTTTATAAATAAAATCAGTGATAATTATGAGATGATTCTGTAATGTGTATTACACAGTCAAAATATAAAAAAAAGCTATTTGATGTTTGTGCATTGTTTTTTTTTCTTTTTCTTTTTTATAGAAATCACTTCGTAAAGGGTGGCGTTTTGTAAGAGTAATACTCCGAGATAATCCTCCACTGTTGGAATATGAGTGCCCGTATCAGAGGACAAGTAAGGTGTGTAGAAGTAATTTACTGGTGTAATACAATGTAGTGTTATTCCCTATGAACTTGCCTATATCACCAGTATAGTGTCCTGTCAAATGGGTGTTCATTTTGTTAAATCCCTAAAAACTGCATTAGATGGTTCCAATTTAAATGCAGAGCAAGTCCCTTGCATTGATTTAGTTGGGTATAGGCATTTTAAAGGCCCACTATGCCTCAGAAATGCTATAAGTTTTATTTCTCAAAAACATTTTATTTTTTGGTATCTTGTTACAGTTTCAAAAAAAAAATATTCATTTGCCATGTAGATGAATTTTTATGCCCCCACAGAGTGGGAGCATATAGCGTTGCACTTGTCCGTCTGAGTGTCCGTCCGTCCGTCTGTCTGTCCGTACGTCCCGAAATCTTGTGAACGTAACTCCTCTTAAACCGGATGGCAGATTTTGCTTAAACTTCCAGGGATGAACAACCTTAATGTGTAGATGGTAGTTAAGGAAGGAATTTTTGCTGCGACCAAATTTAACAGAATTATGGCCCTTTGTTGATTTTTTCACTATATACTATGTAGAAATTTTGTGAACGTAACTCCTCTTAAACCAGATGGCAGATTTTGCTCAAACTTCCAGGGATGAACAACCTTAATGTGTAGATGCTAGTAAAGGGAGGAATTTTTGCTGCGACCAAATTTAACAGAATTATGGCCCTTTGTTGATTTTTTCACTATATACTATGTAGAAATTTTGTGAACGCAACTCCTCTTAAACCGGATGGCAGATTTTGCTTAAACTTCCAGGGATGAACAACCTTAATGTTTAGATGGTAGTAAAGGAAGGAATTTTTGCTGCGACCAAATTTAACAGAATTATGACCCTTTGTTGATTTTTAGTTTTCAACTTGTGGCACATGTAGTCCAAAAAATATTTGACCTAGAGTCATAAGATTGACAGAACAGTGGCGTGTGGGGGCATCCGTGTCCTATGGACACATTTCTAGTTTTTTGCTTCTTTTGCTTTGTTAGCAATTGATATCATTATAGTGAATAAGTATTTTTATGGAAGTCAAAATACTACATTGATTAAATTTTGCTACTTTTATGACAAATTACTGCACATTCAGAGCTACTTTAAAGCAGAATTCTGACTAACTTAAATTTGTAATTGTGTATTTATATCATTGTGTACCTTTTCTGGTCAAGTGACCATTTCATTCTTCCCTTAGTAAAAAGATTTCACATTAAATACTCTTTTAGCCTTTAAAAAGCAAGTATTTTCCATAATTTTTAGTTATTATGTTTTGTTAAATTTTGTAGAATAATTTGGTTTTCATTTTACAAAGGGTCATAAAACTAGCTAATTTTAAAGGATTTATCTTATTATAAATCAATTTATGATGCAATATATTTGTTAAAATTTTAATTAAAAGATTTTCATAATTGTATTTCAACAGGACCAAAAGATTGATCCGAAAAGGTCAAAATGCATTGATTTGCAGAACTGTTTCCTTACAGAATCCAGTAGAAGTACAATAGGTATAGTTGCTATTTATAGAATATATTTATGGTCTGTTTGCGAGATAGAGGAAAGTGTGGGGTGATAGGGAAGAAGGATGGGGAAGGAGATTGCAATATGGGAATATATACCTGATTTAAGCAAGATTATGTTTTATGTATTTCAAAGGATCAACTTTAATAGAAATAGTTGTTGTTGTTTTTCCCACATATTTATTTCTTTCACAATTTTGTTGTTTAATACCAGTATATTTAGTTTTATTGTGATTTGGGGCTTCAGAGTGTGATTGTACTTCTGTGATGTGATGTACTTTTATTAATTTTTCATCGGTATCAATAATTATTGTATCATTAAACATATTGGTATTTTCTTTATTTATTACATTTAGTAAAAAAAGATGACAAGCTGCAGCAACCCTCCGGGAAGCTCCGAATCTATATCCGAACAAAAGGTGGAAAGTGCCGCACATTTCAAACAAAGGATGATGAGGAATGGTTCGAATACATATCTCTTCTACAATCAATGTGTCTTGCTGGGTCGTCAGCAGGGAAATCCAAAACTTCCACATAAGTTTTATCCAAAATTTCCACAAAGAGTTTTAACAACCTGTTTGTTCGATTCTGACTATATTTTATCCCATACATTAGATATAAGTGCTGCATCAAAGTACTGTATCATTCCTAAAATTTTAGTGCTGTGTCATTCTTATATAATTAGTGCTGCATCATTTGTATATGGTTAGTGCTGCACTATACGTGTATGATTAGTGCTGAATCATTTGTATATGGTTATTGCTGAATTATACGTATATAATTAGTGCTGCATCATTTGTATATGGTTAGTGCTGCATTATATGTGTATGATTAGTGCTGCATTATACATGTATGATTAGTGCTGAATCATTTGTGTATGGCTAGTGCTGCATTATACGTATATGAGTAGTGATGAATCATTTGTAACTGATTAGTGCTGCATTAAACTTATATGATTAGTGCTGCATTATATGTGTATGATTTGTGCTGAATCACTCATATATGATTAGTGCTGCATCACTTGTTTTTGCTATTTTAAATGTAAATCTTGCTTAGAACTTGTACCCTTTTAAGATAAAGGTGTAAGATTATAAAAAGATATAAGACAAATAAAACCTTAACAAATGTATGTATCTTGTTTGCAATATTTAAATAGCTTGGAGGGACTATTAGTAAAAGTGCTTGTGCAAAATAATTTTTGAATTTTACAAAGAATATGTGAGATTAGCTCAATTTAAAAGATTAGATATCTTAAAGGAAAGCTTTTTGTTGTAACTGTGAAAATTGTAGTTAAGCTTTTGGAAAAAGATGTTGAATTGCTTTTTATATTAAGCAAATTTTATCTATATTTTATTGTGTAAAAATAGAACAAAGAGCAGATAATCTCTTCATTAAATGCTTATATTAAAGGGACTTGCCATTTTTGGAATCCTCCATGCGTATTTTATTAAAACTTTGGTAGATTGTAAGTGTTCTCAATAATCTAGAGATAAAATGCATTTTGTAAAGCTCAACTGATTAGTTTAGCCAGTTTTTTTTTTCTCCTATAAATGAATTTGTATTTTGTATGTCTAGCAATAAGAAGGAACTGTATCGAGGAAAGGTGCTTGTACACAGTCTTTTGTTATATACTTGTTTTTTAATGTTCAGATATGAACCAAGTTATTATTTTAATTATATGTTTTTATACCACAATACCTAATTAATGTATAGATTTTAATGCTTTAAGAAATTAATCGCTTCAGCCTAAATTATTAATATAACTTGAGTTAACTTAGATTATAAATTATTAGTATAACATGAGTTAACTTAAGTTAAAATTTTGTTAACTTTAGGTAACCTTATTTTAATTAATTAAACTTTACTTTTGTGAACCTAATTTATGTTAACTTAAGTTCACTTAACTGTAGTTCTCCTTACTTTAATTAACTTAATTTCATTGAACTTAAGTTAACTAAACTTAAGTTAGTCTCTTTTTAATTTTTATAGGTTAACTTTGTTAACCTAATTTTAAATTATGAGAATCTAATTTAAGTTAACCTAAGTTTACTTAACTTAAGTTCATCATACTTAAATTAACTTAAGTGAACTTAAGATACCTCAGCTTAAGTTAACCATCCTTTTGTGAACATACCAGTAATTTTTATGTTAACAACCATTGACAGTATATTAAAATATTATCTAGTAGAAGTTTTAAGATAATTTTTTTTTCTTAAACAACAATTAACATTACATGTTGTATATCGAAATATAATCCTGTAGAAGTTTTAAGATAATCATGTTGTATTGTATTATTGTTACTTGTTATAGTCCAGAAAATTGATTATAGCCAGGAAAAAATTCCTTGAGGGAATATATTAGAAGTCCTGTACCATGTATAACCATGTTATTGTTAGTCATTATATTGTTAGTATATCAATTGACATAAAGTCTAGTCATTTGTTATATTGTGTTGATAATCGATACTGGTTCCCTTATATTCTAGTGTTGTAATACAAATGTATATAGAAATGAATATAGTTACATTAATTGTTTATTATTCTAGAATAATTAACTATTCGTTAACTTTCTTTTTTTGAAAATCTGTATATTAATGTAGAGTGTAAGGAGGGGAAATGATTTATTGATCATTTTCAAGTAAAAATGATTAAAAAAAATAGATAATAATAGACAATAATAATTGTTACAGATTTCAAGGAATCTTGTGTACTAGCATAAATACTTGTTTTACAAGTGTTCTCTTTTGTGATTTATTACTTAAGTTAATTAAATGGAGGTGTTCATATTGTTCATATCACTAGAACAAATATTTTCTGTGAACAAATAACAACTGACCACAGTTAATTTTTTGTTAATGTTCACAAGTACAGCTTTTCACAGATGACATCTTGTTATGATTCACAAGTACAGCTGTTCACAGTTGACATCTTGTTATAATTCACAAGTACAGCTGTTCACAGTTGACATCTTGTTATGGTTCACAAGGACAGCTATTGACAGTTGACATATTTTAATGATTCACAGATACAGCTGTTCACAGGTGACATCTTGTTATGGTTCACAAGAACACCTGTTAACAATACAATCAGTGTTAACTAGCCCCATTTTTGTTCACAAGTTTCATCTGCACTCAGTGCATATCTAGGTACTGTTTACAAGTGCTGGTGTTCTTTTTTGCAATCGCTGTTCACTAGTACCATGGCTTGGTGTTCACACTTTTCATCTTATCTTAGTCCATGATTAATTACTGTTCACATGAGCTGATGTTTTGACTGCATTCTCTGTTCTTGTTCACTAGAGTCATCTGTTCTCAGTAGGGGTGTCATCGATTCAATCAATATCGGTGTATCAACGATCTTTGTTATCTGATTCGATATCGATTCCATTTTTTAAATATCGGATACCGAATTCACATATATTTCTAGCTAAAGAGACTTCAGCGACCAGGTTTTATAGAACTGATAGACCTGTTTACTGTCGCAAAACGTCAAAATAAAAGCGACATATAAAGTTATGGAAGCCAGAAACATTTTTTTTCTAAAATGAAAACGCAAATCAATGCCAAAGTTACCTTCCAGTGTCTCTAACGAATGCTGCCTAATTTCGTTGTAATCTCGCATGTCTGCTAAGTGGATGTCAAGACCCCTCAATTCAGATTTTAAAAAGGGAAAATGCCAAGAAAATTTGTCAGTGTTTCTTTGTAAAAATTAAGATTACAAAATGTTAAACTTTAATAATTATTCAGGTTCTAAACACTATAATTTGCCAATTAAACCGGCTTAATTGGAACGGCAAGGACGGGATTTAGCATGATCAGTAACTACGTAATAGCAACAACAACAACTAAAGTAAAATGGAAAAGGCTTTAAACTTTATAGTTACTAGTCATTAGTTTTCATTTATAGCTTAGTAATATGATAAAAAAAAGAAACAAATTGTTCAGTTTTCATAGTTTATCTTTTTTGCATTTGTCTTAATTTAACTGCTTTGTCAGTGTCCATAGGAAACATTTAAAAAGACTTGAAAGCTAAAATTTAGCCTGGCAATTGATAAATAGCTGTATTGCCGATAATTCATTACCGATTTATCGATACAAAAATCCTTATCGATGACACCTCTAGTTCTCAGTTCACATTCTCTTACTTTTCACAAGTACGGGCATTTATCTTTATGCAGTTAGTAATACATGTGTACTTGTTGTTGGTAAGCAAATATTCACAATTCATATCCAGGAATTGTTCACTAACTTCTTGATTGCTTTTCTGTAATCAGTGTTTTCTGTTGTTCACATGTTTCATCTGTTCTAGGTTAACATTAAGTTACTGTTTTAAATGAACTTATGTTCATATTACAGTCACTGTTCACTAGATCAAATCACCAGTGCCATTTGTTCACAGTACATTTTGTATACTGTTTACAACTGCTGGTGTTCATCTTTTTTTTACAGTCAACTTGCTATTGACATTTTTTTTACAGGATCTTCACAATTCATGTCTTGTTACTGTTCACAAGTACAGCTTACAGTAATGCAGTCACTGTTCACTAGACACTGGAATTGTTCACAGTAAAATCACATGCAGCCACTGTAATTTGATGTAGTTATAAACAACTCCTTTTAAGTGTTCTTCTTATCAATTGTTTGAATCATACATACTTTTTATTTTCTTCTGCTACAGACACATCTAGTCATTTATACTCATTATCTCATTGCTTTCCTTAGATGCTTCTTGTTTAGGTAGCCTTCATCCTTAAATTGCTGAATTTCTATAATGGATTTACCTCGCTTTGAATTTGGAACAGTCCATTCAAGGTTGAAGGGAGTTCATAAATAAAAAGGCCAAATTTAGCTACTGGTAGTAAAGAGCCTGGTTAGACTGTATGGTAGTGCAGGATGGCTTGGCATTATACTAGAGGCTTGTCATTTTCGGTTCAAGCAGGTTAAGAGTGTAGCATAAAAAATGACAAAATGCAATAATTTATGCATAATTTTGTTACAATAGGGACTTTCCACTATGCAATAATATCATAGGAATTAAAACATATGTTAATATATTATTCAGACTTGGACACAACCTTACTTTTAAAGGAGGTGTTTAAGTTACATGTATTGAAATATGCCCTTAATTTTTATGGTCAAATTTTCAAAATTCAGAAAATTGTCGGATCAACTTTGTTATGTAACAACAGATTTTATAATAGTAGCATTTGTATTTCACAAGACCCTCCCATTGAATTTTAAAATTTCTGTCTGCTTTAGATGCAGGGGCATCCATTGCCAAGTGGTTACGGTCAGTGACTCAAAACCACTTGCCCCTCACCACTGTTGGTTGGAATCCCACTAGGGAATTGGGATTCTTTCATGTGAGGGAGCTATACTGCTAGCTTCTGGAATGTTGGTGTTTCTACTCAAGTGTGCATCTGTGCCTAAAATAATGCACACAGGGATTCCTGAGGTCTTCCTCCATCAGTTGCCACCTATTCTGTGTTGGTGCACCTTAAAATCCAAACAGAAAAGAAAGAAAAAAGTATAAAAATGCAAATAAGTTCTGTATTTAAGCAAAATTACAAATTTTATACTGTAATGATTTTAAATGTTATTCAGTTGAAATTGTTATTTAATTCATGCAATACTGATATAAATGATGTATGTTTCATTTTGTAAACAGTGCTTTAAGATTGTTAAAACGCCGAACCTCTCTGGTCTTATGTCTCATTATATTCCATCCAGAAGCATTTTGTTTTTGTTTTTTTATCTGTTCATTTTTGTAGGGTGTCGATTGATATACATGTACATCACAGAAAATTTTATTTCTTGATGGGCATTTACAATTGAAAGATGTATTCCATACACCAATGGCACAGTGTTTGTTACTTAAACTAGGGAAAGAAATATATAAAACCTCAAAAAGAAATGTAAATATATTTTTGCAGACATAACAAACATGCAAGTCCAGGGGAGATAATTTGCTTTATTGAAAGGTTTTTCAAAATAATTGACCATTAATGATAGTTTACTGTAAAATGTATACAGAAATAAAAACACATGTTTCTTTACATTGTGGGAAATAATTTCCCTTTGCATTAGTTGTGGCATTTGCACATGCATAAACCACTGCCATTTACTTTTTGTTGATCAGATTAAAAGTTGATAATAATGGGAAGATATGTAGATTTTACCTGTGATTTGCAAGGTATTTGAAATGCTTCTTTGCTTGGTATTAGGATTTTCAAACAAATTAGAAATGAGCCATGTCACTACAAAACCAACATAATGCGTTTGCGACCAGCATGGATCCAGACCAGCCTGCGCATCCGCGCAGTCTGATCAGGATCTATGCTATTGGCTTACAAACCCTAATACAAGTAGAGAAACTGATAGCGAACAGCATGGATCCTGATCAGACTGCGCGGGTGCGCAGGCTGGTCTGGATCAATGCTGGTCGCAAACGCATTATGTTGGTTTTGTCATGACATGGCTCAAATTAAAAATAGTGCAATAAAGCTTTTAAATAGCGATGTTGATCTCCGTACATGTATTTCTTGTTGTGTTTTGGCTATAATCTTAACCATATATAACCAGTGAGTATTTGTTTTCTTCCAAAGTATTTTTTTTCTTCCCATGTTTTTCAGATATATATATTATGTATAAGTGATGTCTTACCTTTTTATAGACTATAACAAAGACAAAAAAAATAGTATATGTATAATACATTATTTCAAAGTGACATTATGCTCTTTTATTTCACTGTCGAAGTGAGCTGAATTGGCTGCATTGTCACTTAAGTGCAGTAATGGGTTAAGTCCTTCTGAATTTAATAGGAGTTAACCAGCTATTGCAAGAAAGTGACAATATACTTAAAAAGACTGACTATACTGATGATCATTGACCAATGAAAAATGTTCAGGATAAAATACAACAACTGCCTAAAATATGAAAAAAATGATACATTCCAAAGAATATTTATAGAATTTTCTGTGAGTCATGTGGGCTATTGATACATGAACTAGACTATTAAATTAAAAACAATCATCGCAAAGTCTAAAGTTATTTTTTCTTTGACCTATACTTAACTTTTTATTCTTGGGTGGACTTAATGTCACTTTAACTTTTTTTCTGTCATTTGATGGTTATATATTTCAAATGATTTGTGTATTTAATTGTATATTTACACCTGTAATTGAATACCTACATAATAACTGGAAATATCTTCTGAATTATGAAGGAATGTAATTCTAGATAAAACTCATTTTTCCCTTAGAAATAATTTGTTGAGAGTTAAGTTCCCTTGTAAATATTCATATGTGATATATATTTTAGTCTTCCATTGCAGTTTCTCTTGGTTAAATAGGGTTTGTACTCTGAAAGAACAAGTTTATCAGGTGATAATTTTTTAGGATAAGGGCAGTTACCCTTGAGGAATAAGGGAAATTACTCTTGAAAACTAAGGGAGGTTACTCTTGAGTATCTGCTATATGTCAAAGATTACAGAGTTGTTGGCACTTGTGTTATAAGCTGTGCTGTTGACATTTTGTTTTCTTGTTATGTAAAAGGTGGCTTATTTGCTGATTCATTGAAATCAGTGTCACCAGTTTTGTTAAATTTTAAGTTTAAGAAAATATTTATTTTCACTTCAAAATGATAATAAGATCTTAATGTAGTACCTTCACCTAAATTTGTGTAATGGTCATGTCCATTTTGGTGGTTGGAACTTCCCATTGTTGATTTTAGGGTATCCTAATGTCAAAATGCTTGAAAAAAGCAGCAAACAGTATAAAGTATGGTCTGACAATATTTTGGGGCAGGTTGGCTTGAATCTTTAGTGCTGAACAAGGCTGAATGTACATGTAAGTGTGGCCTCATTTAAATGAGTTAATTTTGTTTATATTTTTGAAATGCAGGGGTACAAGTTTTCAGGCATTTGCCTGAAGTTCAGGTTTTTTATGCTCCTGAAAGTACTCTTTTTCTATATAAAACCAATATAAATAATGCTTAATTCAGGGTTTTCAGGTTTTCTGATATGTTAATTTGCACCCATGGAAATGTTCAGTAGAGATATTTTAATAAAAGATGAACATACTATTAGCTTCCACAATTTAGAAATTTGTATCAATTTACATTTTTATGTCAAACCTTTATTTAAAGTATTATGCAGTATTTTAAAAAAAAATTATATTGATATGCATTTTCTCTTTCCTATAAGGTTTTCCATTCATTGGAATGAATGGGTACATAATTATATAAACACATATTGCATCTCCAGATAAGCATTAGTTTTATGTAAAAAAACTAAGCATTAGTTTTATGTAAAATTAAAAACTAAAAATTAAGTTTGATTATAATACTTATATTTATTAAAGGGACTCCACTACGGTTTCTTTTACATGATTGGACTGGAAATATTTTTGCTGTAGATCTGGACCAGTGACTTGTGTACAATTTTTCACATCATTCCTTTAATGCTTATCACTCAAAATACTGCATTAGAATCAACATTCAATTTAATTTTCAGTATATTTCTTTTTTATCCTGTATAGAATTTTCCAATATAAGGTCTTTGATGATCAATGTAAGGATTTCAAATTTTATATTTTAGGCTCTTTGACCTCAGTGGAGCTCCTTTAATTATGTTTAAATATTAAAAATATATCCACCTTCAGCTGAACATGTAAGTCACTGTCATATTGATAGGGATATTACATTTTTTTCTGTATCTGGACAATATGTTCTCCAGAAGAAACAGATCTTTTTTGGGTACAATTCTGGTTGTATGCATGTAAATAATCTAGCATTCCTTATTTGAAAGCGCTTTATATTTTTCAGCAATATTTGCTGTTTTCCTTACATATTTATATTTTATTTCAATATTGAAGGTTTTGTTTTGTTGGTGCCCTTTGTTACCCACGTTTTTCAGGTGCTTTTTTATATAAAAAATATGTGACCTGTTTTTGTATTTGTTTTATGGAAGTCACTTGTGTTGCTACTGCTGAAGACTCACTTGTTTAAATACATGTTAACAAACTGTTAACATCATCACTTGTGTTTTTGTTATAGTTCTGCTTTTTTTGTTTCCAAAGTTGCTAAAGAAAGTTTTATTTTAAACATTTTTTTCACATTAAAGAGACAGATTGTTTCCAAAATTAAATTAGCCAATAATATATTTTGATTAGCTGTCTACAAACAACACAAATAATAATCTTATGTAAAAGTCTAGAACAAAACTTTGTAATTTGTCATTCCTTTATCAAATGCTCTTTAAGTAGTGTTATGAATTTAAAAGAATACTCAGAAGTAGGTATAAAAAGGTTTCAACCCACAGATATCTGAAATTGACTTGTCAGGCTTTCAAGGTCGGACCTGTTTGTCTTTCTGTGTAAGGATTTATTGATATGTTGTTTTAAACTGACTATTCAACAGTATAGAGCCTGGTCAAAACTTAAAATATCTGGAAGATGACTGATGTCTCAGAAGCATTAATCACAACAAAATTACACAAAAATTGCAGACTTGATTTGATTGAGTCTGTCCATCAGGAATAATGAAAAAGTGCAACATCCCTCATGCCCGTGCTTGATTGGGTACCCAGTTTTCAATACTTGTGCTAGAACCAATGACCAAGGATCAAAAAAATATAACAACACTGAAGTGAAGAAGTTGTACATGTGATGCTTATGTTTCTCTATACTGGTGGCAAAGGCTGATCACCTTCTTCTCTGGCCTATATTAACCTTTAACCTTCTGAATTTTTGTAATTGATTAGCCCAGCTTTGAAATTTTGACAATCATTTCAAAGTTTCAAGGATTTTAGACTGGCCTGGCCCTATACTGGTGGCAAAGACAGTTCAATATTTTGCATGTTAAAGGATCTTATATTCTATGCATAATAACTTTTCATAATAGTAATATTTTTGTTTGTGTTTTCGTTTTTGATCTGACTCCCATTTTGCCAATCAAAATATTGCTGTGTATAACTGTTATTCATTAAAGTTTCTTTTAAAGTAGCATGCCTCCAGATGAGTAAAATAAATGTTCAAAAATTCAAACTTAAGAAAAATTGTGTATAGTTTAAGAACTGTATAAATAGTCACAATACCTGTGTACTTTATGAATGTTGTATCATAATATAACATAATTTACTATTTTTATCATCGAAAATCTACACTGTCACAAACAGAAAAAACAACAAAAAACTATGCATATTTTGAAAAAGTATAGATATTCCTGAGAATTGTCAGTGACTAAGGCTAGATTTAATCAAATTGTACAGTTGATAATATTTTACTCATTAGTGTGGTATTACAAGTTGTCATTAAAAATTACGGCAAGCAGCATTCCTCAACAATTTGTGATTTAAAAAAATAAAAATGTTGTCAAGAGAAAAAATTATTTTCATTAACATAAATTACCTTAACCCTTGGCATGCTTGTCATATATTCAATATTATCATTTCTTAAATGTTTAAGTATTATTATTGTGCCTCTTTATTTATTTAAAGAAGTTATATATTTGTGCATACATATATATACAATATTTTGCTGTCTTACTATATATGGTTTTATTGATCATATGCTTTTATTGATGTAATGCTCATAGATCATATGTGATTTATTGCATAATAAATAGAGGATATTTGTTTAGTTCAGTGTAAAATCGGAATATATTTCACCGTGTGAGCACCAAAAGGTATATTTCACAAGTGGCGCAGCCATGAGTGAAATATGAACTTTTGGTGTTCACAAGGTGAAATATATTTCGATCTTACACTAAACTAAACAAATTTTCTTTTTATTATATGCAAAGAAACGTTTTTAAAAGACATTAAACCTAATACTGAATGAAAAGCGCGCCAAATAATAATACAACGTGACGTCATTTACGACGTCACGTCATTAAGTTGGTACCCAGTACTGTGCACGCTGGTATTTCACTGAAACAACGTAAGGGGCTTAAATTTAAAACAGTGAAATTATCAAAATGGTAATTTCACTGTTTCAAACAGTGAAATTACCAGTTTTATATCACTGATATATTTCTATAAACCACCGAAAAGCATGTAATAAAGCTTCTTATTATATTTTTCTATTCTGGAAAAACAGAGTGAGAGAATAATAATAATAATAATAATAATAATAATAATAATGATAATAATAAAAATAATAATAATGATAATAAAGACTTTATTTATAAAGGCAACATAGTTAAGCATGCCCAGTCTTCCCTATGAGCATCTATAAAATATACAATGTACATAATATAAATATTTACAAATGAAAGGTATGATAAACAACAGCAGAAATTACAAATTGTTAAGAAACATATAAAATAAAAATCTAGAAAATAACATTAAATAAGAATGTAAACATTGCATATTTATCATTTTATAATACAACTTGATGGGAAGAGAATGATCTGAAAAATTGCGCACAAGTTATTAGTCCATCCTACATCAAATTTAACACAAATCTCAAATAAAAATATTTCCATTCCCTCCTGTCAAAAAATCTCAGTGTTGTTAGCTCTTCATTTATATTTTAAAGATTTTTATGTTTAAAACTTTGGTCCATAAAAATCTGCAGGCATGCAGCTTTGAAACATCATATTCGTGTTATTGATTTAGTTTTTTTTACACTTTTCATATGCCATTGTTGTGTATACATTTAAATTTTATTTACATATTTATGCTGATGTGTATTTTGTACTTTTGTGTTATCTTTGGTTATTTGTTACTTGTCTGCTTTGTCACTAGAAAAGGATGGAAAGATAAATTTCCTTTTTGTTTTCATACTTATAAAACAAATGAGTTAAGATTAATTTTTTGAAATGTAAATTATGGGCTTTATTACAATCTATGATGCTTTATGAAGACATATGATGGTGAAAATTATAGAACAAAATACTTTGTTATTTAGATAAAAGTGTTGGGTTTTTTTTCACGTATAGGTATATTGATTATACTAAGAATTTGTCTGTATTCATAGTACACATGTCATGATAAGTTGTCACCTATCAGTATATTAGGATGCTTATTGATTTTGTCCTGTGGATCTAAGTCTGTGGAAAAATTTAACACTTGGGATAACACGCACCATATCAAATTCTCTGGGTGATATAAAGAATATTAAACCTTGTCCTTTTTGGCCAATTGTCATGGAATATTATTTGAACAGATTTAGGACTGGGGAAGGGTATTTGTGTCTTTTATGGTCAGGAGTTTTGTACATGTATATATATTTTCAAATTGTATTTTTTTTTCTATGCATAATAAAAAGTTGCAATACTATGAATTTTGGCTGAAAAGAGAAAAAAAAAAGAGGACATTTCATTATTTAAGAGATTTACTTGTTCTATATTGCATTGCTTTATAAATTTGTCAGCAAACTCATACAGCATGAGAAGTTTAATAGTTTCTTCTGAAAAAAAAAAACCCTAAAAAAACTGAACCAAAGGACTATGTGCATGCATCAGTAATAAGTTCCATAGATTAGGTGCTCTCTGTGAATATTTATGACATCCATTATGAACAATATATGAACAAAATATTTTTAAAATGGTGAATCATATTTATCAGGAAAAAAGTATGGATGACTGTGTCAAAAGTCCATAGAATCATTATGTAAATGACAATTATTTGGTAAATAAATGTTATAAGATGAATATTTATGCATGTATCAACTTTCTAGAAAGAACAATTTTACCATGACCGAAATGGTCAAGTTTTGAAAAGTTTTATTCTCATTTTTTGATATTTAATGTCTTTACTTTGTATGCATATTTTTTAATGCTCCTAATCATTTTTGTAACAATATATTCATTTGATTGACCATCCTTACTAAATGACAAGTATTGATTCTATATTAAGCAGCTCAACTATAGATTCATAGTGATTTTTTTAACTTCTAAATTGTTTAAAATATTATCTTGACCTAAATGGTGTTAAAGTTATCATGGGTGCTTTTTGCCATTCTTAATTTTGAATCAACTTGATTTTGTCGAAATATATGAAAAAGGTGAAAATTGTTTTTATAACATGGGAAATGCTGATGAAATTGTAAAGGCAGTCATACATTTAGAAAAGTGTTTTAATTGTTTTAGGATATAAATACAATCCAAAAACATTTGACTTTTCTTCCGAAGTGTTTGTAAACGATTTTTCATCTGAAGTAGTTGAGCTTTATATATCAAGAAGATAATTAGTAAATAAAAATATACTTATGAATGAGAGTATTATCAAATGATTTTTCCTCCAAGATTTGTAAAGTATTCTAAAAGACAAAAGATTTGATGATTAAATTGTTTAATATTGAGACACTTCCAGCCGTTTGAGTTTTAATTTGCTGTAATTTTTTACATTTTAATTTTAGTTTTCTTTCATTTAGTTAGGGTGGTCTTAACTTTGCAGTGTAAAGTGATATATATCTCAACCAACTCTGTACTGTGTTCATTGATTTGTATGCTTTCTTGATGCAATTATATATAATGCATTTTACTTGTTTTTAATTGAATTCAATAAAGAAAATTTAACCATTTGTATTAATTTGTCTTTATAAACATTCCTTTACCATTTTAATCAATATTATAATAATGCAGGTTATTTTAGTCATAGCCATTGGTACTAGGCGTATATCTTCAAATCATGACCGCATGACATAGGCATTTTAGCTAGCATGGTGATTTTGTCGGATATAATTGTAAAAATAATATGAACTTTAGGTATTTTCGTAATAAAATACACATATTTTCCGGAGCCCAACGTTGACAATACTTTTATTCGATTATGACGAGGTTAGCCTGTGTAATAGATTAGAGGATTTTGCTGTCAGTCATATCAACCATGTGGAGATATCCCTAAAACATAGCTAGATGCTTTAGTGATATAGGCACAATGTGTTCTTACTGTACATAAACTCTACGAAGCACCATATTCCGGAGTCATGGTCAGCCTATTTGTTCGATTTCTATTTATCTGCCGTAAAAAGCATCATTTTAAGGAGTAAACCATAACCCACACTTTGTTTCGTTTTTGTGGCAGATTTACCATACAATGCCGTCTTGTGCTGCCCTTTATGACAATATAAGATGTGACACGTATTTTCGTTAAAAGTACACATCTTCACGAGTCGTTCATAAAATACCTGTTCATTCGAAAACTTGCAGATACCGTAGTATGTTAGTGGTTCATCTGCAAAATAAGGCACAAAGTTCTAGGCCAAATAAAACGGCCCTTCATAATTTGAGCGTGGCATTTGTGTAAGAAGCACCATTTTTCAAAGCCCATGGTGACATACTAATTAGTTCGAATGCATTAAAATTTGGGCAGTGTAATATTAGGCTTATAGTGCTCGTCAAAGATGCATGATCGCCAGATGTCCGCGTACACAAGCCTTTGATTTCGTCTGTTAGTACACACTCCGGCATTCACATTGATCTCCCCATTCGACCGGCAATACGAATTAGCCAGTTCAATAGCTTAAAAGCCCCTCCTTACGGCATTTTATGGGCCAAGACAAATAGTCCCCTGAAACCCGCGTGTCATGGGCGTTTGTCAATAGAATGTCCACCAGATTCTGTCACATAATGGGCGTAAACAGAAGTCCTGTCTATAAACTGTACAAATTTTTGTATAATGATGCTTTTCCCCCCTAACCAACTGTGGCCGTTCCCCTCGGTACGTGCACGTCGTAGAAAAACACATGTCATCGGTAGATTTGTGATTTTTTCACCAATGACACCAACAACGCTTTTCAGGGCTAACCTCCACATTACTGTACATTAGCTTCTCTTGTACAGTGTCCTATTTTGGTTCAAAATTCATATATGTGGCTAAAAGTCCATGGATTTTGCATGGAAGTAATTTATCAGTACTTTGTGCTACAATATTAATCCTTAAAGGGCATGACTATTGATCTATTGAGTCTGATTTCATTGCGGTGTTGTCAGGTGCTGGTGTGGCATAGGTTTATATAATCGAGTTGATGAATTATTAGTTCTGCTGTACATAAGTTTTTGGCATTTTCGTAAAGATCCAACAATAATATACAAGTTCATTCGATTTCATTGCGAATTGTACTGTGTATTAGTTGCTTGGAATGTTTTTTTAATGCAAAAATGACACATGGAGCTAGCACAAGAAACAGGACGGCAATATGCCCGCTGTCCACAGGCCTTTAAGTCTGCTCCATGATTTCGTCTGTAAATTTTACATATTTTCGCTATAAAAGCTGGAAAGTTGCCATATGACCTATACAAGGTTGGTGCCACGTATAACCCAACCGTTTAAATCACAAGGTTAAGGGGACAAAATATCTCGCCATGTGCAAAGACATTAAACTAGCTAAAAAATTCCGATTAAGTATACATTTATAACTTTATGTAAAAATTCAACACCAACCGACATGTTTATCACTTTTATTGTCAAACATATATTCGTAACAATTCAAATGTAAAATAAATATATACCTGAGTGTACAGAACATGTTTAACGTAAAATAACAAAATAATAATAATAAAAAAATAAATAAAGAACTTATCAATATGATAAGGTATTTCCCTGCCAAATCAAACAGTTATAAATAAACAAAACGTTAGTAAATACATGTAAAATAAGGATAACGTCGCAAAACATAATGTTTACTTCCGAAAGTCCTTATATAGTAAATAATTTGACATAATTACGACGACAATTAAAAAAAAATCAACAAATATTTGTTAAGCACATATAATTCATACTACCTTAAATATTACACAACGCTTGTGTTAAAACCTTGATTATGTAAAAAACATGATAATGCCACCGTAAAGAAATGTAAATGTTCAACAATGATTTAGTTTGACTTCATAAGCACAGTATAATCGTAAGTAAAGATTTAAATATTCATACTTTACAATATACATTTATATCATTCTACATCAATGTGCTTAATTAAGATGTATTATTTAACAATATGGTAACAGAAAAAGTAGAGCATATACTCAATATATACATTATCAGTTCTGTGAAAATAGATCACAAAAGGAAAAACATTACATTATTATATATACCAGTCATCACCAGAATGGATTATCCATCCTATATTCATGTGAAAAAATGTCTTCCTTTGGTTGGTTGATTAACACGTTAAAAAAGTCCGAAATTACTCGATTACTTTTACATCTGCAGCGGGATCCAATCTGTATGCACATTTTTCTCTCTGGACACCGTCTGTATCTGCAACAGTTCATTCGTGGCCGTGCAGAGATTTCTGATAGCATTTGTAATACTATAAGGCAAATCAGTAAGTAGACTGCGTTTCTAGATTGCATCACAAGGTTTTTGTCAAACTGAAAAAGAAAAACAACAATATAGAATATTCTCTATTTATAATAATTTCTATTAGAAAATCAAAGAAAAAAGTAAAAGAATATTTCTTAGAAAAATAAATGTATACTACATGTATAAAATGATAAAGCGAATACTAGTAGTGATGAAGAAATAATACTAGTACATATATGTTCAAGAATTTCTTTCGTTTTGTGCCATAAGAATTGAAACGATTTTTAATTTGCTTTATTGAAAACAGAAGATTACTTCTTTAGGAAAATCTAGAAATAAGTAAAATGCATATATCGTTACCTCGATACGCGAAATATATATGTATAAACTTTCTTTTTCTTTTTATTTTGCTGTGATTATTTTAGTGTCAATAATTTTTGAGACCTTAGAAAAACTTTCACGCTTATATACTTTTATCACATCCGGTAGGGTAAATAATAAACATTCCACTTGACTTTGGATGCTGATTATGAAATTCACATTTTGAAGGATGATATCTAATCTACCAATCAACTATAAGATCGTTTGAAGTGTAAATGATACGTCACAAACTTGATTGATATTTACGTTCCGCATGAATTCCTCGCCTAACTGACAAACCTTGTCAATAAAACATATCGTTTGAAAAACATCACGTATGCAAACAAAATGAGATAAATCAGTCATAAATCAAGCGTTTACTTTTAAATTTAAATATTTTATCATAAACCCAGGGAGTGTTACTTTTTTCTGACCGAAAATTTATAGTAGTTGTCTATATTCTGTATGATACATGTTTATCAATAAATATGTTTTAAATTGCATCAGAAAAATAAATTTTAATCATTAAAAGAATGCTAATAACGTCATATTTCTTATCCAAGTTCACATTAAAGTTTTTTTACTTAGTCTATGCAATGAAAATGCGGGCCCACTTCCGACTACGAGAGAACCAAAAAGAGGTTTTGTAGAAGATCACAAGATGATGCTACATGCCAAAAGTTATAGCTCTGCACATTCTTATTTCCGAGAAGATTTTATTTTCACTATACAAGTCTATGCACACTAAGTGACCCAAGACCGGATCATCTCCAGATGCATTTTCCTATAAACGTCCCGGAGACAGCATTAGTTTTGACTCTAGTGGCATGATTCATATAACTTTTGTAGAGGACCACAAGGTGATGATACATGCCAAATACCTAAGCACTGGACATTGTAGTTACTGTTGGGAATATATTTAAATATTTCATTTTTGTAAATTACATTTTTAGCTCCTGTTACATAATTTTTTTATCAATCTGAAATCATTCATAAATTATATAACTTTTGTAAAGGGCCATCAAAAAATTATTCATGTGAAGTTTGGTCAAAGAAATTAAAGAGATTCAGGACAATGACTGGCAACGAACGACTGGCGACGGGCACATTGCCATCGCAAAAGTTTGCCTATGAGCACATTGTGCAATATTATGAAAAAGTTGTCATGTATTTGTTTAGCCGGAGGCTGTTTGTCACGGAATTGTCTTCATTTGAAATTGACATTGAATTTTCATTTTAACCTTTTCCTCTCACATGTTTTGCTTTTGAGCGAAGGGCATCTCAAAGAATTTTTTATTAATTGTTTCCCTTAGAATGTTGGACAATACGTCAACAGTTAATAACCTACTACTAAAGATTTTTTTTTCAATGCTGAAAATGCCTTTCTATTCAGTTCTTGTATTTCAGTGAAAAGGATGTGACTGGTCAAAGATGGGAAATGATCACCTCAAAATAGGACATTTTGTTCACTTTATAAGTACTACACAACTGCATATTCTCGAGAGTGCTTCCTACTGATCAATGTGTCACTATTCAATTTGAGCGAGTCTACAACGATCCCCTTTGAAATTTGGACAATAATCCAATGATTAATACCCTAATATTGAGTGAGTCCAACTAATTATTTTCTGCTAAAAATATGAAAATATTCATCTTCTTCTTGTATTTAAGTTAAAAAGATCTGTCTGGTTAAGAAAAATGATCACCTCATATGCGTATGCTAAAATGTATAACTTGTTTTCTTTTTAGTTAGTAAGTTGTTTTAATTTCATTTTAAAATGGGAAAACTTATATCATATTAAAGGAAAAAAGGGCATGTGTACTCGTATATCAATAACGAAACGAAATTTTACAACAGACAAAATTTTGACGTTATGAACATATTGTAGTTTCGCTTTTTTATTTTTTTATCGTTATAATTTTTATTTATTAATATTTTGCCTTTTTTCCTTGTTACTTAGGTAACATTTGATTTCTTCGTTTCATTTGTGATGAAACTATTTTAAATAAGTAATTATTCTCTGATATGAGTTTTCACATTTTGAAATGAATTCATGATGAATTGGAAGAATAAAAACGATAGATAAAGTGATATGTTTGTAATTTATTTGTTGAATTAAATTTTTGAAAGGAATTTTTATCGTATATTAGTTTGAAAATTTATGACTTTAATGAAAACACAAGAATGATGAATATTTTCTTTGTGCATGTGTGCTTGAGAATAATACTGTAACCCAAAGGATAGTTGCGACTGATCAGACAGGATTTCCATGCATGCATTGTCCATTTGAGGCAACCCGATTATTCCGTTAGTTTCTATGTGGGATTTCCATATAGTTCGTCCATCGGATGCACGAAAGTGAACAGACCTGGTTTTGTTTGGGGTCCTCCTGGGCTCCTGGCCGCTGGTCCTTGTTGCTTGGTGGTGTGGGGTTGCGTTCATTGAACGCCGCCTTTCCGTGTTGATCTTGTTTACCATATATTTGCAGCATTCTTTTTTATCGCAAACGAACCATCGGATGTCATTTCATCAACGATGCCAGATAAATGTGTATAGTTTCTTTTCTTGAAATTTCAGACCAGACAGGTAAATCTATATGTCATAGGGTTAAATTATTTGATAAACGCATGATACACATAAATGATATAGACACACACTAACTAAACATACACTATATATAAAAGTACTTATCTACATGATTGTATACAAGTATCTACATCAATATACTAACAATAATATACATAATAATAAAGTATAATTTGAACACCAAACTAAAGTAGATAGTCTATAATGTAGCAGTAGTTTATATATAGTTAGTGTAGTCGGACCTCCTTATACTTTCGTTCTTTACTGTATTTATTTCGATTAACCTCCTCTCTATCAATAACAAATCAATAACTAATCACTATCGAGTAATCGATATCCGACAAATGTAAACAGCCATTTATGCTTTAAAACTATTATCATCCCTTTTCGTAGTTATTTATTGATATATCTACAGGTAAACGTTTGTCTTAAATGCCTTATATGTATTTGTGTATTGTATTTCAATTGATCTGAATTTGTATTGTTAATTGTTTGTATTTTCCGTGTCTTATTATTGTTTATGTATGTCATTACAGGAGCGTATTTACCACGTAAATATAAACAGATTTTGTCGAACCAACCCGGGCCAGTGCTTTCGTTTTCATTAACCAATGAGTAGGCCGGCGACATATATGTCAGTATTTCTTTTAATGGATTCAGAGAATTGCCATTTTAAACAATTTTTTTTTTGCGTGTTTTACTATAGATAAGATGAATATATATCTACATCTAAGGATGAACTCTTAAAGTCGGTCCACTAGGGCAAATAACGTAATTGAATTTCATGAAATGATGACATCATGGTAATAGTTTGAAGGTAGTTAGTTACATCATTGAAGTTACTGTTTCTGTGATGTTATATAAGAAAACTTCACCCACTATGCTTTAAAAATGTTGAAAGAATATATTTTGTTGTTGAATTGTCTGTGAAAAGTATATTAAAAGTATGTTTTAAACTCCATTAACATGTAAAATTGTTCGATACGTTTTCTTATGCCCACCACTTTGTCCTTGTCCGCACGTCCAGCTGTCGCACTGTCACAGTGCTCCGCTGTCACGCTGCTCGTTCGTAGACTGACGTAACAGTTGAGTCTTGAGTTTGTTTGCATGGATCGGACATATGAGAATGTAGTTCCGATTGCGATAAACGCACACGCTAATCGTCAACGGATAATGCACATAAAAATCGTACATGAAAATCAAGCCTTATTCGCGTAATGCACCGAAGCGCGAATATAAGATTGCGTGAATAAGTTTGCAAGATTTTGGGAAATAATTTGTTAAAACCGTTTCTATTCTGTCAGGATCTGGGTCATATACCCATAGCAACCTTGCATGGAGAATAAAAGAAAATTAATGGGTCCAGCTGTTGTCCTTAAGCAGCTAAGTTTTGCAAAATCCAATAAACCCAATAGTTATTTCTATATGGCAAGTTTGTAACATTTAAATTATTTTCATTACAGACTGTACTGAGTACAATCCTTATTTTGCACGTTTGCTCACTATTGTTGTAAACGAAATGAAAAACAATTATCAATTTGTAGAATTTTTGTTTATTTAATTATTACAAAAAAGGAAGAGAACAGGATCTTTTAAATGATTTCTAAATGATGTGAAAACTGTTCATTGATGTATGGCAGATACTGCTGCGCTCACAAAATAACCGTTTTTCAACTTTTAGACAGCTTGTGTTCTTTCAATCCCTTTAATAAGAATTATTTTGATTAAAAAGGATCTATAAAATTGCTACAAACACAGTAGTTTTTTATCCAAAAGGATTTTACTTCTCATATGTTTGAATAATAAGCTGTCAACTGATTCCTTTGTTTTTATATTTTCTACTTTTTGAATCAAAATTCAATTTTTTTAAAAATATATCCATTTTTTCCAGTACATTTCTAAATTTTGAGTACGGTAATTTTGTCGCCAAGAAAGAAAGAAAAAAGAGAGAAATAGTAAATATTGCTTTAATACTTTTTTGTTGTTTTTTGTTTTCTTACGTTTACATGTAAGACAATTCCTATGTCGTCTTCTACAGCATCATCACCCTTTGAATAATGCTGTTATGCAATTTAACATCTGCATGTTCACCTTGCAAGACAGTACATAAGGACACAGGTCTTTCGGGTCAATCAAAGTCATTGTCGAACTTTGAGAGGTACACCACAATGATGGAAGACAAGCTATGTCTCTGAGATACCTTTTGCTTTAATTTCCACAAAAAATGCTGATTCTTACTGTTTCTGTAGTACCATATCTTTTAAGCATACAGTTCACTTTTACCAGTCGACATTGACATTGGTGAGAGCATGTTTCTAAGACATTTAACAAGCAGATGGTTGACATTGTTTTAAGCTATGATGGACCAGCGTACTGACACACTGGAATTAAGGTCTGTATTGATTACGTCACTGTCATACTGCCAAAATAAGTAAAAATCCACATATCTAGAATACAGCTTAAGGACAATAAATGGTACAGAAGAATATGTCATGGTCTGCAGGACAAAAAGTTTCGCCTTCCTGTCATATATAGCTTTCTTCTCTCTTTGAGCAGTTCTTCTAGACTAAGGGTCCAATTATCCACTTTCTGCTAGGCAAACGTTCAACTTCACTACAAACCCTTAAGTTCAGGTGTTATAAGAAGTATTTTGTTGGAGTAGAGAAGACTAACAAAAGTTTTCTTGAGATTAATGTTAATGTTAAATGGAACCATCTGGCTCACAAGCAGCAGCTTTCCAAGTTGCCAATGGAACGTCACAATTCCATCATGATGAATGCCAAGAGATTAAAAATCGTGTTTGTTGAATATCTCGTAGGTCACTTGCCACTAGGAAATAAGCTGTCTGGTAAATGTACAAATCATCGTCTGTTGATGACAAATGATAAGGGATACAAAGCCATCACAACAGTTGGAAAGAATTTGTGATACAACGTCAAAAGGCAGATAATCCTAAAATTGTACTTTGCAAAGTTGCACCCCTTTTTTACTTCAATTGATTAACCTTTATGTTTAGGTTTATTTCACAAAAGCATCATAGATATTCACTTTTTAATTTAAATGATTGTTCTCTTGAAAATTATAACGCAGTTTATAAGAGCATATGACTCCTTTGAATTTTTCTTTATTTTTTATAGATTTCCATCAATTTTTGAAGTACTTGTTAAATATCAAGTCAAACTTTCTGTCAAACAGTTTATCAGAACAATGCCCTTTTCTACTTTGCTTTATCATACTATCAGTTACTGAGAAAAGTGGAGTGAATATCTGTGATGGTTATTGAGAAATTTATAAAAATAAAGGGTCATATGTTCTTCACATTTATATGCCGATGTAGCGAAAATTCTTGGTCACAGAGTCTGTGGAAATACATGACTATATCGATTCTTCATCTCCTTACCAGCAAAACAAAATATCAAAACTACTTGAGAGTATATACCGAAATCACCTACCTCTCTGACTGCGAAAAGTTCTCCATCTTGAAATTCTATACTGTAACAACAAAGCGTGATATTTTAACACGTTAAAACGATAAGTTGCGTTTTCTTAGACTAATTTATTCAGTATAATACAAACGCCTAGTCTGCCTTTACACTGGCCAAAAGTTATCTACTGAAAGCACCTGCATGAACCGATTATAAAGTCTAACACATTATTTCGACAAATTGAGTCAAGTGACTGAAATAAATTGATGACAGGAAACTCTGCAGGGGTCCAGGCTCCAATAAAGAAGGTTTGAGTGACCTGTTTTTATTTTAAGCCAGCTTTGCTGCTATTTTCCCTTTTTGATAGAAAAATACATGCCAAAGCGTCTGGGGAGGGGGCTTCAGTTCCTTAATCCCACTGTGGATCCATGCCTGGAAAAATGTATATTTTACTACCGAGTCCATATATTGATTGTTGAAACGTAATGTAAATGCGACAGATGGCATAGAGATGTAAATCATGTGACCAAGTTAGTTCGTTACGTTTTAAGAGCTTTTTTGAATGAATCGTAGACATGCTTACATGAGTAGACTTATAACACGGGTACATTTTAAGATAATTTGGAGTATTTAGTTTTAATTACATATTAATTTTGTTTTGTGTAATCTTTTTTCCTTATAGTTAAACAAAATGACAGAAAATAGGAGAAGAAAAACAAAGATGGGGGAAGTTTTTGGTCAGGTCAAGCAAATCTTTTGTCAATCATGTTTAAATAGGGAAAAGCAAACCATTGCTAAAAAGTTTTGTCAAACGTGTAATGAATTCCAGTGTAATGAGTGTTCGAATGTGCATAATGTGCTCCTATTCTTGAAAAATCATAAATTGGTGGATGCGGAAGAAGCTAATGCTTCAAGACTATTGCTTGATATGAAAGGATTTGATCGATGTGATCAACATAAAAAACCATTAGAATTCTATTGTGATGATGACAACACGCTTTGTTGTAGTACTTGCGCCATTTTGGATCATCGTAAATGTCACATCGTTGTAGAAATTGAACAGATTGCCGAGGAAATGACGACACTAAGTTCCAGACTGGAGGAAAAATTGCAGAAAACAAAAGAAAAAGCTGAGAGTATTGCTAGACATATTCTCTCTGCAAAAGATCAACTTGCTCAAGACGTTAATGACTTACTAGTCAAGATTGGGGGAATGCGAGATGAGGTTATGAAACTGTTCGACAATTTGGAATTATTTGTCGTCAATAGAGCTGAAAGTCTTCAAGAAAAAACATTAATTAAACTGACAGAGAAGCAATCACAAAACGAAAATTATTTAGCTTATGTAACAGAGTGTCTAGAAAGGATTGACAGCATTAACAAAAATGGAAATCATGTGCAGAAATTTATTGTAGAACAGAAAATGGAAAATGAAGTCAATATTCTATGCAGAAACGTAAGAGAGGAATATCAAAACTTACAGACGGTGTCCATTTCTTTTGATTTTGACAAAACATTAAGGCTACCGCCACTACCAGTCGATACTTATGTTCCTGGACAACTACTATTAAAGTCTTATCAACGGGATGATTCAGGTTCTGACGATACGGCGATATCATTAACTCTAGTTTCTTCCATTGATTTGAAAGCACCGGAGGATGATATTTATGAACCACTATATTCCGGAATAGATTTTCTCTTCGATGGTAGACTGGTTGCTGTGGATAATTCAAACAACAAATGTTTAGTGTACAACCAGAAGCTTGAGGAAGTAGGAATATTTGATCTAACTAACCGACCACAGTCTGTTGTAGCTGTATCCGATGAAGTAGTAGCAATAACAAGTGGTGACAAATACGAAATAGAGTTCTTACATATAACTAAGTCTAACAAAATAACATCATGTAAAAGATGTAAAGTGCAAACAAAATATGACTCCATATGTTTAAAAGACGATAGGCAATATGTCGTAGGGACTATTGGTCACAAAAGACATGCTCGTATTGTATCATTAACTTGCGAAGAGTATGACTTAGGTATAGACTTTGAAAATAAGATATTTCCTATAGACTCAAGCTATTGTACTTACATTAGTAACAGTGACAAAGTTGTGCTTACGGACAGAGATGAGCATACTGTCTTCATATATGATATCGAAACAAATACAAGCGTGCCTGTGATTGATGATAGGATACAGGAACCATGCGGGGCAGCAGTTGGTCCTGCTGATACAATCCTTGTTTGTAGTCATAACACAAATGCCATTGTACAGGTCTCCCAAACGGGTCGGATCTTGTCATCACACGATATGGATATTGATTTACCATATAGAGCATGTGTGTCACACGACAAATCATTTCTTGCTGTCACAAATACTTGTGTTGGAAACAAAAAACTACAGAAATTCAAAATTTCATAAAATAACTCAAATTCATTAACATTTACTTACACCACTTAGAAGATTTATTTACAAACAACAAAGTGTGATTAGTCATGTGTTCTTGACTTATTTTCGTTTCTGAATGGCATATAATTGTTGATGATAACATTGAAAGCATCTAAATTAATCAATGTATAATATAAGTTAAAAGTGTATGTACATAAGTCATAAGCCATAAATGATTTAGGCAATGTAATATCAAATATAACATGTCTAATGAATGATATACATGTATGTTTACAAAAAATCATCAATGTTTACTCATTGGTAAACTATTGTCTTATTTGAAATTTGTTTATACATGTGTGATATATTGTTTTGTGTCATATTTCATATATATTGTTTTATTTATTTTATTCATTTTTCTTGTTGTTTTGTTATTTTCTCATCTATATATGTGCATGTAAAATTTGTTAACAAATCTTGTAAATATGGCTCTCATTTCGTTATAATTCTATATTTTCCTTTTTAAAACTACAATATGTAATGATATATTTGAACTTATTTCAGTTTTATTCAGCAATCATGCTCCACCTTATTCCCCTGTCTATTAAACATGTATTTTTCTGTTACACAGTTCACCATAAATTTAAAAATTAAATTGGTTCATGATTCTGGCATTTTTATAAGAACACTGCTTACTTAATTCGACCTTTAATTAGATCGGATATTATAGCAGTATCGGTCAGGTTAAAAAGAAATCATTTGAATAATTAAAATATAAAATAAAAGTATTGTAAACGTTTACATGAAAGTCATGTGAGGAAATATAAAATTGCTGTATGTCTAAACATAATTCATTATAAGTCTCATATTAGGCTGACTCGAGACGAATATAGATATCTACCTGAAATTATATTCTTTGGTTTAATTTTAGTTTCTTTACGTTATTGCTACATCAAGCTATAATGTACATCCTCCAGAAAATATTCTAAATATAGAAAATAAAACATTGTAACGTTCTAATTATTTACTCGTGTTATATTTTGAATGTATAGCAGGTTAAACAATCGTAGCTGTTTGATTATTTTTTATTCGTTAACAGCTTAATTTTAAACCTTTCTATTTTGTCGTTTATGATAGTGAAAATTACTTTAATTGATAGCCATTAGGAGAAGGGGTGATATTAGTGTTTAGATCTTGTTATGGTCCTGCTTAAAATGTGTCACTATACAATGTTGGTTATGCATGCAACATACAAGATATTTATGGTTCCAGTCATGGAACCTGTGCACTTTCACAAAGTCCCCTATTTGTACATAAACATATAAGGAATAAATAGTTCACAATATTTATTGTTTGGCAAAATCATCGTGAGATTAATTTTCGGAGGTCATGAGTTAGTTTCAGTGTTTTATTTTGTTAAACGCATCGGGTTTTAATGATAAGATAAATATCAATACTGTAATCTGCAAATCACTAGAACAATTTTAGGATATATATCATTTATAAGAATTTTATATGATTTTATTTAGATTAACATTCATTTGTAAATATATCATCCTTTGTAAATAATTATTTAAATTGTTAATTGGAGTTTTCAGATTGTATATTTCCGGTGTCACCACTTATTCCGGCTTGTGACAATAATCAATAATGGTAAACACACGATTGTCCAGTGGCATGATCTTGAAAGGTCGATGGCGAACGCGCGATTTAATAAATATTTCTTAATTCGTGATTTGTTAATAATTTACTTTCTGCAAATAGAGCAAAATAAATTCCATGTAAATCACTTTTTAATTGTGTTTGTATTATTATTATTATTATTATTATTATTATTATTATTATTATTTTCCATGTTTTATGTTGTATCATGATTTATTGAATTTCAGAACAAGATCACTTTTAACCTTATGTTATCATAGATTAACATATTTATATCTGAATAACATGTCGTCAAAATGCAAATGAGTACAAAATATATATACAAAGCATATATTTGTCACCAAAGCCTAAATTAAACTGGAAATTAATCTCTTTTTTATAAGTTTAGAGAAAGATTAAAATTACATAACTAAGAAGATCATATATGTTTGGACAAAACTCAAAACAAATATTTATCAAAAATATATCATATTTCCTAAGGTGTACGGTATAGACATGTAAATTTAACTTCCGCATTCCGAATATCTATTGTAGTAACGAAATGTAAATATACGACAGATAACGTACGGGTAGATCATATGACTAGTTCATTTTGTATATCGGTTTAAATCAGATTATTTTGATTCATTGACTCAAACAGTGTGAGGATATTAGTACAGTTCCGCTGATTGATGTCATGACCTCGACGATTTAAAATATAACTGCTTAAACAAGAACAACAATATCGTTAAACAAAATGGCGGATTCTTTGGGGAAATTAAAAGAGGACGATGAAGCTCCTTGTTCTGGGAACGATGAAGTTCCCGGTTCTATCAAGGGCATTCTGTGTCAATCGTGTTTAAGTAAGGATAAGCAAACTGAAGCTGAGAAGTTTTGTTTAGATTGCAACGAACACCAGTGTACTGAATGCATTAAAGTACATAACGTACTTTCTATCGTCAAAACTCACAAATTTGTGAATGCGGATACAGATGTAATGAAACAACGATCCTTTGATATAAAGGGATTAGAGCGATGTAATCAACACAAAAAGTTGATAAAATTTTTCTGCGAAGATGAGAATCAGCTCTGTTGTAGTACCTGTGCTATAGTTGACCATCGTAAATGTGAAAGCGTTGTAGAAGTTCAAAAGCTTGCTGGGAATTTGATGTCTTCAAATTCATTGATAAAGGAAAAATTGCTGGCTATCAAAGAAAAGGCTGAGGGCATAATTGAACAAATCATGTCCTCAAGAGAGAAATTAGACCAAGACGTAAATAGAATTCCAGAAACAATTAAACAAGTGCGAGATGAAGTTATTCGAATGTTTGAAGATTTGGAAGTTTCCATCGTTAAAAGAGCCAAATCTTTTCAGGCAGAATCACATACAAAACTTACAAAAAGGCAAACGCGAACCGATAATTATTTATCTGATGCAAGAACGCGTTTGGAAACAATTGATAGCGTTTACAGGAATGGAAGTTCAGCTCAACAATTCATTGTAGAACATATCATGGAAAATGACGTCAAAACTCTCTACACAAACGTTTCTGAGGAATATCAAAACTTAGAGACGGCGAGTGCTTCTTTTCATTTTGACGAAACAATAAATCTGCCACCACTTCCAATTACTGAATATGTTCCGGGACAACTCACCTTACAGTTTCTTCGACAAGGAGATATGAGTGCAGATATGTCATTAACACCAGTTTCTTCTATTGATTTAAAGAAGACGGGAGATGACAGAAGTGAACCGTTATATACAGGAATAGACTTTCTACCCGATGGAAGAGTGGTAGCGGTTGATAATGAAAACAAAAAATGTTTAGTGTATAATGAGAAGCTGGAGAAAGTAGGATCATGTCAATTATCCTATGTCCCACAGTCTGTTGTTGCTGTAACTGAGGAAGAAGTAGCGATAACAAGTGGTAGCGATTATAGAGTAGAATTTTTTAAAGTTAGAAAATCTAACGAAATAATTTCATTACGAAAATTTGAAGTAAAAACGAAGTACGACTCTATTTGTTTAAAAGATAACAGACAATTTATTGTAGGGACTATTGATTACCAAAGACCTGTACGTATTTTAACATTGACAGGAGTGGAAAAAGATTTTAGTATGATGTTTTCGAACAAAACATATTCTTTAGACGCAAACGCTTGTACTTATATTCGGAGCAGTGACAAAGTGGTGATTGCAGAAAGATACGAGCATACGGTCTACATTTATGACGCCAAGACAAACACGAAAGTAGAAGTAAAGGATGATCGAATACAGAACCCATGCGGTGTAGCAGTTGGTCCTTCTGATACTATCTTTGTTTGCAGTAATGGAACAGACTCCATCGTGCAGATATCACAAACAGGTCAGATCTTGTCATCACACAAGATATATATGGATTTGCCGTATAAGGCATGTGTCTCACGTGATAAATCATTTCTTGTTGTTACAAATAGTTGTATTGGGAATCTTAAACTAAAGAAATTCAAAATATCATGAAATAACTCTAACTTTGATTCGGAATTTATTTGCATCGATCGCACACAATGTTCTCCAAGATGAGATTAATAGAACAGAAAGAATAATATGTTTGCTTATAATATAACACGGGTTTTCTATTCGTGCACAAACTAGAATCGTTAATTATAGTGCTATGATTTGTGTCATTATTTACCGTAGTCCATCTGAGAACGAGTTAACTTCTTGTAAAATGGTACGAGGATAAATGTAATAGAACTCAGTCATGCGTTTTCATATTAAATTAAATCTGGAAAATTTTCATATGTTCGGTGATCGTAAAATGTTTTCTACAATTTGAGCATAAGCTTACTGACCTAGAGCACCAGGGAATTTGTAAATTTGTAAATTTCACAGAATCGTTATTTTTAAGCATAATTTATGATTTTGTTCACTGTATCTAGAGAACAAAACATCTTTAACACACAAATACTGCAACATCATTTTTTTAGTGACTTGGTTTCTAATGAAATGTCTGTAATACAACATATTTAAATGTTCATATACTAAATCACTTGCATTTTATTTATTTCAAGCAATATTTTATAAGAATATCCAAATAAAATAATATGTGTTTGTTTTGAATGTTTTTACGACGATTTTATGGTCACTTGCGTACCGGAAAGCCGGTTAGGTGGATTGACCGCTGTGATTTGAACAACTATCTGTTCAACGGGATAGGCCTGTATAATAACGGCTTTAACAAGCTGAAAGTCTTGCATTCATAAGAAACTCTGCGAAATTAGTTTGTGGTACCCATGTGTTCCGGATGCTACGATCTATATAAAAAGATCACACAATCTTTTCCCTCTTTATCCCCTCATGGTAAATGTATCATCTTGAAAAAGATTTTATTTTATGATGTCTTCATTCGTGATTTAAAAGTGATTATTAATATTCACAAAATCTTACCCCGCAGACAAAGTGTAACCTCGGGACTTTTTTAACTAAATAATGGCATCGCAAACTACTGTAATAATTATATCGGTATATAAATGTACAATGACCACCAATAAATTACTAACAATTACATGTACCACCAAAATGGCTGCCACTTTTTTCAAGGGAGCTAATTATTGTAACAACCAGGAACTACCTTTACAACAGTTTTGTGACCTTGAACATAAATAAACAATCCAATCAGTTACATGAAAGTTTTAATTCTAAAATAAAATTTGATGATAAGTTTTCAGTAAAAAAAAATGCATATATTCAGACGATTCTTTAAAATTAAACGACAGTTGTTTATTCTCTACTTATTTCATTTTTATATATCAATCTTTCTGTTACTTTCTATGCAAAAACAATAAATGACAATAATTTAGATAACCTTTCTACTTCATTTTTGTATTGGAGTTAACATGATAAGTTCGACTTACTCGTTTTATGAAACACACACCACTAAATCACACTTGATTGAGGCGGAAAGACCTTCATTTCGTACCCATTCGGACTGAGAAACTATACGTGGAGGTAGAGGTCTCTAGAAAATGCTTTTAAATGGTGTTGTTGCTTTAAGAATACAAAATAATTACCACCAACTAGCTGCCACGTTTTTCAAGGGAGCTAAAAAATCAGGAACTACCTCTACAACAGTTTTATGTTTAAACTACAACAGTTTTATGACATTATACATAAATTAACAATCCTATCAGTTAACGTGAAAGTTTTCATTCTAAATCAAAATTTGATTATAGGTTGTCAGTCAACTAATTTTCATGTATCCATACGAGATTATTTTCATTGAGTTTCGAGTCTTTTTGCTGATCATGCAAGGTTTTTCATTCGAGTCATTTAAATGAAGTTGGTGTAAAAAGTAATTCCAACTTATGTCTTTTTGTTACTTAATGTTATCATATTGATAACACAGAAAACAAAACAAAAGCATAAAGTGACTGCCCAATAAAGTTCTGTAAACTTCAAAATAAAACAGAAGAAACAATTTTATGTGGACAACATAACTCTATTACAATACAACATTATTTATTCAAAGAGTAACAACAAATACAATGAAGAGATCAAATAAGATTTGGTTTCTTAGAAAATGCTATATCATGTTAATGAGTTAAATTCTATTCAGGTACTTTTTGTTCTACATTATTTATAGATTGAAAGTTGTCTCCTATTTTACTAAGGAGGACAAAGTTTTTAACACAGTTTTAAAAATATGTATATAAAAGAGTCTAAAATAGTGTTCATTTAGTTCGTATAAAAACATGTTTAAAACATTTATCGATATTCATCTATATAAGTGCTTTGATATAAACTATTACCAGTATATGACGTATTGATCTGCATGTTATTGATACCATGTATATAAATTACGTATATGGTTAAAAGTTAAACGGTTTTTGTTAAATCGTTGATCAACTTTTAAACCAAGTTATCTTAACATTGATAAAATAATTTGTATTAATCATAATTTTTATATTCTAAAAATATTTAAGTAGCAATTTAATTGAATAAAGAAAGAAATAATGCAAAATCATTAAGTTTATCTCATCATCAATTGCTTCTTTTTGTTTGTTTTGGGTTTAACGTCACATCGACACAGTATAGGTCATATCGCGACGTTCCAGCTTTACTGGTGGAGGAAGACCTCAGGTGCCCTTCCGTGCATTATTTCAGGCACGAACGGGCACCTGAGTAGAACCACCGACGTTCCGTAAGCTAGCTGGATAGCTTCCTCACATGAAAGAATCCAAAGTCCCTGTCGGGATTCGAACCCACAGCGGTGAGGGGCAAGTGGTTAGAAGTCAACGACCTTAACCACTCGGCCACGGACGCCCCCTATCAATTGTTTCAATGGCAGCAATGGCACCATAAATCCAGATATTCTAGAAGTTCAAGGATCTACAAAGAGAAAAATTGTGCCAACTAAGTCAGGATAACCGTACAGTCCGGAGGAAATTTTGTATACATTGCAATGAATTTTCAGTGTACGGAATGTTCAAATGTACAAAACGTGCCGTCTGAAAACTCATTAAAACATTTTTGTCCAAAACTAGGTTGTAGTCATTGTGCAATATATGTGATGATAAAAGTACAACAGCGATATTTAAATTGTAAAGGTAATCAGAAAATTTATATAGCAAAGCTTACATTTAGTTGATAAATTACTGGAACCAGAAAAAGATGAAGCAATTGCAAGGTTTGTCCACTTCAGTGCGATCGTCAGCTTAATACAAATTTCATTCTTATGATAAAAATAGATAGCACACGATCTTGATAATAATGACAAAATGATGTGTAAAATTCATTTTTAAGCATGACACAGGTATTAGTGTGTACCATCAACTTAACATTCTCAACAATTATATCAGATTTGTTTAATATTCTTAAAATATCATATGTTAACTACGAACTGTTTCATAATAAACACATGGAATGTCGTGCCGCGAACTCATGAGATTATTCGGAAGTGTAGAACACTGAGTGCATTAACTTGTACTAAACAACACCCACTATCAGAAAATTTAATATCTACACACAAATATGCACTAAATATCTAAGACAAAATAGAACGATGTAGTTATTCCAAAATTTAGTTATTCCAAACACGTTGTAAGCGGATATAATGTCGAATTTCACATCCTTTCAGGCAATGGATCTCGAACCCTTTCTACGACATCGACATTCTGATCCAATCGCGTGACAAAAGTGGGTTGAGCGAGGACATTTTCTGACCCAACAGCAAAAGTTTGTCTGATGCTTCCGTTGTCCATTGACATGTGCTATGCTTCCTAGAAGAAGCACTGATAGTAGCAGAATAAGTCCAAGTTTCGTCATTGTCGTGGTTCTTTTTACTACAAAATGAAATGTTGATAAAATAGATAACTTGAAGTAAGATAAATAAAAATAAAATACAGTTAATGAGTATCCGTAATGTTTTAAATTGAACACAATTTTTGCTGAATATGTGGTAATATCAGTGAATAAATCGAGCGTCAGATATGTTTTTTAAAAATTCATTTAAAAAAGAGCAAGCTTGTGGAAACGTTTTTCTTTAAAATATTTTCCATTTTATTTCTTTACTCAGGTAAAAGATAAAATAAAATACCGAAAACAAATTGATATCCAGATATCTAATATAGAAATGAAATGACAAACTTTTGTGAATGCTTCCTGATACAACAAGATCAATAAAAAGATTTTTACAGACCATCCAGGATAAAGTGTCAACTCGTCAAATAAATTCAGAATGTTTATACACGTTCGCTTTCTTGTGCTTTCTAAATATTTAGTAAAATATCATTTACAAGGGACTTTCTTGTATATCGGACATATAAATAATTATCATTGTTTAAAAAGCATTTACCGGGGTCGGTAGTTTCAGTGCCTGAAAGCGCGGATGGACCCCCATTAAGCCTTAAATACATACAAAAGCATTTATGAAAGCTGTTTATCTTGGATGAGTATTGTTATAAGTAAACAATACACAATGTCATTTCAACAATGAACAGCAAATGGGAAGTTCTGAGAATTGTTTTCTCTTTCGATATTTGTGGTGCTTTGTTTTTTCATGTATTCTTTTCTTGCGAATAAGTAAAATGATTTGAGTAAAACAATATCATTGCCATTATATATTATTTGTAATATGAAGAAATTCGATGCCATTAAAGATTTATATTTACATGTATATACATGTATATTAACAAGTAACTTTATTCAGTGTTCTAACAGAGCGTGATGTTTGAACATTGTCCGTTTTAGTTCGACAATAACCCATGTTTTAAGGAATGCCCTGCGTAATACCTGCTACTTATACTGACATGTTTGGCTATAAAAGTTTTTAAGCACTGGTAAACATTTACTGCCTTGATCAAGTTTTTTTTGTTGGTTATAAATCAATGCAAGCGAGATAATTATCTCATATAAATGGTCGTATTCGTTAAACTCTCTAGTTTTAAGAGATCAATCCTTAAATGATATGAATCTCATACAAAATCTTGGAGTTAAAATCACTTAAGGAAATTCCTTTTTAACATGACCTTATAATCATTTTTTTCTACGGTAAAACTTCATTTAAAAACAGTTTTTCTCGTAAATACCGGATGGCGAGCACTGACTGTATTTAAAAACAGTTATTAAATGTTTACATAGAAAACAGGCATGTCACCCAGACAATCCATACAACATTTTGCTATCACTTCGCGCGTGTGAACACTTCCCTGCCCCCCCCCCCCCCAAAAAAAAAAAATCGAACATTTTTTCTCTGAGAAGTAATAAAAGATAAGTTATGATGATTTTTACCAGAATATTTTAATCATATCACCATATATGTTCATGCTCAATATATCCGTTCCGCCGCCATATTTAGTTGTTTTATAAACTTTATATTAAGGTCTGAAAAATTAATATAAATTCAATTAAGCATCACAGAAATAGAACTTGTAATGCATTGTGTCCCTCATTTGAAATGGCTTGGGACAGCACACTCTCCATTTAGTCGCTCGTATACTTTTAAATAAATAACATTCTCATTAATAATTGTAAATGTTATCATAAATAATTTACATCATTTCAGCACTAGCCAATTAATAGTTTTTTTAAAATTGTATCATGATCACAATCACATCAGCTAATGGCGGCCACTTTAAACGGTATACATATTTAAAGTAAAGAGAATCTTGATAATTGAAAATTACATTAGCATTAAAAAAAGTCACATTTTAATGTGGTACTGTTCAGCACTTGGCAATATTGGCAATCAAATTATATCATGATCAATATCATATCATATCATCTACGTTTACCGATACGTCGGATGGGGCTAATTGCATCCACTTCAAATTAACGGTGTTATATCATGTTATACTTGCCGATATTCCGATCCTTATAATAAATATATTGACGAGTATATTTTCATTTTATATATATGGTATCAAAATTTGCAGAAATATATTGACTAACACAGTAAAATGAAATTTGATTATTTTCAAAACTTTGGTTACGTGTAAACAGCTGAGAGAAGAGAAAAAAAGTAATAGTGTTGTGCCTTTTTGTTTTTTGGAAACTTGAACTTTTTAATGGAATACCATGTAAATCGAAGTCCACATGGTGTTACGTCAGGTGCATGCAGTTCCACACACTTTCGTTGATCCCTACATGAGATGAACGCAACAGATACTTATAAATGGTCACATAACATTTCAGCAAAAGCATTAAAAAGCATACACAAATTTTCAACTTTTATTTTTCACTCTTCCGATCTATACACGAAATTTCTGATAATTATCAAATTTAGATTATGATTATACCATTGTATGTTCAATACATTTCTGCAAATTTTGATACCATATTGGAAACCAATTAAGTAACCAAGTTTACACTTACTTTTGCAACTGAGTATATTCATTAAAATGCAAGATACAAATACAAGTAACGTGGAGCACCAGTTTGTATTAACAATAAATTACAAATTACTAGGTAGTTGATATGTGATTCAATCCGAAAAGAAATATCATGAAAATAAAACAGTCAATATTTTTATATACTTTATTATAAAACAAACATTTATAACATATAATGTAAAATGAGCAAAAGACTGATATAAAGGTATATTCATTTCACATAAAAACAAAACAACAAATATATAAACAACTTTAAAAAAAAAAGTTATCACTGTAAAAAGGCGTTAAACCCGTTCAAATAAATAAATAAATCAATCAACCAACCAATCAATCAATCAATCAATGAATCAATCAATCAATCAATCAATCAATCAATCAACCAATCAATAAATAAATAGTACATCATGTAAAAAATGTCCAAGCAAGAAATAATTTCACATCATTACGTTGGACTGGAAACAACAAATATGTCTTTTTAATTAGATCAAATAGTAACGATACTATGTTTATATCACATAAAATAAATCTTCTAACGTATATTATAATATTTTACAGTAAATCATTTGTTGAAATTGAAAAAATGTTCCAGAAAGTGCAGTGTCATTTTCACTTCATATATTCACAGTATTACTGTAACTAAGACTGTAAATATGCATAGTTTACAGTTTTTACAAAAATATCTAAATTATAGATCATCGTCACTGAATTGATCTGGAACGTGTACCAATGTTTAAAAAGTTAACACAAAAAGTGTCAATAAATCACAGTAGGTTGGTTATCACAAAATGAATTAATACATCCTCCATCACCAGAATTCTTGATCATCACTGGCTTCAAGTGAAAGTTTTCGTTCCTTTTGCTGACTTAAAAACATGTCCAAAATTTCTGAAATTACTCGGTTACTTTTACATCTGCATCGGGATCCAATCTGTATGCACATTTTTCCGCTTGGACATTTTATGTACCGACAACAGTTCGTGTGTGGCCGTGCAGAGATTTCTAATAGCATTTGTAGCACTATAAGGCATGTCAGTATGAAGACTGCGTTTCTAGACTGCATCACAAGGTTTTTTCTTCAAACTGAAAGGAAGTAAAACAACAATATTAAATATTTAAAAAAAATTCTGATAGTTAAGGAATTCAAATAGAAAGTAATTGTCCACTAGTTGCAAAATAGAAAAATAAACAACATTGAATGATATTCTTTTCATTTCGGCTCCTAAAAAGATGATATGTTCTTTACATTAGATCGCTAACTGAAATTAAATTTATAAGGAAAATCTTTAAACTTATTAATTGCATATAATGTTACCTTGGTGGATATTGAACAATGTTCTAAACTTTCTCCTGTTAAGTTGTGTTTATGTTAGTGTAAAGAAATGAATATGAGACCGTAAGACAAACTTGCACACTTATATGCTTTTTATTATATCCGGTAAATATAGATAAACCTCTTGACATAGGATGTTGATTGCAAATTGCTCTTATCAAGGGATAATGCCTAACCAGCCAATCATCTATAAGATCGTTAGAAACGTATTTGACACGTCACAGAAATTGTATTGATATTTACGTTCCGCATGAATACCGCGCCTAATTGACCAATGTTGTCAATAAAACATATCGCTGAAAGATCACGTAAGAACAATTTAGAATGAACGCATTTTGTGGCAGTATAAGGGTTGGTTTATTAGTCTCCAACAGGCTAGTGTCAAATTTAAACACATATACACGCACGCACACACACGCACACATACGCACACGCGCCCCCGCGCACACACACATAACAACAACAACCATCGGTACCATTCTGATGTAAGTATATTTCTAATAATTAGGTAATGTTATTCATCACATATATTAAAGAATTGCACAAATCACGAGAAATAGCTTATAACTCTGCTTGCAATTTTTGTTAGCTTTATATATTTAAGAAATAACACCGCTCAGACCGATATTATTTCGATTCTAACACGATAAAATAAGGAAGACCACTAATGTTATTTTTAAGCGGAAATAACTTCGATCAAATGTTATCGTTAAGAACGACATTATTGTTGTGTATGCATGTTTGTGGTGATGTTTAGTTGTTTCAATTTGATTTTTTTTCTAGTTTGGGTGGTTCAAGTTTTCCTACTTGAATACTATTAAATCAACGTAAATATTTGTCGTCTGCTTTTCCAAATGTGTGTCTTTTTGCGTCTTATCTGTGATATGCAGGCTTCATAACCTTTGATCCTCTTTCAAAATTACATTTTTGTTTAGTTCCGCCCAAGGTTTCCTCGTTAAGAGCATATGCATTTTTTTACTTGGAGTCCATACGCCGCTTTTCATGGAATGACACGACGTGTCGCATTTAATGTTCAACGATAACAGCCGTATGAACACATCTGTGGATGTTCATAGTTTCACCATTCTTTATGTTTTAATGTTGAATTCTGGTTAAGCCGGTGATGGGGTCAGGGGCAATGGCTTACAGTTACCACTACCGTCCAACAAGCCGTGCCTGTAACATTTTCGGTTTCGGGCGACCTTTAAGGATTCTGTTTTTCTCCATTCTTAAACGACGTTAAAATATTTCAATATTGTGTAAAATATAGAATAAATCATTATTCTAATAGTATATGCAAGTAAAATAGCAACAAGTTATGTTATTAAACGAAAGTGAAGTAAAACAACTTTTTCCCGTTTAAGCTCGACTTTTTTTAGGAATAGGGAGAGCTGTTGTATACACGGCGTCAGTGACGCTGTCCTACTGATTGCTCTTGTTAAACGTTTATTTCTGCATTAGCGTGTACGGATGGTAACCAAAACAAATGTATTAATACAGAGAATTACGAAGCCCTTTATACGCTTGGAAAATGATAAGTAGCGGAAAAAATGTATGTATTCTATTTGCGATTGATATCAGTGCATAGATTGTTCAAATGTAAATAGCGTGTTTGCCATCTCGACAACTTACAAAGTTGCAACGGAAACGAAGTAAGATGCTGGATGAAAACGTGTTTTCAAATGATAGAAGAAAGTTTGCCAAAGACAAAACATATTTTTGCGTGATCAAATATTTGCGAATAATTTCACTTCGCAAAAATCGCAAATATTTCCAAGTCGCAAAATTAACCTCTTATACAGTATTTAGGGTCAATGTATCTAGAAATTCATAAAAGTAATTTTACACACTAAATTAAGATCAACAGCAATGCCGATGTTAGGTTTTTTTTTGTTGTAATAAGCATAGCAAATGTTAAAGGACGACGAAGGCCCTGAAGATGGTTTTGTTGTTTTCCCGCCGAGGTAGTTAGAAATTTATTTTCTATAAAGTCTTAGTTAAAAATTTCAATAAGAACTGATGCATATATTTTAATGATAACAAATAATGTGGACAAGTATTTGCAGTACATATTTTACATAGTGTTCGGTGTTTGAAAATTGTTTAAGAAGTATAAACATATACATATATAAAATTTCACTTAAGTGCGGTAACAAACTAAATTACAACGTACAGGATCTTAAATAGAGAACAGCATTTAAAAATATTTATATTTAAAACTTGTTTTATACTAGGTCAGGTCTGTTGCAGGGAATAAATGTAAATTAAATAAAAGACATGAAAGATACCACAAAATATGATATTCCAGGCCAAGTTCATGTTGTCTATCAATGGGTTAATATTCAAGACATCGTGTTTGTTCCACCAATACCATGATTGTTCCTTCATTTGAATTATTGATGCTTAATTGTGCATGCATACAATATCCAGAATGTTTACTTTATATATGTCATTACAAAATTAAAAAAAAAATCAAAACAAAACACACTTGATTCACTTGAGGAGTTAATATCAATTTATTTAATTGTACATTGCCTGATCCTACTTTCTCAAGCTTCTCATTATATACTTAACATTTTTGTTCAAGAAATCAACCGCGACAAGTCAATCATCGGATAGAAAGTCTATTCCTGTCAAGAACGGATCGTGTTTGTCATCTCCAGTCTTCCTCAAATCAATAGAAGCAACAGAAGTTATTGTCATCGGCCTAATGATGTTAACGTAATGATGTTTTAATGCGAGCTGTCCCGGAACATATTCAGTAACTGGAAATGGCGGCAACTTTAATGTTTTGTCAAAATGAAAAGAAACGCTGACCGTCTCTATGTCTTGAAATACCTCATTCACGTTTCTGTATAGAGTAGTGGCATCATTTTCCATTTTCTTTTCTACAATAAATTGTTGCACTAAACTTCCATTTCTATAAACGCTATCAATTGTTTCCAAACAAATTGTTACACCAGATAAGTAGTTCTCTGTTTGCGATTGTTTTATTGTACGTTTTTTAAGTGTTTCTTCCTGAAAAGATTTCGCTCTTTTAGCGATTGAAACTTCCAAATCGACAAACATTCGAATTACTTCATCTCGCACTTGGTTAATTGTTTCTGGAATTTTATTCACGTCTTCATCTATTTTTTTTGAAGACATGATTTGTTTAATGATGCCCTCAGCCATTTCTTTAGAAGCCAGCAATTTTTCCTTTACCAATGAATTTGGAGACATCATTTTGATAGCAGGCTTCTGAACTTCTACAACACTGTCACATTTACGATGATCAACTATAGCGCAGATACTACAACAGAGCTGATTGTCATCTTCGCAAAAGAATTTTATAATCTTTTTATGTTGATAACATCGGATTATTACATGCTTTTCGGTGGTTTATAGAAATATATCAGTGATATTAAACTGGTAATTTCACTGTTTGAAATAGTGAAATTACCACTTTGATAATTTCACTGTTTTGAATTTAAGCCCCTTACGTTATTTCAGTGAAATACCAGCGTGCACAGTACTGGGTACAAACTCAATGACGTGACGTCGTAAATGACGTCACGTTGTATTATCATTTGGCGCGCTTTTCATTCAGTATTAGGTTTAATGTCTTTAAAAAAAAAACCGTTTCTTTGCATGAAATAAAAAGAAAATTTGTTTAGTTTAGTGTAAGATTGAAATATATTTCACCTTGTGAACACCAAAACTCATATTTCACTCGTGGCTGCGCCACTCGTGAAATATACCTTTTGGTGCTCACTCGGTGAAATATATTCCGATCTTACACTGAACTAAACAAATATCCTCTATGTAATCCTTTCATATCAAACGAGTCTTGTTTCGTTACAGCTTCATTTGCACTCACTAATTTGTGAGTTCTGGGGGTAGCAATTATCTGATTATTCTTATTTAAACACGACTGACACAATCTATTCTGGGTACGATTTCGAACATCATCGTCCTCTTGTAACATACTCAATTTTTCCGCCGTTTTGTTTAACGATATTGTTTATCGCTGTTTTATAATTTACAGTTATTTAAAGTTCTCTAGACCATTATTCAGCAAAACAATATCTCGACACACCGCGGCTTCACATGTCAATAAATCTGAATAGGCCTTAAAACTGACTTTAAAAAGTACATTGTTGATAATATCCTAGTATCAGTCCTCTGTTTTCTGTCGTATGTTTACAGTTCGTTGCTCCAATGAATATCCGGAACACGGAAGTTAATTTAGACAATATCTAAAAATAACTGTTAATGATTATATGAATTTAAAAAAATAATTTTTGTAGGCATAAAAATGCCTATAATCTCAATTATATAAAAATATAATAAATTAACATCAGCTCCTGTACTGACATACACATCTATGTAAACATGCATGCATGCACGCATTCAATACACACACTTACAAATAACGTCCTATATTTTGATTAAATGGACATAAATCAAACCTTGTTACAGGTCAAGCATTATTATCCCTATTTATATGCCAAAAACTTTCGGTTTATAATATTATGCACCTGGTCGTCCGCCCGTCCTTTAGTAGGTTTCGAGTCCGGTCTGTTTCTTGTGAACCGGCGGAAGGAAGTTGAAACTACTTGACAGAATTGTTAAGCATAACGTGACAATGTTCAGAGAGCTGGTTTGACATTCCTCTGCTCAAGGTCAGGGTTACACGTAGTCATTTTGTATAAATTTTAAAAATTGGTGTATGTTTTGAACCAATAGAAAGAAATTAAATATTCTTGGCAGAAATATTACTCATAATAAGATGATGTGCAGAACATAAGTTTGTTTGGGATTCCTGAGATCAAAATTGCCCCGCTCCGGGGATCACTTGATTTATATAGACTTATATAGGAAAACACATTTAAGTTTTTTTTTGTGTGAAACTACAATGACTAGAGCACAGGTAGTTAGCATGAAGTATTGTCTTATTGACCTTAACAAAACTGGTATAAATCATGCCCCTTGGGTCCCACACCAGGAGTCACTTTATATAGACTAATACAGTACTTAGCGTAGATATTTGGCATGCAACATCACTCTGTGGACCACAAAATTACTGGTATCCACCATGCTTCTTGGGTCAATATGACAATATGATTTTTTTTGTGAAGCTACAATGCCTGGAGTTTGTATATTTGACATGTAGCATTGCCTTGTTGACTGCTACAAAACTGAAGAAAACACATGTCAGTCTTATTTTATGAAACTACAATGTCAAGAGCTAAGATATTTAGCTTGTAGCAAAACTGATATTAATTATGCCCCTGATGGTCAATATTGGCCCGCCCTGGGTTGATTGTTTTACATAAACATATAAAGGAATATAATTTATTTTTAATTGTGTGAAACTACAAAACCCACAGCTTTGCATGTAGATTTCTCCAAAAATATATTAATCACGATCCTCGGGACAGAACAGGTCGTGCCACGGGAGTCGCTTGCTTTATGCAGACTGATGTATAAGAAAACACATATTTTTGTGGGGAAATAATATGCCTCTATATTTGGCATATAGCATTACCTAGTAGACCTCTAGAAAAGTTTTATGGGTAATGCACCTTTGAGGTCATTATAAGGATATTTAAGATAAAACATTTTTCAGACAATTTTCCTGATTTGCCTCTATCCTTAATGAAAGATTATTTTCGATTATCCAAAGGACTTCACATTTCGGCGTATATTGTCCCGACTTGCCGTGCTCTTGTTAAGATATGGTAGGTTATAACTAATAAATGTTGTATGATGAAGGCATTATTTGTTTCTCAGAACATGAATAGTGTATGCAACAAACTATAACTCAACTTTATCAGGCAATCAGCATCTAGATATGAATACAATGGCACACTGACCAAAATGTCTGAAACAGCATGAGAGTACACTTCTTAATGCATTTGTTAAACGATAAACTTTTATATGCAATGCGTAATATAAATATGTATGTATGTAGTTTATATTTAAAGAGAGTCCATCCGTCCGTGAAGGCACAAAAACAGCTTTTGTTGTCAAGTACGGGCCTGGCCTGGGCATGTTACCAGTCATGCTCTTAAAGAGTTATTTTTGAAGCGCAAATTGGTTAATAATTTACCTCAATGCCATTCCAATAGAGTATAAGCCACAGATAGGAATTTTTGAGCAAAAATAAGGTTACTGTACAGCGGTCAATGAAAACCTAAATGTTTACAAATAAGGAATAAGACTTGTACATTACAACTAACTCCCGGTACTCGTGATCACATATGTTCGTACATAAAGTGACTTGGTTATCAATGTAACATTTGCAAGGAATGTACGAGTTTCGAACGTATCTTCACAATATTTTTTGTCAAGTTAATAGGGATGTTAGTCATTGAAACATTTGCGAATAAAACCCTTTTGCGTTAATGAATATGTTTTATTGTTGTTATCGTGTAACCGTTTATTATGAAAGCAAATGCACAAATAACATTGACTGAATAAACTTTAGACTGCAAATCTTCATTTAAAATCTTACAAAATAGTTGAAAATACTAATTAATAATGTTTTAAATTTGTGAGAAGAAATACAGAAACAGTAAACATAAGCATAATTTCCTGGATAAAGTGAAACGATCAGGAAAACAATACTAATATCACAAGAGATGATTCTCAGATGCTCACTTTTGCAAACAATTACTGACCGATAATTGGTTTACAAATACTACTCATCCAAGATAAACAACTACAACAATAAAAAAAACAGTATTCAGCAAATCTTTCTTTTTTATTCACAATTTGACATTTTATCCTGCATAATCTGTAGAAATGCTTTATCATCAATTAGATATCGTTTTTGAAGTAACGACTTTTAGGCAGACCCTCTGCTCGGCATCAACAATCCTTATCAGAACTTCCTCCTTTTGCTCTTTTCTCAGGAAACTGTACATTTAGGTGTCTGTTGACTGCTTCAGTGACCTATATCTGGCTCAACTCATATATTTGGCTAATACTCTGTGGAAAATGGATACAGGTAAACAGATGAGGTTTTACGCACGCGTAAAATGGCTGTGCATTGCATATTTAGAGAAGAACCGAATAAAAAGCTATCTAGATGAATGTCTGTTTATGTAGCGTGTACCGAGCTGTTGATTATTTACTCTATTGCTACAAAATAAAATCACAATTAATGTTCTCAAATAATCTTGACATTCTTAAATGCAAATAAATATAATTTTTCTCGGGAAAATTATCCTTATTATTCTTATGATTGGAAAATAACTATAAAAAATATCATTCAAAAATGTATATTCCAAAATAATCAATTTATTTTCTCAAAAACAATTTTCAAACAAATATCAGTCGGACGCTAAACCTATCCTTCATTCCTCTACTTTTACATTTTTACAATCTCTTATCCTATATTTCTAAAAATACAATACTTCGAACATTAATAAATTGTTCCTTATAAATCATTTGTCATATAAATATAGCATCCTTAGTTCCAGATATCTGAGATTTCTGTGTACGAGTTCTAGCAACTATAATATTTAAATTCAATCTCATCATCCGTTGGCCCGAGAGGTCTTACTGAAACAATAGAACATTTCAGTACCAGATATCTGAGATTTCTGTATACAAGAAAATGTTACTATCATTACGATCCGACTCTTACAAGGAAATAACCAAACAAAGTTAAAATATCTATTCTCCAAAAATACTTCAACTAAAACATTTATCCAGAGGTTTGACAGAAATAGTAAAACGTCCTTACTAAGTTAGTGTCAGATATCTGCGATTTCTGTACACTAGTATGTACTTACTACGTCGTTCCCTTCTATACACAGAAAGGGTAGACAATAAAGTTACCCATAAAGTACGTTTCCGTCACAGTTAGGTCTGAACAGCTGACAAAAATTCCATTATGTTCGTACTTGTAGTAATCGTTTGATACTTTTAATACGTTTTGACAGGACGGGTACACATTAAAAGTCAATATGATATTGTTCCAGTAATTCGACACCATGAGTCTTATTTGCATAGACATTGCTGACTCGCTCGTAATATTTGTCCTAATGCCTTGAACAGTAATTAATCATTTCATGAGTAAGTGATATATGATATAAACTTTAAATATGCAAATGACCAACAATAAACCTTAAATTTGAGCTTAAACATAGTGCATAAGACATTAATAACCAAAATTAAAAGCACACGTGTGACCTCGGCTTATCTGGCGCACAGAACTATTAAAATAACCTCAAAAGAAAAATACAAAACTTCGAAAGACATGTATACATTTATAGTTCTTCAAAACGAACTTGTTTCCTTATTTCGAACAGGATGTTTCATTACAATTCAATCGATCCTTTTTACAGTTCCCCTTTAGATGGAGACAATGTGTTTACCCATGGTTTAATCTTAGCCTGGATTTACGGTTGTAAATCCCTGGATTTACGGTTGTAAATCTCGGTTGTAAGTCTATTATTTGTATACAAAGATAATAAAACATTATATTTCCATTTTAGGAAAATATAATAAAATTTTGTTGCAAAAAAGCAATAAAATTTAGAATTGGTCCTCTTCGCAAAGCTGATGTATGTGAATGTTTTTATGCACTTGTATTTTTATTGACGACTCACAAAATAAATCGCGTCATTCCGCAATAAATCATGCGTCTTGTTCAAAATCAAATAAGACGGTCCGTACTTGACAACGAATGCTGCATTTTATGCCGTAACGGGCACATTGAAATTACAGTGAAACCTGTCTCATTCATACTCGCCCGGACCAGTATATAGTATTTGCCCTGGTCTCGAACTGTCTGTTTAAAGCGTAAGACATGTTTGTTACACTCCCAGGTTTTGTTTTGTGTGAATTGACATGGATATAATTCACTTTACAGTCACTATGATACAATTGTTAAGACTAAGTTTATCTATATTAAGAGGAAGGTGCTGTCGCTCAGAACGAGGAAACGTTCCAGATGTTTTAAATACATGCAATCGAGGAGGAATTAATACTAGTATGGAGTAACACATTATGTGTGGCCAATTTTGCTCAAATGGCAATGATTAATACCAGTTATTATTTTGTGGTCCACAAAATGCTGTTACATGCCAAATATTTCAGCCGTTGGCATCGTAGTTTCACACATAAGTCTCAAATGTGTTTTTCTATATAAATATATAATAAATCAAGTGGGGATGGGGCCAATGTTAAACCAAGGGACATGTTTCATACTACTTTTGTTAAGGTCAATAAAACAATGCTACATGCTAAATATCTAAGCTCTAGACATTTTGGTTTCACACCACGAAACTTAAATTTATGTTCCTTTTTAAGTCTATATAAGTCAAGTAATCCCCGGCGCGGGGCTAATTTTGATCTCAGGAAGCACGAAACCGTGTTCCACAGTCTCGTTATAGGTAATATTTTTGCCAAAGAGTTGAATTTTTTTCTATTGGTTTAAAAGATACAAAGCGGACACCAAATTTTGGAGAAAAAAACAGGCTCATAATAATGACAGCTCTAGTAGTATGTACAGACAAAACGAAAGGTGACGAACAAGAACGTATTGATACCATGATACCGGGTATAATGAAAGATGGTGAGCCTAGTATTACTTCACTCGTCGAGGTTATGGACAGATAAAATGTCTGACGTCAAAAGATTACAGTTTTGAGTTTTGAATATATAACGGATCAATTTGTACAGGATCACAGGATTTTGATATTCTGTCAATAATAACATTTAAAAGTAACTATGTATCCTCTTCTAAATAATAAACGCAAGGAATGCAATGGTCGGGTAGTCTTTCTGCTTTTAAAACTGATCTGGTAGATGGGATTTTGATAACGTGTATGGACAGGTGTGAAAAAAAATACTATAAGCCATGTATGACTCAGAGGAATTGAAAACTGGTACAGAACGAAGATGCAAATAAACATTTTAAATAAAGACATACAGAATTGTGAGAAAATTAGAAAAATATAATGCTAAATTGAAAAATATAATTGTACAAAAAGGTCGCACTCTGAAATGGAATGAATATCAGATTGAGGTTTACAAAATGCGTCTACTTGTACTGAGGTACATTAAAGTAAATCGAACGTAATGGGCTTTTTTCACAATTTTGTTTAAGTATGTATATAAATATTATTTACATGTTTTGATAATTGTAAAGAGTATTTATCAGTTACTAAAAGCAACCTCTGTAGGAGCACATTTCTCTCGGAGCACAAGGTGTTACCGATGTGCTCGTAAACATTCATATTTGCGACAAATTGGAAATGGGACAGATGTGTTCGACACACCATAGAAAGGACACTCGAAGCACATTTGCCTCACAGTCTTCCATAAAATTCTAAAAAGGCAATAATTATGCCCGTTCGTATACCGGCTACCAGTCATTGTTTCGCGTTTTCTGTACTTAAAAAACTGTTTAGGTCAATTTCGGTCAATCAAATACTTTCTGTCTCAACATGGGAGTCATTTAATAACTTAAAGAATATCCCTGTTCTACATGTCACAATGAAACTTTCTACCAGTGCAGTATTCATAACCCAAACACATATGCATCGAGTCCATTCTTATCGTTATTAATCGTGACACTTTTCTTTCCTATGCTTTATGTTTTATAAATGAATTAAACATATTCTAAGCAAAAACAAGGTAGTATCTACGGTGGCAAAAAGGGGACATAGGATTTTCCTATTTATTACGTGCGCACGCGATAGCTATTACGTTTAAAAGTGATAGTCATTGCGTGCGCACGCGATAAATATTTCGTGCGCTGGCGGATAGATATTCCGCGTTTGGACGCTGGACGGCCTTTCTGACATAAACAGTTCGAAGCCCCGATTGAGTGTCGACCTACATCGGTCAGGGGCAAGTGGATTTGAAATTACTCGGCCACGGAGGCCCCTAAATGATCTAAGGAAGAAAATGAGAAGACCAGCCCATACGTATTTTTTTCAGATCCGCCATTAAGAATCGAGCGAGACGCGACATTCCGACGAGACACAAAGCGAGGCAGGATATTGTAACACGATGTTTCGCAATGTCGAAGTATACCGTACCACGAGATTTCACGGTGCAATATCATGCCTCGCTTCATGTTTTGCCGGAATTTTGCTTTTCGGTAAAATATCGCTTCGTGCTTCTCAAAGGCCTGACTATAGTAAAGGAACCAGAGCGGACCCATCTGGCCTTGTCGCTTAATGGCGGACATGTTTTTGGATTCTATTTTTTCACTCTGCATTTTATATCAATTTTATCATAACTCTTTAAAATGAGATAAGGATTTGTTCTCTAAAATGGGTCTAGCTATGTTTTGAAGCACTTTGAAAAATGTCAGTTTTATATAGAATATAAAGGGACTACTATTTTAGCAGAATATGGCCTGAAATGATTTTCTCATCTATTTTAAATATCAGGAAATTCAGACATTGCTTCGGGGCTTTCACATTTAGAAGTGACTAAAAAGTCATATAACAAAATGAACTCAAATGATTGGAATTGTTAAGTATATTCTTTAGGAGTATTTGAAAATGAATTTCACTTTCTACTAGTCTCTCCAGTATATGCAGATTTAATATCAAACTATATTGCTAAGAAATATTTTACTTCTGCAACAGTTCACAAATTGAATATATTATTATCGTGTAAAAATGAAAATGTTAAAAAAAGTCTTGCCAATTATGTATATCATGCAGCAATTTGAAAAAAAGATCATTATGCAGTTTTGATCAAGATACGTCTATATTTTACCTTCATTAATGTAATTTGTGTGAATTGTTATAATGTATTGATGAGTGTGGGCTGGTGGCCTAAATCAATAAATTTGGTTCTGCTCTGTTGTCTCGTCGACGTACAAGATGAAGAACACAGGTGAAGCATAGTCAACATATTTTTACCGAGTTATAGTTCAGTAAGGTATATAGCATCATAACAACAATCTTCCAATTTTCCAATTCTGTGTAAAAGTCAATGTCAAAAATGGTAACAACTATCTTATATTTTATGATTCTCTACAAAGGTAGTTACAAAAGAATATTATTAGCAAATTTCTAAGTAAGAATAAAACTCAAATAGTTAAATGAGAAGGGTCGTCCATGACCAAGTGGTAAACGTCGTTGACTTCAAACCACTTGCCACTAAGTAGGTTAGGGCCTCGCAAGCACTTTTGGATTATACATGTGAGAAAGCTATTCAGCTGGCTAACGATACGATGGTGGTTCTACATAGTTGCCCGTTTGTTACCGTCTGTTATGAGGTATTTCCTAAATTTGAATTTAAATTAATGTCCACTGAGAAAAAAGCAATGCTGGAATTATTTTAGTTGTCCAGTGCGCAATTTTAAACAAAGACATACTCGTATGTCTTAAATATGTATATAATGCTGTGGCACAGAGGTGTCATTTGTTCATTATCTAATTCGTGCACACGAGATCCTATGACGTGCACAAGAGTTACTAAGTCATGCGCATGATATAAAGTCGCACAAGAATATTAACTCGTGCACACAAGTTACTATGTCGTTATTGTTACAATGCAAGTAGACATCACCAGCACATTGTGAATGTGTCAGAGTCTTTTCAAGTTCACTACCTGGAATGGCAAAATCACATTGGATAAAAGAATTGTATCTCAATCTGTTGTTGTGAGCTGAAAATTGCTATACTCCAAATAGAAAGCGTGATCAAACATAAGTAATTATGTTTTTAAAGATCTGAATTACAATTTGTTTACGAGTCTAGCCAGTAAATTCATGACTGTTTCGAGTATCTATTTCGAGTACCTATCGTAAAAGTCGAACAGGGTATGTTTGCGCTTATCAAACCAACGAAAATCGTTATAGACATACAGCCCATGCTGGTATACAAGTCTATGACTAGTAGACATTATTAGCCGCCGGTAGAAACCGGCGACTATACTTGTAACAGTTTAATTTTATATCTATGGTAGGAGAAGGCCTTAAAATTTGAGTATAAAAGCAAATCAAATATTGAACAATTTAGGACCACTATTATTTTTCATAATCTTAAAAAAATAAACATAAAACAACGTTGCTCAATTAAATGAAATATACAAATGTTGACATCTTGAAAAGCAACATTACAATGTTCATAAAATGAATTAATAATGTATCCCTATGGACCAGTCATTGAATTTAGGAATACTTTTACTTTTTTTCTAAGTGTCAAGCGTTGCTATTTTATGAAAGGTAAATCATGAATGATATTTGAAATGACACTTTTAAATTATTTGGTTGTTTATATATATACTTCCGGTCAATGGCGGGTAGAAGCACGAAGTTTGTAAACAAAGAATATATATGATTAAAATTAAGCCAAATCCCATAGCAAGTCTGCAATTATTAGAAAATGAATCATGAAACATGTCTTAGCGAAACATGAAACATGTCAATAGACGAATCTGATAGTGAGCAATCTGTGAAAAATATTTTTTCTGTAAGTACACAAAACCGGTTTGATGAGCGCCATGACAGTCATGAACGACAGTATGTAAACCCAAATCGTAAGAAGAAAAAAGGCAGTCAAGGAAGTATTGAAATTGATGCATTTGTTGATCTAAGTACGGAATATATATGTACTATAATATGTGAATTTTAATCCTCCGTTTCAATGGTGTAATTATAATGATTTTACTTGTAATTATGATATTAACATATACAAAGTCTCTTATAACTCTGTAGAGAGTGACAATGTCTTCTTTTTAATTATGCTTTTTATGTGTGATATGTTGTATATACTGTATCACATTGATGAGACTATAATAAAGAATAAAATAAAATAAATATTATGATCTACATGTAATTGAACTTAATTAATTTCTATATTCAGTAACAATGCCTTTCAGTTTCATAGTGTCCCATAATCTAAACCAGAGAAAAATTAAATTTGTTTTATTACGCTAGCTCTCTATTGGAGTAATGCCAATTTAATAAAAACAAACTTTTGATAAGTTCAAAGTTGATAAAATAAGTTTTGCAGTCAAGTTTATGAGCATATGGCTGTTTTGAGATAAGCGACGCCATTATGTATGGGTTAGAGTTCGTATTAAGACGACCGTAACTGCAAATCGGCTCTTACAACTCGATATCAGATAAAAATATAGAAAGTGTCACCTCTTTAATTAAGCATAACATTATTTTTCCACAGCAATCACGTACAAACAAGGATGGAGTCCAATTACTTAATCTGTCATGTAAAACAATGAGTTTTCAACAATACCTAGGATTGTTAATGCAATTCATTCCTGTCATATGAAACAAAATAATGTTTTGCTTACTTTTTCCAGAAAATATAAACAGTCAGCAATTAATAATTAACATTTTTCTTAGAGTTAAAAGGCACAGGTGCTCGTCCAGTCTGGGTGCCCATATAAAAAAAAAATGAAGTTTAAAAAAAAAAAATGAAAAAAATAATTTGAAAAAAAAAAACATCATAATAACTATTTCTGGTTGAGTGTAAGAAAAAAAAAATTTGAAAAATTTTTTTTTTTCCTATATACCATTACTACGAAAAGGTCACCTAGTCGCCGTAACGCTATGGAGCTTTACTAGGACACGCTGTGGAACAACCACAATGTCGAGTTCTGCAACAATACAAGCTATTTTGCTACTCTTTACACATCATGCATTTAGAAAATTGTTAACATTCTTATTGTACCTTACATACAATCTTATATAACTTACATTTTAACTCGGACACTCCAATTTGTTAAAATCTTGCAAAATTCCGTTGATGGTCGGCCATTTTGTCAAAAACGAAAGTACAAAACATACATCGTACTGTTTCGCTTTCCTGGTTTCCTACGACTACGTGCGATGAACAGTACACAACGGTAACCATCAATTTATTGGTTACTGTTGTCTATTGTTCAGCGAACGTATTCGTAGGGGACCAGAACAGCGAAACAGTACGGTGTATGTTTTGAACTTTCGAATTCGACAAAATGGCCGACAATCACTGTCATTTTTTAGAGAAAGTAACGTGTATATATTTTGGAGCAATTTTTATCGGGTGGAAGCGGGCGGGCGTGTGAGCCCTTAGGGAGTTTTGTGTCGGATGAAATTATGATCAACCTTCGCCTTACTTCTACGAAGGTAAGTCTAGCTTAATCATTAAATTTCATCCAACATATAAACTCCCTTAAGGGCCCCACAGATTGTTTAGAGCAAATTGCTACGAAATATTCAAATTCCACTCAAAATAATTATATAATAATTATTATACATGTACTTATATGTACTATGACAAACAAAACCCAAATAAACATTCCAACGACATATTATTATTTTATTTATTTTATATATTTCATCATTTAATAATACTCATTTGTAATTCATTAGTAGTATCTTTTGAGAATGTTTTGTTGTAAAATTTTTCAAAAGTACTTGAATTGTTCCAGCCTGCCGCATAAAGGAACACCTTTGTATAATGCATAAGAAGTACTGGCATGTCTTGTACTATGTGGTTTAAAGTATTCCTGAATTCCGGCTTTTAACATTGTAATTTTGATCCATCTGCCGACAGTTTGTTTTGAAACTGAACCATGTGGCTTCACTGTTGATATATAAGTAACTGTTTATCTTTTCGCATGTATATTGTCCTATTTAGATATTCTTTCAAAGTTTCAACAATGCACAGTCGAGAGTTATCCGGGAATGCAATTAATTTTATTGGTGGTACATGTACACCTGGTCGTGTTTGTTTCAGAACACGTGTAATCCTAATAATAATTCTGTCAGATCTAATAGAGATATCTGAGACGTTAATTGTATGTAAAGTTTGACACCTCTGTGCCGTGACTAATAAAAACAGCATGCATAGTTTACACGATAATGAAAGAAGCGAGCTAGTGTCCATCTTCTGTAGATAATTTATAACAGTTTTAACGTCCCATGTGGATGTGTACCGTGGCAGTGCCGGTCTTAATTGGAAAATACCTAGTAATTAACTCATTATTCTTTATATCAATGTTACCCGTCAGTCGAACAAAACAACCGAACTAATTTCTGATCTGGCTGTTCCAATAGCTGTGTAACTTAAACCCTGTTCGTAAAGATACTCTAAGAAACCTAAGATTGTGTTTATATGCAGTGCAAAGGGATTTTTCTCCCTTTTACAATAATGTAACCATCTTTTGATATACGAGTCATATTGTTTACGCGTGCCCATTCTCCATGATTCAATAATGATTTTTCTTATTTGTTTCGGTACCCCTCGCTTTCGTAAAGCTTTCCTGATATACAGAAAGCCACTAGTGTCATTTTTGTTCAAGGATGTTTTATTCCTGGTTTGTGTACCAAGCTCAATATTTCTTGAGATTTCGGTAATATTTAGCATGGACCGTTTATTAATTCTGTTAAAATTGGCCACCACGCCTGTGTTGTCCAGAGTGGGGCAATTATTATTGTCTCTGTTTTGTCCTCTTCGATTTTTTGTAATATGCGCGACATCAGGCTGAAAGGAGGAAACATGTAATATAAACAAGAAATTGTAAAAGCATCAACAGCAAATGCGTTTTGTTCTGGATATCTAGTTACATATTTTGGCAATTTTGCATTGAGTCTTGAAGCAAATAAATCAATTTCTAATCGTGGAAATTTCATTCTTAGTTTTTGAAAAATTGTTTCACTTAATGACCATTCTAAGTCGTCATTTCCATTTCTGCTTAAACCGTCTGCCTGTGTATTCGACACTCCAGGCACGTGACATGCGGATAAATGTATTTTCTTATCAATACACCAAAACCAAATTCGTCGCGCAATACAATCTAAATTTTTTATTTTTCCACCCAAACAATTTATATATGTACAACTAGTTGTATTATCAGTGTGAAGACGGACATGCGTATTTGTGATATTTTTACAAAATGTCTTTAGTCCAGTTTCGCATGCTTTCAGTTCTAAAACATTTATATGCATATTTTGTTCGTCAACTGACCAGCATCCTTTGGTATTCAGATTATTGGTTTTATCATGAGCTCCATACATTTTTAATGAAGCGTCTGTATAGATATTTATTGTTGGAGGTGTTATTGTTATTGTGTTAAAACTTTTTCAAAGGTTGTCAATCCACCATTGAATGGTATCAAATAACGTATTTGGAATAGACATAAATGAGTCAAAATTTCCAGAATGAATTTTGAGTTGTTTCTCTTTAATCTTTTCTAACGGTCTAATATACAAAGTGGCGTATCGGACCCCCGGTGATGCGGCTGTCATTTTTCCTATTAGTTTTGCATACTCGCGTATAGTTATCCTCTTTTTTCGTAAAAAATCACAACAAATGCTAATGATGTCATCTTGCTTTTCTTCTGTTAATCGCACTGTCATAGTCTCAGAGCAGAGCATGAACCCTAAGAAAACTAACTTTTTGCATGGTATAAGTACCGACTTTGATTCATTTATCGTAAGTCCCAAACTGTCCATTAATTTTACTGTATCTAAAACATTTTTTGAACAAGTTTGAAAAGAGTCTCCCATTAAACATGAATCATCTATAAAATATACGCTAACGTGGCCAAGTGCTCGTAGGTGTGCGAACACTGGTTTTAAAACTTTTGTCCAGATTTTTGGACTAAGTGAATAACCCATAACCAGCGCGGTAAATTGATACTTAATTCCGTCAAAGAAAAAACGGAATATTTTCGATCGCTTTCCCTTATACTAATAGAATAATATGCATCCGACAAATCGACCGAAGCCAAGAAACCGTCCTTCCTCATTAAACACAATGCTGATTGTAAAGTTTCCATTTTAAAATGTGATTTATCTACATAGTTAGTATTAAATTGCTTGAGATTTAAAATAATTCTAATGCGTCCATCTTTTTCGGTCTAATAAAAATGTTTGATATAAATTCATTTTCGATGTCATCCGTAGCTAATTCAATTATGCTGCAATTTAAGAAACGAGACAACTCCTGCCTAATTTTATCACACTCATTAACAGTAAAATTGTTTGGTTTTGGAATTCTAGATTGTATTGGTATCGAGCTTAATGTAATTTCACATCCGCGTATTGTTTTTAAAATCCATTTGTCGGAGGTAATTAATACTTTCCCATATATTTTTATATTTTCTTTAGTTTTCCCGGCTCTGAAATTATGTTGTGTGTTTTGAAAACAAACTTTAAATGAGTCACTTAATTACTGAAATTACTTCTACTTGTTTTTCTGTATCCCTTTCCCCCTTTGTCTTCCTGTGTAATTTTGATTTGTTCGTGGAGGGTTAGGCCATAGTTGTTGAATATTGATACTTGTTGAATGTTCGGTTCCGATTGTATGACCCCCTCCCCTTTTTCCTAAAAAAGGCTCCCGATTTGTTGATGTAAGACTTGTTCTGTTTTCTTTCAGTTGCTTGATATTCTCGTTCAATTTATCTCCAAACAAATTTGTGGCCGAAGGAGTATTGTCGCAAAAGTGGTTTGAAAATTGGAAGCAAATCTTTCTTAATTTTTTCCATGCGGTTTTCATTTGAACGCACAATGGTTTGGGCTAAACACTTAAATATGTCCCCAACTAAATCTTTCACCGTAGCTATCTGTGGTTGAGGTTGTTTCAATAATTCTAAGGCTTTCAATGTCGGTATCAGTGCCATGCACATACCCTGTTGACATTTCTGGACAGCAAAATCATACGATTTTGTGTCCTTTTTCAATTGCTTCCAAACTTGTTCGTCCACTCTTGGGATTTGTAAATTCTCAACATTTATTGGTCTTTTATATTTGTCTTGTAATAGTTTTGTTTTCTCTGGTTTTGATTTTGATATTAACGCCTTATTTGCCACATTGGCAAGATCCTCGTGGATAGCATCCCCTGTTTCGTCTGCATTCTGGAAAAAATCTTACAGCTCGGACCATTCTTCCCTGTCGGGAGCCTCCCTACTTTCCTCCAGAAATTGGTCTAATTCATCATTACTGTCCGAATCACTGGAATCATTGCCTGAACTTATTATCTGTGAAGTTGAGGTCAATTTTCGTCTCTTTATTCTCGCTGGTGAATGGTCCCTATTTTGTTTGCGTTTAAGGTCATTAACCTCATTTGTTAATGTCTTCAATGTAGCGTTAATTGAGGTTAGGGAGTTATGCAAGAAGGTGTCTGACGTCACTGTCTCATTACCCATTTGTTCCAACCGTTCAAAGATATTGTTGGTTGTCTGTTGCGCATGCGTCCTCCCTGTACTTCCGCCCTGGCCTACGGCCAAGTCATGCGGGAAAACAATACATCTAGTCTAAACTGACTGACAATGGATAGATATCTATCATTAATTGTTGCAATAATATCGTACAAATTTAAATATCGTTATTGTAAGAAATTATATGATGTATATCCATCTATTACCAACTTAATTTGTACGTAAAACCATAGTTGTTCGATATTTAGGCTAATTTGACGTGTTATCCGTCTTTTCGCCGACCATTTGAAAACTTTTCCATAACGCGATGTATTTCCATCGCTAACAAAACAAAATTTATGGCAATTATCTAATAACATACTGATTCGTATTGTAGCATAATTTATTTGACGTGGTATCCGTCATGCCCCGTCCATTTTGAACGGTCAATAACAACGTGATGTATATCCATCGCTGTTGTGTGTTTTGAACAGTTGAACGTGGTATCCATTCAAAAACTGTTTCCATATTGCAGAATTTTAAATTTTATGACGTGGTATCCATCACTTATATGTATCAATGATTCTTCAATAAAACTTGCCTCTGCAAAGTTTATATGCGATGCTTTTTATAATTATTATAATTTGTAAAAACTAATATTACAACAAATAAAAAGAAATCTAAATAATAACGTTTAAACATACCTCGTTGTCATTCTCATCCATTTTTATTTTTGTCCTATCACTATCCTCAATAAAACATTCTTTGAGAGATTACAGTGTAAATGTTTTGTTTTAGAATATTGTAACTTGTTAACCTTAGCTGCTGAAGCCTCGTAATGAATACCTTGGCTGCTGGTAGCTGCGTTCCTAATCTGTGGGGCCCTTAAGGGAGTTTATGTGTTGGATGAAATAATAAATCGTAAGCACGAAGTGAAAAGTCGCAATAACAATACCGCAACGTTTCACCATCGCATGCTGTTTTGTTTTATGGAGATCTTTCTCATGGTGCTTTTCAAACTCTTTATTAAAAAATAGACCCATTTTTCCTAATTAGTTGTAACTGAGAGTAACTAAGTCCTGTTCAGGTATTTTATTTCTTCTATTAAAGAGTAATTAGGCTTATCCAGTAAAAAACGCCTCCGATATCACCTCGGGGTGAATTAGATGTCATTTTGGTTATATTCTTCGTTATATCCCGCCAGTAGCAAGCCTATGTGACTAAAAGTACACAAAACGATGTACATCCAACAAATTCATAAGGTAAATCTTCATGAATGAAAAAAAATTATGTATACAGATTTCCAAGGCTAATTATGTACAAACGGCACACAAAATAAAAACATTCTTTAAGTTACCATGAAAATGAAAAAATATACGTAGAGATACACTAATTCTGAATAACAGTATAAATCGTTAAAATGTTCATCATATTTTGATATCACTATTACTAAGATGTAGTTAATCCAAAGACGCCATCTTATACACGAATGTTATGCAAAATGTCCTCCCTTTTATTTCCTCTATGTGTTTGCATTAGAAGCGCATGATTTCTACGACAGCGACATCTACTTCCGATCTGAACACAAGAGTAAGTCGGCTGACGACATCTCTTGAAAAAGCAGCAAAAGCTTCTCCAGGATCTTCGTAATTCCTCAACATTTGATAAGCGTATTACGAGAAGAGTTGGTAGTAAACAATCTGCATTGCAATTGCTCTTTTTGCTACAAAGAAATCAAAATGAATACTTGTAAAAAAATAGCGAGCGCGATTGTTTAATTTATGGTGTAAAAATTTTAACTTTTATGAATTTATAAACGCAATAACCCTAAATATCTTGGAAAAAAACAAACAATATTTTTTAAGTCAAAAATGCATGAAAATATAGGTATAGTAAATCAAGTATCTGAGTTTGTGGTGGTATATTTTTGATAACTACAACTTTTTATGAATAAAGAAAATAGGAAAAGATGAATAATGCCTGAACAGATTTATATCCGATTATATTATATAGAAATGAAATAAAAACAACAAAGTTTATGTTATAAACGATTCCTGGTTCAAGAAGACACGTTATCTAATTGAGGATAAAGCATTTCTACAGATCATTCAGGATATACTGTAGTGTCAAATAGTGAAACAAACAAAACTGTTTAGAAAGTTTTGTGGAATACAGTGATTTTTATAATTATCTATATCATAAATTGTTCATGTAGGGACTAACTTAATTAGATAAAATAAACCATTATTGTTTATATAGTTGTATTGTTACACATTACTTTCCGCCCAAACAGATTATCTTGGATGAATAGTACTATTTGTAAACAAGTCATATGTCATTAATTCACTGCTAATGTGTACATCTGAGAATCACTTTAACGTTTCACTTTAACCAAGAAAGTATGTTCATTATTATTGTTTCTGTATTTCCTCTTACAAATTAAAACATTTTTATTTAGATATTTTTAAAGATTGTAAATGGACATTCAATGATTATGATTTACTTGCAAATGTTCATTCAGTTAGTTTCATTTGTATAATTGGGTTCATAATTAAAGGCTACACGATCACAACAATAAATCATGTGATTTTTATTCGCACATGGCTTAAATGATTTACTTTCATATCAGTAATCAATTTGTTTATATAAAAGTACGTTCATAGAGCTAGTAACATATATGTGATTATCTTAAAATCCTAATTTGTGTAATAACAGAGATTAAATATCATGATATTAATATTTTTTTCTTGTTGGCGAAACATTGATATTCTGTTTGCCAACAAGTCACTTTATTTAATGACTTTATTTGTTGCAGAATAGTGTAAATGCGCAGGTTATGACCACGAAGGTCAATAGCTCTGAGTGATTGGTTGCAAAACATTTGAACGAACAAAATCGTGTCCGGCCCATAACTTCGTTATTTGAAGTCGAACTTTACAACTATTTCACAGAAATGATCATCATATTGAGACGACGTGTCGCGCGCAACATTTGGGTCGCTACCTTGAAAGTGAAGGTCACAGCACGACCTTGCAGCAAAATCCTGTCCGCCCATAACTTCGTTATTTGACGTCGAATTTTACAATTATTTCACAGAAATGATCACCATATTAAGACGACGTGTCGCGCGCATCATTTGGGCCGCTACCTTGAAGGTGAATGTCACAGCATGATCTTGAAGCAAAATCGCGTCCGGCCCATAACTTCGTTATTTGAAGTCGGATTTTACAACTATTTTACAGTAATGATCATCATATTGAGACGACGTGTCGCGCGCAACATTTAGATCGCTACCTTAACACCTATTCTCACAAGATAGGCCCAACTTAAATTGACAAAATGTTAAAAAATGAACTTGTTTTTTATCAAAGTTTTATTGCATAGATGGTTAAAGAGATATGTGTCTGACAAACTGGGAAAGTTACAGCACTCAAACTTGATTATTATCTGTAGAACAGCCACTGAAACAAATTGAGTACTTTTGCAAAATGTAATTTACGTTACCTTAACTTAAAATAAACCAATGGTCATATTAAAGATATTTTGATATATTCTATAAATGCACTTGATACAGATTGTCACTTCGATAAATAATTTGCCAAAGTAACATACATATTTTATGCACAGGTTTTAATAAAACCGTACACCAAGCTTTAACTTTTTCATTTATGTTTGGTTGAATATTTCTGGAAAATATGATCATCAGTAATAATAGCTACATAAACAAACTCATTGCTATACTTATTTAGTTGATTTTATTATGAATTATAAGCACCAAATATTAACATACAACAGTATTTGACTTTAAAATATATATTTTGTATGCAGCATACACCAATACAAATATAACTAGGAAATGGTAACGTAAATTACAAAGTATCACCTTTAACTGGGCAACAGCAAAAAAACTTGATTAAAGATAAAATGACAGCTATGTTTCATTTTTTTTTGCTTTTGAATAATCTTAGATGTAATTATCAGTAATAACTTCGTCTACTGAGATAAATTTATGAAAGGTTTATGCTCAAACATATTCATTTATCCATTTCTTTAAGAAACTAATAGCTTAAGGCCGTAAAATACCTCGTGAATGCCATTAAGACATTATCTTTTTTATCATATATATAAAAAATATAAACTATTACAAAGTCTATGACTTGGTTTAAAGCTGTTACTTTCAGACCAAAAATAACAAATGAACAAAGTAAAAGAATATACCAGTTATGGTAACGTAGATTACCTTATATTCAAGAGTTTTTATATATGTTTGAACATGTCAAACAATAAAATGGTGATGTCAGAGCTATTGCAAAAGAAAATAAATTAATTCATAAATTGAAAAAGAAAAGTCAGATCAAACGCATAAGAAAGTCTTTTTAATTTTTAAGCATGATGTTTATTCAAAGTTAAAAAAAAAAAAAAACACACACAAAAAACAACGGCTTTGTTTGAAATCATTTATTTAAAGCGGCCTTCTGTTTTTCTAAAGGTTTTATATAAAAGTCAAATAAAAAAAGTATGGTGGAAAATTATATTTGCCATCATAAATTACAGAATCAATAATAAAACTCCTGGATTCCTCTAATCTACATGTCCGCTATCTAATTGTATATTAGTAAAGCGTGTGATTCGTTTTCCTATTTTCTATTTTTAGAAACAAACATCACCGGCGTTCTATAAAATTAGATAAATCTTTAGACACTGTTTTAAAGTAGTCCTTTACTTACATGGATATGTTGAACTTTTCTAAGATAAAATTACTGAAATACTTAATTTGAAAAAAAAAAACAAAAAAAAAAACATTTTCGAACAAAAATGAAAGCTGAATGTTGCGCTTTAAATTTATCTTATCTCGTCCTCTTTTAACCTGTAAGAGCGCACATAACAACTAACTTTGGATGTCTTCTAACTTGACACAAATCTTGGCGGCATTGTTTGGCCAATTGGAAGTTGGTGCTTTGACCCCTTTACATTTTCGATTTTGCTAGTATGAAACAAGAAAATCGTCATCAGCTATGACAACCTCTTCAATCAGTTCAAGGTACCAATGTGCCGAACTACTATTTTCGTGTTTCCGGGTGCTTGAACGTACACCATTTTCATTATCGACAATCAGTCTGTCTTCATATTGAACACAACCAGACCACTTAATTTATTAACTTGTATTTGAGTCGCAAGCTCTTTAATTCTGTGTCAATTTCTGGACATTTTTTTTCTGACATTCTATGGTCTGGTCGCTAAAGCCCCCCCCCCCTTTTTTATCTTTTCACTGTTGTTGCTCAGTATGATTTCGTTCTTTTTCGTCCTTTTTTCAAATTATTTTACTCCTTATGTTGATTTTTTCCTCCCACAAAAGGCTCGCTGTATATCAGCCTATGATATACCCATGCTTGCTGAAACAAAGAAAAAGTAATCTACGTTACTTATTTTGTAATCAACGTTACCATTTTTAGAAACCATTTATTTATGCCTAAATTACAGTTTTTTTCTCCAGGAACAAACAGAGTTATTACATTAAACTACCATATAATGATCTACAATATAGGAACATGTAAAATATTTGGAGAAGAACTACTTATTGGTGTTGCAGATATCACAAGTTGATATTTTTGTAATCTACGTTACCAACATTTGTATCACATTTGTTACACCTTTATAAAATCTTAGATGATCTGGTATAACACAGATAACATACATGTATCTCTGTAGATCTGTTATGATAAAAAACTTTATGAACAAAATCTTTTGGTAAGTAAAATAGGTAAGTAAAAATGGAGACAAAAAAGACGGATTTGTTAAAAATTTGGGCCATGACGTAACTATTATATGCAATAAATGTTTGAATTATGAGTGTACAAGATTAATTTTATTGAAATTAAAGATGTATAATTCAATTATAATCTTAAAAATATAATAAAAAACATTTTTATCACTTACCTTGTTTTACTTTCCTGAAGATAACTGGAATTCAGTAATATAGTGTTTCTACGCGGAAATTGCAAATGCAAATGGCGGAATAAGTGGCAATTTGAAATAAAGGGAAATAAACTATGTGCATATTGATCTAGAAGTATATATAGCGGAACCTTGAAACAGCTGAACATTATCTCGTACATTAAAATCAAATTATTTGCAGAAATTGAAAAACCGTGGTAACGTTGATTACATCTCGTAGATTACATTTATATTGTCATGAGCATGATTTTTTTACAAACAATCAATTTTTACAAAATAAAGAAATATTGAATGTTTAACAAGTCTAATCTAATTGATAATAGTCTATAAAGAGCACCCTATGTCACAATATTTGAGTAATAGCAGTAACGTAGATTACATTCTTAAATTTACTTTACAAATATAAAGTTTGTGTTTCTGGTGTAATGTTTTTTTATGAAATGAGTTAATCATTGTATCGCGTATTGTTTATACTATGTTTTGTTAGTATTTTAATCTGTTTAAACACCTTTTAATGTGTTTATTGCCTGTGTATTTTTTGTGCGCAAACTAAGTAACGTAGATTACATGCGATTTGGAGACAAGAAAGTTTTGTTTTATAACGAATAATGCAAAGAGCTTCCCTCAGAAATTCTTTTAATTTTCAAACTTCAACATGTCGTGAAACATAAATTAAAAAGATATGTTCAGTTTTTAACAAATTGATGCAGCACTTGTGTGTTAAATCATGTAACCCTTTACAGGGACAGCGTAATTTTCTTTTAAATTGATATCATTTGTTCATTTATTTTTCTAAATACCAGTTTCTGACATCTATTGTGAATATGATTTAAAAGAAGGAACCATGTTATGTTGAAAAAATAACAAAACTCAACTGTATAATTGTATATGTTTCAACTTTTGTCAAGAGACACTCAAATTTCAAACTTGGGCCTATCTTGTGAGAATAGGTGTTAAACGTGTCCGGCCCATAACTTCGTTATTTGAGGTAGGATTTTACAACTATTTCACAAAAATGATCACTATATTGAGACGACATGTCGCTCGCAATATTTGAGTCGCTACCTTGAAGGTCAAGGTCACAGCATGACCTGGAAGCAAAATCTTGTCCGGCCCATAACTTCGTTATTTGAAGTCGGACTTAACAACTATTTCACAGAAATGATCAACATATTTAGACAATGTGTCGCGCGCAAATCGGTAGATAGATCTCATTGAGTAGAAGTGCAGTGCAAAGAACATTAACTCTGCCTTGGCTAAGTTTGGAATTATCACACTTTTAACTTTGTCTGGGACATAACTCTGACACTACAAAAGATATACTTTTCTGTGTCCAAAACCTAGTCAGGGAGCATCGCTCGGTTCAACCGGCTCTTGTTTGAATACCTGTCACTTAACAACGGTGTTCCGTTTGGTACGGTGTTCCGTTTGGACACGTTTGGACAATCGTGACATTTTATTTATTCTGTACCCGCGATGCACGATGGTACGATGGTGAAAACGCGATGGCACGATGGTACGATGGTGAAAACACGATGGTACGATGGTGATATCACGATGGTACGATGGTGAAATCGCGATGGCGCGATAGTTCGATGGTGAAAACGCGATGTTACATCGCGTTTTCACCATCGTACCATCGTGATTTCACCATCGTACCATCGCGTTTTCACCATCGTACCATCGCACCATCGCGTTATCGCGATTTCACCATCGTACCATCGCGTTTTCACCATCGTGCCATCGCGATTTCACCATCGTACCATCGCGTTTTCACCATCGTGCCATCACGATTTCACCATCGTACCATCGCGCTTTCACCATCGTGCCATCGCGTTTTCACCATCGTGCCATCGCGATTTCACCATCGTACCATCGCGTTTTCACCATCGTGCCATCGCCTTAAATTCCGGTGGACATGCGCATTGTACATCTTTATCAACAATGGATGAATGCATAACTATGTATTTCCCATTTCATCAGACGTTTTGATAAAAATGGCACCTTCAGTAATCAAAGGGCTGCAGCTCTATGGTATTTTCTGATCTTTGCAATCTAAATCATACTGACTATCTGTATGTACTTTCCTATATAAGTTTATTTTTATATACTATAATTCATCTTACGCAGCGACAGCGTTTTGATTTTCTTCTATAACAGTTTGAGATTGATACATATAGAATTTTGCATGAAAAAAAAATAGAATTGCCCCGGATTAGGATTTGAACCATAGGCCTCTCACACCCTCAACGAGACCGCTTATCTCTGCACCACGGCGAAGTAATACATATGTACCTTGAATAAAAACGAATACATTATGTAATTCTAAATTGAGAATTTCCATTTCGTGTTTGCAATCCTTACTAATTTCGAGGTATTTTGTTCACGATAAACCTGTTGTTTAACACTGATGAAAATAATTTAGCGAAAATATTCTCGCCAAAACAGTCCGACATGTATATATTCCACTACTCGGCAGTCAGATTTATTTTGTGTACTACGCTCTGGAGTATTCATTTATCGACATAGCTAAAATAGCATTTTCATTGATTAAAATGATATTCATGATAATCCGAAGCTTTACGGAAATAGCGAACATTTTTTCATTGGGTAAAAAAGATATTCATCCGCGAAATTTGTGATTGTAACCTCATATTTCTATTGACTAATCTAAACTTTTAATGCACTGTAATTCGTTAAATGCCTACATTAAAAATTATTCTTTCTTTTAAATTGCTGGTTTTTAAGCAGTTTTGAGTGAGAACTACTTTGCGTTGTTAGGACTGTTAGGAAATTTTGTGTTAGACCGTGGATGTTAGCTATGTATTTACTGATCTTACGATCAGAAAATACAAAAACCGTGCAAATGATAGTTTTTACAGTGTTCCGTTAGGGCAAGCACAGCACATTCATAACTTGGAACAATGAAAACACTTAATAACGATGTTGAAAGGCCAACATAACGAAACACGATGGTGAAAAGTTGATGGCTGATAATAATAAATCGTAAGCACGAAGTGAAAAGTCGCAATAACAATACCGCAACGTTTCACCATCGCATGCTGTTTTGTTTTATGGAGATCTTTCTCATGGTGCTTTTCAAACTCTTTATTAAAAATTAGACCCATTTTTCCTAATTAGTTGTAACTGAGAGTAACTAAGTCCTGTTCAGGTATTTTAATTATTTCTTCTATTAAAGAGTAATTAGGCTTATCCAGTAAAAAAACGCCTCCGATATCACCTCGGGGTGAATTAGATGTCATTTTGGTTATATTCTTCGTTATATCCCGCCAGTAGCAAGCCTATGTGACTAAAAGTACACAAAACGATGTACATCCAACAAATTCATAAGGTAAATCTTCATGAATGAAAAAAAATTATGTATACAGATTTCCAAGGCTAATTATGTACAAACGGCACACAAAATAAAAACATTCTTTAAGTTAGTTACCATGAAAATGAAAAAATATACGTAGAGATACACTATTTCTGAATAACAGTATAAATCGTTAAAATGTTCATCATATTTTGATATCACTATTACTAAGATGTAGTTAATCCAAAGACGCCATCTTATACACGAATGTTATGCAAAATGTCCTCCCTTTTATTTCCTCTATGTGTTTGCATTAGAAGCGCATGATTTCTACGACAGCGACATCTACTTCCGATCTGAACACAAGAGTAAGTCGGCTGACGACATCTCTTGAAAAAGCAGCAAAAGCTTCTCCAGGATCTTCGTCGTCCCTCAACATTTGATAAGCGTATTACGAGAAGAGTTGGTAGTAACAATCTGCATTGCAATTGCTCTTTTTGCTACAAAGAAATCAAAATGAATACTTGTAAAAAATAGCGAGCGCGATTGTTTAATTTATGGTGTAAAAATTTTAACTTTTATGAATTTATAAACGCAATAACCCTAAATATCTTGGAAAAAAACAAACAATATTTTTTAAGTCAAAAATGCATGAAAATATAGGTATAGTAAATCAAGTATCTGAGTTTGTGGTGGTATATTTTTGATAACTACAACTTTTTATGAATAAAGAAAATAGGAAAAGATGAATAATGCCTGAACAGATTTATATCCGATTATATTATATAGAAATGAAATAAAAACAACAAAGTTTATGTTATAAACGATTCCTGGTTCAAGAAGACACGTTATCTAATTGAGGATAAAGCATTTCTACAGATCATTCAGGATATACTGTAGTGTCAAATAGTGAAACAAACAAAACTGTTTAGAAAGTTTTGTGGAATACAGTGATTTTTATAATTATCTATATCATAAATTGTTCATGTAGGGACTAACTTAATTAGATAAAATAAACCATTATTGTTTATATAGTTGTATTGTTACACAATACTTTCCGCCCAAACAGATTATCTTGGATGAATAGTACTATTTGTAAACAAATCATATGTCATTAATTCACTGCTAATGTGTACATCTGAGAATCACTTTAACGTTTCACTTTAACCAAGAAAGTATGTTTAATGTTATTGTTTCTGTATTTCCTCTCACAAATTAAAACATTATTATTAAGATATTTTGAAAGATTTAAATGAACATTCAATGATTATGATTTACTTACAAATGTTCATTCAGTCAGTTTCATTTTTATAATTAGGTTCATAATTAAAGGCAATAAATCATGTGATTTTTATTCGCACATGGCTTAAATGATTAAATTCCATATCAGTAATCAATTTGTTTATATAAAAGTACGTTCATAGAGCTAGTAACATATATGTGATTATCTTAAAATCCTAATATGTGTAATAACAGAGATTAAATATCATGATATTAATATATCCTTTTCCTTGTTGGTGTAACATTGATATTCTGTTTGCCAACAAGTCACTTTATTTAATCACTTTATTTGTTGCAGAATAGTGTAAATGCGCTGGAATATGATCACGAAGGTCAATAGCTCTGAGTGATTGATTGCAAAACATTTGAACGATAAACAGTGCATTATTATACTATAATGCGAAAAAATATATATTTTCCATTTTAACATGCTTATAAAAAGATAATTGATAAAAATATATCGAATAACTCTGAGCGTAGGAAAAAAATTCTGACGTCATTTGGTTTATTTGGTCATATCAGACGTGTAAGCATTCGTTTTTTCATGATTTGTTACCCTAAGCATTTTCATGGTGCTACATTGATATACTATATCTTTTAACAATTCAAGCTTTATATGTTGAAGAAATTTGACAGATACTTAAAATGCAGTTTGATGTTTCAAAGTATGAAAATGCTTTCTTTCTTTCTTTCTCAACGAACATTTGACAAGACTTCGTGACATAAACAGGAATGGTGGGAGTTCTAGGACAGGTATATCTCAATTGCCATATCTGTTTGATAAGGAACTAATGTGAAGCATGTAAGAATCTGTGTTTGACCATAATATCACGGGAGCCAAAAGCCATGCTTTATTTGAATACCTGTCACTTTACTCACAAATTATGTAGAAACGGAAATGCTGTTTACTATGATATACATACATGTATTTCAAATTAAAGTTTTGGAATACACAAACTTTCGTAAATCTGGAAAAATTAGAAGAAAACAATACATAATGTAAGCTTGCTATTTTTTAAGAAACATTGAAATTTAAAGAAGGATGTTTGTGAAATAAACAGCCTATATGACTAATAGTAAACTCTTTTTATTCATTTTATTTTAAGTTGGTAATCATTTGCTCACCAGAGAATAAAAATATAACAAAAAACCGATGACCATTGAGAATCATGCATCTATGAAAAACTGATTTGACTCATGAAAACTTTGGCCGAAGAGTAATTGTCTCGTGTGATTAAGAGCAGTCTGATAGTCAAAATATTTCTATTTTAACATCCAAAGCTAGATTCCGAGGAATTTTTTGTTCTTGATCGAAATGCCGCTTCTTTGTCAAAGAGGGAAGACATTTTCCATACACAAAATAGTACAATACATCATCTTGTATTACTGTGTTTTGGACTAGTCTTACTTTTAGACCTGTGAAACTGTTTGCAGTCAGAACTTCTGAAATTTATTATCGCCATTTTACATCATTAAAAGGCACTGCTAACAATTCTTCATGAATACAAAAATCCGAAATAAGTTTTGCAATTAAGTAAAAGCATATTTTCTTCGGTCAAGTATCTTTTTTAAGGATTGTAAAATTAATAAACTTATATTAATCAGATTTTACTCGTGTTTATCCTTGCAAATTTATCATTGTGTTTATTAATGTTAACGAAAAAATAAAAGTAAACAAATATGATATTCTTATTACGAACATGTTTCAATTTTATGTTCCATACTTCTCCGTACTCATCCGAATATACTACATGTATATTTCGTTTAGTGTTATTCATAGAATTTGTATAAATTAAACTTCCGCGTTCCAAGTATTGATTGTAACAACGAACTGTAAATATACGACAGATAACATAAGGATATATACCCATATAACATGAATAAATTACTTTTAAAATCAGTTTAAATGTTGGTTTTTGATTCATTGAAGTGTTTAAGCGTGTTTCAGCCTTTGATACGTTCCGCTGAATGATGATATAAATCTTAAATTTAAAACAGGGACACAAACGTCGATAAACAAAATGGCGGAAAGTGGGGGTACACAAGAAGAGGACGATAAAGTTTCTGGACGTGTCAAGGACGTTTTGTGTCAACCATGTTTAAATAAGGATAAGCAAAATGTAGCTGATAAGTTTTGTTCAACTTGCAATGAATTCCAGTGTACTGAATGTTCAAATGTACACACCGTACTTGCTATTCTCAGAACTCACAAATTAGTGAACGCGAATGAAACTGTCACGAAACAAAACTCGTTTGATATGAAAGGATTAGACCGATGTAATCAACATAATAAGATTATAAAATTCTTCTGTGAAGATGAGAATCGGCTTTGTTGTAGTACCTGCGCTATAGTTGACCATCGTAAATGTGACAGCGTTGTAGAAGTTCAGAAGCTTGCTGGGAATTTGAAGTCTCCAAATTCATTGGTAAAAGAAAAATTGCAGGCTACCAAAGAAAAAGCTGAGGACATTATTAAACATGTAATGTCTTCAAATGAGAAATTGGAGCAGGACGTGTATAGAATTCCAGAAACAATTAATCATGTGCGAGATAAAGTAATTCGAATGTTTGACGATTTGGAAGTTGTCATCATTAAAAGAGTAAAATCTTTTCACGAAGAAACACTTAAAAAACGTACAATAAAACAATCGCAAACAGAGAATTATTTATCTGATACAACAACGCGTTTGGAAATAATTAATAGCGTTTATAGACATGGAAGTTTAGCACAACAATTTATTGTAGAAAAGAAAATGGAGATGATGCCACTACTCTATACAGACACGTGAATGGGGTATTTCAATACATAGAGACGGTCAGCATGTCTTTCCATTTTGACAAAACATTAAAGTTTCCACCATTTCCAATTTCTGAATACGTTCCGGGACAACTCGCATTTGAAGATCATTATGTTAATAGGCCACTTACATTAACTTCTGTTTCTTCTATTGATTTGAAGAAGACAGGAGATGACAAAAATGAACCGTTCTATACAGGAATAGACCTTCTACCCGATGGAAGACTGGTTGCTGTTGATACTTACAACAGGAAATGCTTGGTGTATAATGAGAAACTTGAGAAAGTAGGATCATATCAGTTATCATACACGCCACACTCTATAGCAGCTGTATCAAAGGAAGACGTTGTTATAACAAGTGGTAGTAGCTACATAATAGAATTTCTACATATTAGTAAATGTAATGAAATTACACCCGACAAAACTTGTAAAGTGAAAACGAAATATGACTCTATATGTTTAAAAGATGATGATCAATTTGTCGTGCAGGCTATTGATGACAAAAGACATGCACGCATTGTGTCATTGACAGGAAATGAGAATGATTTCAGTGTTAGCTTTCCTAATAAAGCATATCATGCATATTATGGTGCTTGTACATATAATAAGAACAGTGACACACTTGTGCTTACAAATAGATACGAACATGGTGTGTACATATATGATATCAAGACAAACACGAGAGTAGTTGTGAAGGATGATCAGATACAGGGACCACGTGGTGCAGCAGTTGGTCCCTCTGATACTATCCTGGTTTGTAGTAATGGAACAAACTCTATTGTACAGATATCACAAACCGGTCAGATCTTGTCATCACACAAGATAGATATGGAATTGCCGTATAGAGTATGTGTCTCACATGATAAATCCTTTCTTGTTGTTACAAATAGTGCTATTGGAAAATTTAAAGTACAGAAATTCAAAATATCATAAAATAACTCAAAATGCGGACGATTTAAATCTATTTGCCTCACAAAACAAGATGTAATAGATCAGAGATTAAAGTACGAGCGGTGAACAATACACGCATGCTTACAAATACCAGTAATTTAATTGGGAAAGAAGAGAAAATTTTCAGGAACGAACATTTTATGAAAAACGTAATGTACAATCAAATAAATTGATATTAACTCCTCAAGTGAAACAAATGTGTTTTGTTCATGTCGTACAACAGACATGATCTAGTGTAAAACAAGCTGTAAATATAATTGATATCTTTTGAATATTGTTCTCTATTAAAGGCAGTCATAAACTAACCCTTATACTTATACAATTGAATAAATTCATTTCCATTATGTAGCAATGCCTTCAGTTGTATAGTGTGCCATAATCTAAACCAGAGAAACATTAAATTTGTCTCCATATTTGGAAAAATGCCAATTTCATCAAAACAAACGTTTAATAAGATCAAAGTTGATAACATAAATTGTGCACCAGTTTTTCAGCAAAGTTTATTTATAAACATATGACTGTCCTGGTAAAGATATGAGCATTGTAGTTGATCTTTTATCAATCTCTCATTATGCTTAACCCTTTCGCTGCCAGGGGGTTATTGTTTTATTGATCACCTATTTGCCAGAGAGTTTTCTAAGAAATTACTATATTATTAATTAATATAATTATCATTATTTGTTATTAGTATTATAATAATTATATATGTTTCCAAATATGATAGTATAATAATAATTATTGTCGACGGTATAATTTTCTTTATATTTATTATTATTGTTATTATTATTATTTTTAATTTATCATTATTATCATTATTATTATAGAAACGGCTAAAGCCGTCCATATGGCAAATATGCCGAAAATAACAGGGACGGCATAAGCCGTCCCTATGGCAGTGAAAGGTTTTTTAATCAAGACAAATAATATATCCGGAGTTGAATTACTTTAGTTTTCTTTTCTTGTTTTGTATTTTCCCTTTTTTTTTGTTTTGTTTCATTGATTTAATTGGAATTCTACTTCAAATACTCTGCACGAAGAAGACACACCGTAATAACTGCGCCAGTGATGACAGCTTGTTGCAATAATGACGGAAATCTTAAAATTACTGATTACTGCAGGGAGGTTAAAATTAGCTTGTTATAATTCTTCCAAGTGATCACTCTTTCCCCAGATTGTTTTAAGTGGCAGCTGTAAAAAGTTGCCCTATCACTTCAGTGTTTTTATATTTTATTATGCTCCCCGAAAAAATTTCGGGGGAGCATATAGTCGCCGCCTTGTCCGTCCGTCCGTCCGTCCGTCCGTCTTTCCGTCCGTCCGTCCGTCCGTCCGTCCCCTTTTCTTGTCCGGGACATAACTTTGAAACAACAAGAGGTATCAACATGAAACTTTGTAGGTAGATAGATCTCAGTGAGTAGGTGTGCAGTGCACAAGAACCGTAACTCTGCCTTGCCTAATTTTTGAATTATTCCCCTTTGTTTATTTTTACACTTTGAACTTTGTCCGGGACATAACTCTAAAAGTATAAGAGGTATCAACATGAAACTTTGTAGGTAGATAGATCTCAGTGAGTAGGTGTGCAGTGCACAAGAACCATAACTCTGCCTTGCCTAATTTTTGAATTATCCCCCTTTGTTTATTTTACACTTTGAACTTTGTCCGGAACATAACTCTAAAAGTATAAGAGGTATCAACATGAAACTTTGTAGGTAGATAGATCTCATTGAGAAAGTGTGCAGTGCACAAGAACGGTAACTCTGACTTGTCTTATTTTTGATTTATCCCCCTTTGTTTATTTTACACTTTGAACTTTGTCCGGGACATAACTCTAAAAGTATAAGAGGTATCAACATGAAACTTTGTAGTTAGATAGATCTCATTGAGTAGGTGTGCAGTGCACAAGAACCGTAACTCTGCCTTGCCTTATTTTTGAATTATCCCCCTTTGTTTATTTTACACTTTGAACTTTGTCCGGGACATAACTCTAAAAGTATAAGAGGTATCAACATGAAACTTTGTAGGTAGATAGATCTCATTGAGTAGGTGTGCAGTGCACAAGAACGGTAACTCTGCCTTGCCTACTTTTGGAGTTATTGCCCTTTGTTCATTTTGACACTTTGACTTTGTCTGGGACATTACTCTAAAATTATAAGAGATATCAACATGAAACTTTGTAGATAGATAGGTCTCATTGGGTGGAAGTGCAGTGCTTAAGAATCATTACTCTGCCTTGCCTTATTTTGAAGTATTTGCCCTTTGTTTATTTTTACTTTTTGACTTTTGTCCTGGACAATACTTTAAAACTATTAGAGATATCAACATGAAACTTTGTAGGTAGCTAGATATAATTGGATAGAATTGCAATGCTTAAAGAACCTAAACAAAGCCTGGTCTAATTTTGGAGTTATTGCCCTTTGTTCATTTTTACACTTTGACTTTTACCTGGGACATAATTCTGATATCATCAGGAAACTTTATAGATAGATAGATCTCATTGAATAGAAGTGCAGTGCAAAAAAACATAACTCCGCTTTGCCTAATTTTGGAGTTTTGCCCTTTGTTCATTTTTTTATACTTTCCTGTGTCCAGAACCTTCTCGGGGAGCATCACCCGGTTCAACCGGTTCTTGCTTTTCTGGTTCTTCGTAATCGTAGACTCCAGCACATTTATGTCTTTATGTCTTGAAAATTGGCTGAGGTCGGTGCTAGGGGGCGTGAGGGATGTTCCAGTATTTCATTATCCTTCATACACAAACTCAATCAAACCAAGTCTGAAATTTTTCATGTATTTTTGTTGTGATTAATGTTTCTGAGGAATCACTCTTTTTTCCAGATTTCACAAATTCGAACTCGAAATTCGAGTTTCAACCCTCTCAACGGTCTTTCGATTAATTGTCAAATAAATACTTACGAGCAACGAACCAGGCATTCTTGTGCGAAACGTTGTGGTTTCGTTTACTATTGGCCAATCAGAAGAATCGTTAAAAAATACCAAACAGCTGATCTGGTTTACAATGGCGTGGAAAGTAATCGAAAGATCGCGGAGAGGTTTGAAACTCGAATCTCGCGTGTATCAGATGCTACTGAAAGTTGTGTGTGGTCCCACTTATGTATTTAGTAATATTAGTAAATTCAAGTGGTTTTGATCAGTACTAGGCTGACTAACACGTATAAGTCTACGAATCGTTGTGCCGCAATTTTGTCTACCAGGAATCTTTAGCACAAATGCGTTTTTTTTCCGATAGATGTTTTTTGAAGGGCTAGAGACTTGTTGTCGGTCTCATTTGGAAGCTTAATACAAACGTGAAATAGTGATGCAGTAGTGCTCAATCTGTTTTAACAGAAACTTTTCTTACCTTTAAACCTAGACTTAATCTGAAATATTTTTACATTGGGTTTTCAAATAAGTAGTGTTCTTTCTTTTTATCAGTCTTTGAACTACGTGTTTATATAATACATGTATATATCATACTTTTGTTGAAAAAAATGTTATACTTACACTTATGAAATTGAAACATAGATTAATTAATCAACAAACTTTTGGCTTTCATATTAAAATGTTCACTGTCAGCATTTACTGTAATGTTTAAACAAAGACCAATTTCATTTTTCTCAAACTTATTTCTACGAGAAAATTACCTCAATTTTTTTTTCAAAAATATGTCTAATGAATTTTGCATGATACTAGCAAACCTTACAACTTCCACTGTTATTCATCAAAATAAATCATTCTAAACTTATTAATATTTCAGATTACATCAAATTGTTTAAGACATTGTTGAATAGTGATATAATATATCTTTTATTGATTGCCTTTTTGCACTACATACCATTTTGTTTACATTTTGCTACATTTATGACAAATCATTTGACAGTCAATGCTCCTTTTTTCACGTGATTAGCATCTAACATGCTAAAAATTCATTAAACATTTCTATTTCTAAAACACACGCCTTTATATATCGTAGTCTTATGTCTTAAAATTTCCATCATAGTGACGGCTATTTGCAAGGTATCCTTGTCAATTCACACAAAATTAGCTAAACCTGGAGGAGTAACAGACCATGTTTTATACATGTACAAGGTCTTTAAATGGACTGGCAGGCAAAAACTTTGGTTCTTCCATAACTGCACATCATATATTGCAAGAAATAAGACTTGTAAAAAGAACTACCAATAAAGTTTGAAATATAAATTTATATGTACATTGTACATGTATAACGTATCGGTCAATTATCATAGGATAAATGCAGATTTATTTCTCACACTCGAGTCCTAGAAGAAGTAAATGTCAGTTTGACATTGTGTGGGTATGTATGAGAGCTTGTATAATTGTAAACTAAAATATTCTAGCAGAGCGAGGTTTCGATCCTCTAGTTATGGGCCCAGCACGCTTCCACTGCGCTACTCTGCTGATATATATCACATAACATGACACTTTGTGTATGAGAATAGAAAGAGAATATTGTCCATGAATGTCATATTTACCACCACTAATCTAGGAGTTCAGTGCTTTAAAAATGCCACAAGCAAACCTTCGTACAACTTTCACGGTTATTTATCAGAATAAACTATTCTTAACTAATGTATAATCTTTTAGATTACATCAAGTTGTTTATGAAGTTATTGAGTACTGATACGATATATTATTTCTTTATTGCTTGTTTGTCCTACGCAGAATGCGCATGCGCGAAATGCAACATTTGTTTCTATGGTTATGTCTTAATGTCGTAACTTAGAATTGACACATTTTAATTTGTTTTGCTACTTTAATGACAAATCGTTAGACTGTCAACACTACTTTACACGCGATAAGCTTCTTACATGCTCAAAATCCATTATAAAAAAATTAGATTGTCCTTTTTCAACGAGAGAAAACTTTTCTATTTCTAAGACTTTATGTGCCTTTAGATATCGTAGTCTTATGAAAGATATACAAAGTCTGGAAATTTCCATCATTACATTGTCTTGAATTTCCGTCATAGTGACGGCTATGTGCAATGTGGCCATGTCAACTCACACAAATCTAAACCTGGAAGTATAACAAACCATGTTACTATGTTTCTTCCATAACTGCATATCAGCGTAACAAAACATGTTTTATGTTTTAAATGGATAGTTCTTGGCCAAGCAATGGTTATTCCATAACTGCAAGAAAAAAGACTTTAAAAAAGAACCATTGAGTTTAAAATATAAAAATATATGTACATGTTAATGGGTCGGTCATTTATCATATGATGTCTTCTCACACTCGAGTCCTTGAAGACGTAAATGTCAGTTTTTTGCATTGTGTGGGTATATATGAGAGCTTGTATATGCTTTCAAACAAAGAAACTAAAAGCTTCTAGCATAGCGAGGTTTCGATCCTCGGACTTCTGGGTTATGGGCCCAGCACGCTTCCACCGCACCACTCTGCTGATATATATATCACAAGTAAACGATGACACTTTGAATTTTGACTATTGTTTAAATTTTGACTATTGCCTAATGCAATACGTTGCTGGAAGGTACGCAACTCCGCCTGCCACGTGACTTTAACATGAAAATATGAATAAAGAGTTATCTTCCTGTACATATTTGGTCTAATTATTCGTTTTGTAGATTTTTTTTGTTGTTTATTTAAATTACAATTTGTTAAATAATGTTTGATTGTTGCCCATCATTTTTGTAAATTCACTTAATAGTACTGTAGTTATAAATATTCTGATACGCTTAGCTCTGCATGGATTATATAATTAGAATTCACACTTTGCAAATGTAATTATTAAAAAATAACCGTCTTCAAATATAAAATACATGTTTAACATTTTGTAGAGACCTTTTTACATTCCAATATTTCCTTAGAAACGGAAGTGGCATTTTGAGCATGCGCACTCTGCGTAGGACAAAAAGTGATACTGGCCGGAAGTATAGAACCATTAATATTCCAAAAAATGCTATTAAGTGATTTAAATATAAAAGATAAAATGCAACTTTGTTCACATTTTGCTACATCATATCATTTAACAATCAATGGTGCTATTTTACTATTACTTTGCGTGTTAAACATCTAAAAATGCTAATTTATTATAAAAGCATTATAAAACACAGGTTTGTACGGAAGAGCATTAGTGCCAGGTGTATGTTTTTTATTAACTCGAAATTTCGAGTTACTAACTCGAAATTTCGACTTACTAACTCGAAATTTCGAGTTACTTATCTCCAAATTTCGAGTTACTAACTCGAAATTTCGAGTTACTAACTCGAAATTTCCGACTTACTAACTCGAAATTTCGACTTACTAACTCGAAATTTCGAGTTACTTATCTCGAAATTTCGAGTTCGAGTTACTAACTCGAAATTTCGACTTAGTAACTCGAAATTTCGACATACTAACTCGAAATTTCGACTTAGTAACTCGAAATTTCGACTTAGTAACTCGTAAATTCAACTTACATTGCACGACTTTCATTGGTTGCCGGTGAAAGCAAGGATTGAATTCAAGATACTTTCTTTCGTGTGTAGTTGTTGCACATTGACAGAGCACCTTTAACATTTATTTAACAGAACAATTTTATAGGGTCAAATTGTCCACACATACTGAACATATCCTTCGCTTTTTTGTGGAGGGGGGGGGGGGGGTGTAAAATCACACTTTCCACATTTCCGTGTTAACAGGGTGTTTCTTTTTCTTAAGCACACATACAACCATCATATGGAGAAACAACAAGTCCAAAACCCACCCTATTGTAAACTGTGCAATATCATGTGTTAAATAAGTTTTTAAATGACGTGTATAGGCCAGTTAGTCTGTCACGTTTCTTTATACTAATAATGTTTTTGTAACATTATTCATTATTTACTAATACTTTGATTCATATTGTGTTGATAAAAGTTGATAAAAGTGATACTTGTTATAATATATATGTTGGGAACAATATAAAAGCATCCGATTTTACAAGAAATATAGTCAGTCCAACAATTTTGACAAAGGCCTCAGCACGCCCTATTTTGGCCACGCCGCGATACTTTCCTCAGATGTCCCACACGTAAAGTATAGGATCGGTCTTTTTACAGGGATGAGAAGAATATGATTAGTGAAAAGATATGTTCGAACAGATGGGATACAATACAACGTCTGAAGAACGCCTGAACGTACAAATTAAAGGAAGCCTTGTATTTTTTATGTCTGGTGTGTACATGCCATTACTAAGTTTAAGTTAAATTTCAATAGTTTTTGTCCAGGCACCCGTTTCTCCATCTCCATCGTTCAAATTCACTGCCTACTATATCTTATACCATCTAAAATAACTTTGGCCATTCTTGTAATGTTAATAAGTCGAAATTTCGAGTTACTAAGTCGAAATTTCGAGTAACTTAGTCAAAATTTCGAGTTACTAAGTCGAAATTTCGAGTTAGTAACTCGAAACTTCGAGATAAGTAACTCGAAATTTCGAGTTAGTAAGTCGAAATTTCGAGTTAGTAACTCGAAATTTCGAGTTAATAAAAAACATACACCTGGCACTAATGCTCTTCCGTACAAATCTGAATCTGGGAGTGCAACAATACATGTTTTATACTCGCAGCTCGATACCAGGAAAATACTATATCGCATAAAGACTATTCAAGTCATTTTGGTCCGGGCGAGCCGAGGTTTCAATTTCGATGGGATCATATTTTTCTGTAAAGAGCGAAAATTCAAACGAAATTATTACAATTTATCGATACTTATGCAAACCTTTAAAATATTTCATTTGTGGAAAGACAACTCGTTCATACCCATAGAAGTAATTCATGTTTTTGTCAAAGTTGCCTCCCATGTGTTGTAAAATTCAATTTAATTATTTATTCTAGATATAGTTACTCATTTCTCACTTAGATATTCATTCATTCATTCATTCATTCATTCATTCATTCATTCATTTTTCTTTATTTTATCATATACCTCTTCGTATCGTCTCAAATAGCTACAATATCTTGTGTATCGATGTACACACATCTATTGTTCGAATAAATCATACCCTTTAGTTCTTTAAATAAATTTTAAAAAGTATCATCAGAAGCAGAAGCAGCATTTATGTTTTGCTACTGTGTTACATATCATTTTACATTTAGCACTATTTTCTTCAGGTAACATGCATCAAACATGCTCTAAAGCTCTAATCATATTTAATCTAATATGATTTGACCATTTCGAATACGTAAATATTTGATCATATCATAATGTGCCTTTAAGAATACAGATTAAAAAGATAAGTTTTCTCTTTGTTTACACCAACGACAGCTATAAAATCTTATTTTAGTATCAAATGAAGTTGACAAAGTTGTCAGAAAGACGTGATTGTGTTTTGGCTTTGTGTTTATAGCACGTTTTGTACACAATTAGTAGTTGTATGATGAAACATTGGACAAATAATGACATCATTAAAGGCACCTGTCAGGGTCATTCATATGCTGCTACAAACAATAAGCATGAAACATAACTCTTAACTTTTTACTCTTTTAGTAATGACATTTGTACAGGTGATCATTTCAGTATAAAGTGTTTTGTTGTTTGTTACTAATTATTTGTTCACGTATATACGTGTAAGTGTACACAGATTAAATGAAACGATAATTATTCGGAAAGTGGATATTACATTTCGTAAAAAAAACGGTGAGACAGCATGGTTTATATTTCTATATTTATTTATTCATCAAGGAATTTTGCTTCATCATCAAAACAAAATGAATTTGCACAGGCTTCAATTGTTCAACGGGGATTTCACCTTTTCATTTATTATTGACCCCCTCGAATACCTACAGATACTTGATCTGTTGATATTTACACTTTCTGAACTTTCAAGTTGACAATAGCTCGTGTAGGTATGATAATGCAAGTTTATTATCAAAATTCGTAAAAAAAATACAGAAAATTATAGCGATGTGCGGGTTTCGTGGGTTCATGATACAACATTATTTAGTAGGGAAGTATCAGCAAACAAAAATATACAAAAAGGGCAATTAGAATAATGTAACATTACAAAATGTGAATTCAAGGAATTGCATAAGCCTGTCTGCAATGGAATCGGAAAGACACACACAGACGAGTAAAAGTGGGGCCAGAATGTCTTCTCGACAACATATCTTTGCAAAGAAGTATCATGTTTATATGTGGCTCTTAAAAGAAAGCGAAAAAATACTTAAGGTGTCCGACCATATAAATATAGACTTTTCTGCAATAAAAGCGACTTTCCCATTTTGACATCGCTATATTGTCTAATCAGATCAGATCTGGTCGGTTTTCGTGAGAAATAAAACGATTTTTATACCATAAACCGTAAAAATGGCAATTATTTTCAACAAGAGCGTTTGACATTTAGCGCCTTGTAAGCGAGATTAATTTCATAGATTAACCTAATGACGGATTTGATCTCATTCAAAATCTCAACATTTTGATATCGAGCATTAACATACGAACTATTTAATATATATATATATGTCTTTTTAAACGCCATTAAGCACTTACAATATTAAAGCAGCATAACTCCAGATTCATGCTAATTTTCATGAAAATTTTGAAATTGTATTTTAAAGTAAAGTACATGTATTACGAAGTAATTTACACATTGCAAACGGCACGTGCAATCCACTTAATAATCCCACTTAAGAAGTTAAAATATGCAAAAATAGCTTTGCCGCGTAAATCTCGCGGTAGAAATATGGTGATAAATACTGCAAAATCAGTCGCATAGCATGTACCTTATAACTTGAATCTTGAATCATTTTACTTTCTATTAAAGTCTAAGTATATTTGTCTCAAGTTAAATTTTCTTGAAATATTTTGGTTCATCTGGAAATTAAGCACATGCTCATGCAATCTGCGTTAGGATATTTATGTTTGCGTTTTAATAAGATACTTCAAATATAAGTAATTTGGTTTCTTGTCCATAAATGTACTTAGTACCACAATCAGGGATTCTATATTTCTAGAATGAAGGTCAACAAGTGTGAAGTTTGATACCCGTTTAATTTATGCTTGTTAAACATCTTTCCTTAACCTCCATAGTTGCGGTTACATTTGATTTTTTGGTACCAGGTACGCGACGTGACAAGAGGGTGCCAGACGATTGCAACGTTCGTAGTGAACCATATTAATGAAAACGGATACGCCTTGTCAAGTCCGAGGCAAATGAGTACATGCTGATGGCGCTGATCCACTTAAATGTGTAAGGGGGAATTGAAAATTCATTGAATTCTATCTCTTACAACAGCACGATTTTTTTCACAGCCAAGATTTTTTTATTTTGCCTGGGTCTAAATATAATGAATACAAATATAGGCTGAATTTTTGAAACCAAAATCCGAAAAAGATTAAAAACATAAAGTTAACATTTTTCTCAAATTTTCGTCAAAAAAGTCAAAAACTTTTTTTAATACACTAAAAATTAAAAACCCCGGGGACCCCACACCCTGTTGATAGTGCGCGGCGGGGGGTCTCATGCAAATTTTCCCCTTATAAACAGTCAGGGGGTCCCAAAAACAAAATCATTTTTTAAAATTTTTGAACTTCTTTCAAACTTCCAAACCCATCACCCCTAATTATTTCACGAATTATGCAGACCAAAGATCAGAGTATCATGTGACCAAATTAATTCATTACCATCCCCTTCCATTTCAACCGCCCAACCGGTGCATGGACACCGCTCTCAATTTTCACATGACTTGGGAATTTGATAATATAGTGGATGCGTTATGACTAGCTGTCACGCCAGATGTTGCTGTGATCTGGTGTTTATGAAGGGAAATATTGTCTGGTTGAAGACCACCGTAAATGAATGCAAGAACTTACATATTTTTGCTGATCAGTTAAATGTCGAAGAATGAACGCAAACTCTAATCTTTGTGTTATATATATAACAAAATATTCCCATCAGTATCTATGGTTACATTCGTACTATAATGACACTTAATTAATGTTTATCAATGACAATATAGTCCAATAGCGCAATAACTGTTTTCTTGTTACATGAAATGAAAGATGCAGACTGACTATTAAAAGGAGGAGATTGGGTGCTGGGTCTATGCATTGCTTACTTATAATGTATCGCTAGACAGTGCGGTGGTCCAATACGGCACGTCATTTGTACCACATGACTCTTAGAATATTTTTTGTGTAATTAGATATTTTGTAAAAAGTATTTCATTTTAAGGTACATATATTTTGTTATAGGTATTTGTCCCTTTTTAGCAACTTTCAATGAATATAGCTGCAAATCGATAGTGAACGCGGTCTTAGGCGGTTCACATACATAACTGTTATTGCTAAGGCATTTACAGTAAAATCAAACATACATAAATATCAACATCGGTTTTGATCATAAAAAACCTCCATCCACTAACTTAGCTGTTATGAAATCCATTTTTGTTTCTACATTAATTAGATCTAATACATAAAATAATAAATTTCATCTTGAACGATACAGATACATTGTGAGGTATATATGTCCCCTGATTAGCATAAAATGACAAAGAAACGGTGGTCTTCAGTCAGTTTAGTTTACAGTGGACATTCCTCGGTGACAAGTCGTGGCCAGATACGGTCATTTAGTAAATAATGGACCGCAAACTGCGTTGACCATTATACAGATAAGGAATTTTTATGTGTTTGCAAACCCGCTTACGAGGTCATATCGGCTTGTTCATGAATGACATTAGTTTGAAAATCTACATCATTACTTCAATACATTGCCTCTAGTAGTAATTTGAATTTTATATCATTTTGGTCTTCTCCGTTCCGCTACTGACTTTTTCCCCTGTTATTAGAATATAGGATAAGGAAATTTGTCGAAACTTTGAATACGGTAGGCCTTAAACTATCTTAATGTGTTTGTTTGGTTGATCCCAAAATTTCGAATAAAAGTTCCATTATGAAAAGTTTAACGCGCGTTTTGTATAATTGATTTTGTATTTACTATCGTATATGTATCTTGTACTGACTTAAAGGAACTCCTCTGAGGTGCAAAACCTTAAAACATAAATTTCTTACACAGATTAATATTTGAGGTACATAAAACAAAAATATATCCAAACGATGATAATGAAATATTCTAAGAGATAAATTTAAAATTGTATCTCAGACCGGTTTGAGTGTTGCAACGCTTTTTATTTTTCACATTCAGAAAAAATCAATTGAGCGAATGGTCTAAATTTTTACAAAAAAGTTATTGGTCTAGACCTACATGTACATCAAGTGGAAAATTATTCTCGAAAACAGATTTTCAGTTCTGCCATGTCAGTGGTTTCCCAGAGCGATTTGTTTTTTGGTTTTTTTTGTTTGTTTTTTTTTTATGCGTTTATTTAAGGTCGCCGCCGGAAAGCCCATATGGGCGACCGTACACTCAAGTCGGGTCATCCTTGAGCGTCCCGATTTTTCGTCGATTTTTTCCAGCTTTATTGGTGTAGGAAGACCCCAGGTGCCCCTCCGGGCATTATTTCAGGCACGAGCGGGCACCTGGGTAGAACCACCGACCTTCCGTAAGACAGCTGGATGGCTTCTTCACATGAAAGATTTCGACCCGAGAGAGGATCGAACCTACAGTGGTGAGGGACCTGTGATCTCAAGTCAACGACTTTAACCACTCGGCCACGGAGGCCCCATGAGCGATTTGGTCAAAACGTTTGAGGCTAGCATATTGTGTTGTTGTTGTTGTTTCTGTTGTTGTTAAATCTACTTGTTCTCCTGGAAATAAGGATATGTCTTTTATCCTTTTTGCTTTATTTTTACTTTGAAACGCAGGGGACATGATCATAACCAAGTATATATTGTTATTTTTATCATTTAAACCATGTACATACAATTCTTCTCCCATCACGTTTTATCGATTTTATATTGTAATTTCGTCACTTGCGAAGTTGCGAGTGAACCAAGAGCCTGCCAGAATTGTAATTATCGTCACTTGAAGGTGTTTGACACCTAAATTCAATTGTACCTATTTCTATTATTATGCTTTTCTTCTCATGTCACCAGTAAGGAAAAGGTGTCAACAGACGGACTACTTTTTGGTTGGAAAGATTTATGCAAGTCTTAGTTTCCACTGCTCCGACGTTAGTAACACAAAGCTGTATTTGACACTCTTTAATAATGCTATCAGTTCCTGTATATAGTTTCTATGAAACAAAAGGATACTCATCTCTATTAAGACAAAATTTATTTGAAATATAAAATAATTATTATAAAAAATACTATAATTATATGAATATCAACCATATCAAATAGTCTAATTAGACTTTTTAAAACATGAATACAAAAAATAGTGTTTAAAGGCAAATTTATACCAACGATTTGACTGAAAATCGGTGATTATTTCGATTTACTATAAAATATAGATAAAAATGATTTTAAAGGCCGTAAATGAAATAACAATAAAGAAACACTTTGTTATCGCCAGTTACCAGTTACAAAGAGTTACCATGGCTATTGTCTCGGAGATATTATCGCTTTAATGCCGAAAAGTTGCGATTTACGACAATCAATTTTTTCATTCAAGATGTTTTGTATTTTCTGCTTTTACGGAATCTCCGAAGCGTGTAACATTTTTCAGCGGTATGTTTTACCCTAAGGCAGAGAAAGCGGGTCATTATTGAAATATTTATCTTAACCATCGGTGTGATTTAATACTTGCTGTAATTTGCTGTCTTGTTCGCGAGATACAAAACTGTCGTCTGCTAGGTGTTTGTGTGGTTCGTGTTACTTACGTTTGCTTTCTGCAGAATTTTTTTTTAATAAACTTAAATAGCAAATGTTTAAAAATTTATGTATAATTTGTCAGGGAATTTTACTACAAACTTAGTGAAACAATGTATGTACTATTTCGTCTTTAAAAGACTTGTAACTGATGAAAGCACGTACTTTGGAATATTAATAATGAAATAGTATATATTTGAGAAGGAATATCTCTGTCTTAAGTGCGCATTTTAAGGATATATAGCTGAAATGGAATAAGTGCCAGTAAGTACATACAATATATTATTTTTTTGAAGAATAATTAAGGCAGAAATTCAAAGGTACATTTTGCGACAGTAATAAATGGACAAAAAACGTGAAGCATTAAGACACGTCAAAAACAAGTGGTTCGCAAATATTACATATATAACAGGGCAAGTGGTAATAATGTCCTACTTAATCATTTTATGTTTTTACTTTATATGACACAAATGTGTTGTTATACGTATACTAAAATTACTGTAGCATTGTGTTATTAATAATTGTTTATTTTTTAAGACCAAGATTGATTCATTATAACACCGACACGTTATTTACATTATGCTATTTTAATGATATGGATTGTCATTCGTCAAAAATACTTTTCATATAAAAATTCTCACGCTTTTTGTATTATCCAGAAGGATTTTCTTATCATATATGAGGGATCTTCGGAATATACGTACACTTCCTTCATAAAACATGACAATAAAAAGTTATACCTCATCGATAGGTACCATAAATATATTTATATGTTTAATTTTGATTATATTACCAAACTACATGCTTTAAAATTTAGAGAAAAGGTTTAAAATGTTTACGATATACCAATCAAGCCAAATGCCAAATATATAAAGAAATCCAAACAACTTTTTATATAAACCAAAACAATGCGTCTGTGATTCGTAAAACAAAATTCCGAAAACGCTCTTTACGCTAAAATAAGAGATACATTTTAGCTATTGCTCTAATATTAATTATACGTGCTTAATTTAAATTTAATACTACAGAAATAGTGTGCTTTGTTGATGAAATGGCTGGACATCCATGACTGAATTAAAAAATATATTTAAGGCATTCTGGTAAAAGAAAATAGATCTGTTTATAAGTAATGTTATCTGTGAAAGCGACCGAAGCTGGTTTTATGCTGTTTCTGCTATTAAATCAAATCAAATGAAAATTTATTATCTCAATTCATCATAGTCCGTCGCTTTAGTGCAGTAACAAATTAACTCTTTATATAATCTACTATAGGAGTTAACCCGTTATTGCATACATGATACAAACATAAGTTATACTTGAATATACATCAATCATTTTTATATAAAAAAAATAGTAAATAGAAAATCCTACAGAAAACAAAGGAGTTTTAAATGCCTAAAAGGGACTTTTTCACTTTTAATCAGTTATAAAAGTCTACTTAGGACTTTGATACGGTAAAAATCTTTTCTCCCAATTCTCCCAGTTACAGCTAATTAGGAGTTTTCACTCATAATTAGGAGAAATTTTTTAATTATGTTGCCCATCTATTGTTTTGATCACATTTTCCAATGTCATTGTTTTGAAATGACTAAACAATCAACGATTTTCCGATGATCGGTACCGTACAGATTTACTTTCCCTGGATAAGCTTAAGAGCTAATGTCCTTGGGAGCTTATGTTATACCATAACTATTAATTTAGTTAAGTAAGCATACAAATGTCAGTGTAATCACATATGTAAATAAGATTCAGTATTGACCTATTAGTGTAAATGGCTTCACATACATTATACATGAAACTTGCCAGTAATAAATGACTTAACATAAATCGCACATATATGGCAAATAACTTGCTACAATGTAGATGAAAAACAAAACACACTGTTACATCATATATGCATAGCGTGAGAAAAAACAAACTATTGTATAGTCTAGAAAAAGAAATTAGCGAGACAAGACGTCAATTAACACAGTATTATAGGTACGCATGACAACTATAACCATAGTAACATGATAAAATTTAACATGTACACTTACAATTTTGAAAGAAAAACATTGTCTAAGTAATAAACAACAACAACAACAACAAAAACAAACATTATTGGTCTTTTCTGACTGTTAAAAATGGAAGTTCACTGGCACATGAAACTGGGGTGCAAATGTTAGACATTCTCGTTATCCATGCTATCTAAGAATGGCTGAGCAGCTTAAACTGGATATTACGATTCTTTTGTAACACCATTTTTAATATTAATAAAATTCGTTTTGGTCAGGAAATTTGACTTATCTGTATGAAAAAAAAACACAAACGGAAAAAGAACCAATGTGTATAATTATGATGTGTGTGGCCTACCTGCTTCGTCTGCGGCGGACCTAACGAAAAGATACAGATGCAGGCGGTTGTCGTGAAAGGCAGACGAAATATTTTGTGAGATTGTTAAATGACCCATATAATTGTGTTATGTGTAATACTAAAAGGAAATTGAATCATAGCGGGTTATCATTATGTTTTAATTTGCTCAGTAACCAAAAATCATTACAATTTTACGACATCTGAGTGAGGGTAAAGCAGACGACAGTAATAGTCATGCGGTGACTACCAGTGTCTTTCCAGTTCGTTTTTTATTACCATGTTATATTTTGTGAATTCGCCTTTAGTACGGGTATTTCTTGTGTCGCAACCTTACTCAAATTTCAATCTTTCTTTGAAATTAGATATATTTGATGTATATCATTCACTCACTCGTCCATTTTTTATTTTCCTTTCTTGAACACCAGAACAAACGTGCTAGTCATGTTATAATACACATGCATATTTTAAAAACATGCATCTAAGAACGTTTCATAAATACATTAATGTGGTCAGAATATAAGGAAAGCAGGAAACGCAAATTGTGTGGCAAAAAAACTATATAAGATTTAAAATCGCGAATATATCTATGTATAGATTTACGTAGGTTTTAATCCGTCAAATGGCTTAATCCAACTACTCCTAAGACAAAGTTATACTAAACTCGTAAAATAGGACAAGCAAGAGCTACGAGTAAGGATTAGTGTCAAAACTTCGGATGTGTCATGCGTTTATTGTTCTTTATGTATCACTGCAGATTTTTTGGCACTAACATCTCACAATGTAGAATAGTAGAATAGAATCAGATGACTTACTGAATTATCTGATAATATCTATCTAATTGTGTACGGGATTACAAAATACGCCATACGACGCAATAATGCAAACAAATGTGACTTAATACTATAAGCAAAGTGGTACTTAAACTTACACGTCATGTATAAATTGTAATTTGTCGTTGTAAACAAACAAATTTAAGGATTTTGTAGAGTCAAGGTAAATAAAATAAAAAAAACATTTTATAATATATTTCAAAAACAAATGAAAAGTTCTCTACTTGCTAAAATAGATTGTTATAATAATTGTAATATTTAAAGTTTTAAACATTGTATCATATGTTTTTCAGATTTGCCAAAGATACAAGCAGCAGACGAAGACGTGGACTTCAACCAAACGCGCTCAAAAGGGCGGACTATTTTCTTGACTGTGTGAAGTAATCATATAATCAAATTGGGGATCACCCAAAGCAGACGACAATAACACTTGGTCAGACGACTGCCAAGGCTTATTAATAAAACATCAATATTAATGATTGGGGTAATAACAATATAACAAGACAATTGTCAATGAATATGTAAACAAATACATAAAACTATATATAATAAAAAAGTACGATAACCTATTTATAGAAATCAGATAGCATCAGTTATATACAGTGATTTAAAATAAGATAAAAATTGGACATTAAAAAATCTTACGGGGGTATATTTTTTTGAAATCCAAACAAAACGCTGAACGAAAGAAAACATAATTGTTTGCGGAGTTTAATAAACCGTAGGTGTTGCGAGTAACTCAGATGATACTATTGATAATACCCCGGATGATAAACATCGGGAATTAGTCAACTGCAACAATGAGCAACGGTCTATAACAATTGTGGGTAGAATTTCTTGTTCGAAGGTTTATCCTCTACAGTGTACTACAAACTGTTATTAAAGCTGGATGTTAAATTGTATTGTCGGGTGTAGAATACAAATATTGTACTGCTAGATTATTGTTAGAGATAGTTCATACTTAAATGTTATGATTTCGGAGATGTAAGGTTCAATGGAGATTATTGATGAAAAACAATTGACTGCTATAGCCAGCTGTGAAGAAATACATACGGAGTGTAATTTAGCTATAAGACAATGTGAAGTCGACAAAGACACTACGATATTGAGCGATAATAATCTAGACAAAAATATGAGAGAAGAATTGTCAATATCTAGGTCAATGAGCACCAATGCTGATACAAGCAAGGGTGAGGACGATGAAAATCCCTGTGTGAACATGTCCGTTGATTACTCTAAAGAAGAATCAGATTTTAGCGATTACGGTGAGGAAAATACACGGTGTCATCTCGCCAATCAAGCCGTCAGGGCTAAGCTGTTACACAGTGTAGCTAATCCAGCTAATGGAAGTGATTCAAAACTTAGAGTGTCAGTATTCGATCATAGGATTATACCAAAGAAGTTTATAATTCCAAAGAAAGTTGAAGTTCGTCCTTCAGTCAATGGTGTTGTAGATACGGACAGTGGCAATATGAATGTGAGACCTAAGGATTTTGTTTGTGATAATGCGAAGGATAATAAACGTAAAATGTCGAGTATGTCTTATACCGTGTTGAAAGCCAGTAAAAGATATAACCGGGAAAATAGTTCCGATAAATCACCAGTCAGTCCGAGTGCGGAAACTGACAATGACGTCAGAACGCGGTTTGATATTCTCCTTAGGAATTTAATAGGAGATGTTAATGATATGAAAGTGGAACCATCCCACGTAACTGTTTCTAGTGGATATGAAAGTGATTATACTCAAAACCGGGAACTAGACAATAAACAAAGTAAGTCGTTAAGTTATAGTGTTCAAAATGATATCAACAAAGAAAATTTCACGGTACCAACAGACAGTGGATTAAAACCTGTGAATTATTCATCAGAAAATGGTGCTAATACTCATACAAATACCTCTTTACAATCGAGTCATGGCTTTTCATCGCTACCAGTGTTTCCTACTCAAAATCAAGAAAATGTGCCGGGTACTTTGCAAAGATGTGAAACGGGGGAGGGCCCTCTTGTTAAAATGTCCAATCAGGAACGAGATTCTCAGGGATTTTCTTACACACAAAGACATAATTATAAACTGACAAAAGTGACTAGATCAATGTATGAAATCATTCATGACCTTCAAAATGGCGAAAAAGCTGCAGCAGACGGACGGAAACGTTCGAAAAAAGGGCGGCGAACGTCACAAGAACACAATTCCGGAACTGACGGGAATGCTTCCTCGCGTGAAATTAGACCGCGTGGGAGGGTGCAATCAAATAATTCATTGTTGGATAATCAGATTGACCAGGGCTTTGCAAACAAGCAAATTGAACATAATGTGTCACCATTTTCGGGTGCAGTTGTAAGGTGTGTGAGACGCCCGCTGTGCAATGAATCCCAATCCATTCAGCGCAACCTCTCTCATACAGAGATCACTAACAGATTAGTAACCTCGCCTGCTATCAACAATTGTAATAAGGTTCAAAATGACTTGAGAGACCTTTTATGTGGCACGTCTGATGTGACGTCCTCAAGTGTAGATAATAACGAGCATCAAGTGGATTTTAATACGTTCTCAGGTGGCAATAACACGCTGGGTGAGCTCTCGAGTACGGAGAGCGGTCATAGAGACATTGGATTTAATCAAACGAGTGTTTCAATTAGCAATGATCAAAATCCGCCCCATGGTCAAAGAAGGCCAACGCTTAACGAGCAATTTATGAACAGACCAAGGCCTGATGACCATGTTTATGAAACAATCCCAGGCGACGAAAAGTTTTACGAAGAATGGAAGAAAATGCGAGCAAATCCTAAAATTCCTAAAATAAGACGTTTCACAACAATTCCTGACCTTCCCGGAACTTTTATTCCAAAGGAACCACCGGCTTTGCCTGAAAGAAAATACCTCAGTTCTAATGAACCTCAAACTAAAGAAACAGATAATTACATTTTCATGGGTGATGTGAATTCAAACTTTCCCGCCAAAGCGAACTTAAATTCGGAACGTTCAGATTCCGGATATGCATCGGTAGCTTCCGATAAAATGTTAGAAAGGATACCATTTCAAGGGTATCCTTACCCGCTACACGAGGATGGTGCCGCGGCTCATATTGGCCGACACGACGAAACCTCTGATGGTTATTGTAGTATTGACAATCTCTCCTTACTGCGCGAAAACATCACGGACATAACATTCCAGGAAAAACCGTCACGTGACTGGCGAATTCCAAACACAAACAGTTTACCGCGTCTTCCTCCGCAGAGAAATGATTACTTTTTTAGTCCAATGAACAAAGAGGAATATCGGAAGAATTTCTCGGATGTATCACGTGCACATACAAGACAAGTATCACGTGACAATAATTTTGAAATTGACCAGACAATGTTTGAGGAACCAAAAAAGCCAGTTTTTCAAGCAACTTATGTGTAAACATGTTGTGCACTGAATATGGATGTTATTTAATTTAATTTATATACTCGTCGGCATTTTTAATATAAATATGCATTTATGAACAATTCTATCTGATTTAATTGGTGCTAAAATGGCAAAAAAATGCCAAGGAAATCATTTTAAGTGAATAATGCTTGATTGAAACAATACAGTGTTTTTTTCAAATTGTTTGAAATAATTTTTTCACACAGGGTCAAGTTTATTACCTGGTGCATTTGTTAGTCTTTCTTTTCTTTTGCTTTTTTTTGTAAAGAAAGACAACTTGTATTTAAAACAACATAAGGCTAAAATTCAGAAAACAAATATGTATACAGTCTAAAATACATTTTGGTAGCACAGAATTCTTGTATGAAAATATAGATCTTCATTTTATTATTATTTTTTTTATAATATTGGAGCAACAATAAAATTTCGTAAAAAGCAATAATTTAGGGTAATATAACGAAGAGTTTCTATGCTTTTTAATTGCCTTGAATATCTCGTATTGAAATGCTTTTAAAAAAAACTTCAACGGTGAAACTATACTTTTAAACTTGTATGAGAATCACTTCATTAACTATCAGCAATTGCTGTAGAAATAATAAAACATGTTTTACAATAGTAAAATATTGAGAGAAATTAAGATTATTACAATAATTTGTCGTTTTAAGACCCAGGTTGAATGTATCATCTGCTGATTTTTTCACACCTGTCGCAAAATATCAATTTATTTTCGAAAATTTCACAATTTCACATTGATATCGGAATTATTTCTACATAACTTCTGTAAGAAATAATGTTACTAATACATGTTGTAATAAAATTGTTACTATTCTTTTATTGCTGTCTTTTCATTTCATTGCGCCTGCTTTAAAATGGCGTAAAACTGGTCGTAAAGTTGGTCTATATGGCAGAGTAAAAGGTACAATAAAAAGTCACAATAAACTAGGTGATTTTTTGCAAAGTAAAATATGTCAAAAAATGAATGGCATTTTTCAACATTTGATAAAGAATCAAAAGTCCAATATGTATTTTAATCTTGATGTTTGAAGAAGACAGATAGCATGACAATGTGGTGTTGCAAAGAAATCAATCAAACACAAAATTTTGATATAAAATTAACAAACGAAATAAAACAATATCTAATGCAAAAAAGTGTTTCTTTCAAAATGTAATGAATATTTTTATCAAATCAATTTGCCTCGTATTAGATGATTTTGATGCATATGTAACCTATCTAAATACAGCTTCAACAATAATAATAATCTTATATATGCATATAATTGCATAAAATATTTGCCCCAGAACTCGTGATAATTTGCTACAATGACCATCATATGACTCCATTTAACAACCAGGACAGCCTGATGCCTGACCAAGCACTATATTGTTGTCTGACCATATTCATATTTTGATTATCCCGTTAACAAAAAATAAACAGATTAAAAAAATAATTCAAAGTCTGTTAAAACAAAATTAATAAAGGGTTATAGTGTATCAGTAACTATAGTGTATCAGTAACCAATCAAAGATGAAGTTCTCATAAAACAAGTTTGTTGCTTTATTCACTTCTATTTCCTAATTGTCATGCTAAACATGACACATAGAATTAGTCTATTAATTAGTAAATTAATAGATTTTTTTTGGGTATCAAAGTACTGACAGAAAGAGCGAGTCTATCCAGTACTATAAAAGTGTCTGGATATAGTCTATATTGGTGGTCTATAATTGATATAGCCAGCATTCAAAAGAATAAAATATACAGCATTGAACTAACTACTTAATACCGAATCATTTGAACATTTTATTACAGCTATAAAATTTAAAAAAATGCTGGTCATCTTCAAATATATGTATACCTGTCTCCATAATCTATTATGTTTTTAAAAACTGCACCGAGTTTTAATTGTTGATAGTGGTTTTAGTCTACATTTTTGTGGTCTAAATAGCGGTGGTAATTTGAATATATTTTTTCATATTAAATTGAAACAGCTTAAAATTTCTTCTGTACACAAGGATATTAATGGAATACACGCAGCAAAATGCCCTGGTAACCACAAGTTCAGACCTACTTTTTTCTCTTATATTTGGGGGGAGGAGAAGGTCTAAAGAAATAGATAGATGAGACATATTTGTTTATATTTCTCCCAGAGTAATAAGTATTCAAATACATTTACTAACGTACCACAATGGTTTGTTGTACATGGCTATGCATTATGAAAGAGTCGTTAATGTAAAAACTAAACACATAAATATTTAAAAATCAAATTCTTAACAAAGTTATGTTTAGTAAGATACAGGCAACTAAATTTGTCATCTCATCCACAAGTTTCTTATCTGTCAACTTCTTCTCCCTTAGTTCTTAGATTCAAACTGTTTTAAGACACTCCCTGTCATATGTGACCTTTGTTCTTGATTCCCAAAGTCGGTCTCTTAAAACAGTCTTGACTGTACTTTAGGCTCTTTTTTCAATCAAATACATTATGATAAAACATTGCTTTTACGTGTTCGGATTAGCCCCAAATATAAATTAATAAATAATAATATTATTATAAACTATTAGGATTTATTTTATGTTTCATTTAGTAAATGTGTTGGAAGTAAAGAATAGAATACCTACATGTAAAACTCAGAATTTACCAAGCAATGGTGAAACTAAGTTTACCATCTTTCAGTATCTTTTTTATTTATTTTATTGTACTTATATATCTTCTTATTGTCTGTGCACTACATATTATGACTTTACCACTAGTGTCTACCAGAAAAGAAGCAACCAGCAGAAAGCACACTTATTAATGGCTGCATAATTTCAAATGATTTCAGTTCTTTTTTTTATTGAAATCCTCTATAAAAACAGCATCTAACAATTCCAATTTTATGGCATTGTTTTCCAATAGCACCAAACTGGACAATCATCAAAGGTCTCCTAAGTTATTTTAACGAAATGGGTTAGTGCAAAACGTGACACGGACCTTTATTGATAACAGACTATATAGCACCTTTCCATATTAAATTTTGTCCAAATCTTTGGCAAATATTTATTGATCGTATTAAATAAGAAATAAAATTGGAACTAAATATTTGTGTATCATTGCTATTTAATACTAATCCTGTATAATCCCTTGATTATATACAAGTAACAAAAACTCCAAGGATCAGTGTAAAATGTAACCTTTGTCTGAAGTGGAATTTTACAAAAAGAACTACAACGGTTAAATATAATCTCGCACATCCAACAGCGTATCGACGTGAAAACAGAAACCGCAAAACTGGGCAAAATTAAAGAAATAAAACTCTGCTCTATCACTGATCACTATTAAAGGATTATATGCGTCCAAGTTTTCAAATTTACACTGTATTTTTAAATTAAATAGTTAAATGAAATCAAAGAGATCCACATTGTAGAAAACGTTGTTTGTTGTGGTTTTATTTGTAAAGACTGAAAAGAGCTATGTTGAAAAATATTTCGTGATGTAAGAATACAACTTCTTAAGCTACAGTCTCACTTACATCCCGGCAGAGCCCCGGCAGAGCCCCGGTAGACGTCCGGGGTGATCCGGGAACGACCGGGAACAACTGGGGTACATCCGTAACTCTGCCGGCAACATCCTGGATGATCCGGGATGATCCGGCATTCGACCCCGGATGGAATAAAATATTTAATATCACCGGGGTGATCCGGGAAGGTATAGCTTTGCCGGCTTCATCCTTAGCTCTGCCGGGAACGACCGGGGTTATACCGGGAAAGCACCGTAGCTCTGCCGGCACAAACCGGGGCTGATCCGGGGTATGATATAGCCGGTAGAGCTACGGTAGAGACCCGGTATATGCCGGCAGAGCCCCGGTAACTACAGGCAGAGCCCCGGAGGATAAAGGTAGAGCTACGGTTGATCCCGGTAGAGCCCCGGCAAAGCCCGGATCATTTCAAAAGAATAACGACAATTTGCGATGATTGCACTTGTTTGCATTGTATTTCCCTTCTATCCAGTATGGCATAAGGATTTTTCAGAAAATCATCATGAATTACTATTCTGAAACAAAAGATATTATATTAAATAAAAATTATGTATCAATGTTATCATTTTCGGGCGTTTTCAATCCACCGGGGTTCTACCGGGGCTCTGCCTGGATTGTCCTGGGCTCTGCCGGGGCTCTGCCTGGATCGACCGGGGCTCTGCCTGGGTCAACCGGGGCTCTTCCGGCGTCATCCGGGAACGACCGGGGAAGCACCGGCATGAACCGTAGCTTCACCTGGACTCTGCCTGGATGATCCGGAGCACATCCTGGGTGGTTAGTAGGGAACTACCGTAGTGCTGCCGGGGTAAGTGTGACCGCAACAATAATTTCATCCCGGATCGTCCCGGATAATCCCGGTAACTTACCGGGATGGTCCTGGGCTCTGCCGGGAGTAAGTGAGACCGAGGCTTTAAAGGGTGTAAAGCCATGATAGCAAATTATACTATACAGAATGAGCAGTCACGTCGTCTTCATTTTCTTGTAACCATAATTGGAGAGATTTTTAGAAACATAAAAAATGTCTCTATTTTACGCACCTGAACCATATAAAAATACAGAATGAAAAATGAAGCAAGAACGAATCAACTGCTATTTTTATTAACTATCTTGTAGGGACGATTTCGTACCTGCCCCATCGACTTAATTTGAAATTTACAAAACGTATTCTTAAAAGTTAAGTATTTTGGTGTGTTAAGTATTTTTTATCAGTATTCTACCGAATATTATACTTCAATTAGGCGGCCCCAATATACATGTAGTTTAGACTCTTCAACATTTTCACAGACAGTACTTGCAAAAGTTAATGGTCTCTGCAGCCTATAATTTGAGATACATAGAACTTGCTGAAATCTAAGCCATGATTTTTCTCTCTTTTTTCGCATTTTGGCAATTAAAAGACTTACATTGATTAAGTATTTTGTATGGAATTGAAAATATCACTTTATTTACGTTTTACTACCTTTTTAAAAAAATTTTTTACATTTAATGCTATTTTCTTCATTTTTTTCATGTGATAAGTTACTCACATGCCCTAAATCCATTATCACAAAAATAATTACATATGCTTTCGCTTTCTACTAAAATAGAAAAAAAATGATTCATCACTAATGCTTAATGTGCCTTTAAACAAAATTCAACAAAACTATAAGGGTTAAATCTGCTGGTAATGCTAAAAGGCTTTCGTAGATTTAAATAATTTGCAAGGTATACCCCGAGATACTATCATACACTATCACCTTTTTAATGAGGCTCAAATTTGCTTTGGCCAAACTTTTCTTATTTGTCTAAATATAGTAATTAAGGTAAGATCATGAATGGATAATGTTGTATACATACAAATAAAATTGTAATCTTGTATAATCCAAGGTTTGGTCATTTTCACAAAATAGAATGACTTATCAGTAACTTTTGCAATATGAACGGACAGAATGCCATTATCACCTAAGTAGCTTCATCCTAAACAGTCAAACAACAAGTGCAAAATGTCAGCAAACAAAAAAAGAAGACATGTAGAGTCTCTAACAGCACCTGCCTCTTTCTTCTGTGCTGTGCTGGATAATTAAATAAATACAATTTAGATATGGGGGCATAATTCTACTATAGTGCATGGCAGACTTACCTTAATTGATAGTCAACTACATTTGAGCCGCGTCACGACAAAACCAACATTGTGGGGATGAGACCAGCATGGATCCAGATCAGCCTGCGCAATTCCACGCAGTCTGATCAGGATCCATGCTGTTCGCTATAAGTTTCTCTACTTGTAAAAGAGTTGGTAAGCGAACAGCATGGATCCTGATCAGACTGCGCGGATGCGCAGGCTGGTCTGGATCCAGCATCATAAACCCACTATGTTGGTTTTGTTGTGACGCTGCTCAATTTTGTATTTAAACTTTGATGTGAAAATGTTTGTTTGAAATAAAGGTGTACCGGTATGTATAACTTGTCAAATTTTACCTTTCTATGAGTTATTTACCTTGAAATTATACTTGACTGCATAAAATTACGAAACAATCTTGAAAAAATAAGAAACACCAAAATATACTTCTTGTTGTCAAATGTGATATAAAACCCATAAAATACAGTGACCTTGAGTTAGGGTTGTAGTAATTAAGCCAACATTTCCTTTTAACTTTGGTTGAACTTTATCTAGTGCATTATAACACATATTAGGAAAAACAACTAACCTTACATCTATTTAAGTACATTAGCATAGTTAGAATATCTCACATTCCACATAGGAAAAATGTATACAGATTTCAAATTATCACAAAACCTTATTACTTTGTTGAAAAGGTTTATTTTTTTCAACTTTGTTTATATTCTTTTGTTGTTTTGTCAATTTCTTTTCATCATTCAAGATTGAATCAATCAATAGGATAGTTTGAAAGATGAGGCATTTAAAATAGTATAATTATCTATGCTTTAAAACAATGGAGGACTGTATATTTTTTTCAACGAGCTTTCATTCATATATCATTTGCTTTAATAACACAAAACAGCAATGTCTCAAAGAGAGAGTGTAATATAAAAGGTGGAGTTGGGGGCAGAAAAAAAACTTAACCAAATTTTAAATAAACAAGAGGGCCATGATGGCCCTGAAATCGCTCACCTGTATATAGGCCCCCGGGGCGGGCCAATTTTAACCCAGGGGCTTTTATTTGAACAAACTTGGCAGACACCCATTTGAAGATGTTTCATGATAAATATCTAAGCTCTAGCTCTATGAAGATTTTTTTTCAAGTTTTTACTATACACATATTGGGAAAAACAATGACAACACCCCCCCCCCCCCCCTTGGCGGGCCAATTTTGTTCCCAGGGCTTTTATTTGAACAAGCTTAGTAGACACTCACTAGAAGATAATTCATGCTTAATATCTTAACTCTAGCTCTTTGGGTTTTTTAACAGAAGATTTTTTAAGCTTTTACTATATATACATATAAGGAAAATCAATGATCCTTGGGGCGGGGCCAATTTTAACCCCAAGGCCCTTATTTCAACAAAAATGGTAGACACCTATTAGAAGATGTTTCATGCTACATATCTTAGCTCTAGCTCTTAAGGTTTTTTAAAAGAAGATTTTTTCAGTTTTAACTACATACATAAAGGGAAAAACAATGACCCCTCATCCCCCAATTTTGATCCCAGGGCTTTTATTTGAACAAACTTGGTAGACACCAACTAGAAGATGTTTCATGCTTAATAGCTAAGCTCTAGCTCTTTGGGTTCTTTACAAGAAGATTTTTTAAGTTTTTACTATATGCATATAGGGAAAATCAATGAGCCCCTGGGGTGCCCGGGCCAATTTTGACCCAAGGAGTTTTATTTGAACAAACTTGGAAGACACCAATTATAAGATGTTTCATGCTAAATATCTTAGCTCTAGCTCTTTGGGTTCTTTAAAAGAAGATTTTTTAAGGTTTTACTATAGGCATATAGGGAAAATCAATGACCCCCTGGGGCGGGGCCAATTTTGACCCCAGGGCTTTTATTTGAACAAACTTGGTAGACACTCACTAGAAGATGTTTCATGCCAAATATCTAAGGTCTAGCTCTTTTAAAAGAAGTAAATCAAGGATTGCTAGCAGCATGGGTTCAAACCCTGTCAGGTGCAATCCGTTGTTTTCTTGAGCAAGAAACTTTACATTCATTACTTCATACTGGTTGGTTCCAGGAACAACTTATAGCTTCCAACACAATCAAACTAAAATGAATTTGTATAAACTAGCCTGGATGAGAAGAATACTAACCTCTCCATATCTTATAAATATAACAGTCAAGCTAAAGATTTTCAACAGATTTGTATCAGTCAATAAATATGTACAGGCTTTTAATTTCGTTTTTCCTTCCAAAAAAAAACTAAAACTTGTAAGCAAATACCAAACATATCATTGAAATATTTCTTTCTTAAATGACATGTTATTACTGAAAATAAATGAGGCCTGTTTAAATAGGTTATCTAAATACATAAAATAAGTGGTGTAATCAATTGTAAGAAAATCCAATTTTTTACTACCTTAAAATGATGTGTGGATTCATTATAGATTAACTCAAGTATATTAAAAAATGTCTCAAAAAATGCTTAACAATACAGTGGCAAAATAATCTGAATAAACTTTATCTTCACAACTTCCCTTCACTATTGACCACTTTCAGGCAATTTTTTTTTAATCAAAACAAAAACTTGAGCTAGTCAGTGGACATAAAAAACACACAATATAATCTGTTTGTTTTTTCCTTAGATTTAAAGTCATTCCAACACTGTGAAGGTCATGCTTTACTGGTAGGTTCAAGACCTCCAGTGTCCATTTATGCATCTTTTCAGGCACAAGCGAGCGACCTGAGTAGAACCACCAACCTTCTGAAAGCTAGCTGCAGATAGCTTCCTTGCATAAAAGACTCAAAAGTCCCTGATGAGATTTAAACAAATATTGGTTCTCTGATGATTTGAAGTTGGCAAACTTAAAATTTACCAATCTATGATACACTGCACATAATAAAACATAGCAAACATTGAAGTATATCATTTACAAATCATTTCTATGATCTCGTACATAATAAAACATATAGAAAACATGGCAGTGTAAATACAAAGAGACATATTTCTTAAATCATCAAAACACGCCTGTTTTTCTAACAAAAGATCAAATATAAGTTTTAACTCTTGGTAACATTATTTTTTTCATTTAAAACGTAGGTTACAAAATAAATCACAATCTGTCATATACAGGTTAAAAGATTTATTTCTTCCGTTCAAAATATTGAATACGAGTCATTATAGTTGGTCTCAAATTTCAAAATTGGCGACAATTATAATTCGTCATAAAATGATGATCCTATCTAAATCATAGACAATAATTCTGCAGTTAATATTTCTGTAAATAGGCGAGATATTTAACCACAGGAAGGGCATCATCTTAAACATCAATTCTAACCCTATCATTAAACTCGTACATGTTATGTAAATAATATTCTAGTGTAAAAGGTTAAATAGAAATCGAGGTTACTCGCCCTTATTGTACTATTTATTCAACATTTTATCATTTATGAAATTTGGCGACACAAACTCTTCTGTAATTCCAGTCACATTATTTGGATAGTCTATGTAAGTGATGTAATTAAAACGGTCCCGAACAGCATTTGTGGCTAAAAGGAGTTCAACTTAAAGGTCCAGAAACCTAAAACATACAATCTATAACAATGACAGATCTTTATCACTAGAGTATATAAATAAATGACAGGCATATGTTATCAAAATATAGTAATGACAAGCATATATTATCAAAATATAGTAATAACAAGCATATATTATCAAAATTTATCACCTAAACCGCGGCGCAGGAGTGTAATAAATAGAGGATATTTGTTTAGTTCAGTGTAAGATCGGAATATATTTCACCGAGTGAGCACCAAAAGGTATATTTCACGAGTGGCGCAGCCACGAGTGAAATATGAACTTTTGGTGTTCACAAGGTGAAATATATTTCGATCTTACACTGAACTAAATAAATTTTCTTTTTATTATATGCAAAAAACGTTGTAAAAAGGCATTAAACCTATCACTGAATGAAAAGTGCGCCAAATAATAATACAACGTAACGTCATTTACGACGCCCGGCATTAATGTGGTACCCAGTACTGTGTACGCTGGTATTTCACTGAAACAACGTAAGGGGCTTAAATTCAAAACAGTGAAATTATCAAAGTGGTAATTTCACTGTTTCAAACAGTGAAATTACCAGTTTTATATTACTGATATATTTCTATAAACCACCGAAAAGCATGTAATAAAGCCATTTAATAAAAACGATATTACACTAGTGTAATAACACTTTGACGTGACGTCATTTGCGCTATATAGAAACATAGCGTTAAAGCGCGCTGATGTTAGCGTTACACTATCGGCGCGTCATTGAAAAATTACTCATTTAACAGTTTACTGTTCTTATTTTATATATGTGATAAATAGAATATTATATTCGTGTAGATTTAATACTAAATTTATTGAACTCGTTGAATAAAACAATATTATGCTCCCCAGAGGCTCGCATAATATGATTTTATTCAACTCGTTCAATAAATTTAGTATTAAACTACACTCATTCAATATCTTCTATATAATAATGGCAGGCATATGTTATCAAAATATAGTAATGACAGGCATATATTATCAAAATATAGTAATGACAAGCATATATTATCAAAATATAGTAATGGCAGGCATATGTCACCAAAATATAGTAATGACAGGCATATATTATCAAAATATAGTAATGGCAGGCATATTGTCACCAAAATATAGTAATGGCAGGCTTATGTCACCAAAATATAGTAATGGCAGGCTTATGTCACCAAAATATAGTAATGGCAGGCTTTATTGGCACCAAAATATAGTAATGGCAGGCTTTATTGGCACCAAAATATAGTAATGGCAGGCATATGTCCCCAAAATATAGTAATGGCAGGCTTATGGCACCAATATATAGTAATATGGCAGGCTTATGACACCAAAATATAGTAATGGCACTCTTATGTCACCAAAATATAGTAATGACAGGCATATGTCACCAAAATATAGTAATGGCAGGCATATGTCACCAAAATATAGTAATGGCAGGCTTATGTCACCAAAATATAGTAATGGCAGGCTTATGTCACCAAAATATAGTAATGGCAGGCTTATGTCACCAAAATATAGTAATGGCACTCTTATGTCACCAAAATATAGTAATGGCAGGCATATGTCACCAAAATATAGTAATGGCAGGCTTATGTCACCAAAATATAGTAATGGCAGGCTTATGTCACCAAAATATAGTAATGGCAGGCTTATGTCACCAAAATATAGTAATGGCAGGCTTATGTCACCAAAATATAGTAATGGCACTCTTATGTCACCAAAATATAGTAATGGCAGGCATATGTCACCAAAATATAGTAATGGCAGGCATATGTCACCAAAATATAGTAATGGCAGGCATATGTCACCAAAATATAGTAATGGCAGGCTTATGTCACCAAAATATAGTAATGGCAGGCTTATGTCACCAAAATATAGTAATGGCAGACTATGTCACCAAAATATAGTAATGGCAGGCTTATGTCACCAAAAAAAATATCAACTTCATGTCTTTTGCCAATTAAAATATAATGACAATAGAATATTAAATTGGCAGGCCATTGATACAAGATTATAAAATAAAATATGTTGTTTTTGTCTAAATTTTTTACTAAAATGAACCATATGTGCATATATATAGAAAAACCAAACCCTTTAAGTCTAATAAATCAAAATGTCATTTCCTTTCAAAAATTCAAAATATTCAGGAAAAGAAACGAAATGGTGAAACTTTGTTTGAGATTTCAACAAAATTTGAAACGCTCATCTCTTAAAATTCTTGCGTAAACATAACAGTGGAGTAATAAAATCTGTCTTGATTTACAGTCACATCACCCTTATCAATACGGCTTTACACTTTGCCCTTAAAAATCCTTTAGATCAACAGTAGCGAACTACTTGTGTCAATTTTTATCTGACTAATGTCTTAAATATATCCCAAACTGCAAGTTTTCGGTGCTTTTGAAGTGAAATTGAAATGCCATGTTTAATCCCCTTGATTGTATATTATTATCCACGAGTAAGCTTAACGCTAAAAGATTTACTTTTGCGGATAAAAGACTGGAACACGACCTTATAAAAACTGTAAGGATTTTAAACAAAGACGGCATATTAAAAAGTCTTATAATCATTGTATGATACAGAACACTTCAAGTTATTTATAGTAACATGTGTCCAGGCATTTGAGAAACAGTAACAATATTTTAACTATGGTTTTTAAAAGGTTGTCGTTACAAAGTATATATCAAAACCAAATGTATTTAAATGAAGATTTGAGAGTCTACCAATACACCAATATTTATTCTACACCTTTAAAGATAAGAAAAGTGTTGCAGAAAAAATTTAATTTCATATAAATTTAACACAAATGTGGAAAAAAAACAACTCAAGAATATCGCAGAATTCATGTATGTCTGAAAATCAATGAAAAATTGGTGCAAATAACTTTAATTAATAAATATTTCCCTATATAACTGGGTTATAAAAGATAAGAACAATTTTGCTCACTTTTTATATATTAAACCTTGGGTTTTATGAATGAAAGAAAATCAATGAAGTAATGACAAAATAACATTTTTTTCCAACCACAAGCCAAAATTATGATAAAAATTACCAAAATCCAATACTGATTCCAATCAAACCTGAAAGATAGGTTTACCCATCTTTTACTCAAATGCATTATATTGTGATTTGATATTGAAAGAGTCCATCAAAAATGTAAAGAATTTCAAAAATAAAAAAGCAAATATTTAGTTTTTAAGCTACCAACAGTATAGTGTCGTGCATGCAGGCCGGCCTGGCTGAGACATACACTTGTGGCAAAGGCTAATCACTTTCGGTATCAGAAGGTTAAGGGTAATTGAGTCCCTTTACACTTGAAAAATTTTATAAAAAAAATAAACGCAAAAAGTGAAGAAGTGTAACACACTTGTACTCTACACTTATCATTTCCCTGATAAATAGAACAATTCACTTTCATAAATAATGAACACACTATATCATGTTTGAAGACCACTTCGAAGATTTTCAAACATTTTAAACAGCATTTAATGACACAAAAAACCAGATAGAGCAAATATACACTCTCTTGAGGAGCCACGCTTGGGGTCATAACAGAGGGTACTTGTCAACTATTATATTTTATTACTGTACAAACATTTGTGTTACTTATTGAATGGTATACCATAAAACATATAAGTGTCTTCTATATCAAAAACAAATTAAATACAAGTTTTCGAAACTTGTGTGTGTCCAATATTAGGGTCATAAAATGATCTGAAATTTCAAATTTACTACCTTGTACTTGGGGGGAAAATAATCTAACTCAAAGTTCCAGATGACAACCACCAGAAACAAGAGGCCCAGAATGGCCCTGAATAGCTCACCAAATAAATTGTTTTTATTTTAATCTCAAATGACAGTTCGTGTATTTGAATTTCATACATAGAGGAATTTAGGTAAAGGATAGTCAATATTTTAGCCCCCATGGCCCTAAAAAGGGGCTAAAATATTCAATGACAACAATCTTTACCAATCTCAGTCTTTCAGCTGGATAAGATGCTACCAAGTCAATAATCACAGCCTCTGAGTTAGGTACTTGAAGTATCTACCAATCTTAGCCTTATAGCAGTATAAGTATAAACCAGATTCATGTACTAGTATTTGATCAGAGAAGTAAAGAAATCAGATATTTGATGTCCTAGCCTTGGTGCAGAACAGGTAGATGCCAGATATTTGATGTTTCTACCAATATCTCAACCTCAAAGCAGAATAGGTAGACATTAGATATTTGATGTTTCTACCAATATCTCAACCTCAAAGCAGAATAGGTAGACATTAGATATTTGAGGTTTCTACCAATATCTCAGCCTCAAAGCAGAATAGGTAGACATCAGATATTTGACGTTTCTACCAATATCTCAACCTCAAAGCAGAATAGGTAGACACCAGATATTTGATGTTTCTACCAATCTCTCTGCCTCAAAGCAGTACAGGTAAACACCAGATATTTGATGTTTCTACCAATCTCTCTGCCTCAAAGCAGTACAGGTAAACACTAGATATTTGATGTTTCTACCAATATCTCAGCCTCAAAGCAGAATAGGTAGAAACCACATATTTGATGTTTCTACCAATCTCTCAGCCTCAAAGCAGAACAGGTAAACACCAGATATTTGATGTTTCTACCAATATCTCAGCCTCAAAGCAGAATAGGTAGAAACCAGATATTTGATGTTTATACCAATCTCTCAGACTCAAAGCAGAACAGGTAAACACCAGATATTTGATGTTTCTACCAATATCTCAGCCTCAAAGCAGAATAGGTAGACACCAGATATTTGATGTTTCTACCAATCTCTCAGCCTCAAAGCAGAACAGGTAGATGCCAGATATTTGATGTTTCTACCAATATCTCAACCTCAAAGCAGAATAAGTAGACATCAGATATTTGACGTTTCTACCAATCTCTCAGCCTCAAAGCAGAATAGGTAGACATCAGATATTTGACGTTTCTACCAATCTCTCAGCCTCAAAGCAGAATAGATAGACATTAGATATTTGACGTTTCTACCAATCTCTCAGCCTCAAAGCAGAATAGGTAGACATTAGATATTTGACGTTTCTACCAACATCTCAGCCTCAAAGCAGTACAGGTAAACATCAGATATTTAATGTTTCTACCAATGTCTCAACCTTGAAGCAGAATAGGTAGAAACCAGATATTTGAAGTTTCTTTAACTTTAAATAGACAACAATTTTTGTCTCAGAACAGGTAAAACATTATTCCTTAAACATATACAGTACATATTTTAATAATATTTGTACAAATTGTCCATTTAAATTGGGACATATATTCTAATTGTCTGTAGTAATTTTACTTAATCCTGACTGTCAACAACACATTGCAATTGTCCTATCAGCTAAAACGTATCTATTAAGTTTAAATCAAAGTATTTTATAATGTAATTACATAGTTGGTGTCCTTTGAAATTGGAAGACAGTTATCAAATTTTACATATTGAAAAACATTTGGTGAACAAACATATTAGTGGGTCTGTCCTAACAAAGTTTGGTATGCAATTACTTTCAATAGTAACAACTCAACTTTACACTAGCCGACTGACATTAAAGTAACGAATACCCATCTACATTAGCGACAACAAAAAGCTGTGTAATTCTATATCGCAATAGACGTATTGTTGAAGCAGAAAAAGAGGGTTAAACGCACTTTGTTGATGTGTCTTTACCGAAAAATTGCATTCATTGTAAATGATCGTAGCAAATTTCGCGATGGTTTCAACAATGTTATTATCGCTAGGAAACTATTTCACACAAAACAAAGCAACACTTTGTTCTAAATGAAGTTACTAAAGATGTTAAAAATAGATAGCAGTTAAAACTCGTTGACAGAATATGTTCACAACTAAGATAAACCAACCCAATTGTTTTAATTGACACAAACAATTGCTTTTTTCATTCAAATAACATATTGCTATTTGAAGCGTAAATGCATTAAATAAATGACGACTTGTTTTCAACAAATATGTGGAAAGTGTTTAGCTTGAAATAAAAGATTTTGTCATATGAACTTATACAACGAAAAAAGACCACAGAATATTTCCTTGACAAAAAGTATTAAAAGAGAATTTAAAGTGTATAAGGCTATACATGAATATCTACTGCAAAAATTATGTTTTGAATTTAAAAAAAAAAAAGAATACTTCCAAAATGCTTGTATGAAAGAAATATGATAATAAATTGCCTTTAAAGCACTTTGGCACATACATGAAATAATTGAACGGATAAAGCAGTATAATGTATTGTTACAGAACATTTTATTCTGTTTATGTCCACTATTCATGTGTATTAAATAACAGTGACATTCTATGTTCCATCTATTTCAAGAATTGAACATAAGATTATAGAAATAATATAATTTCATTTTACAATTTTATGTCTAAATCCTATTGGATTGTTTTAGCAAATATAACTAATTTCATAATTCAATAATTATAATAGTGAGGTTATTTAGGACAAAGGACATCCTATAACAACATGTATGTTGTTACTGCTTTTTGGGGTTGGTCTTTTTGTTGTTGTTGTTGTTGTTGTATACCTTTTTTGAATTGGCAGATTATCATCTTACAAGACCATCAATAGAATAATTAGAATGATTTTATGTGCAATGAAATCCCGCAATGTTATAGATGATACTATTTATTAACAAAATTTTTTATGGTTTTGTTAAAACATGTTACATCATCCATGTTACATCAACCCTATTGTCAGATATTGTCATTTGAGCATATTTCGCACTGTACAATAAACAAGCTGTTTCTTGCATGTGATATGCAACATTATGTCTTAAACATTTAAATGCATAATAATTTCTTAATCCCATCCATCAATGACAGAATTGTTAATTGGACACAAACAGAATTTCCACTGAAGTCAAAGTGTGACCTTAACCTTTTAGGTTTAGACCTAGATGTTGCACAATGATACATTAACTCTATGTGATACACATTTATACTAAATAATTTTCAAATCCATCCATAAATGTCAAAGTTATGGATCAGACAAAGTTCAAACTGAAGGAAGGACGACTGCAACAAGATAAAACTTATGTGGCTACTCTATTGTTCTCTCAATTGTTCTTTTTAACCCACATAAAAGAAACAAGAACTGTCGGAGGACAGTATTGGCTCGACTATTCAAAATGTTGTCACAAGGGTGATTTATTGAGTATAATAATGCTAGTTACCTATGAATACATAAAATTGACTGAAAAGGTACACAGGCTTGTTATAAAGATGTTTTATCAAGTAAATCACTGCTTTATTATTATGAATGCATAAAAATGTCCCCAAAAAGGCACAAACTCTTCAGTAGTTATGGAGATAACAGCTTACAAGCAAAATTTTACTATGAATTTTTAAGTTGAAAAAGGGGAGAAAAATCAGCCTAAATGCAAGATAGAATTATGGATCTTGGTCAGTGACCTACAATTATGATTCTAAATGCATATGTGAAGTTTTAAATAAATATCTTGAATAGTTATTGAGATATGTAATACTTGCATGTAAACATTAACCAATAGACTAAGTAGAAAAGAGGAGATGAATCAGCCTAAATGCGAGTAGAGTTATGGAACTTGGTCAGTGACATACAATTATGACTCTCCAATTATGACCCTAAGCACATGTGTAAAGTTTCAAGTAAATATCTTTGAAGAACTTTAACCTTTAACCAAAATTTCTTAGAGTTTCAAAGGGGCAAATAATTCTGCAAATATTGCAGTCAGAGTTATGCAATTTTGCAAACTGATGTACATTGTTACTATAAAAAAGTATTGTAAATTTCAATTGAATATCTCAAGCAATAATTGAGATATTTGACTTTACAAAAAAAAACATTAACCAAATTTCTAAGTTATAAAGGGGCATAATTCTGTAAATATTATAGGCAGAGTTATTCAACTTGTCAATATGATGAGCATTGTTACTATAAATAAGTATTGTAAGTTTCAATTGAATATCTCAAGCAATAATTGAGATATTTGAATCTACAAAAACTTTAACCAAAATTTCTAAGTTAAAAAGGGGCATAATTCTGTCAATATTGTAGGCAGAGTTATCCAACTTGTCAATCTGATGTATATTGTTACTATAAATAAGTATTGTAAGTTTCAATTGAATATCTCAAGCAATAATTGAGATATTTGAATTTACAAAAAACTTTAACCAAAATTTATAAGTTAAAAAGGGGCATAATTCTGTCAATATTGTAGGCAGAGTTATCCAACTTGTCAATCTGATGTATATTGTTACTATAAATAAGTATTGTAAGTTTCAATTGAATATCTCAAGCAATAATTGAGATATTTGAATTTACAAAAAACTTTAACCAACGCAGACGCCGACGCGGACGCTGACGCCGACGCCAGGGCGACTACAATAGCTCTCATATTCTTCAAATAGTCGAGCTAAAAAGCCACATAAAAGCCTTATGGAATTAATTACATCCAAGACAAAGTACAGATATCTATAATTGTTCCTATAGCCACATAAGTATATGTATCCAAATGTAAGCTCGGAAGGATGGAAGGAAGGAAGAACGGACACTACAAAAACTATATGTCTCCCCATTTTGAGGGGGCATAAAAGAAACACTATCTCAATTTTTATATAAATGTAAATAAGAAAGTCACGATGAAGTTTCCTTAAATTTGAAAATTTGACCTTAAAGATCATGGCCATCAAGGTTATACCTTAGTTAAGGAACATTTTGTCAAAGTTTATAGTATAAACATATTATGGCAAGGATAAGAGATGTCAACAGACTGACAGATGGACAAACTTGGTAGTAAAAATGATAAGTTCTCTAGTGAACTGACCTTGCAAATAATACTAGTTATCTGAGAAAATTTACTAATCATTTTACTGACAAACACACAATTCAAAGTTAATATTTTATAAAATTTGCATAAAATTCCAGCTACAGACAAATAAAGCACATGAAAATCTCTCATCATAATTTATATAATCATTCTACGCTATTACTATAGTAGCTCATATAATAATTGTTTTCAGTTTGTTCCGTTGCTATGATACAAGAATTATTTAACCCAACACAGTTTAGACTGATAAAATTTTATTCGCTAATTTATCATTATTTATCACAGGCATCAATTCATCATGATCATTATCATTTATCATACAAATAAATTCAACAAAACATTGAGAAAATTTATCAACTTCCGATAATACTTCCATATAATTGTGTTTTCCTTCTCAGAAAGAATTCTTTGACAAACACTCAAAATGTAAAGCATTTATAATATACCCCACACATATCCCTAACACAGTAATGTGAAAATAACACCGGAATCGTGAAAATGTAACATAAAATCTTTGCAATATATGGCAGAAACAAGTATGTTACTTGTAAGAAATGAATGAGCTCCTATGGATGCATAATTATGTTGCACAGATATGGTGTAACTTTTGCATAATTCCTGCATTATGTACACGTTCCTGCCTTACAGAATCTATACACGGTGACATACCTATGCCCTTAGTATAAAGTAAGGCTAGTCAGCACATCAGTGTAATCTGAGTTGCTACTCGCTTTTTGTATTTTCAGACTGAAAACCCCTGAATATTAAATGGACCCTTCTAAAAACAAGTCATGGCAAGCCTATTATAAAATTTTAGCAAGGTAAAGGCTAGAAGAGCTGGGGATTATAAATACAGGTAATTTAAATACATGAGAAGGTCACCATCTTTGATCTAACCTTTTTAATATACAATTACATGTGGGTATTTTTCCTCACCTGGACTACTACAATTATCAACAATTTTCATCCCAGCAATAAATTATACATAATCCTAAATGTTTACCAAGATATTTAGGAAAATCAGCTATGTTTGGCTGAACTCAATTATAATCTACTTTATCTAATACTTCATTTCAGTCAATTTAACAACTTTGCAACATCAAACACTTTGTCTGTAAAATGAGGCAAATAATCTAGTTCTTACAGCAAACATACGCTTAATTTAAACACCCACCAAAAATATAAAATTACAAAATCTCAACTTAAATATCACAGTATTTTTGTCCTACTTGTCACAGTCAAAACTGTCTTTATAACCACTTCAATATACATTTTTTGGGGTTGGTAATTTTAGTCATAGTGACATTGGAAAGGTCATATTGCTACTGTCTGGCATTCATGGCGGACAAAGACCTCAGGTGCCCCTCAGGTGAATTATTTCAGCCTTAAGTGGGTAACAAAGTAGAACCATCAACCTTCAGTAAGCTAGCAGAATAATTATGTAGTTTCCTGACATGAAACAATTCAATGTCCCTGGCAAACAATTTTAATAAGTATACAATCAGATCACACTGCAGAACTAGAAATGTGTCTATAGGACATAGATGCCCCTACATTCTACTGTTTTGCCAGTTTATTAGTCTGATCAGGGGGACAGCAAGACAAACAAGTGTAAATCTATATCCCCCACCCCAACTAAACAGTGGGTGACACAAACAATATCTGTGTTCTGTGTTCAAAGAAAAATCACACTATTTTCATAAATACACATCAAGTTGTCAATATCTCTTTTCTAAGATTTTCTTCAGACAATATTGTATCTATAACAGGTGTGTCCTCTGCTATAACATTTTCGTTGCCATGGCAATTATCATTATCATCCTCTAGTTGACATAGGAGATTGTCATTTTCATATGTAGGAAAGTAGTACCTGAAACGAGAAGAAAGTAGTTCCTTGTAATTATTTTCTGGCTTTAAAAAACATTCCTGAATGAAAAGAGAAAAATAAAATAGTTTTGTTTATAGTTTATACTAATTCATTTTAGTTTGAAGCTATATTAAAACACTCTCAAATCCGTTCCTGGAACCAACCATTACTAAGCAATGAGTATAAAGTTTCTTGATAATGGAAACAATAGCTTGCCCCTGATGGGGTTTGAACCCACACAGTCAGCAATCCTTAGATTACTATTCAGACACTTTAAATCTATCTTATTAATCATGAAAAGCTTAAAACCTTTATTGTTTATAATTATATATGAAAAGCTTAAAACCTTTATTGTTTATAATTATATACTCTTTCTGCTGCAAAAACTAGTCAGAATTGTGGGGAAAAAAAGCTTTTAGCTTTTCAAACAAATACCAAATTTGCAAACAAATATTTTAAAGTTCTGTTCTGATATTTTAAGTATCTTCAAAAGGACAAAATTATAAGATATCATTTTTATTATCCTTACTGTGACTTGAAGTTGCACACCTGCAGATGAGCCAAAACATTTAAAAAAATCAACCTTGAGAAAAATGTACTAGGACTTAAATATAAAAAAAGTGAAAATATACACTATTCAAGAAATAATTTACATGTTATATGCAATTATTGACTGATTTTGCAGTATTTATCACCATAAAGATACTTACATAAGCTTTTTAGCATTTTTTGGCCTATTTTTGGTAATTTTCATACATTTTAAGTGCAGCTGCCATTTGTAATGTGTAAATTACTTCCTTTGTTCACTTGACAATATTTTACTTTTGAATACATCTTAATTAATAGTATGAATCTTGAGTCATGCTGCTTGAAAAGCATGTGTCTCCCCTTCCCCCACATAAACCCCAATAAGATTCAAAACTTGTGATGACCTGATGCTCTTCCTACTAAACTTGTGCAAGGTCTAGAATTTCGGTAGGCTAGACCACTGACATTTCTATTAAGCCAGACCATTGAAATTTCTATTAAGCCAGACCACTGACATTTCTATAAGGTCAGACCACTGACAATTCTATTAGGCCAGACCACTGACATTTCTATTAAGCCAGACCATTGAAATTTCTATTAAGCCAGACCACTGACATTTCTATTAGGCCAGAACACTGACAAGTCTATTAGGCCAGACCACTGACATTTCTATAAGGTCAGACCACTGACATTTCTATTAGGCCAGACCACTGACATTTCTATTAAGCCAGACCATTGAAATTTCTATTAGGCCAGACCACTGACAATTCTATTAGGCCAGACCACTGACATTTCTATAAGGCCAGACCACTGACATTTCTATTAGGCCAGACCACTGACATTTCTATTAGGCCAGACCACTGACATTTCTATAAGGCCAGACCACTGACATTTCTATTAGGCCAGACCACTGACATTTCTATTAGGCCAGACCACTGACATTTCTATTAGGCCAGACCATGACATTTCTATAAGGCCAGACCACTGACATTCTATTAGGCCAGACAGACACTGACAATTCTATTAGGCCAGACCACTGACATTTCTATAAGGCCAGACCACTGACATTTCTATTAGGCCAGACACTGACATTTCTATTAAGCCAGACACTGAATTTCTATTAGGCCAGACCACTGACATTTCTATTAGGCCAGACCACTGACATTTCTATTAGGCTAGGCCAGACACTGACATTTCTATAGGCCAGACCACTGACATTTCTATTAGGCCAGACCACTGACATTTCTATTAGGCCAGACCACTGACATTTCTATAGGCCAGACCACTGACATTTCTATTAGGCCAGACCACTGACATTTCTATAGGCCAGACCACTGACATTTCTATTAGCCAGACCACTGACATTTCTATTAGGCCAGACCACTGACATTTCTATTAGGCCAGACCACTGACATTTCTATAGGCCAGACACTGACATTTCTATTAGGCCAGACCACTGACATTTCTATTAGGCCAGACCACTGACATTTCTATTAGGCCAGACCACTGACATTTCTATTAGGCCAGACCACTGACATTTCTATTAGGCCAGACCACTGACATTTCTATAAGGCCAGACCACTGACATTTCTATTAGGCCAGACCACTGACATTTCTATATGCACATAAGTTTTTAATGAAACATATGGACAACTGTGGCAAAGCATCCCCAAATATTTTTAATACATGGAAAACACTTTTACATTGAAAATATCATAATTTTATGTGTTACATTTTTTCTCAGATGTCCTGACATCTAGTACATGTACATAAAACCAGTTGCTGGTATATCAATTACTTTTTATTTTATCATTTGTAAATTTCAGGCATGTCTTTGTAACACGAGACATTATTTGCTAGCCTTGCTGACAAAATGTCACATTCTGTCTGTCTCAAGTTATATAACTAATGGTATGTTAACATGCTTATTTTTAAATATAATAACAATCAATTTGCGATGAAAACCATTCACTTTTCTTCAATTAACTTTTTCTTTTAAACAAACTGGTACACATTTTATCGGCATCTTTTATCTTTAACTATCGAGTGTTAATGAAAACTGTTTGAAAGCAATTTTTTTCCATTGCATAACCGAAATTATTTCATGCTATCATGAACAAATTACAGTCCAACGACTGAACATTGAATTTTACGTCGCATTTATCTCCCCATCATTATAGTGAAAAAAAAATAAATCAAAATGAACGTGATGAAAAATTCACCTGTTGTGTTTGTACGACAAAGAACGGAGGTTTTATAAATAGACTAATTTACTTCGTGTCATGGGGTTATAGGAACGATCTAATGAGAAAGACATTCAATTTAACCGTTAAAGGTTTTGCATAACCGATAATTTAGAATTAGGAGATGAAATATTAGCAAATAGTGAAAATTCAACAATCGCGAACACTGTGATAAGAGGGCATAGCCTGAAGCCTGTAATTCAATTTTAAGTTTGAAAATAAATCAAAATCCATTTATTTACAGATCAGTAAATGGAAACATTTTAGGCAGAAAAATAACAACGCAATTAACATCATATGCAAATGCTATAATATAGCATGCTTATGTTATATTGATATTTATAGTAAAAAAATCCTGCATTTAAACCCACCTGTGCATTAAGACCACACACAAGAACCCCACCTTCTTAATTGTACATATTGTTCAAAATGTATAATACATTTTCCTGTCAACAAAATCAATGATGAAATTGTTTCCCCAATGGTTACATAAATATACTTGTCTGGGTATCAATGTATGAAAAGCACACAAAAAATCATGTTGAAGACATTAAACTAAAGTTTTGCATTTTTTGCTCAAATCTTCTAAATCAAACAGCCTATGAATGAGTATTGCTTATGAAAAATACATCTATATAAGAAATAATTTCATTTTCTTATCCTACTTATTAGGATTGAAGTACTTGTATTTAGATCCACTTTTAATCATTATCTTTTCTGCCTTTTTTAAAGTTGGTCTTTATATTAAGGTTTAAACATAGTTGTACAGAAATGTTAAAGTAAAATACCTGTAGCATTGATTCTCTTACATTGTAAAATTAAAATAGTTTTTTATGCAAATTTTATACATTCATACTCCAATGCCACCCATAAGCAATATGTAAATATTATAAGCTTCAACAATGCTATTATCAACATCAAAGGCTGCCGTTTATTTTTCTGTTGGCGTGCCGTGCCTGTAACGTTATAATATAGCATTTCACTGCTATAACACACCAGCCATTCACTTGTCAAACAAGATTGCGCTGTATGACAACTGTTAATCAAAATCCAAACCCTTAAAAAGAAAAAACGTAAGTCAAGTTTTACAAAAGGCAATATCGCAACCCAATTCTTTACAATGTACACTTGGTGAACGTCTTGACTCGGCATTAAAATTTCAATGTTTTGAAAAGAGAAAACGTGAAAATTAATATCATAATTGGCGAGACTATAATGTATCTTAAGTGTGTCGCGATAACTTTTCAAACGTTTCTCTGTTTATTTTATTCATACGTAAAAAAACTTGGTTTGAGCTTTTAGACAGCATATCAATATAAATCTTTCGAATGCATGACAAAATGCAATTACTGATGCGAGAGCTGATAAATAAGATCGCGCTTACAACAAAGAAGATTTTTCACAAAGTTTGACAGACATTCCTAACATTGGCGTATAGATTTCCTTTTCTTAAATCATTCACTACTGATAGCCTTTGCTTTTATATAAAAATCTTAACAAAATCAAATTTTGATGAAAGAGAAAAAAAAAAACTCATTAGGTTACCCAAATATAACTTTAATTGAATCTCTCTTTATAAGGTACAAGGCGTAGTAATTTTACCATGACTTTGCAGTAAAATAACTTATCACCTTTGCTTGATTGAAAAATATTACGTAAAACAGTTTGCTTTGATAAAATGTTTTACCAGCTAAATACCTGAATGTAAAATTAGAGAGACTCCTGGTGCAAGAAGCATTATTTTGCACTTATTAATAAAAACTTTGTACTTTTACAATATAAACCATTTATAAGAACTGCTATGGAAGAGCACACTCCACTTTATCCTAAATATGAAAAGGGAGATAAATCTTATATAATATATTTGGAAGAGATGAGAAAGGGATAAATTCAGAAATAATATCTAACAGTTATCAGTCCTTAAGAGAAGCTTGAACTATGTCAAAATGATTTATTTTTGTGGTTAGACCCCTTTGAAATAAGTTTTTGTTTGTGTTTGAAGTTTTAAAAAATGTTGAAGGTTTTTAACTAAATTACTGTTACTAAAAAAAATTTTGTCAAAAAGGGTCATAATTGTGCCAAAATGAATTTCTTAATTTCTACCACCCTGTGTAACAGTGTTATTAGTATATGATAATGCAACTATTGCAGAATGTCCCTCTGTACTGCAATCACCTCTTTACAGCAACAGTATCCTTTTTTCCCAAAGGAGCAAACACCCCTCGACAGCAACCAAAATCTTTCTCTGAGAAAGAGTGTAACTGTATAGAGGTTGTACTGTATTTTGTAACTTGTCTCTTCCACTCTTTATTTTCCTGTACACATGTATATCAATTTTCTACAAGTAGGGTTATAATAACAACTACCGGTGATTTATAGAAACTATTAATACATGTTGACAAAAGTACTCTTCTTTCAACTCATTTGAAAAGCACAAAAGTTGTACTCAGTAAATCACAGATGTCACATCAAAATGCCAATATTCTAGAATTGTTCACACAAAAGACAACATATGTTAATTGGAGCTTAATTACTATAACATAGTAAAAATTAGTTCCTGGCAATAATATGCCAATATTTAATAGTTGAATTCACAAAAGGTTACATGTGTTAATTTAGGAATAATTACTAAAAAACAGGCATCAAGAATGAATGAAGCGTGCCATATGCTCCATATAACAATGGAGAGCATCTATACATCAAACACAATGTGTCAGTTAGCCTACGTCTGTAGATATTGTTTAGCCTACGACTGTAAATAATGTTTAGCGTACTGCTGCAGATAATAATCAGTGTACAACATTTTTGGCCTCAAATTTCAGATAGAAAAAAAACCAACCTTATTCAAGTATTCAAATGTTAAGAGCTATAATTAGCATAATTATTTTCCTTGATTAAATAGCATTAAATAAATTATTGTTTGCAGACTTCGAATTATTGTATTGTAACATGGTCAGCGATTGGCTGAATAAAGTATGATTTAATCCCACATTTGGTAATAGGATAAAAATGTATGAAAATTACACTTTTCTTACGAAAATAAAAAATTTCATAATCTATAGGATCATTTGTCCCTTACATATTTACATTTTTTTAAGTATATGTCAGTCCTTTTCAATATAAAGTGTGCAAATAATCTAATGCTTACAGCAATCAAGTACATATCACTTAGAATCAAGTGTATTTCTGCTGAAATTTCCATTCACTTATGATCTGTAAGCTATCCACTATCAAATACAGTTGAATGGCGGTGTGGCTGAGTGGTTAATGTGTCAGACTAGTAATCTAAAGATTGCTGACCGTGTGGGTTCAAACCCTGTCGGGGGCAAGCCGATGTTTCCTCGAGCTAGAAACTTTACATTCATTGCTTAGTACTGGTTGGTTCCAGGAACAGATTCGTGAGTGTTTCAATAAGCTTATAGCTTTTCAACACAATCAAACTAAAATAATATTTGTATAAACAAAATACAGTTTGACCTCAGTAAAAACATATTTGGATGCTTTCACAGTGAAATATATGCTGGTAATATTCTGATAATTTCGTGATTTATTGGAAATATTCCAATAAATTACCAAATTATCAGAATATATTTCACTGCTATATTTAAGTTATCTACTGGAAAGTGTGTAATCAGTATATATCAAACTTACTGTGGTTGGTCCCATACTGATATATCTGGCAGTACGGTGGTATGACTGGCCTCATGCATGTGGTCAAACAGACTAGATTTGGTCTCAAACTTTTCACTGCATCCAATACATACACACATATGTACCTGAAGTAAAGAAACAACATTTTTTAAGTCAGGATATATAACAACTCACCCCACTGACCATTTGCCCCATAACAACTCACCCACTTAAGTTTAGTGACGCTTCATCCCACCTTATACTTAACATTTTCAATTTATTTGGATTGAAAAATAACTATGGTTTGCATATTTCTTGCATTAATTTTGGTATATTTTATATATATAACAAATGATTAACCCATTACCCCATGAGCATTTTGTGAAAAATGGCTGTTTTCATTGAAAAGTCCCCCTGTTACAAGTTCAAATTGCTATAAAACTATAAAAACTGCTTCAATACTAATCAAACTTTGCACAAATGTTGACTGTACCATTGCCTTTGTAACAACATGCCCAGGCTTAAATTTCCTGTTACCATGGCAACGAGGGAACATCTAAAATTGCCAAAAATCACTATTTTGTGTTAATTTTTTCCATCAAAATTGATTTCAAAGTGCTGCAACTTCTCAATGTATTGAGATAGAGTCAAATGCTTTTCAGCGTTGGTTACACTTTACCTTATGATAGATCTGGGGTCATTTTTAGCCTCTCACAAGTCCAAAGTTTTCTTGCCAATGAGGGGGACTGCCGCCCCCCTTCAAACCCCCCAGAGGGGGCACATGCCCCTTCTGGCAACCCCATGATGTATCTTTTGGATAGGGGCCGTGCCGAAAAAGTGTCACTTTTTTAAACAACATTTCTCCGACAAAAACAAGTGTTGGGGCCTAAATAAGGCATTTTTTTCAACATTTAAGACAACAATAAAGGGGGGGGGGGGGGGTGAAAAAGGTGTGTATATCGGGTAAAGGGGTTTAGAGATAGAATAATCCAATTAGTATACATGTAATTTGGTGTGAAATATAAATCAAATATATGAAATTAAAGTTAAGTGAAACATCTATATCCATGCCACCATTGTTCATAATTTGTTATATAGGTGTAAGATCTTATGAAAATTAAAGTCAATTAACAAGTTACACAATCCATCAACTTAAATAATGTGTTTTTTATGAAATTTGGAGGTGAAAATCAAAATAAGCATACTTCAGCAATAAATAATAAAGGATACAAAAAAAGTTCTACTGGTTATATAGTCAAGTCACGATGGTTGTAAGTTTATATCACCTAAACCATTATTCAAAGATTATATGGCAAACAGCTATTATTATAAAGCCATATAACCTGTCAGTAAAATTATTTTAACAAACACATATTGCCATCAAACTGCTTGCATTGATTAAAATGAAAAATAATTTACAAAGTCAATGTTTTATAATTACCTGTCTTCGAATGTAATTAATTAGCTTAACTTGCTGGTAGTAGTTCAGGTTTAATCGAAGTTTCAGTTCCTGCAGATCAAAGTCATGTAGCTCTTGCATATGTAGGCTGAGCTTATCAGCATTACTGGATGAGAATTCACAATATAGACAAATAGCCTGTCCACTTGACTCTTCCTCCCATCCCGACCATTCACTGTAATATACCAAATTAATTATATGTTAAGTTTATGGAATGAACAAGTTAATTCATATATACATTAAAAATTCTAGGAAATATATGAATAAATGGTTATATATAATGGTTCATTTATGAATTCAATGAAGTATACCAGTTTACCAGTTTATTTATGTATTAACTTATAATGTTTGTAAAAATTAACTTTTCACTTGCAACAGTTTTTTATTTCAAGGAAACATTTTTTTTTCCTTTCCTGACATGCATTTTGAGAGTTTGCAACCCCAGGACATATATAGAGGATACTGAATGAGTGTGCAATGCTCAAGTTATTGAATGAGTTGAGTAAAATCATACTAAGTGAGCCTCTGGTGAGCATAATATAATTTTATTTAACAAGTTAAAAAAAAATAGTATTCAATCTACACAAATATAGTTTTATATTTATCACATACCTAAAATAAGAACTATTGATAGTGAAAAAGAATCACTTTTTAATGGGAGAACATATACCAGTAGTTTTACGCTTAATTTAAAGCATCCTAATGCTAAGTTTGTAAAATGCATATGATGCTGCGTTAAAATATATTCATGGCCATGCAATACTGTTCTTACAGAGTCAAAAAAGCAGCATGGGTATGTAATAATTCATTTTATAAAATAACCAATTTTTCTCCATCATAGTATATAAAACTTGAACCCTTTTAAATTGAAATAAGATATCTAAGGACAAACACTAGATGAAATCACTTCAACAATATATCAATTAAAATTTTTCTTAATATTTTTGATAAAAAATTACTGAAATATATTATATAAAAGATTCAGTGGCAGTATTTACTCAATGAATTTAAAATGCAGCAATGCTTCTTTTACAATGCAAAAAAAAAAAAAACCATGTTGACAAGCATGTGAAAAAAAGAGGATATTTTTCATTCATGATTTAGAATTTTGAAAGTTTTTGCTACCACTCCTTGATTTCCTTCACCAGACATGACTCAACTGTTTCAACTTTATCTTTCACATGAACTAAAGTGCTATTAAACATGCTTGATGTACAAATATAAACTTGATAAGACAGATAGTGATATCAACAATCACACTATTTTAATTTGAATATAAAAATGCCAAATAGGTGCTGGAAAAAAAAAATAAATAAAAATAACCTGACAAATGTCTCTTTAACATAAAATTGAGCAATGTTAGCAAAAAAAAAAAAATTGCAACAAGCGATTTTAACAATATATGAATGAAAGTGACAACTACCCCATTATAAGTTTTAAAAAAAATTATCGAATAAATTTGAGATAAGAAAACTGTTAACATGGAAATGAACATGAAATTTTAGCTGTTTCAAAACATTTTACTCACTTAGGTTTCAGGGAGGACAATATTATCTAGCAATAAATCTTTTTATATAGCACCATCTAAAAATCATGCCACGATTACAAAATCATTTGATAATCTCTTACAGATGGGACGATAAATAATATTTATGAATGAACCATGATAATAAAAGACAATTTAACGTGTGATTCAAAAAGATTATTCTTTTCGTGTAAGGCCCACATAAACAAATTTCATTGATAAAAAATTTCACTTTTTTACATTTTACATGCCTCTGTGTGTATGGCATAACCTATTTTAAGCCAATTATTACCTTATTAATATTCAGTGAAACAAGCTTGGTATTCAGTTAATACCAATCAAAACTTGGAATACAGGATGTAAAAGGTGAAGGTCAATTTGATAATTTCTAGTTTATAGCCGCTGTATTCTTATCTATGCTAATTTATAAAGATGTATCGTTAAGCATTTCGAGATAAGCATGAAAACGACCCTGGAAAATTGTCTAAAAAAATTCACAAGAACCAGAATAGCAAAATGACACAACAGTTTTACTTTCATCTAGCATCTGGTTTTTTGTGTGTTTTTTTTCTCAAGGGAATGGTTTAATACTGCAATGTAATTTAATAGAATCTCCTGAATTTTATATCAATACAAAACATTTGTATGAAACTTTAAGTTGAACTGAATTTGAACAAATACCCTCTAGTGCATTATTTTAGGTACAAGCGTACACCCTTCTGTAAACTAGACCCAAGACCCCACAAATGGCTGGTTTCAAACCTACTGCAGTATTAGGGCCAATAGATTCAAAGTAATTGCTCCTCCACCCTTGACCCTTAACTGAATCTGTGGATCTAGGACCTATTGGCTCTTATAAGATTTGGGATGTTACACATGAACTAAATACTTAAAAGCAAAATCTGAAATATAACCATAAAAATAGTATAGCACGGCCGTGCATTTATTTTGATGTGATGTCACTTGCATTATACAAACATAGCCTAATGCCCGCTAAAGCGTAACAATATTAATGGGTTAGTGAATAAATGAGCCACGTCATGACAAAACCAACATAATGAGTCTGATCAGGATCCATGCTGTTCGCTATCGGTTTCTCTACTTGTTATAGAGTTTGTAAGCGAACAGCATGGATCCTGATCAGACTGCGCGGATGCGCAGGCTGGTCTGGATCCATGCTGGTTGCAAACCCATTATGTTGGTTTTGTCATGATGCGGCTCAAATGATTTACATTGAAAAATGGATCAGTTTTTTTTCTTGGTTTATGATAAATAGAATATTAAATTCGTCTAGATTCATTATTTAATTTATTGAACTTGTTGAATAAATTAATATTATACATGCCAGAGGTGCACATAATATAATTTTATTCACAACTCGTTCAGTAAATTCAGCATCAAAGCCAACCTCATTTAATATGTTCTATTTATCACTCACTATATAATCAAAACTTTTGAAAACTTAAATTTTTCACCAAATATCATAAAATAAAATGATTTTGTTTTCTTGTTTAATAGTGTGAACATAGAAAAATACATGTTTCGTGGAAAAGCAAAAAAATGTAACATTTTGTATACTTGTGGTAATAATTCAATAATTGAAGTGATATATAAATCATATTAAATGCAGTAGATATAAACCATATTAAATGAGATCAAACAGATCCTGTTTTCTATATCTTATTGTTCAAGCATGCTGAATATACATCTAGATAATATCTGGCTGTTACATAGTCATAAAGATTTTACTTCATGTTCTTCTAAACAGGTGCCCATTGTCACGAAAGATTAAAATCATAATTTATAGGAATTTTCAAAATCTTAATGATTACATTTTTTTAAAAAATGGAAGAAAATGGAGAAAAATGTAAATTCACTTTTTCTAATAGCTTTCATTCATTGATGAACATACACAGCTTTTAAGCAATAGTGAATTGTAAATCTATGTACAGGGAGGTAACTTACTCTTCAGATTCTGTTTCATCAGTATCAGCTGCAGTTATGTCCCTTTCTCTCTGAATCTTCTCCCAATTTTTACCAAGTTCCTTAAATATAATAGTTACTAATTACTTATTTTGAAATCTTATTTATGTTATACATTCATAATTTATACCAAACTTTCTCAAATTCTCATTATGTTATGTTTTCATAGTGATGTACTTGACATTTCTTCGAGCTATAATGGTAAAACAAGAGGGCCATGATGGCCCTGAAGTCGCTCACCTGTATATAGGCCCCCGGAGCGGGGCCAGTTTAAACCCCAGGACTTTTATTTGAACAAACTTGGTAGACACCCATAAGAAGATGTTTCATGCTAAACATCTAAGGTCTAGCTGGTCAAGTTTTTTCTTTACACACATAGTTAAAAACAATGACACACCTGGGGCAGGGCCAGTTTTGACCCAAGGGCTTTTATTTGAACAATCTTTGTAGACACTTACTAGAAAATGTTTCATGCTTAATATCTAAACTCTAGCTATTCGGGTTTTTTCAAAGAAGATTTTTTAAGTTTTTGTTATACACATAAAAGGAAAATGAATGACCCCCGGGGCGGGGCCAATTTTGACCCCAGGGCTTTTATTACAACAAACTTGGTAGACACTCACTAGAAGATGTTTCATGCTTAGTATCTAAACTCTAGCTATTTGGTTTTTTTCAAAGAAGATTTTTTAAGTTTTTGCTATACACATATAAGGAAAATCAATGATCCCCGGGGCGGGGCCAATTTTGACCCCAGGGCTTTTATTTGAACAAACTTTGTAGACACTCACTAGAAGATGTTTCGTGCTTAATATCTAAACTCTAGCTATTTGAGTTTTTTCAATGAAGATTTTTTAAGTTTTTGTTATACATACATGTATAAAAGGAAAATGAATGACCCCCCGGGGCGGGGCCAATTTTAACCCCAGGGCTTTTATTACAACAAACTTGGTAGACACTCACTAGAAGATGTTTCATGCTTAGTATCTAAACTCTAGCTATTTGGTTTTTTTCAAAGAAGATTTTTTAAGTTTTTGCTATACACATATAAGGAAAATCAATGATCCCCGGGGCGGGGCCAATTTTGACCCCAGGGCTCTTATTTGAACAAACTTGGTAGACATCCATTAGAACATGTTTCATGCTAAATATCTTAGCTCTAGCTCTTTGGGTTCTTTAAAAGAAGATTTTTTAAGTTTTTACTTTATGCATATAGGGAAAATCAATGACCCCCTGGGACGGGGCCAATTTTGACCCTTATTTTGGCTCTTATTTGAACAAACTTGGTAGACATCCATTCGAACATGTTTCATGCTAAATATCTTAGCTCTAGCTCTTTGGGTTCTTTAAAAGAAGATTTTTTAAGTTTTTACTATATGCATATAGGGAAAATCAATGACCCCCTGGGGCGGGGCCAATTTTGACCCCAGGGCTTTTATTTGAACAAACTTGGTAGACACCCATTAGGGGATGTTTCATGCTAAATATCTTAGCTCTAGGTCTTTCGGTTCTTTAAAAGAAGATTTTTTTAAGTTTTTACTATATGCATATAGGGAAAATCAATGACCCCCTGGGGCGGGGCCAATTTTGACCCCAGGGCTTTTATTTGAACACACTTGGTAGACACTCACTAGAAGATGTTTCATGCCAAATATCTTAGCTCTAGCTCTTAGGGTTTTTTAGAAGAAAATATTTTTTTCTTTTGGTTGCCATGGCAACCAGAGTTCTGCATGGAATTAAATTCTTTGAACAATTTTCAAAGGTGACCAACAAAGGAACATTCCTGTGAAGTTTGGATGAAATTGGCTCAGTGGTTTATGAGGAGATGTCATTTAAAGTAAAAGTTTACGGACGACGGACGGGCGCCGGACGAAAAGTGATCACAAAAGCTCACCCTGTCACTTTGTGACAGGTGAGCTAAAAATCATATAAAGATTTTCTTCTTTTGTGTTTTGCTTGTCAGTCATATTCTAAAATTGGTAAGGCAAACATAGAATTTCCATTTTTTACTATCAGAACAGACCTTAAGGAGCCCATCTGTGCACTGTTGAACAATCAACCTTACATAAGCTATAGTCCTCAAACAAAAAAAGTCTGCATGAAATTTTAACACACTGCTTTGAGGGGTGAGTAATTCAAAGTCTGTCATTTAAACCATTAGTTTTTCTTGTGTCCTTGATTAACAACAAGAAGATTTTATTAAGCATTACATACCTGTAAGTCATATATAGCCAATACTTTAACAAAACATATATTTGGAAAATACTTGGAATTTTGTCTTAAACTTCAGGATCAATAGCTATAGAAAATAACTGTAAAATTAATAAATATAAATTCTCAACAAAACTTACCAGATAATTAATTACGTAATATTTATCATAGATATGGTTTTTACTGTTGATCTTTCTATGCTGTTTTTTCCTCATATGTTCTTTAAGTACAGTTTTATCCCTGAATGTCTTCTCACAGTATAAACATTGTAAACTGAAAAATAATATAACACTGGTCATCATCCCTTATCGTCGCGAAATAACCTTAATACCTCCCCCCCACACACACAACACACCACTGATACATATAACGCTAATGTTTTTCACTTACCATTGGACCGTACACAAAATATACCCTATAACAGACTATGTTAATCTTTGACCTCAAGTGTGACCTTGACCTTGGAGGTAGGTGACTAATTGTTGCGCATGACACATCGTCTCATTTTTGTGAACAATTGTGGCAAGAATTTACAAAATCCCTTCAAAGATAAGAAAGTTATAGACCGGACACTACATGTGGACACTATTTTTTTCTAAAACACGTTTATTTTTACATCACTGAAAGTATTATTTCAAGATTAATGCTCCGTTTGATGCCCTTCTAGACCAGTAACTTGTGTGCAAAATTTCAGATCGTTAATTCACTCTTCTTTTTCCAGAATATTAGTCTTGTTGTGCAAAATGGCTCAAATTAAAATGTATTCTAACATTTTTCACTCAAATCAGGTTAATAATAGCACAATAATATGATTTCCAATCTAATCTGAATATATTTCTTTAATGTATTTTGCATACCTTTCTATTTTAAGTGCCCTCAGCTGATCTATGTAGGAAATTCAAATTTTATGTTTTTAAGCTTTAGTACCTCAGTGGAGTTCCTTTAACCTTGCAAACATCAGGATCAGAAAAATTTATTTAAAATGTATAGAGTTATGGGTCTTGGACTGTGAACACAATTATGACCACAATTACTTAATTGCAGTACCAATGGAATATCTTCATTTGTTTGTTGTTGTGGATATTCATCCTGCATGCAAAATCCTAACTAGAAATTTTCTACGTTTACAAAGGGTTTAAGTAGAAATTTAGTCAAAATATATGTTAGAGTTATGGACCTTGGATAGTTAATTATGAATGAAGCACCAACCTTTAAAACAAAGTGTTATGCTGACACTGATGCTAAAAAAATGCTTCAAATGAGAAAATAATAATAAAAATATCTTTACCTGTTCAGTTTTTCCTCCAGTAAATCTAAAAATTCATTTGTAAACACTGAAATTAAAATGAAAAGTACAATATTAAGAAATCATATGGAGTGCTGAATAAAGAAGTATACAGAGTACTAAAATATAGAGTACTTAAATTAACAAAGCATATAGAGTACCAAAATTACATATTTGTATAAAGTACATTTACATAATCAAATAAAAACATTATATTTGATTTTTGCCATGCTTATGCTACCAAATTACTGGACGAAAACAAAGACAGAAAATTTTATAAACCTAGGTGGAATAAGTCAATGACTTAAACTCAAAACCAACTTTTTTAACTCTGACATTGATAAAAACATTTTGTTTCATTGTATAATCATAACTTTAAGCATCCTAGCACAAGTCAAGTAGATGTGCAGACTGGACTAGTTCTGTACTGGTGGTAAATGCTAATTAGTCAATTTGGTTCCAGCAGGGAAAAGTATAAAACCCTATTAAAAAAAAAACAAAAAAAACCAAACAAACAAACAAATAAAGGACATCAATGGAAAGACGTAATTTATTCTGTTATGTTTAATGAGAATGAAAAGTACAGCATACCTAGATTATCTGCTTGTCCAACATTGAAACTGTGATCTACAGCCATGTGGTCAAACATCAATGACCTGTAAATAATAATTTCATAATTTAACATTGTAAAACATTAATATTTTTTGATATTATCAGAGATACAAAGTTCCATATTTAAGCCCTAACTTGTCAAGAATTATAATTCAATGGTAGGATACTATGTCATTGTGCACCTGCAAAATGCTCCCAATTGGACTGGGTTTTATTTTTTGTTATTTTGTCGACTCGAAGGTAAAATATGTTTTATTCTAAGAAATCGTTAGAATATCAAAAAATAATGTAGCGCACTAAAGATTGGCTTTAGTACTTGATACATTTTAAAAAACATTTCAAGTTTTACTGGCTAGTTTAGTCCTGAAAATGGGATAAAGTTTTTTTTCCTAAATGCTCCCACTCACACTCCCAAACAAAATTCACCCAATTTTGAGGCTTTAACTTGACAGTAAAACTTTAAATGTTAATGAAAATTATATCAAGTACTACACTAACAAAGTTGATACAAATTATGATATAAAAATAGTTAAAAAAAATTGTTTAATCAAATAAATCATACTTATTCCATTGTAAAGGCAGCATTAAGGGTAAAAACTTAACTAAGAAATTCTAACAATACAATAGTAAAATAGTGCTCAATACAATAATACAATATAGTATCATTATATCATTATATATATATATATATATATATATATATATATATATATATATATATATATATATATATATATATATATATATATATATATATATATATATTTATATATATATATATATATATATATATACACAAAAAATGAAAACAAGTGCCGGAAAAAAGTCACATATAAATAAAAAAAAAAACACAGTCCATGAGTTAACTTATTTAATTATTTGCCAAATATATATAGGGCTATCACTGTTTACCGGTTACCAACAAAGTGCTCCCTACAGAAGAGACATCCTCTACTGAACGACTGATCTTCCCTCTCTGTTTGTTGTGTCTCTAGCACATACTCCTATAATTGATCAATCACCAAATGAAGGTCAATTAACTGTGATTAAAACCAATTAAACTTGACTCTTAGAAATTCTTTGGATCAAATTAGTCAACAAAGTTTGTACTAAAATAACACAAATTTAATAATCCTTACTGTGAGATTTTAAATTTAACTTTAAGTTTATATAAATTTATTTTAGTTCCATTGTGTTGGAAGCTTAAGCTTATTAAAACACTCTTGAATCCGTTCCTGGAACCAACCAGTACTAAGCAATGAATGTAAAGTTTCTTACTCATAGAAACAACCGCTAGCCCCTGACAGGGTTTGAACACATGAGGTCAACAATCCTTTGATTACTACTCTGACAAGTTAACCACTTGGCCACGGTGCCACTAGAAATTTAACATTAAGCCTAAAGTGTTGAAAACAGATTCTACCAATGCAGACCAAGATCAGGCACCATTGTCCTTTCATGATTGTTCTCTATTCAGACAAACCTTATTTAAAATTTTCCCTAAAACTGAAAGATGGACAAGTTCATTTAAGATAAGTGTAGTATGGGTTACAGGACTAAAATGATTTTTTTTTATATTTATGAGAAAAGTTTAAGCATTAACATGTCACAATTACTCAAAAAAAAAAGAAGCCAAAAAAAATCAAAAAAAATAAAAATCACCAGTTTTCTTTTCTGTAAGAGTTCTCGTAACTGTTTGTCCTCTGGTAAGACATCACTCAACATGTAAAATCCCTCTCCTGTAACAAAGATTTATAATGAGTGAACCTATTTATAGAATGTCCACAATCACCACATCTAATAAGGTTTGGAGATTAAAACATGTATCCTTTGAGGTTGTACCAAAAGTGTCAAGGTAAAACTCTTCTGCTCATATTTGAAAATAGATCTGAGGTTCATAAGCATTTTTAAATTTATGCATTGTTCAATGACAAAACAGAAATTAATTTTGGAGAGCGAAAATGTTATTTAATTGTATCATGTAAATTATAATTTTTCACAATGTTATTTACAAATATTTGATGTTTAATTTGGTGCATTTTCAAAATGGCGCCGTATGTCGGCAAATATTCTGAACAAGCAATTTACAAATATATTTTTTCTTCAGCAGATCATGGCTTTAAAAACATTACTTTCTGAAATATTTATATTTTTTCAGAAGTTTAAAGATTTTTAAAGACCATCATGTTGTTAGAATTTTCATTTTTGCTCTTGTATTTAATTTTTGCCCTTTTCTTGAAAACTTACATAATTTGTATATAGCAAACTATACAGAGTTATACTGAGACATGTTTAATTGTAGTGAAAAGGGTTTACATAGTGTGTTTCTAGACCATTCTATCTGAAAGACCCTGATTACACCCAAGGCAGAGCTGAGGATGTTATTTCAGTTAAAAGGGTTACTAATATGCACCCGCCATGGGTGTTCTTTCAGTTCAAGGGTTGCAAACATGCACTGTTACCCTGAGAGACATGTGTTATTTTTCTATTACACCAAAACAACATTTTAATGTAATTTTTCACCGCTATGCATTATTAATCGAAGAGCCATAGCCAGGAGAGAGAACTAGACCATAAAGTTTTCTTAAGTCTATATAGGTTATCTCGCCCCTAAGTAATATTACAAAAAATTATCGACTGGGTGATATTCATTTCCAGGATGATAGATTGAAATAACACTATGTGTGATGTCACACTAGGCTAAGAAGTAAAGAACTTTAAAGACATTTTCTAAAAGCGAATTTCAACAAAAGCAGAGATGTAGATAACTGTTTTCTATGTCTATGACTAATGTAGCTAAAGCTTAAATCCAAAATGCCAACCTCAAAATCTTGCATCAATCTGTACTGCCTTACAAGGCTCTATACTGTTGGTAGCTTTATTTCTGCATTTTAAAATTGAAACCCACTGAACTTGGAATGGACTGTTCCATTTTAAAGCAGGACAATCTATAATACACAAATTCAGCAGGTGGCCCCTGTTATGCTTTTAAATTTTTTAAGACTACTGGTGATCATAAAATAACTTTACCTTCTTTTGTTGTTGTAGTTTGTATTTCTGAGCAAAACTCTTTCAGTGGATCATGCTTGAATCTTTCTTTCCAATATAAACAGTAACTGAAAGAATCAAACATCAGAATCTGATTTTCTTTATTTCAAAGAAACAAGTCAACAATGACAGAAAGTTTCATAATGGAAAAACAAATATTATGATCAAATAATACAAATATGGCAATATCTAAAGTAATCTTTGAAAACAAATTTCATAGCCTATATCATGAGTTAAAGCTGTAGTTATGTATATAACAATTAAGTCCTTAAATAAATAAACAGCTGGAACCAAATTTGATTGTGACTGTCTGTGCAATCTGAGCCAACAGTATAGAGCCTGGTCAGACTGCACGGATGTGCAGGCTGATCCGTGCAGTCTGACCAGGCTCTATACTGTTGGCTGACAAACTTTAAATATTCAAATTGATATCCCTAAAACTGATAATAGACAGTCCCAAAAATGAAAGCGGGACAAGTCCATTTAAAATATTCAGCATGTTATGCGTGAATTCTGATATTGAAATTCCTTTAACATAGGATGGACTGTTCCAAATATACAGTCGGACTAATCCATTTAACAAATTAAGTAAGAAACTGGTTAGATAAACAATATACCATTTAATATATTCAACATAACCCAAATCTGAGGAATGGATTAATAAATCAATGATAATCAACTTAACAATTAATTTGATTATTTTCTACAAGCAGTACCATACCTTTTAAAATTGGCTATCAAATTCACGTCGGCAATCACAAACTTATGTGTTTCTAATAAATGCTTTAGATAAGCATCAAGAGTTTCAGAAATATCAAGTTTTTCAGGACATAGCACACATTGTAGAGAACTTCTAGGAGACTCACGTCCGCTGGCTGCTGTGCCCAACCAAGAGCCTTGGAGCAGTAATGGCTCTAACACGGGTTTTTCTGTATTGATGAACAGTGTATCATCTGCAAGAAAAAGGTATCATTGAAAATGATAAATGCTTGTAAGAGTGTAAGGGGTAATGTGACTTAATAATAATGGGACTTAAAAACACGTAAATTAGACTAGTGTGTTAAATTCTAATAATTTTTGTTAAAAGATCTGTATATCTACAGTACGCTCACCGCTGATTTTGCCTTTTCCGCGATACCACCGCGGAATTTTTTTCTACCACGGACAAACGCCATGGAGGTCTGCGATAAAAACAATTATTTCTCCCGCTATCCACGGTGTCTAGTTGTTTCCACCGCGGACCAAAAAACGACCATTGCAGTCACATTATCGTTAAAATCAGTCATCCATGTTTCGCGGGGTAACGCGGGGGTCAGAACAAGTAAATCTAAGAAAAGAAAATAATAAACAAACAAAAAAACTTACATAAGTCTACGACCGTGGATATGCTTTTATTTTAACATGAAGAATAAGAAATTTATACGCAGTTCTTGCATTTTTAAAATAATTTTAATTGTTTATTTTCTCATCGCCAGAATCCACGGTACACTATCCGTAAATACTACTTTTTAATACCGATACCGGTATACGGCCTGGGTTACTGAGGATGCCTTTTCTTTGATATAAAAGATATTTCTTTGGTTAAGGATCACATTATACAGTTTTGAATTTTAACAGTACATTTCTTACTACATCCCCATAATTATTTCATGTCTTGCAACAAAAATAACAGCACCCCAAATTTTTACAATCCTCGATGAAATATTAATAGAGTCCTTCTGTCTATTCACATGTAAATAAATGCATTATTACGTTAACTTAAATAATCAGGGTCTAGACACAGAAAAAATACAGGTTGCAATAACTTTTGACTAGCAGTACGGGCCCGGACGCAAGCTGTTGCAACTTCTGAAATTGACGTCCAAAAACATTCTGAAAGGGAAAATAAAGGCAAAAAAATTATTTAATTAGACTCTTAACTGTACAATTATTTCATAAAGTTTTAACAAGTTCCATAAAATACTTATAAATTCAATCGTTTTCATGATGAATACCACTGCTGTCCACGGTGATTGACCACCGCGTTCCCCAGCAATTAACAACTGTGTTCCGCGGGGGAAACGCTTACAGCTGTAGATTTATGTCCGCGGTGGTGAAAAATTTGTCCGCAGGGTCACACGGACAATATTTGAGCAAATTTTTGTCCGCGATGAGTCTCATCCGCGGGGACACGCGGGTTTTGCAAAATCCGCGCTAAGCGTACTGTATCTAAAAATTATATTAAGGTACATGTATGACCCACCTAATGCATTAGCTTCACTTTGAAGTGCATTCAAATAGGCTAGAACTACTGTCAACTTCATTGAAACTGAGGGGCTCGGGTTCAAACCCCAGAGGAGGCAATTTTTTTTTCTTTCTTTGAATATTATTTATGTGACTCTTGGATCACTCTTGGAAAGAAAAAAGTGTTTCATTTTAATTATAGAATTATTATTGATATTTATTGACTAAATTATGCCAAATTTATTATAAAATATGGTACCTGATATTTTCTAAGTCCAATAAAATAAAATCTAGACTGTTAAAGTACATTATATTTAACAAGATCCACCAATATACTTTAAAGAAAATTTAGGCAAACTTTGAAAACAGCCCATCATATTGGTGAATTTTAAGGATATTTTGAAAAAGGCCCTCCAAGTAGGAAAATGATTTAATTGAAAATTATTATCTTCACATCATATGCCATATATATTGATTAGCGGTTTACTTCTCGCTATCAGATACAAACAGCGAGTGTACCTGTCAGTGATTGGCTAAAGTTAAACCACTTTAATACGGATAATTCGTCACGCCTACTGGCTACTGTACCTGAAGACGGGGCTAAATACTTTGTTGATGCACAGTGTTTGACAAACAGTTTAGTTTCCATGCATCCATCAGAAATTATCACTGGTCAAAAATGACATGCAAGCTGATTTTATGATGTGTCAATCAAGTGCATTCAGAATTTCCACGGGTGAAGACCCAAGGTCTAGATCAAACGAACACCCTGTTAGGGTGTTCGTAAGACTCTGAAACACGAGGATCAATGATCCGCTACACAAAATTTTTAAGGATCAAACCCAAATATTCAATGGTCAGCTTATTTTAAGTATCACCGATCTAAATTCATTCCTACAGCTTATTTAGCAAACACATGTATAAAATATATTTCAGAAGGAAAAGCTTGCAATTGTTTTTTTGTTGTTGTTGTTCTTTAACAAATTAAGACATATTCGTTGCAGTTAGACCTTTGAGGCACACATACATGTGAACTTTTTCTGGTGCCAAGTAGGGAGATTTGACCCAAAAAGTAGGTAGATTGAGTCTGTTGGGAGGGAGATTTTTGGAAACCGGACTTTTGCGTACAGGAAGGTCTTAACACACAATAATTAAAAGCATTAACTACAAGTTCTTTAAAAACATTTTATTTTGCATGATAACTAATTAACAACTCAATTTTATCATTAAAAAACTTTCTTTATAAAACATACATGTTTTGTCCACTGCACTTGTGTTTTGATGTTTATGTAATTTACTCAACTTTCACTTACACACTTTACACAATTAGAACTGTCTTTATATGTCATACATGTTTTTTGACTTCCCTGTACACAAGTGTTGGCTAAATTCACAGCCCATATCAGACACATCAGGTTGCTTCTCAGACAGAGTTGTGACGGCCAACCATGACACTAGCGTTGTCAGACCCATACCCAATGCATTGCTTCCATGGTATATTCTGATCCTAGTCTCAATTTTTCGACGGCAAGACAGACCGATTTTATAATCTGATATTTCATAGATGTCTGTCTTTAAGGGCGACCATCGTATATATAAAAAAAAGCCCTAAAGTGCACAATTTGTTGGGCTAATTCTGATCCCTGAAACAGAAAAAAATATCAATTATCATACCTAATATATTATTCATCATTTCATAATTTAAAACAGTTTAAATTGATCCTTCCAATTAGATGTAAATCATAGCCTTACAGAATATTACATTTTGTAGACACCTGTCGTGGATGGTGTTAATCCCCATGACAATTAACAATTTTCATTCAAAATTACATAATTGGCATTAATTGACAGTAACAGTATTTGTTTAACAATAAACGGTACTTACCAGATTTTAGTCTCCCTCGCATGTGCCTAATTACAGTTATCAGCAATTATAAACCCCGAAGTCAAGCTGTGAAAAACTGACAATATACAAACAAATTTGCCGATACCAAGGTCAAGGTAATTAGACTGTGTTACATTTTTAGTGAAATAGACAGACTGTGGATGGGTAAAACGAATCGATATCGGTAAACCAGTCAATAAATGTTTACACTGATCATGATTACCGAAACGCTTGTGTTGTAAAATTTTTATTGCTTTTGAAATGAAATATCGGTAGTTTGTAAACCCCGAGCAGTAGGGGGGTCTTAGTTGGCCAAAATCGGTAGTCTACCGCCCAAATCGGTAGGGTTCACATGTATGGGCACAGGCACGAGTATCGGACCTAAGAAGAAAAAATATTACCAGATTGATTAAAAAATATGTGTTCATCTTAAAAGTGTCAAAAAAAACACACAAAAAATGTAAATAATGACACCCTTTAAAAATATACTATAAGTTAAGAGAAGGCCGGAAACTCCAGATTCGAGCCTACAAGCAAGGTATTCATTTCCCAGGCCGTTGTGAAAACAATTGGCCTCACAATTAAAAAAAACTTTTATCACTATTTCACGTTTGTATTAAGCTTCCAAATGAGACTGATCCCAAGTCTCTAGCCCTTCCCGTTCATGAAATATCTATCAGGAAACGAGCGAATTCGTGCTAAAAATCCTTGGTAGACAGAATTGCGGCACAACGATTCGGTACGTACAGTAAACATAGACTAATAACATGTATGTCAGCGGAGTACGGGTCAAAATCACTTGATAGACATTGCATGAACGGGAAGGGCTAGAGACACTTTTAAGATGAACACAGTTTTTTTTATCAATCTGGTCATATTTTTTCTTCCCAGGTCCGATACTCGTGCCTGTGCTTTGAGGCTGAGCTTTGTGCCGTTTGTTAAGTTTCTTGAATTTTAGAATTGATAAGCATAAATTTGCTAACTCCAGGTGATCTAGATTTTTGTTTTGATGTCAATGCTTTTCATTCATGGCTAATTAATTTTTTAAATTAAAGCTTTCCGCTGTAGAGCAAATCTATTTCCGAGTGCTCAATATCAATGGGTATCCGCCTACTCTTCCGTACGAGTATAGTACAACTTTGTTGTCAATCAATTCTATCTGTTTCCGTGTACTATCAGTTTCAATCAAATATCCATTATATGTAAATTATGAGATACTGTCTTATTTCACAAATATGCACTGAATTCACGTAGAATAGATCACATATATTTAAGCAAAATATAAATGTTTACCACTTCTCACGGAGGCTGCCATTTTATCTTAAATATTTACGACTCAAATTATTGGCATCATCATCATCATCATCATCAAGAAAAAGGTGCTAGTCGCTCTGATTCGAGGTAAATACTTTTAAATCTTGTTATCTTTGTAATGTATGGCATCTCCTTAGTATTGTTCTTTCTGTTTTTTGTAAAGCGGATACATGCTTTAGTTTATACATACATTCTTTAATCTATACCGTTCCATAAATATGTTGATTGCTTGTAGAAACTCTTATGATAAAGACTAAGAATTGGGTAGTTCATGATTTCTTACGAATTTTCTGTCTAATGTTGGCTAAGAAAAGATTAAGTGGCTTAATAGTACATCCGATTGACTCTCTTATGTCGGCTTAGAAATGGTTATCTGGTTTACATCTTCTATGATTTTTACTCAGAAAGGGTAAGGTAATTTACATTTGATTGCCTCTCTTATGTTGGCTAGGAAATGATCAACTGGTTAACATCTGATTACCTCTGTATGATGTTGACTAAGAAATGATTAGCCGTTTAATATCTGATTACCTCTGTATGATGTTGGCTAAGAAATGATAAGCTGGTTTACATCTGATTACCTCTGTATGATGTTGGCTTAGAGAAATTATTAGCTGGTTTATATCTGATTACCTCTGTATGATGCTGGCTAAGAAATTATTAACTGGTTAACATCTGATTACCTCTGTATGATAATGACTAAGAAATGATTAGCTGGTTTACATCTGATTACCTCTGTATGATGCTGGCTAAGAAATTTTTAACTGGTTAACATCTGATTACTTCTGTATGATAATGACTAAGAAATGATTAGCCGGTTAACATCTGATTACCTCTTTATGGTGTTGGCTAAGAAATTATTAAATGGTTAACATCTGATTACCTATGTATGGTGTTGGCTTAGAAATTATTAACTGGTTAACAACTGATTACTTCTGTATGATGTTGACTAAGAAAAGATTAGCCGGTTAATATCTGATTACCTCTGTATGGTGTTGACTAAGAAATGATTAACTGGTTAACCTCTGATTACTTTTGTATGATGTTGACTAAGAAATTATTAACTGGTTAACCTCTGATTACCTCTTTATGATGTTAGCTAAGAAATTATTAACTGAGTTAACATCTGATTACCTCTGTATGGTATTGACTAAGAAATGATTTACTGGTTAACCTCTGATTACTTCTGTATGATGCTGACTAAGAAATGATTAGCCGTTTAACCTCTGATTACCTCTGTATGGTATTGACTAAGAAATGATTAACTGGTTAACATCTGATTACCTCTGTATGATGTTGACTGAGAAATTTTTAACTGGTTAACATCTGATTACCTCTGTATGGTGTTGGCTAAGAAATGATTTACTGGTTAACCTCTGATTACTTCTGTATGATGTTGACTGAGAAATTTTTAACTGGTTAACATCTGATTACCTCTGTATGGTGTTGATTGAGAAATGGTAATAAACTTATATCTGATTCCTTCTTTAATGGCTTTGGCTAATTATGGGTTAAGGTGAATGCATTTAAATTCTTATCTTATGGCATTGGTGAAGACAGGGTTAACTGGTTTATAAAATTTCCTCTATTGCCTCTCTATGTTGATGGCTATAATAGTGTGTGGATGTTTTCATCAGGCTTTTCATCTCCTCTTCTATTGGCCATGAAATAAAGAAGTCTGAATTAAGTGATGTGGTACATTATGAATTAGGTGATGTGGTACATTATAATGCCTTCTTAAACTCTTTTTTACTGTATATGTATGAATTGGTCAGCCCTGGTGGTTTACATGTACTAACATTCTTTTGAAGTTGTCTATGAAATGGTTATGTAGCTGTAGACTGTTGAACATGTTTTTGATTTAGATAGATTTACAGTTATGGGGTTGCCTATGAAATGGTTATTTTATGTTTCATTTAAGATAGTGCTTACTCTTATGGAGTTGGCCAAGATTATTAAAACAATTAAAGATAAACAAATAAAAAGAATAACAAAAGGGCCATGATGGCCCTAGATCGCTCACCTGACCCATCAAACTCATCCAAACAATTACCTAGACAAGCATTCTGACCAAGTCTCATGACAGGTGAGTCAAAAATGTGACCACTACAGTATTAACAAGGATTATCTATATTTGAGCAGTGCGACCTAGTTTTTTACCCAGGTGACACATATTCAAACTTGACCTAGAAATCATCAAAACAAACTTTCAGACCAATTTCCAGGATACTTGGATCAAAACAGTAGCAACTAGAGTGTTAACAAGATTTTTCTATTTTTAGCTCCGGTGACCTAGTTTCACATGCAATTTCAAACTCTTCCAAGCAATTACATAGACAAGCATCCTGACCAAGTTTGATGATAATTGAGTCGAAAATGTGACACTAGAATGTTAACAAGGTTTTTTCCATATTTGGGCAGTGTGACCTAGTTTTTTTCATCCAAGATGACCCATGTTCGATCTTGACTTAGAAATCATCAAAACAAACTCTCAGACCAATTAACAGAATATTTGGATTAGGACAGTAGCCACTAGAGTGTTAAAAAGATTTTTTCTATTTTTAGCTCCTGTGACCTAGTTTTTCATCCGAGATGTCCCATGTTCGATTTATTTCCCAGCAATGACCTAGACAAGTTTCCTGACCAAGTTTAAATGACAATTGAGTCAAAATTGTGACCGCACTAGAGTGTTAACAAGTTTTACTATTTTTAGCTCTGGTGACCTACTTTTTCATCCGAGATGACCCATGTTCGAACTCATCTAAGCTATCACCTAGACAAGCATCTTGATCAAGTTTGATGATGATTGATTACAAAAATGTGACCGTTAGAGTGTTAACAAGGTTTTTCTATTTTTAGCTCCGGTGACCTACTTTTTCATCCGAGATGACCCATGTTCAAACTCATCCAGCTGTCACCTAGACAAACATCTTGACAAAGTTTGATGATGACTGATGCAAAAATGTGACCACTAGAAAGTTAACATTAGGTTTTTCTATTTTTAGCTCCAATGACCTACTTTTTCATCCGAGATGACCCATGTTCAAACTCATCCGAGCTATCACCTAGACAAGCATCTTGACCAAGTTTGATGACGATTGATGCAAAAATGTGACCGCTAGAGTGTTTACAAGGTTTTTCTATTTTTTAGCTCCGGTGACCTACTTTTTGATCCGAGATGACCCATGTTCGAACTCATCCAAGCTATCAACTAGATAAGCATCCTGACCAAGTTTGATGATGATTGAAGCAAAAATGTGACCGCTAGAGTGTTAACAAGGTTTTTTTCTATTTATAGCTCCGGTGACCTAGTTTTTTCATCCGAGATGACCCATAATTCGAACTCATCCGAGCTATTATCTAAACAAGCATCCTGACAAAGTTTGATGATGATTGGGTGCAAAAATGTGACCACTAGAGTGTTCACAAGGTTTTTCTATTTTTAGCTCCTGTGACCTAGTTTTTTCATCAGAGATGACCATGTTCGAATTCATCCAAGCAATTGACTAGACAAGCAATCTGACCAAGTTTGATGAAGATTGGTTCAAAAATGTGACCACTAGAGTGTTCACAAGGTTTTTCTATTTTTTAGCTCGGTGACCTACTTTTTCATCCGAGATGACCCATGTTCAAACTCATCTAAGCTATCACCTAGACAAACATCCTGACCAAGTTTGATGATGATTGGGTCAAAATGTGACCTCTAGAGTGTTCACAAACGGTTTTTCTATTTTTAGCTCTTGTGACCTAGTTTTTTCATCCGAGATGAGCCATGTTCGAACTCACTCATCCGAGCTTTCAACTAGATAAGCATCCTGACCAAGTTTGATGATGATTGAGGCAAAAATGCGACCGCTAGAGTGTTCACAAGCAATTGTGGACGTACGACGGACGGACGGACGACGGACATCCACCGATCCTAAAAGCTCACCCTGAGCAAGCTCAGGTGAGCTAAAAATTAAGAAAATATATCAATAGACTAAAGAACTTCAGAAAATATATTTACTAAATAATTTAAGAAATGTTAAAACATTCACAACTCATAAGTGATAGCTTGCATGTTTTATGAAAATAAATAACGATATAATTACTATTTTTAAACACTATCTTTCCATCCCGTCACAAGTACATATGTATGAAGGAAGGGCTATTTGAGCCTATTTATACATATTTTGACACATTACAAGTTATTCCAGTGGTTTACATTGGATAATATATCAGATCAAATGAACTGTAAATCTGGTAAATCAGGGTATGTAAGCAGAGTGAAAATTTTCAATATTTGCACTTTATAACTTACATTTTACAGGAAAGTTAAGTTAACCTTTTACCCCATGAGCATATTGTGAAAAATGGCCGTTTTCATTGAAAAGCCTCTATACTGATGAAACTTGGCATAAATGTTAATGTAGTACAACATAGCCTCTGTAACAGCATGCTCAATCGTAAATTTCCTGTTACCATGGCAATGGGGGGACGTCTCAAAATTGCCAAAAATCACTATTTTGCATTGTTTTTTTCCATCAAAACTGATTTCAAAGTGCCACAACTTCTCAATGAATTGAGATAAAGTAAATTAAAGGCTTTTCAGCGTCGGTTACTAGTTACCCTAAGATCGACCTGAGGCCATTTTTAGCCTGTCACATGTCCAAAATTTTCTTGGCGATGAGGGGGACCCCGCCCCCCTTCAAACCCCCCAAACAGAAGTAACATTTGGATGGGGGACGGCGACGAAAAAGTGGTCACTTTTATTAACAACATTTCTCAAACGAAAAACAGTGTTTGGGGCCTAAATAGGGCATTTTTTCACTGTTTGAGGCCTCAAAAAGGGGGGGGGGGGGGCAAAAAGCCGTCGAAACATTCTTATATGAGGGAAAAGGTTAAAGGAAAGTATGATATTATCCAACCATGAATACAAATCTATGAAGATATACATTTTGTACTACATCACCTCTTACAAGGAAAACAAGCAATTATTATAGTATTGCAAGCAATCCATAAGTCCCCTACCGGTTAGAACCCCAGCAACATTCTGAAGGGCCACTGGCCATTCATTTATGTTTCTATTTTAAGTAAATTTGTTGAAAAAGTTCTTTAAAAGTGATCACAGGAAACAGTTTTTATGTACAGACAGACAGACGGACAGACTGAAGGACACTCTAAAGTTATTTTTTAAACATCCCCGTTATCAAAATATAACATTTTTAAAAGCAAAATTTTTAAAAAGGAGATAACTCCTGAAATAAAGATGCAAGATGTCATACATGATGTGAGTGTAACAAAGAACAATTAGTAATGAAGGTATGAATAATGAATGTTTATTTTGAATTTGAAGTAAATGAAAGTTAAAAGAACGAATAGGAAAAATTAAAAGTTTAAGGAGGAGATTATTCTGGAAATATGGATGCTAGATTTATAAACCTTGTCATAATTGTTATTATGATGTGGGAGTTTGAAGAAAATCCTATCATGATTGAAGAAGTTGGAGTAAAAATTACCAATTTCTCAAAAAAAAGTCTAAGTTCAAAAGGGGCATAATTCTGGAAATAGTCTTGCTAGAGTATTGAACTTTCTCAAAAATGTTGAGTGATAATAAGAAACATTTATATGAAGTTTGAAGTAGATACATGCAGAAAAAAAGAAGTTTTTAAAAAAAACAATATTTTTTTCATGAAAATTTTAAGTTCAAGGGAGGTAATTCGGATAAATTTTGTCCTAGAGTTATGATGTGGTTGATGACTAGCAACTTATAGTTTGAATGAAGAAAATACCATAAGAAATAAAGAACTTATAGTGAAGAAACTTAAAAACTAGAATCAGAAATCTTGCAATTCAGTCTATTTGTTGCCATAGCAACCAGAATTTTCAACATAGGAAGATAAGAAAAGGATGTTCATAATTTCCATACTGCCATCTACCTATATGTCAAGTTTCATAAAAATATTTTCAATACTTTTTGCGTTATCACTAGATCCAGGTTATGTGTAAAATTTGCCATATTTTCAGTCTATTTGTTGCCATAGCAACCACAATTTTCAGCATAGGAAAAAAAGAAAAAGACGTGCATAATCTCCATAATGCCATCTATCCATATATCAAGTTTCATGAAAATATTTTCAGTACTTTTTGCGTTATCGAGGGATCCAGGTTATGTGTAAAATTTGCCATATTTTCAGTCTATTTGTTGCCATAGCCACCTAGGAAGAAAAGAAAAAGACGTGCATAATCTCCATATTGCCATCTATCCATATATCAAGTTTCATTAAAATATTTTCAGTACTTTTTGCGTTATCGCAGGATCCAGTTTTGTGGACGGACAGACGGACGGAGGGTAAACCTAAAGTCCCCTCCGGTAAACCGGTAGGGGACTAATAATATTTCATGCACTGTCACTGTTTGCGCTTAGAGCTTGGTAATTTTTGGCAAGACAATCATGGGTAAAGTGAATTCTATAATATATTCCATTGCTATAAAAAGATGCATATCTCAAAAGAACAAAATAGGTTTTATGAATAACTGATACAGAGAGACTTCTGCATGGTTTTTATAGTCTTTTTACATTTGTCAATTCTAATACATGTATTAAAGGATGAGAAAAAAACCCTTAGATTAAAGGATGTTTCATAAAACTGTTCAACTGAATATTAAAAACAGGTATTTTTAGACATATTTGTATAGTATTAATGAGACACTAAGATGCCAGTCAGAAAATGTGTTGAGTTTATGTGCATTGGTGATTGGGCTTCAGAAGGAGAAAATAAATGCATGCATGTATTCTTAAAATCACAGATTATCTTGTTTCTTAAAAACAAAACATTCCATACTATATGAATTTATTTTATTTAACAAATGACAATTAAAATGACACATAACACATAATCACAGTCAATTTCAATCATAAATATCATCATATTTAACAGGCACAAATAACCAATCTTAACCAGAAGCTGTATTGACTTGACAGTATGCCACCAGTACAGACCCTGTCCATTGGCCTATCTGCGACACTTAAGCGTTTTGATAATGAAATCCCTTGAACTACTTATGGACTTGCCCAAGTAGGGCGAGTCCATTATTCAAATTTAGCAAGATCAACTTAAACAACTTAAAAAAAGTAAAAACCTGTTGAATATTATCATACAAAATTGTAGAACAGTACAGTAATTTCATGTAAGTTTACCAATCAGTGTGAGATTTAAAAAAAGAAAATATACAGACTATTATAAATAACAATGTAGAAAGGGTATGTTCCTGCTCTATTTTACTGGTACAGCATGAATGTTTTGTAATTTTTATACAACAGACTTTTAATGTATTCTTATAACAGACTTTTAAGGTATTCTTATAACATATTTCAGCGTTTTGAAAGCAAAATTTTTAAACATCAATTATTTACAACAAAGATATAGCAGTTCTGTTGTTAATCATGTTAAATTCAACTTAACCACCTTTTGCTTCCACGGTTAAACTTATCCTTGAATGAACTTATATAGTAAATATGAACTATGCTGTCAAATGTTTATAAACTATGACGCCATGAAAGTTGCTGATGCTTTTTGAAGTCCATCCCTCCTGAAAAAAAAAGAATATTTTCCAATCATATCAACAAAGCATAAATCTTAAAGCTACACATACAGAACAAAAAATCGAAGAGATGCATTATAGTTATTTTTGCAGCAGACTTAACCTTTTCAAGACCGTTTTCATTGTTTGTTACTTTATATATGAAATCCAATTATTTACATACTCTTATTGTAAGAATTAACACAATTATCCTTTTGTTTAAAGGGACTCCACTAAGGTTTAAAAGCCTAAAACATACCATTTGAATTTCTTGCATAGATAAGCTGGGGAACTTAAAACAGAAATATAAGCAAAGATTATTAAGATTTTAGAAATATACTTTGAAATATATTGTAAAATTGTATTTTTATGCTTTTCTTAGCCCGATTTGAGTGAAAAGCGTTTAAACGCTTTTCATTTTGGGCCATTTTTTACAATTTGAATAATTATTCTGGAAAAACGAAGTGCGAGAATGATCTGAAATTTTGCACAAAGATTAGTGGTTGAAACCTACATCAAATGGTACATTTATTTGGAAAAAATATTTTCAGTACCATCATGTCAAAAACCTCAGTAGAGTCCCTTTAAGATTGACCTTTAAATGTGACATTCAAGTTACAGAAAACTTAAATCCACATAAAATCAAATATTTTATATGATGATTTATAGAAAACAATCAATATCGATGTCATCTGTTGATCCAAATAAAACTATAGAGTGATATTTAATAAAATTTAGATGTTGTATAGTTACATATGTAATTAATATACTCATAAAGGCTGGCATATCAAAAGAAAGCTTATTAGCTTTATAAAACAAATTATGATTTTGGTACAATATATTTAGATCTTAATATCAACTAACTATCAAAGTCAAACTGAAATCTGAATATCTATAACTATCAAACTTTAAACTGCATACTTCCTTTTATATTTTAGGTTTCTAGAATTTAATTATCAAAATATATTTACGCTGCATGTAAAAATGTGTCAAATGTAACTCTGTTGTCCATGGCGCCGTCAGGTTGAGCATCATATCCTTTGATTCCAAGAGTCTCTAATGCTGTATAAATCAAAACAAAAATTCATGTGAAAAAATAAAATCCACAATTAAAAAAAAATAAACAAAAACATGGGTTTTATTTGATTATTATATATAGCATGGAATGCTACTAACATAATGTCGGTTGTCATAAATTCATCCCTGTCCTTAAGAGTCAACACGTACCATCTGTTAATGTGTATGTTGACAAATGTTTTATTAAGAAAGAAAACAGTTGGATATTTTTAAACATGAAATTAAATTTAATGTGTATCCCCAAATCTATCTATCTATCTTCCATTAATGTCAAACCCCTCGCGGGGACATAGACATGACTCTAGACAAGTCACTTCAGAGACAGCTATGCGATACAAGGGAATCCGGGAACCAGTCCCTAGCTCTTATTGAATAGACCCCTTGGTTCTTTTATATGGCCAGTATATAGCACTGATACATGCAAAGATTACCTGGATTTCTTACCAGTACACCTCTGGTTACTTAGGTGGGAAACATTGAAAGTGTCTCTGAAAATTCCCAAGGGTGATACCCAGGATCAAACCCCGGACCTCAGGAGTGACAGTCAGTGGTCTAACCAACTGAGCTATCGTCCAAAGAAAGTGTATCAAACTTAAGCACCTCAAAATGCTTAAGGTAACAAATCATGGCAACCCATGGATACTCAATCTTTCTTGTACATCAGCATTGTAATTCAATTGTGAGTAATTGAGCATTAAGATTTTATTTGTGTGTGAATCAGGCAAACTTAACGCAAACTTAGATCTCTAATGACATGTTGCATTTTTTTAAATGAATTGGATTAAAGATATTTTAAATTCAACATACATGTACATGTAATGAACACATGTGTTCAATAAATTCATAAAAATTACCTTCGCAATATTGTTTAAGGGTTATGTAGCCTCTGTTGGTTGGATCTAACATTCCATAAACTGACTGTATATTGCTATCATCAAACAAACAAGGGCAGTCTCTTTTTGTTGATTTGGCTTTTTGAAGTCGCTCGAGATTCTCAATCATGAATTTTTTGGGGTCAGCTGTAAAATAAAATATTAATGTATCGATAATGTAACAAATAAATTTAACAATGTTTTTCTTTTTTCTTGTTATGTTTTCCCATTAATTTCAAACAACATTTGACATTTGCTTTCTGTCACACAAGTAAACTGCTTCGTAGCAGTGCAATTGAAATAGTTTTGTAGTTTGATATTTCTTAACATGCAAAAATATATATATATATATAAAGGGAAATAATTACATCAAATATAACTGTTGAAAATTTATATTAATATTGTACATTAAGATTAAGAGAAATAATAATAAACATTTCATTTTCAAATTAAACATAGTTTTGATATTAAATTGTTTTTGTTATTGTTAAAACAGTATAATATACTCAACATCACTAATTCCGCGTCATCACTTATTTCACGGTAATGACAGATTTTCCTGAGACCAGTGTTAAAATTGGTCAGAATTGATACACCTAAACGATAAAGTTTTTGAGCAAATTATTCTAAATCTCTAGATTTTTACTTAAAATAGAACAACATTTTTCAAATTTCCACTAAATTTGTGGATACATCTGAAACAATCATCTTTTTCTAAATATTCTTGTTTGTTGAAAAAATAAATTTATAGTTTTGATATCTAAAATTAAGAAAAATAACATGTAGAAATTTTAACTGAAACATGAAAACACTGAAGTGTAACATCATTTAGCACAATTTAAATGATGACATACTGTTTTCAAAACTGATTTTGACTAAATATATATTGTTGTTTCCTTGTGTCATACAACAGAAAATACCTATATGTTACAGCTTATGAAAATTTTTGTACCACAAGTTTCATTTGTTGCTTTCTTTCTTATTTCGAAGCGTTAAGTACCGTGAACTAAGAGGAAAGTACCGTGAACTAAGAGGAGCACAGTATATTAATTTATTATGAAATCCTGATGATTTGTTAAAAATTTGGTATACTTTGAGAAATTTTAAAACCATGTAGACAATTATACTGTGAGTTAAATAAAAACTCCTGCTTGCATTTCTGTAATCAGTGGATATCTTATTGGATTGGACATAAGTATATTGTTACTGGTCCTAAGTTTGTGGTAAGGTAATGGTAAGAAGCCTGAGGAAAGTTAATAGTAACACCTCTATGGGCTACACTGCCATTTGTTAAGTTGTGATAGTTAATACTTCCAGGGCCAAAACATCATTTTTGGGGAAGGGGCCTCAGCCTTTTTCTTGGGGAAAATATACATGATTTTTGCATACTTTGGGAAAAGGGGTCTCAAATTTAACACAAAATTTTAACAAGTTCTTCAAAATAGAAAAGCAAAAAGCACTGGGAATTACTAATAAGGCAGTAAAAGACCTTAATTCAACACCATCATTTAATTTTGTCCAAAATTCTATGGGAAATTTCAAAAGACTGGTGAAAAAAGAGGCTATTTTGGTTGGGGAAGCAGCCTATATTCCGCCTCTACAATTTACAAAGAAGGGTTTTTTGGCCCTGACTTCAGACATTACACTTGATAAAATCATATTGAGATGAATTAAACATTGGGAACATTTATCTATTATCAGTATTAATTAAATTTATTCTTATTGCACAAAATAAAATGTCATCAATCTGATATGTTTTGTTGTTGTTACTAGCTGTTGCTTTTATTAGGCCCAGTGGCAGTCCCTGGAGTGCTGTTACTGTTGCTTTTATTAGGCCCAGTGCTCGAACCATTCGGGAAAGTAGTCACCCCGTAAACTAATCCGGCTACACAATATTAGACGAACGGGTTTGTTTATCATTATTTTAAGATTATTTTTATAGATCTAAATTAAAATAAATTTTGGCTGTTGTTAACAGCTTACAAATGACTGTGACGAGTCAAATAAATTGTTGAAGGAAAAATACTATATTTACCTGGTCTATTAAAAATTAACTGCGATGTCATATTATTAAATAGCTCCAGTATTCGATGATTTTGTAAATACAAGTTAGTTTCATCTACCCTCGGTTTACCAGTTTCTCCATCGGTCGCCATTTTTACGCTAAATTGTAACCACAACAACACTGCAGGTGCGCGTCACCGTAATAACAACTAGTATCTCGTACACGGTATCCGTTACCCGAAAATCGTGAAGAGGCCCACCGCTGGGGAAAAAAATCAGCCTTTGTAAATGTATGCTTGGCCAAGTAAAATAGAATTTAAAAAAATTAAATGATAAACGATCATTGAAATATCCTTTTTTAGACATAGCTACTGGTATATGACTTATGTAATAAAAAAGGATGGTTTGGCAAAATAATGAAATGTCTAGCTCTATTTTAAAGCACAACAGTTGGTCACACTTGACCAACGCAATAGCTATACAGTGAAAAAATTAAGTTTTATATCAGTTTTATATGATATATATTCTTATAATATCCAAGAAAATAAGATGGCAATAACAAAAGGTGAGTTATTTGGAGGTCCTTGGTTCAGAAATGCAACTGCTTTATATTTTAAGCATATGTAGATCTATCTTAGTCGGATTTTTTAAGATGAAAACTATACTACTGATCAATAAGCATATTGAAGGCCCAGTTACTACATAAATGTTTTTATTTCTATTTCTCAAAATCTTTTTTATTTTTAGAGCCCTGTTATAGTTTCCAAAAAAGGAATTAATATTACCTGAACCACCTTTGCTCTGATGCATGGAAGTCAAAACACTACTTTGTTAGACATTATGAAAAGCATCTAACACGCTATGGATTCATTAACTAAATTAACGTTATAATACACATGTTTTCCCTAAAATAATAATATTCATTTCTGAGGCATAATTAATGTGCCTTTAAATAAAGAAGTTCAACTTTTTTGTAATTAATACATTTCTTACACAAAAGCCTATGTGTTAATTATGGACACTGCACCATTTGACAATGCATTGACTGTTTACCCTATTATAACGAGAATACTTTGGTATTTTCAAACTCTACGCACTATTCACAAAGTAATCGGACAATGCGTTATGTACTTTTCAATCTTGATATTTGTTCTGGAAGTCTGGCGGATTGATCCATTCAGTACGGCACCCAATGCCTTTTTGTTTCTTTTTCTCTTAAACACCTTTTATACCTATGGTCTTTTTAAGTTTTCCTTCCTTGTGATAAAAATGCATAAAATATTCAGGACAAGAATTGAAATGTACAACTCTTGATTGATCATCAATATTACAATAGCAGGAGTTAATTCCCTTGAGATATCAATTAATATTAAGTGAGATTGGATGATTATGTTAACGTTTACAGTGCTGAGCATTACCATTCAACCAGCTTGAAACTGGACGAACAGCCATATTACTCGCTGTCTTGTATGGTTCTTTGCTATTTGCCATCATGACAGTATTTTTTATTGAATATTCTGGAAAAAGTTTGTTAAGATTATATTTGAAACAGACAACATCTTTTATCAGAGGACATAAAAGTTTTGTGCAGTGAAAAAAAAATAACATCAACAACGGAAAATGGAATTATAAAAGATGAAAAAATATTCATTTCTGAGGCACAATGTGCCTTTAAAGAAGTCCTACTTTTATTGTTAGTGCATTATAATACATTTCTCTGATAAAAGCCTATGCGTAAATTATGGATACTGCACAATTTGACCTGTTTACCATATTATAAAGACATTTCCTTGATTTCTTTCAATTCAAAAAGTAGATCGAACAATGCGTGATATACTTTCCAATCTTGATATTTATTCAGGAAGTCTGGATACTATTATATATTCGTGTACTAACAAATGCGTCTCAGTTTTAACTACTTATGTCCTTAAGATGCCTATTAAGTAAAGCAAGAACTTTGTAGCGCATTTCCCTGATGTCTCTCTTCAGATTACTGATTAAATCACGATACTGCTTCTTCCAAATAGGCTTTAGTTTTCTGTTCACATCGTCGTCATCATTTGACCGAATCTCATTTCCTTCTCGACCGGACTCGTTTTCGTTTTCATACTCTCGATGAAATCCCTTAAGATGTCCACTGATAGCTGTATATAACGCCTTTATGTTTCGGTATACGCTGTTACTAATACGACGTTGACTTTTCTGCATTGACCCGGCCAGACTTTTAAAAAATAACCTGTTTATCACCGACTGGTTGGTGTCTGTATATAAAAGAAATAACAGTGTGATAAATTGTCACTTGCAAATATATGTATATAAAGTAGCATTAAGATTAGCCCATCAATAAATGTTCTATTAAAGATGCATTTGTAAAACTATTTTGTCACATATGTTATGAATTTAAAACAATACAATAATATACGTCAATAATTTGTGTTATATGCAACACCTGGCACAGAATAATTTCCCAAACAGGCTGAACGCCATAAAGTATATCTATAGAGAATAAACTGCCATTAATAAATTAAACGTGATGTTAACTAAGTGATAGCTGGGAGAGGAGAGACTTCCATGGAAAACATCAAGACAAATAATACCATTCGTTATTCTATTTGCAATTTTTTTTATATGTTTTCTTTTTTTTATTGAATTATTTTTTCGGCTCAGGTTTACTGTTTCATTTTTTTATTTTTTTAATTTTTTTATTAAGACTTTAAAAACTTTCCCTTTTTTGAAGAGTGTAATCTGTGGCATGTTCTTTCCTTACTTACTCATAACTGTATGTTCATATTTAAGTTACTCTTAATACACCATTGTCCCTGTGATAATAAATCGCAATACTTTAAACTGTGATATTTCTTTAATGTAATCTTTTCTTAATATGCTCGTGATTATTTCTTAATGTGATACTGACTTTTTAATGAATTACATTAATTTACATTTTAAATTGTGATAATTTTAAATGATATCCTTCATTAATGTGATTTTTCTTAAGTGATATTTTTTTTCTTTTATGAAATACCTCTCTTTGCCATGCCACAATGGAAAAAGGGCTTTCTCTTTTTTGTGTTATCCGTGGTTTTGGGAACATGTCATGGTTTACATAATATAGTATTTATTCATTTATTTATTTATTTATTTATCTATCTATTTATTTGTAATTGTTTTAATCTATATTGTGTTTGTTTATCATGTAGCATGTTTACCTTTTGCCGAAATCTATCTACCTACCTACCTACCTACCTACCCACCCACATACCCACCTACCTACCTACCTACCTACCTACCTATTATTAACACTTATTGCCATATACTTTTTCCTTACTTTTGAAAAGATCTAAAAGAAAAGAGAAAAAACTGCACATAAATACGGTACAAATGTATTAGAATAGGTCAGTTTGAGTTTTATTGCATTCAAAATTTTATATCGATATTTTGTAACTATACTTACCTTTATGATTAGCAGAAATACATTTTGTTGCAGAACTATGGTCCGATGATTTTTGTTTTGAAGATGTCGCACTAGAGACAGGGATTGTACTTGAAACTGGAGCTACTTTAACAATGCAGTTACAAATCGGTGTTATTGCACATTTGTCCCTTTGAACAGGACGGACTGTGGTTGTTTCTGGAACACTCTCCGTTGTCGGTTGTGATCCGGCGGATGCATGATTTTGAGACGCCTCCGTTGTTGCCGTAGACGTTTTTATAGACTGTAATAGCTGAGATGTAGATGGTTGTTCAACATTGTTAGTTGCATCTACCGAAGGTTTCTCAGATGTTGGAAGTTCTGTTGTTAAGTATTCGACATCATCGAACGCTGAGGTTGTAATTCTGCGGTCGAAATTAGGTTGAATATTAGTTGTGTGTCCATCAAATATATCTTGATATTCTTCATATGTACTTGCAGAAGAAGCACTTGAAGTTGGTAATTTAATAACATCAAGTGTACTTTGCTTATCTTCAATGGTTGTTGTATCTACACGGGGAGCGTGTTTATCTGAAGTGGGGATAAAGGCTGAAGACGTTGTAGAAGACGAGATATATGAAGTCGACGAGGAAGGGTTATCCGATGATTTCGCTGGTGCAGCTGTTGACCATAGAGAAGAAAACGTTGAAGGAGTATGGTTAGCATATGTAAGAGGTAAGATCGATGATTGTGAAGTTGTTGTAGGATTCGATGCTGTTGATGTAATTCCAGCTGTAGTTATTGCTGTTGTTGCAGTAGTAGATGTATGTGACACTGACATTTCTGTCATGGTACTCAGTTGTGGTCTAGCAAATGGTGTAGGTCCATCGAAGCATGTTAAGCAACATGTCTTCGGTGCATAATCTTGATCGCCGTTCTCACACTCAATCCGCATACAATCATCAGACCTATCACCGTATTCACAACCAGTAATCCCGGTAAATAATGCTTCACAAGTCTGGCAACACGTATGTCTAATGTCGGCAATGTAGCACTGACTTGGTTCACTTACAACAAGGTTGAAGCAGCCTATGTTTGGTTCATTGCCAAATGCGCAAGTGTCAGAGCTCGCGGGAGCACTGTTATTTTCAATACAGCTACCTTCATGGCAATATTTTTTGTTACCACATGGAGTTCCATCTGCTGGTAGAATAAATCCACAATACTCTGACCCCGGAAATGTACACAATAGTCCTCCGCAAATTTGCGAATATTCTGTTTTTATTTCTTTACGGCAAACATCTGAGCCCAAACCAAATGCATTTTCGCATTGCTGTCTACCAGTATATGTAACACCGGGCAGTTCAGTAATCAATCCGGCTAATTCAGGGGGGTATCTTACTTCTAATGATGATTCTTTCAAGCACGTTAGTCCATCATCATTCAGTTCTACTATATAGTCATTAATGTACTGTTCGGAACATTGTGAAAACTTCCATTTGTTTGATCCGAATGACTTTATCGGCAACTTGAACTTTGGGACCATCATGTAGTTAAAGAACTCGAGACAGTCATTGTTGTCCATATCATCTCTTGTACCAAGAGCACGTGCAATTTGCTGGGTTGCAAATGTGACAGTTCTGTATTCGAATATATCTTCAACTATTGACGAGTTTGATATGTTTCGACACATCGATGATGCAAATGCTAATCCTGTATTTCCAGGGCTACCAGCATAAGTCAGATTTGTTCCTGTGAACAGCATTGCATGATCGTATTTTGGAAGAAAATTTGATTCATCAAGCCACTTTTGAAACTTTTCTAGAGCTTCAGATGAATTAACCATTACACGTATACTTTCTCCGTCTCCGTCAATAACGCTCTTTGTAGTCCAGTAAGACTCGATCTCAGTTTTTAGCAACAAACAATCCAGCAAATGCAAGATCAATTTTTAAAACCTTGATTTTGAATGCTACCAAACCTGTCGTCGATACCCTTGAATATATAAGCATAATACTGTCTGACTTTTTGCCATTATTTCAAAATCCTGGCTATCTGGGCTTGCCAACCATATCTTTCCACCAGCTATATGCTGCAAAATCGATGACCATGAGCAGATCGATAGTCAAATGTTCGATTTCACGTTTTACTCTGTCTTTCGACTTTGCTTCCCTCGAATATGTGCCAAAGGCATTGGAAAGTTTGAAATTGGGTAGTTTCTTTTTTATAATGCCCAGTTCGTTTCTCTGATGTTTTTCATTGGTCGGGCATTCATCACTTTCACCATTCCTTTTCAGAGAGAAAAAGTGCTTTGATTGATGTGACATTTCGTCT